>NC_132803.1:12331250-12957000 GCF_048594095.1 Paramormyrops kingsleyae
AAACAAAATAAATTACAGTGGAAACTGTTATCAAGTCTGTCTGGGTGAAATTGATCACCATAATATCGTTTATGTTATAACTGTTTGTTTTCCTCTTTATGCCTCAGGCAGATTACCATCTAATTGATAATTGTATATTTATTTTTTGCATGTTGGGTAATAAAATTGAGAGCGTCGCTATTTTATTTTTTTTGACACCTTCAAAATACAGAATGGCTGTTTCATATGTTTTTCAAATTACAGTACTGTACAAGTTACCTACTTAACTGTGTGTAATTCAACTATGCTATAATACAGTACTGTACTGTGTATAGCTTATTGTAGTTCTGCTGCTGCATCTCGCTGGCTCAGTATTGGCAGTTTATCATAAGCTTTGATGAGTCTATATTTGTAATTGAGAGAAAACGACTTTCTTTTTCCCGTCATGTTTTCTATGAACACAGCAGTTGGCTAGCCGGAAGCAGATGGATTACCGCAAGGCAAAGTAGGCAAGTGGGGGGGGGGAATAATTACCGTAATTTTAATTTCTTCCATATGTCATGTATACAACGACCCAAAATGAACACTGTACGTGGACTATTTGATTGCTATAAGTGAATTATTTAAACAGTATTTGTGCAGGAATGATTCTATCCCAAGCTTTTTGATCCACTATAACCGTGATCACTGTAAGTGGTTTCCACTATATTTTAAATATTGCTAGTGTTGAAACCAATTGGTTGTATTACCTTTGGTAGCAGAAACAGTTTTTCCACAGTGTTACATTTGACCTCTTTTTTTTTTGGTTTGGCGTCGTCTTCACTAAAGTCACAATGTGTCCAAATGAGGGACATGGGATTTTTCTTTGGTACAAGCTGCTGGAGTTGCTCAGTCGGCTTCGTGTTTGAGTTCGCCTCCGTGTTGCTACCATGTCATAGACTGGATGGGGCGGAGTCACGTGACAACACTCGTGGTAGTATGTTTTTAAGGGGACAGTACATAAACACACGCTGTGAAAAGTATTCACATCTTTTTAGGTATTAAAGAACAAGGGCTTGGTTATGTTGATTAGAGGTTCTGAATGTCGGTGTGATTAATGTGATTAATTTTTGATTAATTACCCGGCCCTAGATCCAAGTCTGACCTGTGCATCCTGACAGGATGTACCATACTACAGTCATTACTCAGTGGAGTCCTGCTCTTCCTCAGACTTGCATATTTAGAGTGTCCCTAAAGCCTAACTCATATTTCATTTATCTGCGTGCCGTTACAGTCCATGTTCAGCCTTACATGCAGACTGTTGTGTAATGACATTTCTCCACGGTCGTGCTTTGCACGTACAGTAATGATATTCCATCAGACCAGCAGAGGGCAGATATATTGCAAGAAACATGAGTGCAAGCAGTGTAGTGAGATGGGTAAACTTTTATGAACGGTTTTGAAGTTGTTACTAGGCTTGGGTGGTACTACAGTATAATATTCCCCTCTCTAAAAAATCTCTTTGCAGGCCTGGATTCACATTCCCCACTGTCTTCACATAGTGACTTGGGCGGTGCTCTATTATACATGTAAATAGTTCTTCCTGACTGCAGGGCATGAACAGTGTCTGTGTTAAATGGTTAATCACAGAAAACTTTATTGCCCCCTTCAGATTTTTCTGCCACCAGAGGCTTGACACTGATACTGGACAACAAAGGCTGTAACCGTTCAGTTACCACCTATGCAATGGCTGGAAGGCAGTCAAACGGGGCATGTTTGTATGGAAGGTCTATTTTAGTCTTCTGCTTGTACACTGTTGTCTGAGCACAGGACTTTGATCTTTTGTTCTGAATTTGATGCCAGTTAAAACTACTCTCTGCTGCTCCCAGCCTTAGTCCTGTAGAAGGTAGAATTGTAGAAAGTCTAATTTTATCCATTAATGTTTCTTTTGTGGTGATCTGTTTTAGATGTCTTTTGGATTGTGTTGAATGTTCAAGGTGCCTTAACTGTACCTTAGTAGTTTGGGTTTGGTTCACTGTTTAGTCAGAATCAATCATTTTTTCCTTCAGTACATTGGAGTATGAAGTAAAGATCAATAGTTGCTGGTGTTATGCTGTCAGTGTGATATTTGCCAGTTTAAAATAGTGAGGTTTCTGGCTTGAAGCGAAGCAGCAACTAAGCTGAAAGCGACACGCTAGTAGTGCTTGTCAGCAATTAGCTTTTACTTAGATTGTTTTTATGAGGCTTACGTTCAGGCTCTCCTCTTCCCTTGCATTGGCCTTAGGGCCATTACACTGACCTTGGGCATCGTAATTGTTTAATAATATCAGTAGGCCCTTGAATGATAGACCTTATAATTATTTTGTATTAAACCTGATCTTAACACTGATCTGATCACTGTTAAGAGCTGTTTGCTGTGTTGAAGGAACACAGGCCACGTTACTGAGCTAAGCTCAGTTTTCAGTTTGTGTGTCTATTGTTTACAGTGTCTTCTGCATATTAAGGGTTTTTATGCATTAGATTAGCGCTTAAGTGGAGTTTTGATTGCCAGGCAGCTAATGCTTCTGCAGTAGACTTAAGTGTGTTGACTGCAGTACTTTGATTTTATTCCTTGTAATATCATGTTTAATAAAGTGCCGTGTTAATTTTTACTTCCATTGCTCGGGGAATATGTCTTGTTGGCTCAGCCTCTCTGCTTTGAGTGACAGACTTTATCGTTCTATTAAGTTCAAACTGAAGTGTTCCTGATTAATTAAATGATTTGTCAACTCTTGCTGTTCTTGATAGTTTTCATGGCACATATTTGGTCCATGGCACAAGCTGCACAGGACACAGTATAATCTCTTGCTCCTCTTATATCGAGTCTCGGAGAGGGACCACTTCTTGGAAAAGGTCAGTAGCTTTCCATGCTGCACGTAATGTAGTGGCTGAAAGCTCTGCCCAGACGCAGCTCTTCTTGTGGAACATTTCAAAGGGGGGTAGGGGAGTTAAGCCAGGAAGTGGATACCATGGTACCAAGCAGTGGGCAGAACTGACCAGAGCTCTACCCAGGAGCCGGGCCTGTGTGGTCTCGGCTGGGCCTTTGAGCAGCCCCCCCACTCAGTGCTCGGTGATTTCCATTTAACTGCAGAGGTGAGAACCCCCTCCAACTCAAGATCCAGAAAGGTGAAGGTTGGAAATACAAGTTTTTCTATTATTATTTATTTAATGTGGAATCATTGTTCTCTGAAGCATTTCTCAGTTTGGAGACAAACAATAAGCATACCTGCTGAATAAGCAGAATCAGCCACCGGGAAGCTGCTCAGTGGATCTGCCCTCTATCAGCGGGTGACCAGTAGGCATGTGGCACACTTCCCCTTCCTGTGGGCCATGTCACCATCTGAAGCTCCCGCTTTCACTTCTACTGTGTGTTTTTAGTAGGTTTGCGGTCAGCTGGCTTCCCCAAATGACTAGTTATTGTATCGGGAGGCTGTCTTGCTGTGACAGCAGTGGAGCCTGCGTTATTAAATTTGTTAGGTTAAAACAAGCGGATTAAATGAAGTCATGCTAATCTTTCCATTATGATTAAATAAATTGTTACAAGTAATCAGTGGAATTTGTTTTATTTCTGTCTGTGCTTTTGCCTTAAGTTTTTAATATATATATGTAATCAAAAGCTCATGCAAATGGAAGGACTAATCAAGTAAAGGGCTGATTTAATGTGAATTAGCTTTGCTAATCATCAAATTAAGCAGAATGAGTCAATGCTATAAATTTCATTCCATGTCCAGCTGCTGTAGTGTATTTGCATTCCACTGAAATAATTCCTAAGCCAATTATCAATGAGAACTTTGCTGGACTGTACATGTAGATAAGCTGGTAGATAAGGCATCAACGATAAGGCACCTCTCTTGGCTGAAGATGCCAAAAGGGGCATGTAATGAAAAACATTGAGTCTGTCACATTTTTTTTTATCGAGTGTGGGAAAGCATGCTGTCGCAGGTATGTTTCTTACACTTGCTGTTAGGAATCTGTTACTTCTCCCTTTATCTCTTAGGTAGCACTCAGTGTGAAGATCCAAATGTTACTCTATGGGTCTTAAACTGCTGGTCTATGAGGTACAGATGCACATGTGTGTGCGCATGTGATTGCATGCGTGCATGGTAAACTTTCAGGGTTCTTAGGCTATTTTCTTTGTCTTTTCTTGCCAAATCAGTATGTGTCTTACTTTTCCTTCCCTTATCTGCATGTCTATTGGAGTTTGCCTTGCTTGACAGGGTTGTCCAGCAGGAATCCCCCCAGCCACCCACCCCCTCACGCCTCTGTGTCAGTCTTGTTTCCTGAATCTGTAATTGGATTGATTGTGCAGGAAGCTTCTAAATGCAGCCCAGGCTGCATTGTTTCCATAAGTCCTTCCTCTTTCAACTTGATCACTCATACTCTGTATCTGCTGATAGTGGCAGTTCTGCAGCCTCTTCCTGGGTTGCAACATGTACCAGCCCTCAGTGCTTTTGGTGCTATTGCCCAAAGTCTTTGGTAGCAGCCTTAGTCCTTTAAAAACTTCCAAAGGTTTCAACATTAGTTGATGGTCATGTAGTTTTACCTGTTTCAATCTTTGCAATGTTTTTGGGAAAGTTTAAAGTCTATCTTGCATATGTGCAAGAATTGTGAGATATTTGACCTGTTTTAGGGGAGGATGAACGTGGCCCTTGACGGCATGGACATATCACACCCATACCTGGAGAGATGGTGTCAAGTTTCTGGCTGATGACCTGGGTGTCGTAACCTTCTGATTGGCTATTTGAGTCCTTCAGAGCATGGAGTGGATCGTGTTCCAGACCAACATGTGAACCGGTGTTCACTGAAGCAGTCTGTGGCCATGGTAACGCCACTTTAGATGTAAATGGGTGAAATCCAGAAAGTAGGTGTACATGTGGTTTTACTGCAGATGTAATAAAAGGAGCTTGATGCTATATGCTGCAGTCATTGAGTTCTCCATTAGACCTCTCCCTCCCTGCTATAACGGAGTTGCTCTTTAGCTTGGCAGCACTTGTAAGTTAAAAATCCGCTCCTTTTGGTGTTGACCTACCACTGGCTTGACTGACACAGCTTACTGCCCTGCAGTTTATGGGGTTCTTCTCAGTTAGTATCAAGTTGCTTGCATGCTTCTGTGTCGACAGTTGGTGCGTGTTTTGATTTTATCCCAGCTCAGGTTTCAATTGTTTAAAATTAAGCAGAATGAGTATTACTATAATTGGGTGACTTAGTCATGAAAATCATCTCCGGTTCTTAGGACTTTATTGAGTTATCTTCCATGTTGTGTGCATTTTCAGTACCATGTTAAATGTTTTTTTCTGTTTGAGCTTCAGCTTTAATATGTGAACCTATTTGTATCCTTTTTGATTGGAAATTTTATCTCCTCACTGACCAGAAAGATCCCATGTTATAACCACGCTGCAGTAATAAAGAAGTTAATTTTGCTGAAAGAAATTTACCTTTATTAAATCAAATATTTTACCTTTTTAAACAAGGGTTTCACAATGATGGGGAATTCAAGAGCTTGAGGTGTTATTGGAAATTGGTTGGGGGGGGGGGGGTTAGACATTGTAGTGTATTTCCCATCTCTGAGCAGCTAAATGACAAACGGGTTATCTAAGGTTTGGGTATTGTAGCATGTGCGGAGCAGTATGTGGTGTTTGGTAACCTGACCCCTGAAAGCCCAGGACATCATGGCCCCACCTGAATGTGTCATGGTTCAGTCCCCTTTCAGAGAAGGAGCAGGACCCAGTTCCTGATACCAAGTGTGACCTTTTCATGCCATTTTTTAATGTACCCATGATTCACACTCATTTCATGTTTATTTGTCCGGAATGTCTCCCGTTGTGTGTCTGCCAACATGTTTTGATGTTTATAACTTAAGGCCTTTTCATACATGGTTTGTTTTAAGTTTGCTCTTTTCAAAATAAAGACTTTTGATACATGATGACAATTAAAAGGCCATGATCCTCAGGTTCATGTGATCCTTCTCTAACTATGAGTTAGCTGAAGCTGCATGGGCAGCCAGTAGCACTCTGCTGCTTGATTGGCTATTGGAACGGAGTCCAATGGCCAATCAAGTTTGGTCAGGTTTCATGCTAATCTGGTTAAAATAGCAGGGGAATTGAGAACTTGTGTATTGTCTGTGACTTTACAGTAAATGTTTGGCTTTTGTACTGGGTTGGTTACGGGGGCCCCAGATCTATTGGGTTTTGTTGACCTGCATTGTTGATTATTGTAAAGTGGTGGCTCTGATTTGTCTTGAGTGATTTTGAGATTTAGATTTTACTAAATTGTTTTTCTGTTACTGTAGAATCAGCCTTATAGATCTGAAGTATGTAGCTGTCAAACATGTGGGATTGAGGACCCCCCCTCCCCAAAATGAAATGGCACAGGTCATGGCCTTTAATGTTCTGTAAAGGGGTGGCCCAAATGAAGCTTGGACATTTACTGTGACAGATCTGATTGGTTCTGATATTAACTCTATTGGCTGCTGTTGATTGGCAGTACCAAGAATTCTCACCCACTGTTTACAGGCCTAATTTCTTCTATTGTTTTAAGTCCTTCATATGGCCCTGCTTGAATGCCAGGATCACACTGCTGCCAAAACTAAATGAACAGAACTGATTCTGAATCAGAGCAAGCCAGGTATGAGAAGGTCCCTAACACTGTCCTGATTCCTTTAGTTTTCTAGCAAATTGAATCTCGTTTCATTGTTATTCAGGGAAATGTGTGAAAACTGTTCAGAATGCCTTTTAGTGTCTCTCCATATAGCTTTTAATGAGTCCTATTTGTACAAAGAAGCCTCCAGTTTGGGAGTCCAGTACACTCCTGGATCTACACCATCACAGCTCAGATTTGTATTGCAGGCATTGTCATCTACCTTGGTCACATTTCACTGTCTTGGTTGTTCCATCCAGCTGGTATTTCTTATTTGAGGACGGCAGCATTATGAAATCCAGGCTCTCATCCCAGTTGCCGCCTCCAATAAAAGATGCCCCCCACCTCCCCCCACCCCATGTTAACTCATCTTGGTATTTCTGAATGAACCATGCCTCATGTTTATTACCATTTTTTCTGTTCTGTCCTCCCTGGTTTCCTGTGCACAGCAATTGCTCTGAAATATGGGGACTGAGTGCACCAAATACAATAGAGCAGTGGGATGCATCAGGCCTTTTCTGCTACACTGACCAGACCAGGTGACTATCCTCTGTCCCGTTCTGATGCTGTCACTCGAGGCTCTGTAGACTGTAAGCTGGTTCCGTGACGTCCGTGACGGGGTCCACTGTGACTGCTCACCTGCACTCCTAGTTTGGTGAACGGAATTGGCGATTTTTGCTTGTTAGATTTCATCTGTCACAGCTGTGGTGCTGTTGATTTTGTGATAATGACACATTTGGGGTCTGGGAAGATTATCCTTGAGAGTGGGATCTAGGTTAATTTTAGTCCATCAGCTAATTGTTTAATTGTGTGTTTAGTGTTAATGTTCACAAAGCACATTGCTTTTTGGAGGATGGATACATATTTGCACTGGGTAGCTGTAAATGGGTCCTTTTGAAAACTACTTGTTCAGCCCCCCCCTCTTCCCTTCACCCTGTCTTTTCCCTGGCCTCCTCCTCCATGCCATGGGTGTCCTTACCCGTCCCTGGGCCAGGTCTCTGGACGGCCGGCTGCAGGTGTCCCACCGTAAAGGCCTGCCCCATGTCATCTACTGCCGCCTGTGGCGCTGGCCGGACCTGCACAGCCACCACGAGCTGCGGGCCGTCGAGGCCTGTCAGTACGCCTTCAACCTCAAGAAGGACGAGGTCTGCGTCAATCCCTACCACTACCAGCGGGTGGAGACACCAGGTATGGGGGCACGACGCACCTCGACTTGGATGAGAATTCAGATTGTGTGGCATATGTCTTCACTGGGGTTTTGACACTGTCCTCCCTCCAGTGCTCCCGCCGGTCCTGGTGCCGAGGCACACGGAGATCCTGACGGAACTGCCTCCACTGGACGACTACACCCACTCTATACCGGAGAACACGAACTTCCCTGCTGGGATAGAGCCTCCCAACAACTACATACCAGGTGCCCCTCTCACAACGCCTATGCCCAGCCACCCCCCCTCCCCCCCACAAAGGTTAACTTGTAGACATTCTCTCCGCAAATTAAGGTCCCCCTTCACTTTGCTGCAAAAGTGTGCTTCAGGACCTTGGCGGGAGGGTTAGGGTTGGGTGCTTTGCGAGTTGTGCAGCTGTCATCGGATGTCTTTTCTGGTAGTAACGGTGCATGAAGTATGGGTGGGATTATTTAGAGATGCTCTTCCCAACAGAGACACCACCCCCTGGATACATCAGCGAGGATGGGGAGACCAGTGACCAGCAGATGAACCAAAGCATGGAGACGGGTACGCCGATCAGAACCATGGCATAAATGCCCGCTGGTGTCCGTCTGGCCTTTCCAGCGCGCTTAGAGGCGCGGTATCAAATACGGTTTCTGGCCGTGGGCTGCATATCGTCAGCGGGGAGTGAAGTTAGTGATGTTCTGCAGATCTTCTGTAAGCCTGTAGACCCCTTACAGTGAATCTGCAGGCCTGCCGGCCCGTCCTGTGGGGCTGCTTGGCGGTGCTCTCACTCGGAGTCCCTTGCTGTTTAACTGCTCGCCTTCCTCCTCATGTCGAGCTTGTTTCTGGATTCAGATGTAAAAATAACTCCGGCGTTTCCTCCCCAGGTTCCCCGGCCGAGCTGTCACCGAGCACGCTTTCGCCTGTCAATCACGGCATGGGTAAGGGCGCCCCCCGTTCCCCGTGGGGATTGACTCTTCCCGGCTTGTGGGGTGTGCCCATAACTCTGTGTTCCTCTGGGATGGATGAAAGGGCTCAGGCTGCTGAGGATGGCGCAGGCTAGTGGGGCCCCTGCACGTGGTGGGGCAGTATTATGGGTTGTGTTTTGTGTGATTATCCTGTAATTAGCTTTAAAAAGCAGGCCAGAGCAGGACAAGAGGTGCATTTGGACTCTTTGGCCTGTCCCTGCCCCCCCCACTGCAGACCTCCAGCCGGTGACGTACTCGGAGCCAGCGTTCTGGTGCTCCATCGCCTACTACGAGCTGAACCAGCGCGTGGGCGAGACCTTCCACGCCTCGCAGCCGTCGCTGACGGTGGACGGCTTCACGGACCCCTCCAACTCGGAGCGCTTCTGCCTGGGCCTGCTGTCCAACGTCAACCGCAACGCCACGGTGGAGATGACACGCAGACACATAGGTGCGGCCCCCCGCAGTCTGGGTTCTGGCCCGATCTGGGATCTCTGTCCCTCGTGCTTGGTGCCCTTTATTCAGAGGAACAGGAGTCTTTGCATCTCCTCCCCTCTTGTCACATTAGTACTCAGCCCCCACAGTGGTGCTGCAGACATGGTCCGTGAGTCACTTTCAAAGAGCAGGCCTGGCTTGCTGGTGACTCTGCCCAGCTAGATGCATGTCTCCACAACACTCAGTCTAGAATGCTCTGAAATCTCCTTTACAGATTTTACACTTGGTGTCCTGTGGCTCTGATGGTTTAAGACAGAGCATTCTCCTGACAGCTGGTTATGCTAACGTGGGAATTACTAATCGGTCACTGCTGTGACAGAATCTTATGTGGCTGTGTCAGGGCTCCCAGACTAACCTGCTGGTGGAGGGAGTATGTTGCCTGTTGGTCACGATGGGCATGAGATTCACATTAAGCACATAATTCAGCTGGAGATGAATGTTATCGATTGATTGGCTAGGGCAGAAAGGGGGGAGGAGTCCAGTGCTGATTCCACAGTGGATGAGTTTTACCATGACCATGGAATAAACTCCTTTTTGGGGGTGAAAGTGATACCGGTGCTCCTGACAGGCAGGGGAGTCAGACTCTACTACATCGGCGGAGAGGTGTTTGCCGAGTGCCTGAGTGACAGCGCCATCTTTGTCCAGAGTCCAAATTGCAACCAGAGGTACGGCTGGCATCCAGCAACTGTGTGCAAGATCCCCCCAGGTGAGTGCAGGTCTGCGAGCTGGAAATACAGACCTCTCGGATACCGTCTGACTGACAGACAGCGATTTATTCCCTCCCCCCCCCCACTCTATTCAGGATGCAACTTGAAGATATTCAACAACCAGGAGTTTGCCGCCCTCCTGGCCCAGTCGGTGAACCAGGGCTTTGAGGCAGTTTACCAGCTCACCAGGATGTGCACCATTCGCATGAGCTTCGTCAAAGGCTGGGGGGCCGAGTACAGGTGTGTTGGGCAGGCGACCGCAGCCATTATGTGGGCTGCAGCTCGCCTGAGAATCTAACCAGATGCTTGTCCCCAGGCGACAGACAGTGACCAGCACCCCCTGCTGGATCGAGCTGCACCTCAATGGACCTTTGCAGTGGCTGGACAAGGTCCTTACTCAGATGGGGTCCCCTTCTGTCCGCTGTTCCAGTATGTCATAACCCCCCCAGCCCAGCCCAGCCCAGCCCACTCCGCCAGGGACGGCAGCCCCCACGAAGGAGGCCAGCCTGAAAACGGCAACTTGAAAGAACAGACTCGCTACAGCCCCATCTCTCTCTCCCTCCCTCCCTCTCTCTATCCCTCTCACACACACTCTCTGGTATAAAAAGGAGAACAGCACTCACTGTGTTGTCAGCTTTATGCACCTTGTTTTCGTTACTCTCCCCTAAAGCTTGTATATTAAGTGTTTTAGTGGTAGAACTGAAACATGTATCGATGTAGAACCGTGGCTGGTTGGCAGGACCGGCTTGGCACGGCGCCAGGCGTCCGGGCCTCCTTAGGGTCCAGTTCCTTCCTGCTTTGTGTGGGTGACCTTGTAGTAGCTGAACTCCTGACCTCTTTCTGACGGGAAGAACCAGAGCCCATGTTTTGATTTGGTAATCTCCATTTTTCAGAGTGGAACCTCAAATTATCCACAGTTTTTCCAGTTGTCCACGTAAGACGTAAAACGTTACCTTTTAAACTGGAGGCATGCAGTTATTGGCATGCAGGTTCACTCCCTTAATCAGACGGAATATGAGGCTGCGCAGACCCCTCCCTGTGTGTGGCGCTGTCACCTGACCCTCCCATGGCTGTCGGGGAGCCTTCCGAAGGGTCACCCCTTAGCTTCCGTTTTCCTTCCTTTCTGTTTTTCCTTTCAGCTACTTTTTGTATTCTCATGTATTTTTATATATAAATATTTAAAATCTCTATAGCTCACTTCCTTTTTATTAGAATTTAATATTTTTTTAGGCCGCGTCCTATTTATTAAGGAACGAAGCTTGAGAAAAGACCCCCTAACCAATGGATAAAGAGCAGTGGGGTTATCAGAGGTTCAGCCAAAGTGGCTGGGAGTGTGTGTTTGCTCGCAGTGGCGTTTGTAGTCCTCAAGGAGGCGTCTTCCTGTTTGCGAGGCTGTGCCGTGCTGACTGAGCCAGTCTGCTCAGAATGCCTCTGACCCAAGCCGTTCGTTTTCCTTTGTTCTCGCTGAGGTTCTGTCGCTCTGATTGTGCCGGGGCACTTATGTTATTGGTTTGAGGACATTTGGCACCACACCTGGTGTGTGCGTCTCACTGCGGAGAGGAGAACCCCGCACTGAGGGTCCCTTGTGGGATGGGAGCGCCCCATCTTCCAGGCCCCTGTGCTGTCCTCGTCGTCACAGTGGCGATTTCTCTCTCGTCCCTGTACTTGTCAGCTTCTCCCGTCTCTTTCCTCTTAAATACACATGTGATTGTACTTCCCAAGTGCAACTAGTGAGTTTGCTTACCCAAGCAGAGAAGAAAACTGACCTGGCCAGTATTACAGACGGAGATCTGGCCGTCAAGGCAGAATGCTCGTCTTGGAGGGTTAGGGTGCGACAAGGGTAGCTGATAGAACTGAAAGTGGACCAGACACATGCATATATGTGTATATAATTTTAATTTTTTATCTTTTTGGCAAAGCATTTAACTGTTAGAGGCCTGTTTTACCGGCTGGGGAGGGACTGGTAGAACATGTGACCTTCGGATAATAAGCTTTTCAGGTGTGTTGCATATGCAGACTTCATAAGTACACTAATAAAGGTTCTAATTCTCATCACTCTTGCTTTGTTTGGCTGTTTGTATGTGGGTGAAACATGCTGAACTGTGAGTTGACCCTGGTCCCAGCCTGGAAGCAGTGCCCTCCGTTCTGTGCCCCAGGGAAGGTTCTAGATGGGACAGCTTGGCCCAGTTTGATCACGTTTGCATAGTACCTTGACAGATGCTTCTCCTGAGTGGCAACTGTAGCTGAGACTCGCTCACCCATTTTTAAAACCGGGTGTTATTTTTACTCACGATATTCAGGTTAAGTACCTTCCTGTGCTGTTTATAGCCCCCGTGAGGTGCAAGACCCCTGTCTCCTTTCACTATGGTATCTCCGCAGCACCTCTAGACCTGTGCTCAGTTCACCGGGGACGGACTAAATATGTGATGAAAAGAACGTGGCTAACGGATTTTTAAAATTTATTATTTTTGTGCTTACATGTGAGGTGTGACGGGTAAAGGATTTGCTGCGTTGGCTCCTAGATACACAGCAAGCAGCAGTTCTCCCGGTCGGCCGCCAGAGGGGGACATTGGCCTAAAAATGAGCCGTTTAATGAAATCCCTTCACTGCAAACGGTCATTCATTATGAGGTTGACATATTAGCAACGGTTCCTATTCAGTTGTGCTGGTGTATTTTTAATTTAATTTTTTGTCATTGACCTAAAATATTGAGCATAGCAACAGAATTCCAAAGGTTTGTTTAGGTCTGTTTCATAGGGAAATTGATACGGACACTATGTGCCGGAACTTTTAGTTTTTTCTTCCGAGGACAGGCGACCAAAATCCGGGATGGTCCCGGAAAATCCTGGACACTTGGCAACCCTAATGCACCACTCATATTTCTGATATGACACAAAGGCCTTCTGTTACAAAATATCCCGTTTATTTGAAATGCAATACATTAAAAGAAAAATGCCCCCACAACCAAGGACCGAATGTGGTCTCGGCAGTGGTTGTACTCTGTGTTCTCCGTGTGAGTATAAGATGAGTTTTGCAGAAACATCTTTAATGTTTTCACGTGGACTTCTGTTCCAGGTGTTAACTCCGCCTGTGTGGCTGTGGACACCTTGTCACCCATTCCCCTCATAATGGGAGCACGTTTATCGAAGAGTTACCTTCCTTTATGCTTTTATTCTGCTCGGGGCCGCTGAGAGAAAGTCCGGCCCCCGGTACGAAGAAGGTGTGTGGGCCCTTATACAAAATTTTACACACGTGGAATGAACGGGCGCACAAGAACACTCGTTGATAGTCACTTTCACCAGTTTTTGTGCATTGACCACTGCCAAGTACCCTGTGACCCACGTGCCTTTTTAATTTTTAAACTAAACAGACCTGCAAAATTTTAAAAAAGACAATAAAAATTAAATGAATTAAATAAATGTTCAAATTACAGTGATCCCCTGCATATTGCGGAAGTTACGTTCCAGACCCATCAGCGAAAGGTGAAAATCCACAATATAGAAAGACCATATAAATAAACTATATATATATATAGAGAGAGAGTTTAAGCCTTAATCCTTACTCCATTTTTATTTATATACAGTACAGGTACAGGTAGGATGTACTTATTGAATCCTTACTCCATTTTTATTTATATACAGTACAGGTACAGGTAGGATGTACTTATTGAATCCTTACTCCATTTTTATTTATATACAGTACAGGTAGGATGTACTTATTGAATCTTTACTCCATTTTTATTTATATACAGTACAGGTACAGGTAGGATGTACTTATTGAATCCTTACTCCATTTTTATTTATATACAGTACAGGTACAGGTAGGATGTACTTATTGAATCCTTACTCCATTTTTATTTATATACAGTACAGGTACAGGTAGGATGTACTTATTGAATCCTTACTCCATTTTTATTTATATACAGTACAGGTAGGATGTACTTATTGAATCTTTACTCCATTTTTATTTATATACAGTACAGGTACAGGTAGGATGTACTTATTGAATCCTTACTCCATTTTTATTTATATACAGTACAGGTACAGGTAGGATGTACTTATTGAATCCTTACTCCATTTTTATTTATATACAGTACAGGTACAGGTAGGATGTACTTATTGAATCCTTACTCCATTTTTATTTATATACAGTACAGGTACAGGTAGGATGTACTTATTGAATCTTTACTCCATTTTTATTTATATACAGTACAGATACAGGTAGGATGTACTTATTGAATCTTTACTCCATTTTTATTTATATACAGTACAGGTACAGGTAGGATGTACTTATTGAATCCTTACTCCATTTTTATTTATATACAGTACAGGTACAGGTAGGATGTACTTATTGAATCCTTACTCCATTTTTATTTATATACAGTACAGGTACAGGTAGGATGTACTTATTGAATCCTTACTCCATTTTTATTTATATACAGTACAGGTACAGGTAGGATGTACTTATTGAATCCTTACTCCATTTTTATTTATATACAGTACAGGTACATATATGTTATAATTACAGTAATACATTTTTATTAATAGTTTAGCATAGGAAAATACTTATTTCAACGTAAAAACCCATAAGAAACAATCACTATAAAACCGCAATTTTCCGTGATAGAACATTGCATATGTTCCACAGAAAAATCCGCGATACAGCGGGGGCGCAATAGCTGAACCGCAGTATTGCTGGGGATCACTGTATAATAAAAATTATGGGATGAGTTGGGCATCATGGCCCCCCTTGAGCTCCATGGGCCCCCTTGAGCTTCATGGCCCCCCTTGAGCTTCATGGGCCCCCTTGAGCTCCATGGGCCCCGGAGCGATGCACCGGCTGCACCCCCCTCTCCTCGGGCCTGATTCTGCTGTCGGCAGGTGAGTTTGCTACATCGCCAATGAACTACCGCCCGTACTTAACTTTCCAGCACTTTACGGAATATAAGCAGAGGTTTTCGAGGGTGTTACTAAGATGTGACAAGTGCCTTTAAATAAGTCCGCATCAGCTGTGCGCTTTCAATGATCTGAAATGAAGGCCGGTCGATATATAAGGATAAGGAGTCGCGCTGACAAGGGTCAGGAGATGTGAGGGCAACTTTTGACTGACCGCCGCTCAACAGTAGGTCTCTGAAAGATTCTGTGTCCAGGTACATAGCCAGGTAATGAAAAACAGCTGAACTTTGAACATTCAAAAGCAGACACTGTGACCAGTGGATTCCCAAGCCCAGTCCGCGAGAACCAGTTAGCCATATAAAGACCAAACAAATTCCCCCCGCCCCGGAATTTGCTTGCTCTTGACCAGGCACGTAGCTACGTAGTGCATCATGCATGTAAACAGGCGCGTAGAAAGGAATTCTGTGCCTCCTTGGTACACTGTGCAGAAAGGGCAAAGGGTCTCCCAAGCAGGCCCCCCCTCCAGTTCAGGCCCGAGAACCTCGGCAACGTCTACGCAGGAGAACCTATTGGTTGGGTTTCTGAACCCCCACCTGTGTTCATCCGATATTTCAACTGGGATTACTGATGAAATATGTTTGACTAGCGAAGATGAGCACAAGGTTTATATGGCTAACTGGTTCTCGCGGACTGGGCTTGGGAATCCACTGGTCACAGTGTCTGCTTTTGAATGTTCAAAGTTCAGCTTATCCAATTGGCTTTGATTTCAAAATGAGTGAAACAGTTATTTTTAGATCTGTGTTCCTTTCCCCATGTAGAGGGGGTAGTGCTCTCACAGGAGGAAGTCTTTAGAGCAGGGGTGTCAAACTGCAGTCCTGGAGGCCGGAGCCCTGTGTAGCTTAGTTCTTTCCCCGTTCCATCACAAATGATTCAGCTCAACAGCTATGTGGTAATTAGCAAAATAAGTTGAATCAGGTGTGTTAAACAAGGGGAAACCCAAAAATGTGCAGGGCTCCGGCCCCCCAGGACTGGAGTCTGACACCTGTGCTTTAGAGCCACAGCGTGGATGTAGACTGTGGTCCTATTGACACCCTCAAGAAACCCAGTGCACTAACAGCTGCACACTGTGGTTCGGGGCGTCTGCATCAGCTCCACGGCTGTTTGCTTGTCAGCACCGCTGGGGAAATGCGACGGCTGTCCTTGCTGTCGTTGTTGCCACACGCTGTCACTACGGTTAAGGCTCTCGCTGCTGATATTGTTCTTGTGCTGCCCCGTCAGGTTTCCAGCAGACCGTCAAAGTACCCCCCCGTCACGCACAGTGGACGCGGATACACGTGTCGCGGTAATGTAACGTTATACCGAGCGTCAACCGGTGTCAAAAAGTTAAATGGCACGCAGTGGGAAACTGACACGGGAGATGTTTAAAAAGATAACGAGGGAACTCTGAACATATAAGGAGGTGATTTGGCTGCGTCAGTCAAAGTGTTTGAGGTCCGATATGGTTGGTGTACATACCGAATCCCCAGTTAATTAAAGTCATGTTCCGAGTTCCAGTTCACTTCTGCTGGATTGTGATCGTTGGCTGTTGGCGTTTCTAGACTGAGTTACTTATTTGAAGCAATAATGTATTGAGTAATGGGTAAACATTCAGGGAGGGGTTTGATGAATAGGGGATGTCTTGGCAAGAGGCCTTGGGGGGATCATTCTTGATCTTAGTGCCCTTTGAGCTTGGAGTCCATCACTTTAACCTCCAAAAGAAAAGACTTTTGTTCTGTTATTGGGCATAGGGAGAGAACATCATGTATAAGTCATTGCTGCTAATTAATATGCTATTAATACGTTATTAATACATTGTCATAACCTACACTTGACCCGTAGGGCATCACAAAGGCTCCCCTGGACTCCTTTGTGTCCCGTCCCTCGACTTGTCCAGTGTGAAGTGTTGGATGTCTTATGGCGGCCTTTTGCTGCCATTTCGGAACAGGGGAAGCCAGGTAACTGGATCAGGGGTGCCCAGAGAAGAAAAAAAATTAATTAGTCCCAAATGAGTTTTCCGCTCGCTGCACACAGCCGCTGTGACCAGGCAGCGTCAGCCACGGAATGTCACATGTTCAGAACTCGACCTTCAGGAGGTCCAGTCTCTCACAGAACAAGGTGTTTTGGTTTCGATGAGGAAAATAATCTTGGAAATGGACGCATTAGGTTTGAATCAGGAGGAAAGGTACAGGGTAGCCCCGATTGCAAAAATATGATTAAATTAACAGGCGCGACAGGACCACAACAGGCAAAAAAAAATGTACCCTCTGTTCAAGACTGCTGTGTCGGATGCCGGGTGCAATTTGCAGTGCAAGCGGTGACCACAAGGTGGCAGCAGAAAAGGGCAAATTGCAGAACACTCAACATCTGTGTTCTGAGCTGTGATTGTACTGGGCTCTTCATTCGCATGGTAATTAAAGCAATTAAACAGATTATTACCGTTTTCCTAATGAGTCCTTTTCTTAGTGAATTAGGCAGGCTTTTATTAGAGGCAGCTTGGTGCCTACAGAGTGATCCAATTTTCAGCAGCGCGGATTGGCGGATGAACCTCGCATCTCTTCGCTCATTCAAACCCATTCACTTTGCCTGTACTAGTTCATTGGAACAGTGCTGCAGAGCTAATTTACACTTGAGGCTTAAGAAAGCAAGCAAACAAACAAACCAGACAGCCACGCAAAGGAAATAAAGGCACTTGAGTTAAAATGACCGAAGAGGAGGGTTTGGCGCGCCCCTTCCTATCGTGACCTTGACAAAATTAGCTAATGTCATCACAACTTTGAACATTTTATTTCGTAATAATCGATTAAGAACGAATTTAAACCACATCGAAATATCCGTGGTGTTTAGAAAACTCTTGACAATCACAACGTACCGTTTACACATCATTAATAAGGATGCTATCTGTTGTCTTTTATCATTTTCGTGTATCGTTCAAGAAACCCTCCAACGATACGGGACGCCTACTGGTACTATACCCCTAGTATTAAGGTCCTGTAAGCCGGGTTCCTTATAGGAGGCGTGCTTCTGTGCACCACCTTGTCACACAGCTTTCATTATCAAGGTAACACCCAAGCGGTTCCACACACCCTTCTACCTAAAGAGGTGGAGGGAGGAGGATGGGGGGGAGAAAAACTGTTACGTTTAATAATTGATGTGCTGCATTTCAATCAATTTTACCACAGCGCGAGGCTAATTAAGGGTTCCGTCTGATTCCCTGGGGTAATTTACTGACTGCACGCTGAAAAAAGTGTATTCTCCTTTTTTTTCCCTGACTACAATTCAAGGGAATTCTCTATTTCAGGAAGCGACTGTGGCTTTGGTTAGTCCCCCCCCCCCCTTTCTCGTCTCCCGAGGCTGGAGACTAAACGCAATTAATACAGCAGCTTTACTGGCTGCTAATTATTAAACGACAAAAAAGAGATTATTTTACACCAGACTAATTTAAAGTTCATAGATTATTGTTTTAATTAATTAAATAAGAAAGTACACTTTAAGCAGGACTAACGACATTTGCATACGAAGGTAATAATTAGTCACTGGAACGAGTCTCACCTAGTTGGAATAAAGGAGGAGGAGATTAATGAGCGCCGTTTTCAAAGCGAGCAACGTTTCTTCGAGTATTTAACAGTAAAATTAATAACTAAGAAGCTCAATTAAGGGCAGGGGGAGTTACTGATTCTTAAATATACAGAGTCACCTCCTCCCTGTACCAAAAACTAGACATGTCTAAAGCAACAGAATAGTTTAAGTGGACCTGTGGCTTTTCTGCGCATTTTGTAATGTACAGTTCACTATATCGGCGATGGCGTGCAGATAACGGGGCGCTTTGGAAACGCCAGTTACTGGGCCGTAGTGGCTGTGGCGAATTTCACGTAGTTTAAATTGCTTTCAAATTGAAAATTGTCTTTTTCGGGGTTAACATTTGTTGAAGGCCGCAATCAGGATTTCTGCGTGTTTTGAAGGTAGTAACGACCTGCCGGGTGCACAGATACTGCCCCGCACGCGGTTCCGGGTGGGTCTGTCCCGTATATCGCCCCCATGTTATCAGTGAAACTCGTCTGATTAACTACTCCTTCGGCGTACAAGCTTGTTCGTGCAAAACGTCGATCCTTTGCTATTCGTGCGTATTTCTCTTTTTTTCATTAATATAAAGGAAACGCCTTGTTTGTTGTGCGGCGCTTTACCGCGATGTAAGCAGCGCTGACTGCGGGCAGGTGAGTTAATCTAATTAATAAGTGCGGATGAAAGCGGAGTCTCACATCTTCAAGTGAACATTTTGATGGAGCAGCAGTCGCTGGGGAAAAAAAAACACGGAGAAGCGGAACGGCGACCATCCCCTTGGGGGAAATGAGAAAGGGTGGCCGGGCGGCGGTCTATTAAGCGTCACTCTCTGATGTTTTTCTGTTTGTTTGTTTAATTTTTTGTCGGGGGGGCGGGGAGGCGGACGGGGGTTATTTATTTATTTTTATTTTTTTGTGCGAATAAATTGGAAAGGTCGCGCACGGGAGGGATAAATGAGAGATGAAAGAAAAGACGCGGTGGATGGAGAGGTGGCCGAGCCGGAGGCCTCAGGTGCTGGAGGGTCCTCCCATTACGCCGCGAGCGCCCAGCCCGCGGCCTCCATCAGCCCGGACACTGTTTTCTTTGCTTTGATGAAAATGTCTCCTTTGTGTATATTGCTTATTAAACAACGCGAACTACACGCCGCTAAAGCCAACGTTGCCTTTGCATCCGCCTTGCCTTTTTCCCCTCCAGTTGTAAATGTTTGTATGTTTCCCCAAACAAAAGGAATTCAGTAAAAATCCAAAGCCAGTAATGCTAGTAGTACAAAAATTAGGTAATTATGAACAGTATTTACTATGCTGTACCAAACTAGTGATTATATAAGATTGAAAAAACTGCAGTATGATGTCATTGGTGAAAACAGAAGGCACTGATTGCCAGGGTGTGGTCACTGTTAGGGGCTCCCTGACTGGCCCGTGCAGGGAGACTGAGGGACTGTCATGTGTTCCAGTAAGGCTCAGAAAGTGTCCAGGTGAAAGGAGACAGCAGCCCCAGGATGGCAGGCCTCAAGCAACAGGAAGGTAGCCTTAATTTGGACGGTGTGGCAGTGGGGGGAGTGAGGATCCTCCGTGGATCCCCCCCCCCCCCACACATCTTAAATGTACCACAAGCCTGTTTACATGTGCCGCCCCATGTGGGGTGTGTTTGGCTGTGGTCAGCTGTATGCAAGTTACTTTGTTTTAGTCAGAAGGGGGGGGGATGGGGTCAGCCAGCTCTCCAGCATAGAGTAGGTCTGAAACACGGTGATGTTCTTTAAAAGCCAGGTTATAATGGGTTAATTTGGGGGGGCTGTGGGCACCGGCCTGGACACCACATCCTGCTGTTGGCAGGGGTGGGGGTCGGTGATGAAGGATGGGCGGCCTGTAATGGTGTGAGGCGCGTGGCCTGGGCCCTCTGGCGGTGTCGTCCTCCCAGGCGGACGCGAGCGTTATTGATGCACCTGCCTCAGGGGGGCCAAGGGGAGGGGGTGACGTCGGCTAATAGATGTGCGAGGTGAGGCTTGCTCTGTCATCAAACAAGGGCTCGTGAAAGATGGGCAGCAGTGATACTATCAGTCATCTGTTGATCAAGATGTAATGCTACTGTATCCCTGCCAATGCCTTCTGCTGGAGCAGTCACACCGCTTCCTGTGTTTTCCTGGGGTGTTTGGTGCATCACCAGTTATGCCCCTCTCCGTATATGTCTCCCCAGGAGTCTGTCCCATCCGGGACCCTCCTGTCAGCTCCGCCCATAGCTCCCACCTTAGTGGTCCTCCACATGAGAGCACCTGTCCCATCAGATGGGCCGTGGCCGTGGACTGGGAGTGCGGGGCTGAGGAATCGCTTTGCCCGGCCAGAGCGAAGCCAGTGCTGGATCTCCTGCATGGCCCGGGCAGAGAGAGCCAGGGGTGTGGCTCAAATCATCCAGCATGACGGAGCACTTCAGGACGCCACGCCGTCCGCAGATGGAGATGCTGGGAGTGTGTAAACAGGCCCGGCTCGGCTCTCTCTGTGGGAATAACTCGCCTAATGAGTGTGCCGCGATGCATTTTTTAAAGCACAGTTAACAACGGCTGTGGCCGTCACCATCCGGACCAGAGGTGCGGCGCTGAGTGCGGGTCACGCCCACTGTGTGGCAGAGAGCCCGCCATGCCTGCCGGTTCCTGCCCTCAGGCTCCACGTCGCTGAGGTTTGGGCCCCGTGGGCACGAGGACTGAAAAGGGAGCCCCAGGGTTAGTTTGCATCTGCAGGGACATCCTTCAGGGGTTTTTTGCCCGTGTAATGTTATCCCCCTTTTAGGGCTGAAGCATCTCCCCAGGCCGACCTCACTGTCTGACCCCAGTGTAAACACCATGTCATGTTTAGCCTTTTTAAATAGCCTAGGCACTCATCAAAGTTTTATAGTGGGGTAAATATCATGGCTCTTCACTTATTTACATCCGTCAGGAGCACTGAATCCATGTCCCCATGAAATATTCATCATCGTTTTAGCAAATGCATGTCTCTGTCGATACCCACCCTCCCTGTTTGTGGGGGGGGGGGGGGGTTGCTCAGTGTTAAGGTTTTATAGATGTGGGAAACGGGGAGCTTGTGGTGAGTTACATTAGCTGCAGGACTCTCTGCCCCCCCCCCCCCCCCCCCCGCCGGATCCTGATCCCGGTGTAACGGCCGTAGATGCCGTTCCCTCCTCTTTTCGGCAGAAGGCCGGGTGCGGCTCTTTGGGTTCTCAACTTCCCGTCTGTGTCCTTGGTCTGTGTTCCCAGCTTCCGTCAGGCCTCCAAGCAGGCCAGCCGAACGCTTTTCCGCCCATCGAGATGCCGAACCCTTAGAATTCTCATGCGGATTTCCACACACACGTGTACGGGGCGTCTAGCTTTTTAGCTCACTGTACGCACATGGACTTGGGACTTGAGGGACTTGAAGAGAAGCGGACATTTCTCGTCTTTTTTTGTTTTTGTCTCTATTCTTCGGTGCTACCTGACGTTTGCCATCACCCAACCCACCAACAAAGAGATCTTTTGCATCTCCAAAGTTCTCATGCTTCCAGGCCCAAGCTGTCACCGAAGGCCCGTCTCCCTGCCGCTTAACTGGGCCGGACCCCGCCCTGACTTGCTCCCCTTCAGGTTCCCTTCTTAAGACAGGCCCAGGTGTGAGGTGGGACTCTGTGAAAGCAACCTATTTAATTTTTAATTAGATTTTGAATTCGTCCCTCGCTCTCCTTTTGCCCTCTGTCTGCTGTAGCCTTCCTCTTTACGTCTCCTGTATTATTCCTTAACTAAACATTTGTCTGGTCTGCACTTGAGGGTTCCGCCTTTAAAGGTCTTTCTTTGGGATAGCATCGGGAGGCCACACAATGCGGGGGCCCACGCGGAACCCCCGGAGGGCAACCAATGGGGGGGGGGGGGGGTTTAAACAGGAACGCCTTTATCTTCCAGGGTGGGGTAAAGCTGCTGCTAGACCCATATGTCTCAGGAAGCTTAACAAAGCGTGTTTCTGCGTAAAGAATAAAACAGAGACTAAAAGTAGTAAATATAACCTATAGCCTTTCTTTTTGTATACAGCCGATGCTCGGCTCTGCAAATGTTTAAGATCCTGGTTCGGACTGGCATTACGGACCCTGGGTAAGACGATGGTGCAGGTCCTGCTCTCAAATCTCGAACGGGCTGCAGAATTTGAGAACAGGAAAGGAGCGGACATGTCGAGGAGACTGTCCCATTTATTAATAATTTTTATTTTTAAGGGAAAGGCCTCGTCGAGAGAAGAGCGAATGACAAGCAGCCTTGTGTTCAGTGCTGCCGACGTTCGGATCTTCCTCATTTCATTGACGGGAGTCTTGCAGACCACTTGTGTCTGTGGTTCAAATCTTAGCGCTGTCACATTTCTGCGAACATCACCCCTTCAAATCTCACATTTATAAATGTGCTGGTAAGCAGCAGAGGCCTTTAACCTAGAGATTTTTACAGCTCATCCTGAAATGATGCCTTTCAGAGAAAGCTATTTGTCTGTTGACTTACACAGATGAGGCTCTTTGTCAACTTTAGAATGATGGCTATTCTCTGCCATGCTCTTCGCCGTGGTGACAATCCCGTCACCATTCTGTCCCGATGGGTCACTGGCTCTTGGCTTGGACTCTGATCCCTGTCAAGGTTGGCAGCTCAGTCCATTCCTGTCTGGGTCGAGTTGCACCCATACGGGAATTTTATTGTGACCACATGCGTGGGGTTGTTTTCGGGCCGAAGAAAGGAAGTATCAGGACCTCCCGTCCCGCCTAGGGTACGTGCGCCCCCACCTCCTCGCAAGGTTGACATTAAATTGCTATTGTGGACTGAGAGCCATCCGAGCCCAAGGATGGAGACTGAAGAGGACCTTGGGCCCAGACGGGAGCTGTCCCCGCACTGCAAGAAGAAACTCCCTTTGATTAAGGATCCACTGTCTCCTGGTCAGTGGGCATCTGTCTGCTTCGTTTGTGTGTTTGGGAGCAGTTTCTGCTTTCATTGTATAGCAGACGAGTACAGGTACTGAGATGGAGCATTAAGTGAAGATTGTTACTGATTATTTTTCTCTCATTTGACCAGCGTATGTGATCTATATTCTCTTGCTCAAAGCTGCGTGAAATGAATTCTTAAAGTGTTTTTTCAATTTTTCTTTTTATGTCTGTTACTTTGTACAGAAAGACACCCCCCCCCCCTTTTGATCTGCGGAGACTGATTATCTGAAAGACAGGACATTGTGCTGACTATATATAACCAAGTATCAACACTCTTGAACCTCTCCCTGAAATTAAATGGGAAGATAATTACAATGTTGTATTAAGCTTTTATGATCTTTACATGTAATTTCCATCCAGAAGCACTTTGCTGCTTAAATGGAGAGACTCATTAAAACTCTTTATAACCAACATCTTAAACGCTTGTCAATAATCCTTGGATATTTGTGTCTGTTAAAAGGTTTTTTTAAGGGAATGAAAGGTTTTTATTTTCAGAAGCAAGTGAGATGTGTGTATTTGTGGTTCTCTTTATATGTTGTTTTTGTGTGTATGTGTCTGATTGTGGTATGATCTCTGAGTTGTAAAATGGTTGACAGACATGCAGTGTCTGAGGGCACAGATTAGCAAAAGACTTCTGACAAAGGTAATACCTTCAGCCTTTAAGTTGTGATGGACGCAGGGTGGGGAGAGTGGACTGTGCTGCTGGGAAACAGCCCACATTGGCGCAGAGGTGCATTCTGGGAGATAGCGGTTATTGCACTGCCACATAATAAGGACAAATAGGGTTTACATGGTAAAGCAGCTTGTTTGTGAGAGGAAATCAGAATGATCTTTTTGTTTGAGAGTCCACCGATTCTGCTCTACCAGGGATTTACTTGTGTTTCCAGCAGCCTTAGGACTATACTATAATGATGCCTTCAGACATAAACATTTAGAATTATCACCATGTTGTGCATATATTGATAGCAAATGAGAGCGAGGCCATTAACATTTGAATAGAGACAAGGTGACATCCCTCCCCCCATCTTGCCGCGAACGACTCGTCTGTTCCATGGCGGGAGTCGTGAGAGTAACGGCTGAGCGGAGGACCGGGCCGAGCATGACTTTGTCTGGGAGTTTCTCGAAGGTAATGGGGAGATGTCGGCACAGTGCTCGCTGCCCAGGGTGAAATTATGATAATAAGGGAAAGAAAAGCTATTACGATCGGCTGGCTTTCATTATGCAAATGATATTAAGACAGGCCGCACAGATAGCCCATGGCTACCGGCTAATCTCCATGCAGTGATTACAATGTGTCAGACTTAGTCATTTTGATTATGACATGTTAATTACACGCCACGCTCACACCTGCATGGTTGATAGGTGCACTCTAAAAACCAAAAAACTAAGGAAGGGGGAAAAAGATCCACAACACTTTTTAAAGCATTGAGTATGGAAAGTTTCATTCGGAGATTAATTAGCCGCTGGTGGCTAACGCCGGAGACTGTGTCGTCCTCGGCTGTGGGACCTGTCATGCGTGGGACTCCGCTGCCAGGCCTGCGAAGCTAAAATATGCAAACTTTACTGCAGATTTCCTCCTGTCTGTTTTCCCTCTGAAATTGGTTGACCTACCACTGACTCTGCTAAATGCCCCACCTTCGCTTTTCCACTGGTAATTCGCTTATGTTAAAATCTCTGTAAAAAATGTTTTTTTTGTTTTTTTTTCCGAGGCCACAGAATGGAAGCAGCCTGAGCCCCCGTTGAAGCTGAAACGTCTTTACGATTTATGAATATGTAATTACGGCCTCACGTCCTGAAGTTGATTTGTGAAATGTGCGCAGGCAGTAAATGGGTTTCTTCTTCTGGGTCCTTTGCAGACCGTGCGTGTCAAACAGATGTTGGTCCACCGTTATTTCTGTTCGCTTAATGTTTAAACACTCCCGACTGCACATCTGGGCCTGCATAAAATGGCGAACAAACAAATGAGCGACGAGGCTTAGAAACGCATAATAATTGCTTGAGAAGGTGAATCTGGCACCGAGGGCTTCGTTCCAATGTAGTCACTGGCTTCGCTTTTTTACCTAATGGTGTTATAATCACTGCTGCGGGGAGGGAGGCTGGGAGTTTTCATAGGCGTTCGCAGGGGTCCTAAGGGCCCTGCGAGTGGGTGGGGCAATCTGACATCATGGGCCATTAGCGCCGGCTGGCGCGGAGATGCTCGGCCAGGCAGCCGGCTTCCCCTTTTTATCAGTCTGCTGCTGTTTACTCGCCGCTGGATTTAAAGTCTGCAGTGAGCCATTTGGGTTATGTAAGCCGAGACGGGCCTTGCCGGCTACGCCCCGTGTTTGCCGCCGGCCAGTTAGGGACGGCCAGCTGCGTAGCGGCCCAGAGCAGCGCTGGACGCCGTGGAACGTCTCTGTTTATGTGTTTTATACCGCAAACTCCCCCGAGGTTCATAAATATTGATCGCGCTGGAAAATGGATGGAGACTTTGTAGTGGCCCCAGTCTGGGGAATACAGTCAATTTCTCTAACTAGCTGAAGACCATGCAAGATGGGATTTGCGCTGCAAAATTGTTTCTCACGTGTTTTTCTGTCCCACCCAGCCCCCCCGCTCATATCGTTTTATTTCTCACCATCCTGTAAATGCAAACTTCTCACACACACACGCACACGCACACGCATGCTCCTATGTGATGTTTGTAGCTGCCTGCCCATTCCACCACACGAACTGGCACGCCTGCCCTACTGTTCATCGTTGGATCAGTTTACGCCTCTTCTGAGCAGCACGCGTCGCCTCATTTTTTTACGACTCCGCCACTAACGACACTTCCTGGTAACCGTGAGTCTCAGCTCCACGCGGAATCAGATTTTAATTGAAACCCTGATGAGAAAGTGGGGCTGAGTGCATTTTTCCCAGCACAGGATTTTGAATGTTTTTTTTTTTCTTGTTCGCTGTAGAGACATTATGTTTTAGCTTGGCTAATGTGTAGGGAACCCCCCCCCCCCACCCCATTGCTTGGTGGGGCTAATTTCAAAGGACAGCTCGCCAGCGCCCCAAAACACCCTGTCAGGTCCGCTTTATGAAAATGGCTTTTGCCCAAATTGGCCCCCTTCATAACCAAACGAGGTGATTCTCTGGGCAGAGGAACAAAGCCAAAACAAGTTATTCAGCACCTGTCACCTCTCCTTAATAAATAAGATTCTCTTTTTGCGTGGGACGCTGCTGTCGTCCCAGGCTGTCCAGGCCTGGCTAGCGGGCCGCGCTCCGTAGATTAAACATCTTGTCTGGCTAGGCAGGACCTAATGAAAAGCAATAGAGATTCACCGCTTTTTAATGAAAGAGACATTGCTCTTTACTGGTCCCAATTTATAGAGCCAATTCTCCTTGTCTGTCAGGCAGGGAGCTGGTACAGCCCCCCCCCCACCCCCCACCAATTGTCTCGTGTTACTTTGTCAGGGGTGTGTGATGGGCTTGGTCTCTGATTGGCTGAGTGAGATGGGTGAGCCATGCAGGCAGCGAATCGTGTAGAAATTAATTACTCTGCTTGTGACCAGCCGCCCCCACCCGCAGCTGGTAATAGCCCAGTTTACATATGTTTAATAACAGGGCAGGGCGGCTCTGCATGTTTACAGACACTCCGTCAGCTTGTGTGATCTGTAAGCCAGAGAGTCACCTGCCCTGCTTCCCTCAACCCATTTAGTGGCTCTAATGAACTTCTGTTTGTGACTGGAGTGGATGCTCTCTGCGGACAGGGCCACTTCCTGCCTGTGACAGGGACGGTGGGTTCACATTCACACGGATGTATTTCAGGCTTCCATACGATCCGTTAAGGAATTTATATCTGGGATGGGGAGGGGGGGGTCTTCTCTCTCTTCCTGACATAATTCCCCACCTTGTGAAACATGAGTGCCATGTTGGATCGAGTGAATTTGCTGCCAGCCGCCTCTGTTGTCGGTCTGAGTCCTCGCCGCCTCTGTTGTCGGTCTGAGTCCTCGCCACCACCCCGTCATTGTCACTGCAGCTTTCCTTGTTTCAGTAGCCGGCATCGAGGCAGGACAGACCAGGCCGGTGCCGAACAGAAAAGCCCCCACTTCTGTCAAACTGGCCTTGAGCGGCCGTCTGCCGCTGTAAACTGGGACTTAGCAATAGGCCACGTCTTTTAATGAAAAAGTGAATTAAACCCACCCATTAGCCTTAACTATTCTGTTATATTTTTGCATATTTCACTGGGGATTTTGATCTATTTAAATCATTTAACAAAACTGTATATTCAGGTTAAGGATCTGTTTTTTTTCCGTCTTTATTTAATTTTAATTCAACTTTTTCCTCACTTTTTGACATTACTGTTTTTTTTTATTTTATTAGCTGTGTCCAAGGACTGGTGTCTTAGTAATTGTTTTTCTGCCTTCTGTGATGGGGCGCCGGGCGGTGGGGGGCTGGTTCAGGCATTTATCCAACTGTTTTTCTACAGTCTACGTGGGTTTCAATCGCGAGGTCTCACTTGTTCACGCTTCTCTTGAAAGGCCAGAGTTTGTTAATGCACCAAAGCCTGGTAAGTTTGAGGGCCTGAAATCTGAAGACTGTGGAGGAAGACGCCAGACAGGATGGGACCTTATTCCCAGTCAGCGCCCGCGATAAAATTAAATTCCCTCAGCGTTTATCAGCAGTGATTCTGTCTCTAAATGAAATACGTTATTTTATCTCCCTTTGGAAATGTTTAAAGGCGATGATAATGTCCTACAACAGAAACAAGGCGAGGTGTTTTAATGGCAGCCCTCTGGTAGGCACTGGGGCCTGATCTCGACTTTATTGTGTGAAGATAGTAATTATACGTGCTGGCGGTTTTAGAGGGAAGGCCCGCCTGCCGAGTCAAGGACGTGCCATTCTTCATGAATATCCTCACAGGCACGGCAGGGCCAAAAAAAAGCCATTTCTGCCCCTTGAATCCGTGAAAATGTGGACGGCCGTGACTCTTGGCCCAATGAGGGGGGAGTGCGTCTACAGATGGGGGGGGGGAGAGACGAATGATATTGATTTTGCCGTCGCCGTCATTCCATTTTCTGTGAGGATGGAGGAAGGACCTGGCTTTCGACCCTGTTGGATAGCTGGTCCTCACAGCGACCTGCCCTAAGGATAAATGCTGCCTTTCCTGTCTCACACACTGGTTTCCTGTTTGTCATATGTTAATGTGCACCATCATTCAGCAGTGAAGCGGCCTGTAGTCCTGTTTGTGTGTGCCTGTGCAGGCCTCTGGGCCTGTAGTCCTGTTTGTGTGTGCCTGTGCAGGCCTCTGGGCCTGTAGTCCTGTTTGTGTGTGCCTGTGCAGGCCTCTGGGCCTGTAGTCCTGTTTGTGTGTGCCTGTGCAGGCCTCTGGGCCTGTAGTCCTGTTTGTGTGTGCCTGTGCAGGCCTCTGGGCCTGTAGTCCTGTTTGTGTGTGCCTGTGCAGGCCTCTGTGCCTGTAGTCCTGTTTGTGTGTGCCTGTGCAGGCCTCTGGGCCTGTAGTCCTGTTTGTGTGTGCCTGTGCAGGCCTCTGGGCCTGTAGTCCTGTTTGTGTGTGCCTGTGCAGGCCTCTGGGCCTGTAGTCCTGTTTGTGTGTGCCTGTGCAGGCCTCTGGGCCTGTAGTCCTGTTTGTGTGTGCCTGTGCGTGCTCAGGGCCTGTTGTGTTTGCATACACCTGCACAGGCCTCTGGGCATAGTCATGTCTGCATACACCAGTGCCTGCCTCTTGGCGTGTAGTCATGTCTGCATACACCTGCGCAGGCCTTTGGGCTATAGTCATGTCTGCATACACCTGCGCAGGCCTTTGGGCCTGTAGTCATGTCTGCATACACCTGCGCTGGCCTTTGGGCCTGTAGTCATGTCTGCATACACCTGCGCAGGCCTTTGGGCCTGTAGTCATGTCTGCATACACCTGCGCTGGCCTTTGGGCCTGTAGTCATGTCTGCATACACCTGCGCAGGCCTTTGGGCCTATAGTCATGTCTGCATACACCTGCGCTGGCCTTTGGGCCTGTAGTCATGTCTGCATACACCTGCGCAGGCCTTTGGGCCTGTAGTCATGTCTGCATACACCTGCGCTGGCCTTTGGGCCTGTAGTCATGTCTGCATACACCTGCGCAGGCCTTTGGGCCTATAGTCATGTCTGCATACACCTGCGCTGGCCTTTGGGCCTGTAGTCATGTCTGCATACACCTGCGCAGGCCTTTGGGCCTATAGTCATGTCTGCATACACCTGCGCAGGCCTTTGGGCCTGTAGTCATGTCTGCATACACCTGCTCAGGCCTTTGGGCCTGTAGTCATGTCTGCATACACCTGCGCAGGCCTCCGGGCCTGTAGTCACATACGCATACACCTGCGCAGGCCTTTGGACCTGTAGTCACATCTGCGTGTGCCTGCGTAGGCATGACTGGGAGGCAGGACTCTGACCCGTCAGGCTCAGTGAGGGCTGAGCCAACCTGCTGACGCACCTCCTTCGAGCTGCCCTGTAACCTGATAGACACTCTGCCCCCCCAATCTCTTTATTTATTTATTCATCTCAAAGTGAGGCCAGCTCCGCGTTCGAGTTACACGCAGCACTGCCCCTCTCTCTTTCCGCTCTCAGGGCGACGGGGGGCTCCCTCCCTCCTTTCCCAGGGTCCCCAGGTCAGCCTTTACCCCTCAAGCTGAGGCAACGCGGAGCTGGACAGAGGACGGGAAGGAGAGACGCAAAGAGGGCTGCATGTCTGGAGTGTAATTACAGTGCCTCTGTTATCCGAGTACCGCCTCGTGCTTCCATAAATTTACCATTAGCTGCTGCGCCAAATGACAAAGGGTTTCAGTGAGCGAGCAGAGGTCTGTTAAGTGGGTCAGGCCAGAGCAGAGAGCCGAAAGGGAACTGGCCATACCTTAGGGTCTGTGGGGCGGGGTGGGGCGGAGCTGGGGAGGAGTCAGGATGGGTGGGCAGAGGTGGGGAGGAGTCATGAGGGATAGGGCAGAGGTGGGGAGGAGTCATGAGGGATAGGGCGGAGCTGAGGAGGAGTCATGAGGGTTGGGCAGAGGTGGGGAGGAGCCATGAGGGGTGGGCAGAGCTGGGGAGGAGTCAGGATGGGTGGGCAGAGGTGGGGAGGAGTCATGAGGGGTGGGCAGAGGTGGGGAGGAGTCATGAGGGATAGGGCGGAGCTGAGGAGGAGTCATGTGGGTTGGGCAGAGGTGCGGAGGAGCCATGAGGGGTGGGCAGAGCTGGGGAGGAGTCAGGATGGGTGGGCAGAGGTGGGGAGGAGTCATGAGGGTTGGGCAGAGGTGGGGAGGAGCCATGAGGGGTGGGGCGGAGCTGGGGAGGAGTCATGAGGGGTGGGCAGAGGTCGGGAGGAGTCATGAGGGATAGGGCGGAGCTGGGGAGGAGTCATGAGGGTTGGGCAGAGGTGGGGAGGAGCCATGAGGGGTGGGCAGAGGTGGGGAGGAGTCAGGAGGGATAGGGCGGAGCTGGGGAGGAGTCATGAGGGATAGGGCGGAGCTGGGGAGGAGTCAGGAGGGGTGGGGCGGAGCTGGGGAGGGGCTGTGTGGTGCAGGGCAGGGTGTGATGCCCCGCCCCCCCCCCCCCCCCCCCAAGCTTGACTGCAGTATGATGATATGCTTTTCTGCTGGAAGAAGGATCATGTGGTTATTTGACTGATTGGGGTTATGTCTCTATATATTAAGGCTGGGAAACAAAAAATTTACTAAACACAGTTTTCTGTGATTAAACGTAATTAAACTTACCTAATACAAAAACTTATACTCATAAATATTTATACGTTGAATTAATGTAGAATTAACACAAAGCAGAGTACATGGGTCATTGTCACAAACTCATTACCATAACATAATAATTTTCTCTCATTTTTAAAATTAGTTTGAAGAATTAGTTTTGAATTTCATTGTCTAAACTGTCAATTTTGAGGTTAATCTGTTTTGTGATGTTACCATTTATTTCTGTAATAAACAAAAATGTTTAATCAAATACAGGGCAAGAGTCACTGAGAAAAAATGACAAAACTAACAAAAAATGAGCAAAAATATATCTTATACTAATTGATTGTTTATGGTGTGTTACACACAATACAGTTGAAATATTAGTGCCACTTTACAATAAGGCTACCCATATAAAGGATTTGTAAATGGTTTATATTCTGGTTATTAATTAGGTTGTAACACTTTGTAAATTACTAATAGACAAATTTAAACACGTTATAACACTGTTATCTTTTTATTAACGAGTTACTAACAAGTGGCAAAGGGGAGCTTTAGTGTAAAGTGATACCGAAATATTTTAATATTTTTATGTTACTTTTGTGGCACAATGTATTTGGGGAAAATGCTTAAAAAATAATCAGAGCAACAAATGACAATTTTATACACTTAAAAAGTTAAGGTAATGTTAATTGCTATGCAAAAAGCACCGTTTTTTGCTAATTCTCAAGAGAATTGCCTATATTTTAATACTTGTTGAATGGTTTAAACTTTAAACTTGAATGGACTTAAACTTGGGATGTACATGTTCACTTAAAATTAAAGCAAGTACAAGCTGAATGTCAGTGTTTTCAAAAAGACTCGATGAACAGATGGCAGTAAGAAAAAAGAGGGCATAGTATTACAAGAAGGGATGTTTATCATTTTTTTTGATCACACACCTTATTAATGGCGATTAATGGTGATTAATGGCATATTCCACATGTACATATAATCGCACATACTAAACAGGCGGATCGAAACGCTGTTTAATCCCAAGCGTGTGATCAGACTAGCTGAGTGGCTGAGCTTCTATTATTCCTAAACGCTTTCACTTTGCAATAATACCACATATAGTTCACTATGGAATATCTAGCAGGGAGGAAATTTCACAAACTGACTCATTACAAAGGTGGCATCCTATGGCAGTACCACGCTTGAATTCTCTGAGCTCTTCAGATCAACCCATTCTTTCACAAATGCTTTTGAACTTGACCACATGGCTACGTTCTTAATTGCATACAACTGTGGCAATGAGTCTGAATGAAACACCTGAATTCAATAATTAAGAGGTGTGTCCCAATACTTTTATCCATACTGTGTGTGTGAGTGTGTGTGTGTGTGTGTATATATATTTATATATATATACATATATAAAAATCTGTGTGCGTATAATATATGCACTATGTATATACAGGCCACGCAGCAAGCACTTTGATTGGATGTGGTTGGTCATGTGGTAAAGGGGAGCACCTGTAGGCTTCTGAGTGGGGATGCTGATCACTTTCACGGTGAGACACGTCACTACTGACACTGGGTCACCCTGACATGAAGCAATTAACCTAACAGCGACGGCGCCTTGCTGGAGCTCGTGAGGGGGGGGGGGGTCCAGGTTAATTGGCAGCATGGCTTTCACGGCTCTGAACGTTGGGGGTGGCAGCTGCTATTAAACACCGTCCTTCAGGGAGGAACTCTGGCCGTTTGGGTGCCATGCTGTCCATTTTCCCAGGATGCTTTTAGAATGTGTCGCAGTTTCCCCTCTGGGTGTTGACGTCGCTGCTTCTTTCAGGGCACGGAGGAACAGGATGGTCCATTTCAAAGTTCTCTCTGTTAAAAAAGCAAGTGGCGCCATGTTGTTCTGTTAGTGTCCTGAGCAGAGTCCGGACAGTGATGCCGAGACAGTGAGATTGCAGTGTGATTTAAAATACGAGTGTAGTTTTCTGGGCCGTCCATCTCTGTGCCTGTGTAAAAATGGCATTGGGCAGGCGTCCCGTCTGCCCGTTTGTTGAGGCAGACCCCTGTGCCGGCAGTGGTGATGTTCATTCGTCGAGCTCGTCGTGTTAAAGCGCGTGAGGGCAGGTAGCTGAGGGCGGTTTGGCGGCACGGGATTATTGTTCACTGACAGATTTTCTCATTATTACGTACAGATGTTGTCTTACACGTACAGGAAACACCGAGGGCCGAGTCTGGGGGTGAGTCGGGCTGCTCGGCCCGGAGCCATCCTCCACCCCCCCGTCGGCAGGCCGACCCGCTGTTTCCCATTAGACTGCAGGGCCAAACGGATGAAAAATCACATGAAATTTGATTGTCTTTCCATCTCTTTTGCTGAGGAGCTGCAGGGCTTTGGGGGTGGATGTCAGGGTGGGTGGGGGTTATCTTGGTAAGGCCGGGTGGGCAGTCCCTCATTCTGTGCGATGCCTGTGCCAGGTCTGTGTGTGTCACTGCGGGCGACGGGCAGAGAATCCCAGGATGACTGGCCTCACTCATACCCACATATGATCCAGGTGTCTGCGTTTATGGTTGGTACTCTGGTAGTCCTTGGAGTGTCCCCCCCCCACGTGATGAGGAAGCCTCAGGTAGGGACAGCCCCTGGGGGGGGGGGGGGGTTGATTGTTTGTGAGAATGAGACACTCCTGGCTGCCAGACAGGCACACTGTTTGCTTCGTCTGGCCCTGCAAACGTGGCGGGGGGGGGGGGCAGAGCGACAGCCGGTATCACCCAGGGCACTATGAGGGGAAGCCCTGTGCCCTCTTTGATGTGCTAGTCTGGTGAAGCACCATGCAAACCCATTCTGGTAGTTTGGTAACCTGCCTTTGCCCTGGAGTTTTACTAGGCTAAAAGCTGGGATGTTTTATAATAAGAAAAGAATGCGTGCAGTGTGCAGAGCAGAAGCAGCAAAGAATGCATGCAGTGTGCAGAGCAGAAGCAGCAAAGAATGCGTGTAGTGTGCAGAGCAGAAGCAGCAAAGAATGCGTGCAGTGTGCAGAGCAGAAGCAGCACACATAAATATCCCATCAGGTTAATGTCTTTATGTCATGCAGATGCTGTAAGCAGCAGACCGGTCCATTTCCACTCAGGGCGGCTTAGGCCACGTTCTGTGGACATAGCTGTCTCTGACAGCCGCAAGACGGATCACCCCCCCATCCCGAGTCACCCGCCACCTCCCACACGATAAACAGGGAGTCATTACACTCAATTTTCTGACAACGTGGCAGCAAATTACAATAAGAGGCCTCGTGGGCCGGCTCCGCCAGCGGGATTAGCATGGGGGGGGGGCTTCCCTGCTAATAGACTGTAATGTTAGAAAACATTCAAGTTAATATGCCGTTAAATAAGAATATTGTTTTCGCTTGGCAATAAAGCTATAGGCGTCGAGGCCGTTAAAATAATAGTCGTGGACCTTTAATATCACATCATGGGCAGCTGGTGGAGATTCATCAATCCAGGCCGATTTAATTGAATCAGGATCATTCTGCTGCAGTGTAAGGGATCCAGAAAAGAGCAGAGACTATTAAAAACGAGGCATCACAGCCACATAAGGAGAGAAACGCAGCGACGTTTGCTCCGATTGGACTGGAACTCGCAAACGAGGGCGGGGTGATTAACTGCGGTGGGGACGGGTGCGACTCAGGCAGGCCCGGTAACGGACCCCCACCACCCCAGAACCCATCCTGCTCAGCGGGCCTGAACCAGCTCATGTCAGCAGTGTAATAAAATCGCAGCAAACAGTCTCAGAGTAATTAAATGCCTGATGCGCTGAAGAAGCCTTGGTGAAGATAGAGTAAATTGCCCATTCATTACGGAGGCGGCAGGGTAGGAGAATTCCAAATAGATCACAGAGCCCCCAGTAATTCAATCTAAGCTTGTACTTACAGAAAACAACGAGATAATGAACTGTAGAATTACAAGGCACACGTTGCATCTGGGGGGGCAAATAGTGTGTGTGTGTGTTGGGGGGGGGTGGGGGTTTGGGTGGCGGCGGCTGCATTCGGGCAGTGGGATATACGTGCAATGCTAATGTTGTCACCCGGGCTGAGAAAATATTCAGGCAGACGTTCACGCAACGTAATCATGGTTCGCCGTGGATAAAAGGCCTCTAGGGAACGGGGGGGGCGCAGGAAGGGGGTGGAGAGGAGAATAGAAAAAATGTAATTTATAGGCATCTCAGAAATAGAATTTATCATAGGATCCGCTCTATGCTGCTCAATTGATATGTAGTTGATTTCAAACGGCACCCCCCCCCAGGCTCCCCCCGGGGGCACTTTCAGATTTTACGCTTGGATCTATCTGCTTAACTCCCCATTTACCAAAACAGCACAAACAACTTACTCTGGGTCTTCACGGGGAGGGGGCTCTGAGAGTGTGTCGGGGCGGGGGGAGTCACCCCTGGGGGTTCATTCAGTTATAAGGGAGAAGACAGAGGCACCTGCAGGAGCTGGCCTGCTGCATGGCCCCGACTGAGCATGCCCAGTCTGGCTGCCGCTTCACCTTAAGGCCTCACAGATTCGCCCGACGTGATTTTCGACCCTCTGGTGTCACATGACCGACGCTGTTCCAGTCTTGCAAAAGAAGATATTTCCCGTCAAACCAGTTTGATTTAAACGGACTCCACGCCATCACACACCATCGATGCTTAATTCTGCATTTTAAGCGTGACTAGCGTGTGACTCCTCTGTTTTCGCCGGCCCCTTTCATTCTGCGGGACGAGTGCCATCCGTCCTCCTCAGTTTGTCCGGATTGACAGGCTAATTACTCACGCTTTAATACGAATTACAATCCTGTGTCCTTTTTCTCTTGACAAAGGAAGTGACCTAGCACTGACCATCGATTTCTTCCACCGGGGCTGTCACCGTACGCTGTGACAGTTCAGGGCAGGGGTCACCGGAGGCGGACGGGTGTGGTGACCCCAGTTGCTATCCGGCAGGCGAGACCCCTGGATATCAGGGCCCCACGACAGCAGTGCATTTAAACTGCTTTTAATGCGAAAGCTGTCGATACGCTGATCCAGCCCTAAGTGAGGCTGAGTGAGAGAGCTATCTCATTAGTGTAGTTAACGAGAAGAGTCGCAGCCCAGCCTCTGCTTACAGCTAACGCTCCGGGTAATTATCTAATCGGCATGGCGTACCTTTGAAAACCAAAATCTGCATGTATGGCAAAAGAAAACATACAACAGTGTCACATTCAGCCAGTGTGTGAGGCTGGATATTGTATATTGCGATGTGCTAATTTAGCGTTTCTGTCATGTTAAAAATCTCTAGTTTATTTTGTGATGGCCCAGTGTCTCGCAGGTCTCACGCCTAACCTGTCCCCCGGTCAGCAGGCTTCTCAGTGGCCTCATTTTCCCAATCATAACCATTGTCAGCCCCCTCCCCCCTTTTCTTTTGCAATGAGCAAGTTTTTTCTTTCATGTGGGTTAAACCGATTTATATGAGGAGGATGAGAGCATGAATTACTTTCTCCTAATTACCCCCAGCGCCGCCTTCTGGAACGTGTCAGACCTTCCCCCGAAACTGGCCTTTTTTCCGCAGATTCCCGCATTTCCATTTATATGGGTTAGAATGTGTTACAGGAGACAGACAGTGAATTAACTGATGCTGTAGTCGAGCCCGTGGCTGAGATGAATCATCCCAGTGCAAATCAGGGGACTGTACTGTACTCCTCACGCCGTAATTCCCCATGAACAATTGCAAATATATTAGGCCCTGTGTGGATGCGCGGTGCAATTTGTCCCGACCGCGTCTATTTGTATAACACCTTTATTACAAGTTCATGCTGATTAAAAATCACTTCCTCGCAGAGGTGAGATAGTCTTAACCGTCGTGTTTTCCCCTTCCCCCCTGATTTGTCATCTCGGCCCTCCTCGATAGATGGAGGATTACCAAGTCGAGATGGATCGTCACTGAATCGGCGGAAGCCTGTGGAGCATATGGCGGCCCCCAGCTCTGGGTGAAAACATTTGTTACAGGGAAGGATCCCCGAGGTAATTTGCAAATCTCCTGAAATCCTGAACAAGCTTTGATTTAACAGAGACTGAAGATGGCTTTTATTTACTCTCTATTGTTGGCAAAATGACGTGTTATTTGGAGAGTTTATCGGTTTACACGGAGGAGTGGAGTGGCCCTGATCTGGGGACGGTCCCCCCATTCGATCCAGTTTGCTCCCTCTCGATGTAATCGGGCCACTTGCGTGGAAACACGCGCGAGATAGATGTGAAAATCAATGCCGCTGGGCACAGAGCACATTCCGCAATTCGGTCCAAAATAAGCTGCGGATCTAGAATGTTTTACGCGCCTGTGAAGGCAGGGCCAGCCGCCGGCCCCCCAGAGATGCCCCTCACTGCTGTAAGTGGGCTTGTCACGGAGTGTAACTGATTGTATTTAGCTCTCGATTGGAGACGGCACATTACAGCGTCCGTCTTTTGCTGAATATCTGACGGGAATGAGAATTCACTTCATAAGGAAACACAAACCCATTCTAATTTAGTATTACGCTTGTCCTGAGAGTGGCGGAGGGGGAGGTGTGTGTGTGGGGGGGGGGGGGGAGCATGCAGGATTTAGGGGGGAGAAAGTAGGCGGCATTCACGCCATACTGGCCCTTCCTCTCTGTCCGTACTAGCGAGCTGGGACGCAGACGGCCTCGTAGCTGACACCATAAATAGGTTGGGCAGTGCTCAGCTTGTGTGTCTGCCCCCCCCCAACAGACTCGTGCCCCTTGAGGGCTTCACTCCTGTATGTTTGTAATGCATCCTAATTAGTGCCTAATTAACATCTGAGATTGCAAGCAGGGTGTTGTACATACAGATAACTTTGAAGAAGGTAATTAGGGGCTTAGCTTGAGCAATGACTCACGTTTGGCTGCTCTTGAGGACCAAAAGTGGGAGTGAATCAGGCTATTTGTCCTTCGTGACTTTTGCCCCCGGTGCGGCAGAGCCCCGTGACTGGATGAGGCAGTCGCAAGCCCTTCTCACCCCCGAGACGAACCGAAGGCGGCAGGTAAGTTTCTGCAGGTGTTAGCAGTTTGGCCCTGATGGATGCAGTGTCAGAAGTTACTTGATTAAACAGTGTTTCACACAGCGTAGATTCCTACTTAAAAGTCTCTAGTCCCATAATTATTTATTGATGTCTGTTTCAATCTACATCTGCTTGGAGAACAGGCTCGGCTGGGCCTCGGGGACCTTGTTTCTCATGCACACTTCTTTAAGACCCCCCCCCCCCCCCCTTTAATAGGAATGAAACCAGGGGGTGGCCAGCGATGGGTGTGGAGCTAAAAAAGGCCCCCATGTCCAGATGATTTGCTGTGAACCCCAGTCCAGAAGACGTGGAGGATCAGGGGGAAAATCAAAGGGAAGCTTTTAGAAAATCTCGTCGGTAGAGAGTCGAGGCGTGAAAGTCCTGACGCCCGGTTCTACATCGTCGTCGCCCTACTTTTTTACCTCTTTTGGGCCATGAAGGTGCCGTATTTTTTCTCTGTCCTCATTTTGGCGTCTCGCTCAGTGAAAAATGGGACCTTGTGAAGTTGTGACACGTCTGCAAGCAGTAGAGTCCGAGACTTGTGACAGGAACGGGCAGACGTGGGGTCGCACGTGGGAATGGGGAGGCATGTCTTCCAGGCGGGGAAGGTGCCGACCCTGCCTGCCTAGAGGACGTCACATGCCTGTTACGGTAATCTCCCAGAATTCCTCTGCTGACCTCTGGTTACCATGGCGCCAGCTTTATGTATGGGCCAGAGCTGATGGCCAGGATGAATCTCCAGCTGCATCCTTCAGGGAGACCCTGAGAACTTTGTGGGACTTTAAGGGGGGCACTGGGGAGAGCACCATGTGATGCCCAAGTGACACCATTGTGGCACCAGTGTGATATCCACATAATTCAATTCAATCCGATTTTATTTATATAGTACTTTTAACAAAAGTCATCGTCACAAAGCACATATAACTGACCCTAACCCCCACCAAGCAAGCCTGAGGCAACAGTGGCAAGGAAAAACTCCCTCTAGATGGAAGAAACCTTGAGTTGAACCTAGACTCAGAAGGGGACCCCATCCTCCTCTGGGCGACCGGGGAGCATGAAATTGTACTGACATTAATGCATGTGACACCCATGCGACATCCACATGACGCCCATGTGATGCCCATGTGACCCCCAGGCACACTCTGCTGCTCTGGGTCCTAGTGCACTTCAGCCCATGCAAACAACCAGTGTAACACTGAGCAATACCCCTGCCTTCCCTGCTGTAGAGCCAGAACACCTGTCAAAACTACTGGTCTCATTTGTCATTTCCAAGAGGGGACAGCAAATAAGCCCACCCACCCACCCCGCCACCCCACCTTCCTTGCACATAGGCCAAGAAATCCAAGTCACTCCATCAAACATTTAGTGTGGGGTGGAGGTTGATGGCCCCCCCAGTAGCTACAGCCTGGTATAACTTCCAGCCTTTTGTCATGTTAACTGTGGCCGATCAATGGCGTGAGGTCAGGGCTTGTGATGTAGGTGCGAGCTCAGGGGGAGGGGGGGCAGCGGCACGCTACAAAACAAAGTGTCCAAGATTCATTTTTTCTCATCTCGTGCGACGGCGGTCAGTTATTTTTCTCCGCTCAGCCCTGAGTGGATATTGATCAGCTGACTTAATGCAAACCTGTCAAATTAATTTTGTAGAAAGCCGCCTATGACTGGCCCAAAATTGCCTCCGCTTCGGGGGGGTCGCTGGGAGCCTATGAATTTTAATCATCATCTGAATGGGAATCCGCCCCCCCCTCCCTCCCCCTCGTGCCCAGTACCTGTCTTTTTCTTTTCCTGATTTAGTCCAGCAAGGGAGGGGTGGGGGGGAGCTGCTTTAACTGGGTGAGTGAATTGACAGGCATTATTCCAGCCCCCCCAGAGTGGGTCAGAGCAATACTGGCGGCAGTGCGCTCCAATCAAGGAGTGCTGGTTTGTTGGGAGAGGGTGTTACAGGTGGTCTCAGTGTGTCCATCAGCCGTACCAATGGGCTGCTCGCCGGGGAGGGTTAGGGTTAGGGTTAGGGGTGAGGGTTGGGGTTGGGGTTAGGGTACAGGAGCTGTCTGCTCACATGGAGGGGGCTCGGTGTTCAGAACCAGAATGAAGGTTCCGGGTAAGGGGTCCGCCAAAACATTGCCTGGACGTCGTGGTCCCCTTTTGTACCTTCTGCACTTCCTACCCACCCCCCATGGGGTCTATGAGCCCCCCGTGGTGAGCCAGGCTGATTCAATGTGCTGAGAAACGAACTGAGGGGAGGGGGGGGAGGGGTGACCCACCGCCGGGATAATGGAGCGGAGTGCCGCTCGCCAGACAAACACTTAACCCAGTGCAGCGCAGCGCCACGGCTTTGGTGACACGTGAGCATGGCTGTACCTTAAGTGATCCCGGGAGCCGGGTCGCCAAGCGGCCTGAGGTCGGCCGGCCGGCCGAGGTCACATGGTCCGGCGAGGTCACATGGCACACGTCTCCAGTTCTGCAGCCCGACGAGCTCGCGGTCACTCGATATGTGGGGAAAGTGTCATATTGCTGCCTGTCACCCAGTGGGGAGGCATGAAAGACGTGACAGGATGGGAAGAGGGGGTGCTGGGGCAGTTGCAGAGGGGGTGCGGGGGGGTTGCAGAGGGGGTATGCGGGGTAACCCATAACACACCCTCTGCGGAGAGCACCAGGCTACGGCTTTGCGGGAATGAGGGTCACGTCAAGGGGGATGGAAGAAGTCATGAATCACAATTTTATTCTTCTTTATCCTTATTTTAGAATTGTGGGTTTATTAGTTAACATAGATACCCAGGGTCTCTTAATAGCCTGATACTGTAACCTTTACGATATGCGAATCCACTTGGGAAAGCAGGGCATTGTGGGATGTATGTTTTTATTGAGTGGTTGTGGATCAGCACTGGTTCTGCGGGGCCAGCAGTTCATGGACTGCAAGTTATATGTTGCACCGCTGTGGAAAACACTCCATCGATCGGCGTGCTTTGTGTCCATCTTTATGATACTGATAGCATCCAGAAATCACACAGAAACCAAGTGCGAGTGTGGCCAGCATGGTGACCTCGTCTGTGTGAACAAGACACACGTCTCAGTGATGCAGCTTTTAGTCACAAAAAGCCGCTTTCACTGGCTGTAAGCAAAAGGGGCCGTTGGGGACCTCCGTGACAATATCAAAAACAGGGATCACCAAGAGCATTATATAATAGCCAGTATTTTGGGGACCTTGTGGGATACTGTTCATACCCACCCTCCACTCTAACAGCAGACTGAGACCATCAGACAATATTTCCATTGCTTGCAAACAGGAAGTGACACGCACACACAGGAAGTGGGCTATCACATAGGAAGCAGCAAGGTAAACGGTACAAGGCTAATGGGTGTCCATTTCAAATATTTGAAAGGTACACTTCTATGCCTTCAGGTTAAGTGGATTTCATAACTATATGATATTTCTTACTTTCTTTGTAAAATTTCAAGCAGCATTCCGAAGATGTCCACAGGGACACCAGGCACATCAAAGCCGCGGCTCCTTCTTCATGTCGATGCTGCGTTACTAAATACCAGCTTCCAAGGACTCTGTTAGGGTCAGCAAGGTGACACAGCGCTGGGCTGCTTGTTTTCCTCTCGGCGGTGTCTTTTTGTGCTGTTGTTTGTTTCGGTCCCTCTCAGCTAGCAAATCAATCGACGTGCTCCATGGGGACGTTGTGGCGTCTGCCTAAGGAGGAGCTTGTGGTGAGCTGGTGCCGCTCTTAGCTTTGGCAGGCCGCAAACTGGCCTCGATTCTTGGCCTCCAAAGTGATTCTTGATTTAAGCTCCCGAATCAAGCGCTCGTCTGAGCGCAGATTTCCTGTGCAGCCCTGCGGAATTAGCATACCAAGGTATCTGTCTCTCCAGGGTAATGCCAGGGAAGACTTCATCTCGGCGTTAACATTTGCGGTGAACAAATTGGAATTTATTTTAGCGCGGGGAAGATCGCACGCTTGTCAGATGGAGATTTCCATTACATCTCTACCTCATTCATTCTTGCAGCTCCGTCACCATGAGGGAAATGGTACTTTGCAACTCGAGTCCCTCAAATATGCTTTTGAGTACAATTACCAGGGCAGCACAAGCGCGGCCGGGGAAAAATAAGTAACTGTAGCGCCGCACCGTTACTGAGGGGTTACGACCTCTGTGCCATCCAATCGGAAACCACAGATGTTATGCCGAATAAAAACACGTTACTGAATCTGTGTGTGTTTTTCCCCCAGGAGTTCTGTGTCCCCCTCGTTTGGCTGCTTTGCGCACAAACATGCTGGTGGCTTTGCCTCTGTCTGGCTCTGTCATCTGCGTTCGCGGCCCTGCTCCTCACCGGTGGTCCTGCCCCGGGCCTCCCCACCTCTCCCCTAATGGCCCGCACACTGTGGCTGCTGGTACTCGCGGCCGGCTCGCTTTACAGGCAAACCGCCCGCTTGCAGTAATTCACCATTTGCGGTAAGATGAATGGATACTTATTTCAAAGGCTCCCTTAAGAAGACGGTGCATCCATTAACGCAGCTCCACGCGTCGGCGGCAACCTTTAACCCCACCGACCACGACGTGTCACACCGATTTACAGACTCCTGCAGCCCCATCTCGGAAGATCTCGGCTGGTGGCAATGCGATACCCAGCTGTGATGCTGTGGCGTGTTATGAAGAAGGGGTTTGTGGGATGGGGGATATTCGGCAGCCAGATAAAGTCTCCTGCTTTCCTGTTTTAAGGAAGCTGCGGGACCCATGTGGCCCGAGTCTCTGTGAACCGAAGCGATGCGCTTTCCGAGATCAGGACCTGACTCTGTTGGATTTTAACGTCCTTGTGATGACACCCCTGAAAATGGCGAATGATCACCTTTCCAGATGAAGGAGCAGGTGACTAATTTCCTTTAACTAAAGAAAGTTTCTGCTGCTGTGTTGTTGTAAGCGGCGAGAAAAATGCATGATCTCCTGACAAACTCCCATATGCTAAGAGTTGTAAATAATATCATTCTTTCGCTGAGAGGATTAAAAAGCATCAACTTCATTTTTCACCGTGATCTATGGTGCAGCCTGGCACAGCCAGTCTTGTCAGCGTTACCACTGATCTGGGAACAGAAAGACCTCGTAAACTTCACTTTACTTTCTTATGTTGACTTAAACACCCAGGGAGTGGAAGTTGTGGGGGCGTTCCAGAGATCCCTGGTGGTGTGGACTGTCCCACAATGCACTGCAGCAGTTCCTGCCAATAGCATCCCCCATAAGATTATCGGCAGCTTTTTCTTTACTTCCCCCAGTAAAACCAGTTAGGACCAGTTAGTTGTATTTCTGTGTCACTGGGCTGGGCTGTTAGGACTTGTATCTGTGTTCACCGTGGTGGTGGTGTCGGAGAATGGGCCAAATGCCGACTCACTGGGGAACGCGGCGGATTTCCTGTATGCGGCGGCCACGGCTCAGCATAATAACATTTACGGTGACCCCCATCATTCTGCGGTGGGTGCCGCACAGTGCCGACACCGGGGATTCTGGGTGCCTGTCAGCCCTCGTTTCCATCACCGCGACGCGCCATTCAGGGTGACGTGACACCGCTGTAAAGCAATCTGCCCCAAGCGGGGGAATTAATTTGCGGGAGCCGTCCCGATGAATCCAATTCTCATGCACGCGGCCCCCCACCCCAGGCCTGCTGTGGCCCATTGTGCCCCCCCCCCCGGCTCTCCTGCGATCGTGTGCTGGGGCCGAGACGCACCGGCTTACGTATGCGAAGCGCGTGGCTCGTGGCCCCAGCGTGGCCAAACACAATGCCGTCACCGCAATCAAAAATGCCATTTGCCTGAAGCCGCCGGCCTTCATCTGCGCGCCGGAAAGGTGTGCCGCCCCCGGCTGAATGGAGCCATTTGGGGGGGAGACTCTGGCCTGATTTATTTCCCTGCGCCATGAATGCGCTGATTGTCATTCCTCGTTAGGCTTTGATATCGTGCTGTGATCTGAAGGGAGGACATGTTGGGTGAGGAGGGGGTCTGAACCCACCCCCCTCGTGATTTCCCCGTGAGCGTCTTTGGTGCCACTGTACGGCCCCAACTCCCCAACCCTGAATCTCCATCCAGCCATCCCTTTCATAGCCGGACAATCCTCTGATCTTAAAGCCCGTAATTAAATTAATCAGGGGTGCTGAGGGTGACATTCGGCAGGAGGGGTGCGGGGGGCCGCCGTTATCGATCAGTTTTAGAGATCAAATGTACAGTAACTCAGTTTTGATGTGGCTGTGGGTGGTGTTGAATTTCAGGGTTAATGTCATCATAAAAAATATTGTCAAACATCTGTGAAAGTGTGGAAGTATCAGATAGGGGGGTGGGTTGAGTGCTGCAACCCCCCCCCCCCTCCCCAATCATGGTCAGAGGTCGACGCCCCACAGGCCTTGGCACCCAGGCAGAGATTGGCAGGGGCCTCCAGATAAAAAGCATTCATATGCTAATGCTAACCCGCATGGCCCTTCATCTGGAGGGGCTGACCCCCCCCCCCCCGCGTCCTTCCTAAAAAAATCAAAGCCCTGGTCCAAAATGGGGCAGGTTCGCCGCACTCTCCGGCGGCTGTAATGTATGGTGTCCCCTCCCGCCAGCATGCTCTCCAGTGAGTGTTATGGTGCCCCCCCCCCACCCCCAGCACCCTGCTCTGCATTAAGAGCACAGGGGGGTGAAATAAAGACCCACTTGGAGATGAAGCCGCAGACAAAGAGAGTCGGTGCTGTCGAGTGGAGGTGCGGGTCGGGACAGATGGGTCCTGCCTGGGCATTGTGGGGGAGGTCCATTCACACAGCCCTAATCCTGTGATCCTGGGTGGGGTCTCCTGTCGGGGTGGGGGGGGGGATGGCGGCATTTTACTCGGCAACTTTCCATAGCGATGGCTGCCCCGTTTGAGATGATTATTCAGAAGCTGCAGGCTTTCTCGGGATGCGCCGTACCTCCCGGCCCACGCTCTCACAAAACCCGAAGGGGGTCCGCTCAGGGTCCCTAGCAGCGAAGCCCCCCCCCTGACCTCTTGAATCCTTTTGATACCAGCCTCCTTTGTACATGTCAGGCGAATTGGCAGGAAGTCCTGAATATAAACCTGCCAGCTGTATTTCTCCTCACCATTTTGACCACTGGCCTGATCAGCTCCTTCTCAGTGGGGGGGGGGGGGACTTTTACATGGACATTGAGAGCATGAGGAGATTTAGAGCTGCGGGTTCTCGATACACAAGAAAGGTTTGGTTACTGAGAGCTACTACAGGAGAATAAATGCAAACAGCATGAAGCTCCATCAGACCTTGATGGTGGGCAGAGGAGCAACGTTCTTGAGGAGAAAGTTGAAGGCCAGGCTCCAGTTAAATGGGAAATATTTAATTGAAATGCTGCATCCTTAAACTAAAGAATATATACTATATAGAAATGTGGCTCCACATCAGTCTGAAATACTTAATTAATACATAATTAAGATAATGAATATTATTATTCTGATCCTCAGATGCTTTCCTTAGCAACCATTTTTGCAGTCACGGAGCAGGAGGGAGGATTTAGACTGTTTATGGCTGTTTACGGCTGTGATTATCTGTAATGTCCCCAAATTTACAGGTCAAATACGTGCAGCTGTTCCCCATTTAGCCATCTTCCTAATGCCTTTGCATATGGCAGGTGCTCGAGGGATTTCAGGCTTCTCAGGCGATGGTGAACCTCACCCCCACCCCCACCACGGCCTCAAAATGAAAATTTTTTTGAAAGTTATGGTGAATCGGGATCTATGAGGAATTTGTTTCTCCCAGAAATTTCATTATGGATGTTCTGACTCTGCACCTTCATCATAGAAAATAATTCTAATTGTTTTCAGTTCTGAACAGGGTGTCTCTGTTTGATCCGTCCATCTCGGGTGTGACACAGCGGCGTGTGAATAACACCATGCCTGTGCCGTGGAGCAAGCAGGCTCGGGGGGGGGGGGTCCCTCCTCTGACTGAGGGCCCAGGACCCCTGCTGGGTGATCAGACGTGAAGGATGGATTCCGGATCAGTACCACTTTCATTTTAGCAAGCTTCCTCGCATGTGGGAGGAAGAGGAGGGGCTGTGTACGGCAGTGGGGTGCAGAGGAAGATCTGGCCACCCAGATGGCATGGAGACCCCCCCCTGAGCGCGTAGCCCTAAACTACAAATCATCGCCGCACAGAACGCGACGGCGTGTCACGCTAATTAGGTTCCAAGGATGCAGGCTTCCCTCACACTTGTGGTGGATGGACGCCCTCATCGCCGTGGCGACAGCTGCGGAGAGACATACGCCTGGGTGTGTCCCACATCCCGCCCGCGATTGGTTACGCCCCCCTCCCAAAAAACTCCCGGCTTCCTGCTGTGTGAGTTTTCTTGGTATGCCTATGAACTTCTTATTCTGAGTGTGTGTGTGTATCTGTGTGTGTGTGTATCTGTGTGTGTGTGTGTGGAACAGATATATTACATTTTAGCAGAGCTAGGGTCTTTACGTGCTGTGTATTAAACTCCCGACATTAACGGGCTGTCGGCGTCAATCAATACCGGCCTTTTCATGGCCAAATTACTTCTATGTCTAATGATATTGATAATGGTCTTTTCACCAGCGTCAATCAATATGTAATTGTTGAAAACCGAGAAAGGGTTAATGTTGTAGGAGCCTATTAAGGCATTGGCTGAATTTCCCTAAAGAAACACATTAGTCTTTTGGCCGACTGGCAAACAGCTTGTCAGGGCTGTGACAGCTAAGTGTTAAGGTTACTAAAAAGGCTTTAACAAAACTATAATTAACGTAAATAAAATAATACGCTCTTTCTGTCATTGAGCGTTTTGGAGCTTGAAGAATCTGTACAATGTGGCAAGAAGTGCCAGGCCTGGGTCAGAGCTGTTTCCATGGCAGCCCAGCGGCTTCTGCTGGGGTCACCGTGCCAACGCACCATCGCCATCGTCATGCCTGCAGATGCGTCTCACAGCCAGCAGAGCGGCGCAGTGGCCGTGCCATTGGTTCTGTAGGCAGTCTGCAGAGGTGCATCATGGGAGTGTGCGATGCCCTCCACCAGACAGACGCAAGCTCCTCTTTTAAGTTGGGATTATGGTTTTTCCCCCATTTGACAGTTTAAAATTGCAACGCAGGGCAGGTTTCAAGTTAAAAGGGGGGGGGGGGCAATTTATTTATGCTGTGACGGTGCTGGGGGGAATTGGGGGGGGGCAGTCGGTGGGGGCTAACATGATCGGTGGATGTAGCAATCGCACACCCCCGCCGGATAAAGCTGGTGATAGCCTTTTTCAGCTGCTTAACTGATAATGCATGGCGTGTTGGGGGGGGGGGGGGGGAGGGGGCTGTAATGTGCTTTTTTTACTTTTTCTTATCTGGAGGAATGAATCAAATATAAGGAACTGAAACAAGATTTTCAAGCCATTGCCTTTGATTAAGTGATTTAGCATCTGGGGCCTCAGACCTTGCAATATCTCTAATGGGCTGGAAAAAGGGACAGGGGACTGAAAATAAAATCTTTGGTCGGCCTTTTCCAAGTGGCATTATCCCGGGATGAAGGAGAAAATCGCGGTGAACTTTAAAACGGCCCCTTTTAGTTTCCTCCAAAGTAACTTGAGCCGGAGGGTGAGCCCTAAGCCGGCTTTGGAATTACGTTGCCGTCTCTGTGCGTGTAATCAGGGAAGAGCTCTGACTCGGCTGGCGGACCGGGAACGCGGATCCGCTCGCCCTAAACCGCTCCACCACTGTATTACCATCCCTTAATACTTGAATATTCATTAATTGTCACCCGAAAAGGAAAATCTACTGCAAGGATTTGTCAGGGCAATCATCTACAAAATGCTTTTCTAGCTAAATGTGCCTTAATACTGTACGCTGCCTGGCCTTCTGTGGCCTCTCCCTAAAAATCCCTCTGTGATTTGATAATATGAAATATTAATACCAGTACTAATAAAACTGCACACATGTTCAGTACTAATAGTGTATTATTGTAATTCCCCTCATTAATTAATTAACCCACAATTTAAAGAAAGAAATGTGTACACACATCCAATAACAAAAGATGAGGAAAAAATAAAAATCCATTCTTTTGGATATGGGAGTTTGGCAAGTGTGGAAGTGCAGAAATTAGTCAGTTGACATGTCAGATTATACTGCATTTTAAAAATTACCTAACATATGTTGCCATGTAAGTGTGATTTCCTGGATTATTTATCAATAAAATGAGCTCATTACGGTGAAAGTTAGTCATTTCTGGTTGCACTCTTTTCCCATCCGTGTTGTATCTGAGTGTCAGTAGCTGTCTGATGCTAAAAATGTGAGTGTCGGCGATTCTGAGGAGTTCTGGCGTCCAGTTTTGACTCTCCTCTTATAAGGGCGTAAGCGTTTACATCCAGGCCGAAGGTGTGTGACCGCACCGTGCCCTTAACGTCAGTCTGTCATAGACACCAGACTCTTACGGACTCGTTAAGGACTTGCTGTGAGACACCGCTGATTCTCCGCGTGAGCATTGCTTACCATCTGCCCTCCTCCAGCCCGACGACTCGCTATCGTCCCTTTGTGTTGCACCGTGCCATCGCACCTTCAAAACGGAGGCTTTCCTGCAGGCAATTATCACGGCCATGTCTTGAAGAGAACATTACCGGTAATTATGGCAGGCAATAACTGTAATGATCAGAATGGGACTGTTAACATTCACAGGGACAATTACAAGTTAATCAACTAAAAGGCGGAGAATAATTATAACCGCATCAAGAGGGGCTTTCTGGATACCCAGCACCTTTCTATCTGGGTGTTTCTGCACCGGCCCAATGGCTCAGAAGCATCAAGATGTTCGATTCCAGGTTTAATTTCCAGCCTGTTGACCCACCCCAACCCAAATTCCTTCCTCACCCTCCCTCATTCGTATTTTGTATAGCTCTGCGTAATTTGATTAATTTTTGTTACTGCTTTCTCTGGGCCCTCTTGATGACGTGATCAGGTAGATGGGCCACAACAGTGTTTCCACGGTGATCCCATCCCCAGGACGCAGGCACAGGCTGATGTGGTAACAGGGCTGTGTTCAGTTGTGATGTTTGTGAGGTAGAGATTGGGATGATTCAGAGAAAAATAATGGGCAGGCGCAGCTCTAATTAAGGGAGAGCTTTGATGGTTTATCTGTCTGTCTGACTTCGAGTTGGGAAGAGAGAGAGCACTCATCTTTTTTTGGGGGGGATGGGATTGGTACACAGGTCCAGTCCTAGTCAGGAGAGTTATTTATCACTAGTTAGAGGCAAAACCTGCCGCTGTTGAATCTTAAACTCACCAGGGAGAGTGGAACTAAAGTAAGTTAGGGGCCGGTCAGCTTGACAATCCAGCATGGCTGACCTAACCCTAACCCTAACCTATCCCTAACCCTAATCCTAACCCTAACCCTATCCCTTCATGCGGGGCGGTCAGCTTGACAATCCAGCATGGCTGACCTATCCCTTCATGCGGGGCGGTCGGCTTTTCCAGCCACTGATCTAAAGCTAATTGTCACTGGGAGTAGCTTCTCAAGTCAACCCCCCCCCCCCCCCCCAATTTGTGAGGCCCTTTTAGAAGTGGTTGATGAGGCAGTTGCACGCCATGCTCCGGGGCACAGGCCTAACGAATCTGTCAGAGGTGCCGCTGACTGACAGCGCCGGGTAAGTGATACACGCTCTTTGGATCGACTCCCTAATTACTGCAGCGGTGATGTTGAGAAGGACGTGGGGCTGGGGGTTAATAGGCCTGATGTTGTGAGAGTGTTGCCCCCCCACCTCCCCGTCCGAGTGAGGAGCGGTCTGATCGATGCCCGGTGCTGTGTCTTACTTAGATAGTGCTCTATGCCACAGACGGCAAAACGTTCCGTCCATTACACTCAAACCCCTCCCTAAAAGACATATATTATAAACATGTACTTATTGCTGTTTTTGTTTATCAACATTTTAATGGCACTTATTAATCTGGTGTGTTTCCCTACTCAGGTGGCCGACAGATATTCCACTGATAACAAGCACACAGTCATCAGTTCGTTATGCTGACAGACTGAATAGAAATGACCTTCTTGACTTAATAGTTTCTGTAAAGAGCTCTATGCAATTAAAAAGTCCTTAAAGCATTGAAATGACAGTCTGGTTTGTAAGGCAGAATAACAGTATAATTAACGTTAAATAAATGATGTATTAACATGACCAGTTTATTAGTGAATAAATTTAGTGAAATAAATTTATTAGTGAAATTTTATTTTTTTCCCGTCAAATGACGGCTTTTGCAATAAATATTTCTGGCAAGAGCTTCGGTTTGGTTTCAGCATTGGTAGGGACATCAGCGCCAAAGCCCCCACCCCCCCCAAAACACACACGGTAATCCCACAATATCGGTAAGGATAAATCTACACTCCTGAGTTCAGTGACTTCAGAAATCCGTAATCGGGGTGTTTGTTTTCGCCCAAGAAATAGCGATTTTGACCAGTAATTTTGATTATAGTTTAGTGAGGAAGGTTAATGTTCATTTTTATCTGGAACAAGGTCACAGTCAGCATCATAGTGTACAGCATACATGATTAGTGATTAAAAATAAAAATAAAAATAATGAAGCCGTTCTCCAATTTACTATTTAAATTATCGTTTTCTTTAGCCCCAAGCAGCGGAATCACATTAGCTAGAGAGGGTTTGAACGTTACAAAAAAGGACGATGCCACAGATCGAAATTAGCAAACACGCGTGTCCCAGATAAAATGCCATCAAATGTGTGTTAGATACATTGGCCATTAAAAGGCAAACAAAGACAGCCCTGTTCCCCCACCCCCCACCCCCAGCCTTACTCTCAGCCTGATGTTTTCCCAGCCCCCTCCACTAGGGGCATCAGTGGGTTACGTACCACCCAGTTAAGGCTGGGAAGGAGGGGTGTATCTGACAGAGAGCTAGCAGGGGTACGGAGGGGAGAGGCTGCCGCAGACAGGCCACTGTGGGCTATGCTGGCAGACTCTACCCGCTTGCCAGTTATTGTTCCGCGATTGATATGGCCTTAGGCATCCCGTTCCTTCATCTGAGTGGCATTTCATTATTGTCTCCCTTCCAAATTAATACCCCCCCCCCCCACCTTGAAATTGTAATTGCACTAACCGCACAGCAAACCGCCGGCCTCACTCGCACCCACGGCATCCGGAGGAGCCACCGCCTTGCGTTTCAGGTGATTTATTGTGAGTGCGTCCCAGTTTTGTGACCCCGCAGACGCCCCCGGCCGCCCTCTCGCATGACGCTGGCCATCACTCGGAGGGATATGAGTTGCCGTACCGACAGGGCCCTTGTCCTTGGGTTTATGGGTAGCAAGCTGTCAGCCAGCCCTGTTACCAGCCTCCAAAATCAATTTCAATCAGCACGGAGCACGACATCATCAAATGTCAAGCACGCGGTTTTGCGCTTTGAAAATGATCCTTGACAGCTTCTTGCTGACTTAATTAACTGCGAAAAAAAGAAAAAGAGGAATGAAAAAATCAAAATATCTCAATCACTTGGTCTTTTTTGTGCATCGCTGGTTGTATTGACATTTCTTAGAGTGATTGCCTCTGTAGGGAATGGACTTGTACGAGGTGGGGGTGTGTGTATGTACGTGGGGGGCGGGGGGCGGGGTTATTGATAGGGCCTCCAGTAAGCCCACATCTCTTGATATTGAAATGATTCCCGGGGAGATAAATCACATTTCGATTTGTTTGTAATTGCGGGCGATCGATTGGGGTGCTGAGATGGATGATCCCTTGAGTCCCCTCGGCTGGGAGCAGGACGTCCCACTGATGGGCGGGAGCGTGTTCAGAGCATCCCACCCAATTATGTCCCGATTGCCCAAGTAACTAAGACGGTGGGTTTGGGTGTGAAAAGGTGGGAGTGTTAAAAAACATACCGGCACATTTTAAAGTGGAGAGGAGTTTGTTGAAAAGGTGTATTGGGGACAAGGGTGAGAATTAGCCGGGTGAAGCAGGGCTTCACCAGGCAGGGTGAAGCACCAGAAAGTGAGATCGACACCTGTGACATGACCATGAGGTTGAGGACCTCTGACAGACTAGAAATATTCTTCACCTTTTTAAAGTGATAACTGTCAGTTAACTAAGGTTCCAAATAAGAACAAAATGTCACATTTTGATATTTATCACATTTACATATTTAAAAACATAATAGTGGAAAATTTGTACAAAATTGACTACATGTGCTTATTTTTTCTTTTTTCTTTCATTGTCATTTAAATGTCCCAGTAACTGGAATAAGTTCCGGGCTGTAGAACAGCTCAGCCCTGCTTTTCCTACCAGCCGTTCCAGAGTCTGTACGCTGATAAACCATATCCATTTTAATTAGCGGTTCATTGCCTTGGAGGGTATTATTAATACTAATAAAAGAACAGCCTGCTTGTTCCCATTCAGAACATTTCATACAGAAGCCCCGGGATGTCGATACAGTTATAGGTACAGTCATGGGGAGTATGGATTATTCAGTATGGATTATTCGTATGGATTATTCAGTATGAACAAGGTTTAATCAGCTTTTAATATGTAAGATGACGATCGTAAATATAGTCATGGATTTTTTTTTGCCAATCTACATGCAAAATTTATTTGCGTTTCGAATAAAATCAAACGGATGAAGATCTACCGTTGATCCTGGCAAGTTCATTCTGACAGGGGCCTAAAGCATATTTTATCCTAAAAATGCACGTGAAATAATAACCCTGTCGTGTGCTCAGTGCAGCACCTTCCTTTATTAGGCACATGGTCAATTAGCAGCATTAAGCTGTTTATTCTGTTTTGAGTATCTGTCTGAGTATTTAACCCTCTCAAGGCAGGCGTTGCTGATTTGCAACAGTTACAAACTAACTACCTTATTACCCCACATACATATTTTATGAGTTTTTTTTACTCAGAAGTACCACAGGACTTGGTTGTCCTGTCCTGTTACTAAAACTTAATTTGAGCCTGAAAGGGTTAAGAGGCATTTGGCTAATTCACATCACATAACGAGTCACTCCAGAAATGGTGCATAAACACAAGAACTGGCCATAGCCTCATGTTTCCATCATTTAGCAAAGTCACTCAACAAATCAAACCTATTCTCTGTTTAATATGAATTTTCGCAGCAGTTTTATTCTGGCTTGCAATAACCTATAAAGATCGAATCTGCAATAAGGTAATAGAGGAAGTTAGATCATTTTAATCATGTGGCTTATTTAAAAGGAAAACACTTTGTTGTGTAAAGTTCTAGCTTTTGGTCTGATCGGCCGGCCCGTTGAGGCGGTTTGTGTTTCTCCAGGAGTGCTGAGAAACTGTGTGGTCTCCCACAGCCTGCAGGTCAGCCCGGGTCATTCAGCACCTCTGTTTAGTGCACTGCAGATTTATGAGGGTAAGACAGTAAGTACCATGTTTTTACCGGAAGAAGCACCCTGGCCTGTGCCATGTGTTGACTGGTCTACATGCTGTATCCTCCTTGTTGATGTACGAGAAGCTGTTGAGATCTGGACTGACCCCGAGGTGTGCAGGTGAGGACGTGTTCCTTAAGAGGCGTGAGATGGAGTCTGCGAGTGCTCTGTCTCAGTACTGAATCTCACCCACCCTTAGGGTGTGTTGTGTGAATAAGCATGCGGACCCCCCCCCACCCCCACCCGTCCCACTGCCCCTCACCCTAGAGGCGGGGCAAAACAGACATACATCAGCCCCTGCTTTGGGTTATATGTGGAGACAGAGTTTACAGATGCTGCCGTAGCTGCCGGCCGTCATTTTGAGCGCCCTGCTTGGGGAGCGTGTCCAATGCACGGAGGGAAGACGAAGAGCCAGCCCCCGGTGGGAGCTGCGGGCGCGGATGTAGCTCCGGCTGGCCAGTGTCGCGACTCGCAAAGGCTCCCCGGTCCCCTCTCTTTTATTACCCCCTGCTATCTTGACCAATCTATGAAGAAAAACTTCTCAAATATGCTGTTTATGCTCTTTATAGTTTTAATAATAAGTTTTTTTGTAATTCCTGTTACCACTAGGGGGCGGCATGGTGGTGCAGTGGTTAGCACTGTTGCCTCACACCTCTGGGACAGGGGTTCGAGTCTCTGCCACGTGTGTGGAGTTTGCATGTTCTCCCCGTGTCATCGTGGGGTTTCCTCCAGGTACTGCGGTCCACAAACATGCTGAGGCTGATTGGAGTTACCAAATTGTCTGTAGGTGCACTTGTGTGAGTGTACCTTGCAAATGGGTTGGTGCCCCATCCTGGGACCCATAGCCTCCAGGATAGGCCTGGTCCCCACCCCCCTCACCACCACCAATCCTGAAAAGGACAAGCAGTTACAGAAAATTGATGGAAGATATTACTGCTATTAAAGTATTCATGTCTGTAGGGAGGCATCCTTAAATGTTTTTTGGAGTGAGCCCGATTCTTGTGTGAATTGCCCTCTTCCAAAGTTCCACAGTTGATTTTCCCTCTTTGATGTCTGTTTGCAGAAGCAGCCCACTGACATGGGGAGAAGTGGGAGTGGTCTCCCATTGAAGACCCGCCCATCGCTGCTCAGCTGCTCCTCCCCAGCTATACCAAGCAGACCACTGACATGGGAGAAGTGGGAGTGGTCTCCCATTGAAGACCCGCCCATCGCTGCTCAGCTGCTCCTCCCCAGCTCTACCAAGCAGACCACGGCTGTTTTAATTGATGTCCCCATGTGGAGATTACTGGGTTAGGCATTTGCATTAGTGCTGGCCTAGATAAGTAAGCAAATTATTCCTCTAAGATGGTAAAAAAGAATGAAACAAAATAATATCGAGCAGCTAACTGGATTACACACTGTCTGGAGCTGTCCTCAATTAGGGCGCCGTCTTAAATTCTGACAGGTTGAATCACGTGGCTAAACCATTCGTATAATTTCAGTTTAATTAAAATTGGTTCTCAAACTTCTGAATGCTTCAAGAATGGCAGATACCAAATGAACAAAGCCCGTCACTTTTGATGTACTTCAGGTACCTCATTTAAGCTTAAATTGATTTAAAATGTCACTCCTGGAATTTAGAAATGCATGTGTACGTCTTCAGGTGAAGATTGCATTAGTTGTGTTCTTGCAATTGAAATTAAGTGCTGGTTTTGTGTAACACAAAGCATAAATTCTTAGAGGCACATGCGAATCTACCAATTAGAATTGGTCCCTTAAGTAACATTAAATAGCTGTAATGCTCTGACTTCTGCCACGTACTGCCCTGCCTTTGACATTGTCACCGCCCATATCCTTTTATGGCGTTGAGAAGTAACCCGACACCCAGGACCCTCCCACATCCCCCCAGAGGGCAGCCCATTGGCTGTGGGCCGTGTCAGCCTTCCTGCTGGCAGAGTGGCTTCTGTACCATAGCCGGTTCCGGTGTGTCTCTGCCTCTCTCAGCATCTTCTGCCCTGCCTGTGCGGAGCCACAGAGAGGGGGTGACCTTACTAATGGATTACCGCTGCATTATCTTTCTCGTCTGTGCTTAAAAATTCATCAAGCCATTAGGGGGGGAGATGGGGTGCCCCAGGGTTGGGGGGTGCAATTTTGCTAAAGGGTTAATTACCATGGGGGGTTGTTGGGGAGGGGTCTTAAGTCTTTATGATTTAAGTTTGTAAGTAATAATAAAACAAATCCAAGCTTGGCAATATTTGCCTGAAAAGTGAAAATTCTATACAAGGATCTTAAAAATGTCCTTTTTTTCACTTCAGCACCACCCACCCCTCTGCAAACTGCACCAAAAGGTGATTTATTTTACTTTTACATTTCTGCTTTTTAGTTTCTGCTTCTATCTTCGATCATATAATTAAACTGCCTTGTCGATTGGAGTTATTCGCTAGTTTGGAGCTTCAGAATGATTGTGGCTATTTTTAAAATGTTTAACTGTTTATTTTTAATTACTGTTTCAGACCAGAAAATGTTACAAGTGACCAGCAGCAGGTAAAACTTTCATATATCAATGATATTAACATAATGATATGTTGATTATGACAAGAGTGATCATCTGCTCACCATGGGCTCCTGACACCCAGGAATGGAGCAACCCTAAATGGCCTAAATGGAGTATGGATATGACCTAGGGGGAGTATGGATGTGACCTAGGGGGAGTATGGATGTACCCTAGATGGAGTATGAATGTGACCTAGGTGGAGTATGGATGTGACCTAGGGGGAGTATGGATGTACCCTAGATGGAGTATGGATGTGACCTAGGTGGACTATGGATGTGCCTTAAATGGAGTATGGATATGACCTAGGGGGAGTATGGATGTACCCTAGATGGAGTATGGATGTGACCTAGGTGGAGTATGGATGTGCCTTAAATGGAGTATGGATATGACCTAGGTGGAGTATGGATGTGACCTAGGGGGAGGACAGGCAGCTGCAGGGGAAGAAAGGCGTGATTCGTAATTAGGCATGTAACAATGAATCGCAAATCGATGTAAATGCATGACGATTTAAACCGGCTGATGTGGAAAATGAATCGCTACTTTAGTACTTCACAGTACTTTAACTGAAAAACTGGTGTAATATTACATTTTATTTCACGACGTCAGTTCGACGTCCAATGTCACTGCGTATTCACGTCGACGTTGGACGTCAGTTTTTGACTGAACGCGAGATGACGAGCGAATTTGAAACTGAGGACATGCTGTCGGGCATTCTGTTGGTTAGAGCTACTGCCTCACAGCAATAGGCAGCAAGAGGCCCCTGGGTTTGGTCCCGGGTCCTTTCTGTGTGGAGTTTGCCCGCTCTCCCAGTTTTCGCCGACCCCACGGTCCAAAAACGTGCAGGATAGGTTGATTGGTGAGTCTACATTGGCCTTGTAGTTGTGTGAGTGTTTGCGCCCTGTGGTGTGTTGGCCACTGCGGGGTTGGTTCCCATCTGCACCCATTGTTCCCATGATAGGCTCCAAACCCCCCCCTGACCCCAATTGGGATTCATAGAATGGATGGATGGACGCACCACCCAATCTTATATCGCCGGTGTGGCAGCATTTTACCTTTCCGGTAATCACACACGAAAACGGCAAGAAAAGCACAGACAAGACAAAGACTGCATGCAAACATTGTAAAAGACTGATAACATACACAAATAGCACAATGAACATGCTTCCGCATGTCCACCGGCACCACAATGAGCTGAGCGAAGATTATTTACTTGTTTTAATTAGGATTTTTTTTAAAACAGTATTTTATTCAATTTCAGTTGCACTGTTTAGAAGAGGACTCGTTTTACACCGTTTAGAAAGATAAATAACGGAATATTTTTGAATAAATTTGTGTACAGCTCATTCTGCTAAAAAATCGTGAGAAAATCGTATTGTGAACTCAGAATCGCTCATATCGTATCGAATCGTGAGTTCAGTGTATCGTTACATCCCTATTCGTAATGGATGACCACTGTGTCAGCATGTCACTTCTTGTGACCATAACTACATAATCCTACGCCTACCCTAGGCCCAGATAGCTACTCAAAGCCTAACCCTAACTCTGAACCTAATAACAACCTTAACCCCAGCCCTAGTCTGAGCCATATTAGTGACCCTACCTCTACTCCTGGCTTAATCTAAGTCCAAACCCTTAAATTGATCTGAGCCCTAACCTTAGCTCCAACCCTAAAGGTGGCCATATACTTCAAATGAAATCCAGACAAAATCAAACGTGTTGGTGAGAATAATCTGTCTGCGTACTTAAGCCGATGCTGCCACCTTGTTTGTTCTATATTACACCACAACCCCAGAGGGCACAGAGTGTTTCTGATGCAGCAAACCCACATACTGAGGGCCAATAAACATATTGTGTTCAGTGCGTGAGTCATTTTAAAAAAGGAGATGATGGCCAACTACCTACACAACCTACCGTTACATGCTAAAGAAACACACACATTCCACTGCAAACTTTACACGGTTATGAGATTTACTGTTTACAAGATAATTGCGTAAAAACCCATAATAATTTACACTATTTGAAGTGCGGTTCGAAGCAAAGCATGCTGGTAACCGCTAATTAGTCCTGCGGACCAACCCCACTGCGTCACGTTTATTTCAGCCAATCGCAGGGAGTGGGTGGGATCAGAACAAATGAAAAAGTTCGCCTCGGGGACCCTGCTCTCGTATGATGTCATACTGCTAAAACAACATTGATTTCGTCTGAAGTATATGGCCACATTCATAACGACACTAATGATAACTCTATCATGAACCCTGTAGCAATCCGAACCCTAACCATAGCCCTAGATTTAAGGCTAATAACAGGCCTGACCCTAAATGTCACTCTTACGCTAATGCCAGCCATATCGGCGTGTGGCTCTTTTCAGTCGGACTTTGTTGATTGGGATGCCCCAGTTCTCATCCCATGGTCGGCACAGTAATGTCCCTGTCAGGCTCCTCAATGAGGCCCTTGACCCCAATTACTCTGGCTGACCGTGCTTTCTCAATTATAAGCCGCTTTGGATAAAAGCATCTAATAAATAAATAAATACAAATGTACAACTACTCTAGCTGGGGCTGTAACAGTAACCAAAGCCTTAAACTTATTTCTAACCCTAATAACATCCCTAATCCTAGCTGCAATATTATTAACTCCAGCCCTAACCCTAATTTTAACCTTAGCTCTCACGCTAGTAACATGCATAACGCTAACTCAAGCCCAATTAACAGCCCAAACCATAATCTCTTACTCTAATTACATCCCTAACTATCCCTAACCCTGATGCCCTAAACCCTAAAACCTACTTATACTAGCATTCCCCCTAACACTACCCTCAAACCCACAGTAACTGCTAACCTATCCCCAACCCTAAACTTATCCTGAACCTTAATAGCAGCTATGAACTTTGTCCAAGCCCCATGCAGTCACACTAGAGAACAGCGGACAGTAACATCCGAGTTTCTGTAATATTTCTAGGGTTTTAACAGCATTTTGGTATATATCCCATTCTGTCCTCATAAAACCATAATAAATGATATAATTTTGAGGCCTGACGGCAGAGAGGCGACACTGGAGCGACAGTAAGTATCATTTTCACTGATGCGGCCCTGATACCCGTTTGTTTGTAGGATTTTATGACCAAATATTTTTGCTCTGATGGAAATTTGATCATGATAAAATCTAATCCAAACTTCAAACTCATGCCATTCTGTCTCCGCGGCTCCTTTGTTAACGCCTTGCCGCGCACCAACAGGCCACGTAACACCCTAGGCCTTGTTCTGGAATCATCTGCACACTGCCGACTTCTAATGAATCCTGATAGGAGATATGCTAATTTCTCACGTGCCACCCAGCAGTAAAAATAAGACTCAGAGAGGCTGTCGTCAACACAAATCAGCACAAGAACATTTCTTTTTTTCTTCTGGGGGGGGGGGGGGGGTTGATACATTTTTTTTGCTTGTTTTTCCTTGTGGTTTTGCTGCTCAGGGCTGCCGTTCTATGGGCTGTTAATGCTGCGCGTGCCGGATATCGCGGTTGGCCTTATTTACACAGAGACGCAGCAGTTAGGACCGGCTTTTAAAAGGCAGCCGGGAGACCATTCTCCTCCATTCTCCCCCCGTGCCATAAACATGCCGATTGTTTTACCGGGCATAAAATCCGTTAAGGATGCCCCCCCCAACAGGATTGCGGTCAGTGTGGCCTTGTGTCTGTCTCCCTTTTATGTTCTTAAATATTCATAAGTAGCTTTGCTACATTAATATCTTAGATGGCTTACAAGAACACTTAAATAATATCTAGGCCTCTTGCACCCCCCCCCCCCACCCTTTTGTATTTTTCATTTGCGTAATGCACTTGGCTGTTTGAGAAACGCTCTGGGATTAATGGGAGACCCGATCTCTTAGCCCAGGAGTGAGCAGTAATTATGGCGGATGTTTCCTGCCGTATTGCAAACGGGGAAGGCTGGCCAGGGGGGACCGGGGGCGCATGTTTTCCTGTGCTACGTCTGCCATTCTGCAGTTTCATAAAAGCTTCAATATCTCTGTTTGTCTGCAAGGTTCATTTTATTTACCTGCAGGACTATGGTGCGCGTCAGAGGCGGAGCAGGACCCGTGTGATCCAGGGCGAGAAGACAGAGGTCCATCTGAGGCCCTCTGAGCCGGGGAGCTGGCTGGCTGCTCCGTGTGCAGAGCTGGGATCGAAACCCTTTCCTCCTCTTAAGGAAGCAGGCCAGGCTGACGCTCTCGCAAGGTGACCTAGCAGCACTCTGAGATCGTGTCTCTCCTGCCTGACCCCTGACTCCATTTCTCCAGGGAAGCTCCGTGGTCTTCCGTGAGTCGATACGGAGACTTTCACTGACTTGTCTGCTGCGGTCCTGCTGTCTTCGAGGGTTAAATGCCACCCAAGCATCCTTCTGGAGATCACGGTGTCTTAATCGCCTCCTTCAGGGCCTTGGTGCGGTAGAGGGAGATTAGATGGCTGGGTCTTAAAAGGTCCCAGTAAATCCAGCCTGGACAGGATCATAATGGTCTTTTGAGCTGGACCGAGATGTGTAAGTAACTTATGTTGCTGTAGTTTTATGGCCTAGGAAGACATCTTGGCAGTCGACAGACAGGCTGTTGAAGAGAGAATGAATTTTTGGCACAGCGGCGGGTGCGAGACGTTTGGGCTCCGGCCCTGGCGGCCCAGAGAGCCGCTGGACCCTAAGCGGTCCAGGCTGGACCTTGGTTTCTTTCATTCCTTCAAGAAATTTCATGGGGTGTGTGTAAGAGGGGGCTGGGAAGGGGACGTCCGCGCTCAGCCGGGGAAGCCAGACGGAAAAGAATGATAGGGCGGCGGCGGTGAGGTTCATCAACGTCACCCCGATCGGCGGCGCTCATTTTTCACCCGCCGAGGGGCCGCCTACCTGAAGTACACCTGTGAGGTAGAATGGACAAATTGAATGACAACTCGTCTCTTTCATATTTCACACCCCAGCGCTTCTCTCGGAGCCGGGGCTGCACTTGGCTGCGGGCCAGGAGATGGCCCATGTGCTTCCTAGCTGTTATACATCTCCAGTGTTTGCCCCCAGTGCTCCCCTGCCCCAGATGACCCCCCCCCCCCCTCCCTACACCCACCCAGTCTGTCACCACTGGCCCGACGAACAACAACCAGAACATCGCACTGCGTTTCCCTGCTACGCTGGACCTTAGGTGTGTAGAGTCTGTCTGGTGCCATTTAAAATGGCACTGACGCCGTACGCCTATGCAGGTTTAAAAGCTGCCCCCTGGTCCTCTTCAGCAAATTGGGGTTATTTTAAGTGTATGACACAGTGCACCAGTTTTTTTTAATAGCAAGATGCACAGTTACTGTTGACAGGCTGTCCCTGTTTTAAAGCCCCTGTGTGCTGTTTATAAGTGTCAGCTCTGACTTGTGCGTAGTGTCTCTGCTATTTTCGGGTCTCTCTGGGCACGGTGGGACAGAAGTGAACTTCCTTCATCCTCAGGACGCCGTGCAGCTTGCAGAAGTCGCTGGGATGGGCAGGCTTTGGACGCTGAGAGCGTCGGCTCCGGCATCCTGTTTCCAAGGATCCGTGCCACCCGTTTACACAGCGGGGGGGTGGGGGGACTCAGCTCTCACCAGGAGTGACACGAGACTCACACGAGAGGTGGGGCGTCTATCACAAAAAAAAAGAAGAATTGAGTCACATCTCCTCACGTCGGAAATATGGAGGATGGTGTGGATAGAGGCCGCCTGAGCCACTCTCTGTCCATCTCAGCTTGAAGGAAACGCTGGTGACCCAGATCTAGCCTGCTGTGAAAGCCATCGCACGAGCACTCGTGAGATTTTGTGGGCTCAGCTACGGCACTCATTCCGGGGCTGATGAGATTACCTGAGCTGGGAAGGAGCGGGCTGCTTTAAGCACTCCGAAAGACGTTTCACTTTGGGCATGACAGTCAGACTGAGACCTGGAGGCAGCCAGGTAATCTCCGAGCTGTGATGACTTCCCATCACGTCCTGGGAGTTTTGATTGTACAGCTTAGCTCAGGGCGGTCTGGGGCCTTAGAGAGACACGATGCTGGAGTGGTTGGGACAACAGCACGTTCGCGAGACATCGGTGCACATCACTCTGTCGTTGTCAAGAGCCCTGCCGTGGATACGGGCGGCTGGGCAGGAACATCAGTTAGCCGGTGTCCCGCGGCTTGGCTCAAACCTACACAGGCACCATGCTGAGGAGATGTTTTCTGCCGTCCAGATGTGCTCCGCGGAAACACCGCTGAACCGTCACCAGTGGACCTCCTGTGATCTTGCCACCGACGAACGGGGCAGCGTCTCTTCACATTACACATGAGGATAAGGGCCGAATGAACAGAGCCTCTGGACCACTGGCTGTCCTCCACACACCTGCGAGGGTCGGATGATTGAGCGTGTTCACAGAAGGCAGCAGGTGGCGCAGTGGTTAATGGACCAGACTAGTGACCAAAGAGTTCTGTGTTTCGCTGTGAGATAGAGGCCGCGTGCTGTGGCCTCGGGGAAGGCAGTTAACATGAAGGGCATTCACCCGAACCTGCGGCTCTCCGAACAGCCAAGGTGCAGTTTTGTTTGGATAAATAAAACAACAAAACACCACAGTGTGAATCCCAGAACGCTTAAGCGGATAAAACCAGGTGCAACTTGACTAATTCCGGCTCCTTTTCACGAGGAATTCCATTAATGGGATTCGCTCAAATCGCTGTCTGAGCTAATGAAGTGATTAGTTAATTAAAGCAGGTAATGTGATGTGAATCAATAGCTCCTAGTGCCCCCCCCCCCATTATTCTGAAGAACCATGCTACACAAACTTACCTTTGGTGTGGCCCTCCCCCACCTCAATCCCTCCCAACCCCCCTGTTTGCCAGGCATCCAGGAGACCAGAGAATACAGTATAAATGGCGGTGGCCTGAGTCGCAAACATGCCTCAGTTTGAACATCAACCTCCCATTAGCTGATCAATAGGCTGCCACTGTACAACGAGGGTGATGACATTTGAGGTTAATGATTGCTCGTCTTGAAATCAATTACACACATCTCCACAGCTTAATCGGAGGCGCTCTCACTCGGAACTCCAGTGCCCGCCCTGGCTAATGAGATGTTGATGTAAGCATGATGTTTAACCGTTATTCTATCATTCCAAACTAACTGGTGTTTTTTTTTTCCCAGTTGACGCTGGAAGAGGCAGTATTTTCTTTCCTGGGCAATACGGAGGCGACCGTGTTTAAGGTTTTTAAATATGCATATGGCGAGAAGTGAGAAATAAAGGCAGATGTGACTGGACAGTCCCTCGCACGGGGAGAAGGCAGTCAGAGTCCATCCTTATCCTCCATCTTCCGGAAAAAGACGGAACTCTTTTCCCTCCATCTGCAGACGCTGCGAGCCAGGGCGAGCGCGCACACGCACACACAGAGACACACGCACCCGGAGAGAGAGAGAGCGAAATCCATTATGTCTGCCCGTGCCACCTTAAGGCATGTGTGACATGTACAAACTGTTGCCGGCGGCAACACAGCCACTTTGATTTTCTGCGGCGTGAAGGTTGAGTTGAGTCATTTTGCACCCAATTACACAGCGGTAAATTTGTCGGATGGCTCTTGTCGGGCCGTATTGATCCGCTGTGTCACCTTGAACTTGTTTATTGACACATCCAAGCCAGCCGCTCAATTCACTACGGCTCAATTATGGCATTCATATGATGTCACATCGTCCGCGCCTGTCACAGTAGATCACCGCTGCCGCTGCCCCCCACCCCCTCCACACCTCCCTCTGCAGGGCCCCTCGCTCGCTCTCGATCACCTGAGACGGTGTTGCCGTCTTCCGTTGACCTTTTCCCCAAGACGGATCGAGGGAGGAACGTCATTAGCGTCCCTGTCATGCCGCTCCCCACTCTTGATGCCATCTCTTCTAAGTGAAAGGTGTTTGCGCAACAAATGGATTTTCAATTTGCTCGTTGCGGACACTTTGTCTAAACAAAGTGTCTGGCCAAGAGCAGAGCAGAACCTACAGGGCCGTCATTGATTCTTTTTCCCCCCCTCTCTTCATCTCTTCCCCTCTCCACTCCTTCCCCTCTTTTTCCGCACGGTGCTCTCTTCTCCCTTGCGTGAGAATGCTATTCATTTGCGCCTCAGTCCATCTGTCTATTTTTTATTTTTGGGGGGGGAGGGCGGTCTGGGTTTGGGCCTGAAGCAAGACTGGCCAGTTTGGTTGAGGTGGGAATTTACAGTGACCACTGCAGTGCTAAGACTGACTAGCAAGAGCCGAGCCAAACATTGTCATTTTTGCGAAGAAAAGAAATCTCTGCAAATCATGTATCTGACTGCTTTGATAAAAATGTTCTTTATGTTCCATATCGCTTCTGCATGTGTTAAACCAGAGACAAATTAAGCAGGAATGAGTGGAAGGAATATGAAATATGAATATGAAATAACGGTCACGTGTGTCTTCCACATGAGAGCCATTAGGACGAGGTAAATTAGAGCATTTTCACAGAGAGGAAATTCTGAGACTTCGCCAGTGTAGATCATGCAGCACAACACATTAAATAGCGATATTGCCTTACAAAATGAGTGTGGAACAGTATTCAGAATATCACAGACAGATAAGGGATGGGCAAGATGAGGAGAAAGACAGCATAGGGAAATATTTCAGCATAAATAATTTGATTTAAGAGATATGAGATGTAACAGTATTGAGGTCCGTGACCCATAATGCCCTGTGGCACTCTCGCTGTTCAACCCCCCCCCCCCGACTCATGAGTGCTCCCAGTCCATATACTCTGCGTGGACCCTGGGGGGGGGGCTTCCTGCACAGACGCCTGAGCCATTTGCTGCCCTGGAGGTCAGAGTTCACCTGTGGCTTCCCTCATTTCAGTGCATCTATCAAGTTTACGGCCGCGACGTGTCACGGCATGGACAGGACGGCATTGGAGGGGGGGGCTTTGAAGCAGATGTAAATTTCTGTGCTTTGGGTCACTTTGTCGATACCTTTTCTAGCGGTTTATAGCTCCTGGGGGGCCCAGCAGTAAAGCGCTTTGTGAGAGGGCAGCTCTGCGTATTTCATCGCTTTACGAGCAGGTGCGCCACCGAGCCCGCGTTGGCGGCCACCCCCCCCCCCCCATGCCGCACAGCCTGCGATCCCCTGGGGGATGGACTTTACTCCTGCTCCTGTCACTTCCTTTCCTGTCACCCACTTAAATGATGACAATTTAATTTTCCGTCTAATTAGACCTGTAAGTTATTTAAATGAGTCGCTTCGTTAGAGGGAGCCAGCGATGACAGATTGTCGGCGTCCCTTCCGTCGCCCGCCGAACGGCGAAGCGTCTCCGTGAGTGTGCAGCCCCGCCCCCCCTCCCCACCATCGTCCCTGCGTTTAAATAATAGAGGGATCCGGAAGCTTGGTTGGGTGGGGGTACCCGTGATAAGATTTAATCTTACTCTGGCCTTTCTGTAAATAAAATGTAAGCATCTTATAACTTCTCATTTATGTAATGGCCTCGCTTGGCCCAAGCCTAGGGTGTCTGTGTTTTCTACACTTTACTAAACTCGTCTCGATTAAATTCACCCCGGAGAGGTCTTCTTCCATCTGTCTGACCACATTCTCCAAAGATTTTCAAATCATCGTTATGATCTATTTTAATATTCTGTGATGGTAAGTACATGTAACCTTGTGTAATATCTTAAGATTAAACACATTTTCGGGTCACACGCCTCACTAAGCCAGCCAGCAATGCTGCTCCTGGGTGGGGGGGGGGGGCTGGTTTCTGGGGCCGCGGCACAAGCCGTCAAGCTTATCAGGTCACACGAGGAAATTATTCCGAAGGATAAATGAGTGTTTTCTGTCGGAAGACATTTTACAATGAAATATTCAGCAGACGATATAGTTCACATGTGTGTGTGTGGTACAAGTATAAATGATGCCATCATTTAGGGTTTAATTTGGGGTAGAATAAAATGGAGAGTCTGGAAAGGAGAGAGAGAGAGAGAGAGCGGTAATAGGAAGTTGGGTTTGGCTCCTTGCCAGTGTCACACTGTGAAAATCATTTATCTTCCTTATTAAAATTCTGGGTTAAAGAGACATTTTTGTAGTAAAGTGATGGCCTATAAGTGTGTGTGTACACAGAATGATTGTCACATGATGACATGGGGCCACTGACATGGTGGCAGAGGGAGATAAACAGGCGAATGGCCTCATGGAACTGGGTCGTCACTGGCTGCCCTGCAAGGAGCGGGAAGGAGAGGGCCAGATCTTCTGGATTGGGGTGGTGGTCCCGTGATGCCGCTTCTCAGAGGACATCATGCCTGTACTGCAGAATGTCTCAGACAGTGGATGTCTAGTCCGATTGCTCCAGATAATCTGAGTTTGCATCCAGAAAATTGACATCAAGGCATAAAGAGGCACGGATAGCAGGCGGGTTCTGGGAGAGCAGTTCCAGAGGCCGTGTGCCAGTCTCCATGACATCAGAGATATTTAGCTTCTGTTTACTAGTAGAGAGAATAACACCACCTAGGAGGGCTGGGGAATTAGATTTTACTTATACCCAATTATCCACTAAATCTGCAGGCTCCTAAATGAGATTATTGCAATACAGTGAGAAGATCTCCCTTTGGGTTCTATTAACTTTGATTACTGCTAATTATTTACTTACAGCTAAATCCCTGTTATTGCTCCGTTTCACGAAGGAGTGTCATTTCTCATTCCCAGGAGTCCACCTCGGAGCTCCAGCAGATCTCCACCTCCACCTGTGTCGAAGGAGATGTCCTACTTAAACCCCAACCACGTCCCAGTGCTGGGTGTCAATTCTGTATTTGTTACCCCTTGTAGCATAGCCTCAAACTACCAGGTGTAGCATTCTTGGTTATGAAAGCGAGCAGACTGCTGAGATAAAGCTCCGAGCACCACTTCACCTTCCCTGCCTGCAGGGGGCGACATTATTGCTTCTAGCTGGCAGTTACCGTTAGAGTGAGTTTGTTGGAAGCCCATTGGCTGTGTGTCTATTGTACACTGAAAAGTCTCGCTGTCTGAGCTGTTCACCTCCGTGCTTCTTGCTTTGCTGGTGGCCAGTAAACGTCATGACATCTGGAGAATTTAGCCGCTCTCAGCTTCACAGCTCCACCAAACTTTAATGACAAATGCAAAAAAAAAAAAAAAAAAAACCTTTGAGGCCTAATTTCGTGACATTGTCCCTCACCTAATTGCAAAATTCCTTCTGTTTTTCTTTTTTCTTGGCTCCTGCTTCCTAGCGCTTGCAGCTAAAGAGGCGAGTCTAATTTCATTTCGGCTTGTCTTAGGACAACCCTTTAGATGTTTAATTCAATCCCAATTTCGTGTAATCAGGCAAAAGGCTTCCCTTGAGGTAGGGCAAAGCCAGAACAACCAGTAGCTCCTATTTGCAAATGTAATTGGTCCACCCCCCCCCACACCCCGACCCCCAATCCGTCTCCAGCAGATTCCATTGGTGGAATTCTTAACTAATATTGCTTTTTAATGTTTTTTCATCTATTTTTTTTTCTTAATTTCTGATGGCCTTGCGATTCACACACCCCTCCTGTTGTAAAGAGGAGAAAACACACAGCAAGAGGGCCCTTTCTCCCTGCAGCTCAAGGCGAGTACGTTGTTATTGTAATTTCATATTTCTCCGAATTTACAGCCGCTGGATATTGAGTACAAAATCCATTATCATTTGTATATTTTAATTATGCAAATGAGACTGCTCAGCTGGCTGGCCGATCCTGCAGGGAAGCCTAACTTCATTTCGGGTGATTACAATTTATCCAGTCGAGTCACTTTAATTGTAACAAGCTAATTACCTTGTTTCATTTAGTTTTAACAATGCCAAAAGACAAAAGAGCAGTGATAGCGCATTTGCTTCTGCTCGCTGACAGGCACCAGAATAACAAGGCCACACGCAGGAATGCCCTCCCCCCCACCCAGTGATGATATGGCTGTGGGGATGAATGCGGGGCGGCTCCAGAACCACCAGCTCTGTGCGATGGGTCACGTGTGGGTCCAGGAAGGTGGGGGCAGGAGCTGAGATTGCCGTGGAGCAGAGGAAAGGCCGGGTCTGGCTTCAGCGCCGCCTGGTAGCTTTTTAAACTGTGTTGGGTTCCGGTCCTGGGGCTCGGCGGAGCAAAATAGGGCAACGGCTTTCGGGGAACAGGTTGGGGGGGGGAGGGGGTCTCTGCCGGAGGAGAGTGTTTGACACGGTCCCTCGTAGTTCACAGTGTGCTGTGAAAGGGGGGGGGGACAGCCAGAACCTCACTCTGCGGACACAGCCTCACTGTGATTCTCCAGGTCACCCCCCCCCCCCCACCCCCACCGTGCACATCCATCTGTCCACATCTGATCCTGCCCATTTCTCTGCAAAGCCATGGGGAATGACTAGAAAGGTATTTGAAATTGTTTTCCTTAATCATTTCCCACCTCCCCCGAGAGCTGTGAGGATGTAAAGGAGGTGTGGGGGACTGTGCTGGAGCTGGAGGAGCAGTGTAGAGTGACTCGTCACCCACGAGGTTCCGGTGCTGCCCACCGTCAGTGTCCAGGCTCATTTTGGCTTCCTCTCCCCTGAGTGCTCGGACATAGAACCGCTGAAAAGCACACATGCAAGAGGGAGGGACACGATTCCAGGGGGCGATTCGGAGGCCATATTTAAAACAAACTGTTCAGCATGAGATCAGCAGGTGCTGTGGGACGGAGGAAACTCCGCCATGTCCGCAGCCTCCCACACTGAAGGAGTGTATAAATAATTAACATGACCGTGTTTCAGCTACGGCCCTGGGAGCCTCACACAGCTCCCCAGGCTACTCCTGACCCCCCCCCCCCGCGACTCATGGGGAGCACGTCACCATTCATTGGGAGCTTTGAAGACCCTCCATGTCTCCAAAAACACGCCACATTTCAACAACGGTGAGCTGTTCAGCTCGAGTTTGCCACAAACACACCACTCCACGGAATACATTTCTGCCATAGGGGTAAACAAAGCCAAGTGTGATATCGCAGTATTTTAAGTATAATAAGTTCAATTACACATGAATGCAAAGACAGGGTGACTGTAGCTGAAGACATTCAGATCCCAGCAAGCCAAGCAGGTGTTAAAGCAGAACGGTCATCATCAAATGTGAAAGGAGCATTAATCACATGAGCAGCCTGCACATGGGCTGCCTGAATACCCTGTCCAAGGTCCTGAAATATCTCTGCTTCTGTCCTGGGATCTAAAACCGATAGAAAAGCATGAAACATCCAAGGTTCTGAACTGTCCAAGATTTTGCACAAGCCAAGGTTGTGGTACGTCTATCACCTGTGATAGTGCCAGTCAACCCATTAGATGACGTAGACGGCCACTTATGGGGCCATCTTCTTGGTCTGGGGAGGGGGGTTGGGGGGATGCTTGCTTGCCTAAGGCTCCAAATGGGGGGGGGGGGGGGGGGGGAGTTTGCCTAGGGCTCCACATCAATTCTGAACTGGCCCAGTTTCTAAGCTATCCAATGTTCTAAATTATCTAAGATTCTTATTCAACTAAAGTTCTGTTCTGTTTTCAGTTCTAAGCTACGGTTTGAATCTTAGCTGCATGGAGAGCTTGTGTGGTCGGAGGTGCACTGCCCTGTCCAATCCCAGAGTCTGACTATGTAAAATAAGCCCTGTTCGTGCATTTAAGGTTTTCCAGGAAGCAGTAAGTAACACTAATGGCCAGATCAATGCCGTACAATCTGTATCTACCTTAATTTAATGATAGTGAAGTGACGTGTTTAACACGTGTGCTGTATTCCTGTATTCCTGAAGCTTCACTCCCCGGCCAGTTGCGCTGTGACATCTGGGCCCTGTCGATGCCACACATATGTGTTTCTGTTCGTGTATTTTTCACGTGACGCCATTCAGCCCCATAATCCAAGTTGCAGAGCAGGGATTTGGAGCGGCTGTGTTTTGGGAAAACATCTGTCTGCTTCACAGCTGCAGTTTGTCACGTCCTGCAATTTGGGGAGGAAACAAAGCTGCATGCTTCCATTCTGCAGCAGCCGAGGCACTGCAATACTTGTGTCTATAGAGACATGCAGTCACGTGACCTGTAGCACCTGTGTCTGTATAGAGGTATGCAGTGCTATGGCCTGTAGTACTTATGTCTCTATAAAGGTATGCAGTCATGGGACCTGCAATAGCTTTGTCTCTACAGTGGTTTGTAGCCACATGACCTGTGGTACCTGTATATACGTAGAGGTGTGCAGTAAAGTGACCTGTAGTACTTATGTCTCTATAAAGGTATGCAGTCATGTGACCTATACTACCTGTGTCTCTATAGAGATTTGTAGTCACATGACCTGTGGTACCTGAATATACATTGGGGTATGCAGTGTTGTGACCTGTAGTACCTGTGTCTGTATAGAGGTGTGCAGTGCTGTGACCTGTAGTACTTATGTCCCTATAGAGCTGTGCAGTCACATGACCTGCATACATATCGTTATCCTGACTGCCTGAAAGCTTATCTGGCCACACCTTCAGAACGGTCCCTCACACCCAGCCGAATCACATTTCCGGTAGCCTGGGGCTGCCCTTTCCATTGTCGTCTCACTTTCTACACCTGCTGCCCCACACAGGGCAGGTGTCCGATAGCAGCACAGAGGCGGCAGGGCATCTTGTGGGTCCTTGTGTAGCCCCCCCTCATCCCCCCCAGATTCTGGAAAACAAACTCACAGGCTCCTTGTTTTCTCACTTCCCACCATGTTTCACCCTGCTATCTCACAACTACATGCTAACGCACCCCAGTGATTAAGGCTGGCGCGAATTGGGAGCCCAGTCAGGACACTGCCCCTAGTGGGGAGGGCAGGAACTGCCAGTGCTCTTGTCACGTTTTATTCCGTGATTGATGACGTTGTGCGTAACCCAATATAAGTGTGTGACTATTAGATGTTGCTGTCGATAGACTAGCATTCTTTATTTAAATACACAATCCTGCACTGTACTGTAGTTGCGTGTCCTTAAAGCACACTCAGGTTCATTTTGCCAGCCCCTGGATCACCGCTGCCTGCATTCAATTAATTTCCCCTAGTACGATAAATATGTGCTTATTTCCAGCAGATGTGAAACATGCCACGCTTTCACAATCATAACAGTTCGGGCTCCTTTGCTTGTTAATTGATATATCTACTCTGAAATAACTCTGAATGGTTTCATTCACCTTACAGAGTTGCTTTACAAAGATATACGTTTTCAAACACCATTTAGCAGACAACACAGACAGGAGACAAACATAAGCAATATTATACTTCCGACTGATTTCCCTCTAAATAAATATACTACACTGTTCGTTTCGAACATTATTTTGTAATTAAAACAACCACAGCACAGTTGTTCTCTTTTCTTTGAACCATATTTATTCTTTGTTGTTGGCGAGAATATTGCTGGAAAGGTATCAGCTCATTCGAAGGGCAGTTATGATGAGGGGGGGCACTTGTTTGTTTGTGGTTAGTCTGTTTCCCCGTGAAGGGCGGCTTTTCCTGCAGAGGGTCCAAATCCCAGCTGGCATCATCAGAGGGCATCTTTGTTTGCTTTAAAAGCGAGACCTGTTTTAGTTCTGTTGCTGTCTGCTTTCGGCACCAGGGATTACGTTTTGTAAACAATTGCTTTTGCCTGCCTGTTGTTGTTTTTCTGTGACTCGTGCAGCACTGGAAAACACAGTCAGGTTACATTAATCACAGATTAAAGGCCGCACATTCTAGCATGATCTCCAATAACAACATGCTTGTTTTTAAATAACTGCCGTGAGGATTAAACGTAGTTGGTGGCATCATTAATATCGCCGGCTCGAGTGATTTCCGGCCTTCTATGAATCGCCCTTGGAAAAGCCTGTCCAGAGTCCCTCAGCACTCAGCTCCAGGATTTCTGGAACAATCCACAGACTAGTAGGTCCAGGAGGGAAGTCAGATGGAGTGATTTCATCCCTCATTCCATCTGGCACATTAGAAATCTACAGGAAACCTTTCATTTGATGGAGTTATACTCCTTTGATATTATTTAGTATTATGCCATTATGCTAATTGAAATGATTTCTAAAGCCACAAGTGAGTCATGAAATGAAATGCAACCTGAAAACAATCTCATACACATGACATCACAGGAAGTTCACAGGTAGGGGAGAGATCCGGGGGGTGCTGTCCGAAAACACTCTGTGCCACCCTTGTTTGTTTTTCCCTGTTTGTTATTTAGCTCTTTTGTCTGTAACTTCCCATATTCCTGCTGTATGTTTCATGGGGATTACAGGGGCGGATCATCAGATTACACAATTAATGCTCGTCTGGGCAGCAGCAGATGACTCGTATTGTGACACTGAAACCCGGATTTCTATCTGGCCCAGAGAGAGGGATGCGGTGGGGGGGTAGGGGGGCCGATCCCGCTATCTCTGTCCAAAGGGGACCTCCCCTGGGCTCCACTGCTCTATGACATTAACAGCAGCAGCTTTGAATTTCAGTGCTCATTTTGGAGATTAATGTCTGAGAAACAAAGGATGTATCTGTAATGGACCTTCCTGAGGAGACATTATAGCCCCCCCCCCCCCTCCCCTGCAGCTACGCTACACAAAGTGCCTGTTGGGGTCGAGGTCCTTCAGAATCATGTGCAACTGTTACACATCCCTGTGATCTACACTTTGGTGACAGATGGAGTTAAGTTTTTTTTCAACTGGTTTTACTGGTTTGGGATTCATCTTGGAAAGCTCTTTCTGCTTGCCCTGTGCGGTGCCCAGCCGTTTGATACCAGGCCAGCTCCATGAGACCTGACCTTTGAACCCCCAACAGGGCCAGCAGGCCATTTTCGCCCCTCCTGGAGGACCAATCCTTCACATGACGTCAAGCACACAGAGCGGAGAGTGACGAGGGGCCGTGGGAGGTCGTGTTGACATCATTAAGCCGTTTCAGTAAAAGGAGAGTGTCTCAGGCTGCAGAAGGCTCTCCTCTGTGCCACTCACACCACTCTTGTTTTTGTTTGTGTGCCAGATGCCTTCGGTTGCAGAGGTTCAACTGTTAACCCAGTTATCATCAAACTCCTTGATCAGACAGTCCTCGGCTGCCCTTGCAGAGAACTTGAGTTGGACCAGCACAGAACTGAACTCAACCTCTTATTCCCTCACCATCCTGATTTTTCTCCAGAAGTCAGTCCAACAGTAAAACAGTCCTGCATATATTTTCAGAATCAACAATACTTCCATTACTGTATCTCTGTAGCACTTCTGTTTCAATAGGCCAATGGCTTTTTCTTTATATACTAATGCACCCCCTTAACCTCTCTGCAGTCCACCAATTGCTCGCTTTAATTCATCTCCTTTAACTTCTCTGCAGTCTACCAATCAGTCGCTTTAACACATCCCCTTTAACTTCCCTGCAGTCCACCAATCGCCTCCTTTAATGCATCCCATTTCATTAATTCATGTCTCTCTAACAGCCCGTGTCCTTTTTCGCTTTGCATCCACTGCAGATCAGCTCTTCTTAATCATAAATGTTTAAATCACTTTCCTCATTAATTCTGACCTGTTCTCCATTTGTAATCATTTTTCTTCACTTTCTTGCTTAATATTTTATTCTGTCTTGTAATTAACATGGCAAGCATTACGACATGAACAGAACAAGTGTTATCTGTGAGCGAAAATGATGCCTGAACCTGGTGAAAATGAAGTGATGTTCCCAGCGACCCCTCATACGTGGCCATGCTGTCATACCCTCTTGGTCTGACCATGGTGTACGGAGGGAGGTGATAGGCTGTCAGTGGCAAGCTCAGCATCCAGGGAGAGGATGGCGGAGATTGCGGGTTTCTGAATCCCAGTAGAGGCCCTTCTGTTGGACCTTGGAAGTCTGCTCATGCCCTCATGTTAGATCCATAAAGTTTCAGAGCAATGGGTAAGAGGAAATGTACAAGCTTAAGCCAAATACCGTAACCGGGTCAGAACCACCAAATGAGTCATGGAGGGGGTGCTGTGGAGCAGATCTCCACCGGCCCCTCTACGTGCAAACAAGAGTGATTAAGTGATGGATTAAAAATGCTCATCAATTATGAAAGGACTTGTTTTACCCAGAGTTTCCTGTCCTATTATTCTAAGAGCCGCATTAACGGCTGTTTACCGGCTGGTGGTGAGAGAGGAGGATGGAGAAACCACTCAGAAAGCTTTGGAGATGCCTCCTCTGAGGCAAGGAGCTGCACCACCTGAGCGAAGAGAGTCTGCGTGCAGCCCAGGGATAGAGATACACAGCAACTGGCCCTGCACCAGCTTGTTAATTAAGGAGCTGGAAGTTAGGGGGAGGTTGCTAAACTGTGATCCACAGCCACCCTGCTGTGTCCAGCCCTCAGTCCCAATCTCCTTTTAAAGCAGCCCCATCAGGAGTGTGTGTGTGTGTGTGTGTGTGTGTCAGGAGGTGAAATATGAAGCAAAATATGAATATGAAGCCTCTCGGAGCAGAAAAAGGGCTTAAATACAACGTTTAAAAACATCTCATTCTATTTAGATAGAAAAATTACTTTAAACATGACTATCATGTGAAGTAACGTATAAAGAGCCCCCCCCCCCCCCCCTCCGCACACCCCCTTGCGCCTTAATTATTAACATAATCAGGAAAAAAAATGTCTGCTTTTATTAAACTTTGTTCCTCTTTTCTAGCATACCATTACGCAGCTGATATAATTACCTGAAATTAAAACGAATATCAGCGACACCAATGCACGTCACTTTAGATACGGCATAATTTTACTTATGCATGTGCGTCTGCACGAAATATGTACTTCGCAGTTTGCGGAGTACATCCGCAAAAATGTAGTTTTGGACATATTTTATACTTTTTTATTCTCATTCGTCTTTTGACTAAATTTCACCGTATTGATTCCGTCATTTGTGTTGGATATTGCAGAAATCCTTCCTGTGCGTGATCTGTAATTACCAAAAAATGCTTATTACGCTGAAGTGGCACGTGATGCCAAGTGGGTGCACGTGTATGTTTTTTAACAGGAAGGTGGAAGTTTTCCTCTGTATCGTTATCCGGAGTGAATCTGACATCTGTCACTCAGGACACAAAGTAGATGCTGGAAATCTGTAGTGGTTTGAATGGAAAATATCGGTGGGGACGTTATTCATGGAGTGTGATAAGGCGGAAAGGTCTTAAATTATTCTGTTTTTATTCCGTTTTTAATGTAGCCTACAGTTATTTTGGATATTGGGTTTAACGTACAGTTATGCTGAGAACGCCATGAAAACATTGGTTAAATGTTCTTAAAACCAAACCGAAATTTTTCTGCTATGATGTCTGTATTTCTTAAACACACGCCAAAATAACGTATTTGAATTTACTTAAATGAGGAAGTGACCAACGCAGACTGCAGTTTTAAACCAACAGAGACATGGGGGATGTTTCATTACACTAGTTTTACTTACAAAATTAATTTTAAAGGATGCCGAAAAAATTAAGTCTTCCTGAAACTATAGATAATAAGCAAGAAACATAGGCTACAGTAGCTATTGTTCAGTACAGTGTTATTATTCGTGATTTTAAACGGAATATAATTTAATAGTACGCCATATAAAATAAAAATTTAGGCCTACATTATTTCTAAAATAATTTACCGTTATATATGGAAAATGAAAACACTGTCTCGTTTTGAATAATAAAATGATTACCTATGGAGTACAAACAATATGGACTGCTAATAAAACTGATAATTCATTTAAATTCGTTGGCACAATTTAAAATGCTTTCTATGCAAATGTAATCCATGTGATATTACATTGAATCTGTACAATAATATGTGTCTTCCTTTAAGTCACCGGGTATATATTTAAAGACACGTCTAGACAATTTTCACTCTACACTCTTCATTTCTCGAAATGGTTCAACTTAGGGATTTTTAAAAAAAAAGTCCTGTAATTAAACGGGGTTTGGTTTAACTGAAATTATCCTACTATGTAATCTGAGGCCAGACACGCGAATAACAGGAAATGCTGCATGGCGCGTCTTTAATTTAACTTGCTTATTTTCCCATTCACTCTTAGGCACAATTGTGCTCATTCTCTCTGTTTGGTTCTCTTCATATATCCTCATCTGCTTTATAATCACGCACGTAAATTGTAATATGTATTAGGGTTATTTTGTTTTAAAATAAACGTGGGCTGTGGCCGCACTATAATTTAAAGACACATTGAAGATGTAGCTAAAACTCATAAACACCATTCAGTAAAAATACTTGATGATGGGGAATGATAATATTTTGCGATGCTTTTTTTTTACAATTAGGCAATTTTACACGGTATTAGGCTATTTGATACCTGCTTAGTTCACATGTAACGCTTCAGCGCTCATTGTACACATCGGTGTATAAATAAGTGGTGCCCGCTGACTTGGTGATAGAGGAATTAGAGAGAGCAAAACTTAATTCATGGTATTACCCTATGAAATGCGCTGCAGCCAGTGAGCAGACCGCCCCTATTCGCTCAGGTTGTGCTCCTGGTGTGCGAGGTGATTGCATTGGCTGAAAGGAGTGTATTTTTTCCTGCTTGCCTCTATTGTCTGAGAGCGCCCGTGTATTTTTTATTTCATAGGTTTCCCTGTCCCATCGCGAAACCCCGATATTCCAATACAGCACAATAAAGGAACTGGAGATCTTTAACTCAAACTTCTGGCTACAGACCTCCGCTCAAACTGTCATGCCTACCCTCGGAAAGGCGAAACCGAAATAACTTTTTTTTTTTTTTTTGTGCGAAGAATGTACAAAAAGACTGCCGCTCGTTCTTGACACTGGAACAGTGGAGGTAAAAAGGGTAGGGGTCGGTATAAGCGGCTGGCATTTTATCCGCTAGCGAACCACGTGAAATCCCGACCTGCATTCAGCACCGGGTGAGCTGTCTTTTTGAATGGTACTTTGGGTTCCCATAATTTCGGGAATACTGTAGGTGAGCACGATCACACCAACGCAGAAAGCTAACTTGCTCGATCGGGCGGTTTGCCTTTTGACTGTAGTGTACGTTTCATGCAGTTGTACTTCGACTCGTCAGACGTGACGCGGATAATTAGGAGGTGGTAGATGATTATCAACTGTCGTAAATCGATATGGTAATTGATTTGTAAGTACAACTTGCATCTTGTCAAATGAGGCAACTTGGCACAGTACAGCGTGAACCGGATCGACTTTTCTGTTGTGAGCATCAACCTGAAGTAATTTGCGTATTGACTATGCACGTTTAAGCGTTTAAGTGATTGCTGTCATTGAGAAAACAACACGCGGTACAACATGCTGTCTTTTAATAATGCGAGTTTTATTCGCATTTTAAGATTAAAACAGGCTAAGCACCATCTTCTGTGCGAATGTTCTTGCTGTTTGGGAAGTGCGTGTTGCATGCTGACGTTTAATTCGCAATGGTAGTTACCTGGCCAGCGTAGTAGTAAAACTGTATTGCTTAGGAATTAGCCATAGAAAGCGGATCGGAGCCACGGGCGTCTGAATCACCAACCACTGAGTTCCGTACATGTTATACTAAGCCCATGTCCTTCGCGTCCCAGTAGCTCCGAGATTTTAACCGAATATATTTGTTGTCATTTTACTTGGATTAGTATGATTAACTTCAAGTAATATGAAAGGACTCAACTTGCACACTCAACTTCTTTTCAACTGTAGTTACACCTGCAATTACACGTGATATATATAATAACGAGGTACCTGTTTGCTTCTGCTTGAATCAGTTCTGGCGTAATTAAATTCTTCCGTTGTGTTCCCTTTGTCATATAATACTTTTGCAGTGGGCCTGTGCGCTCCGTGCCCACCTGTTCACTTTTCCAAAAGTAGACGCATCGCCGGCATTCCTGATCCCCTCCATCGTCCTCTCCCCTTAGGGGAATTGTAAAAAAAATACTGCTGGCCACCACAATTTGCACTAAGTCGGAATGACGCTCGGAGACCTCGTTTGTATCTCGTACTAGACAAAACTGAAATCGGCTACCCATCCATTGCCGGCCCACTGGCATCCAGTGTGCAGTACATAGCATGCCCAGTCCGGCTGTGCCGTAACAATTTGTGCCGTAACAAAACGCGCCAGATTTTCATAGCGTTTTGCTCTTTCTGCTTGTGCACGATTAATGTTACTTGTTCCTGTTTTCTTCACATCTGCTGCAACAGAACCCTGTTGACGGATTGGGAAACGGTGTGACTGTAAGGCTGTCCTGAAGAGGTAGGCTATAATGTCCTTGTAAACATGATATTTTCAGTACCTTCTTAATAGCATTGGCTCAAAAGATTCTATGAATCTTTCACGAGGAATGTAATTAGGCCTACATATAATTACAATATCAGTCATAGTATTGCATATAAAATGTAGATGTGAATATAGCAGTAACTTCTCACTATGAACCTTGATAAAAAAAAAAGAACCGTGCTTTTATTTAGGTAATTGATTTTAAATTGAACGCATTAGTTGTAAATACAGATTGCAAAGTAAAAATTAAATTCTGCGCGTCTTCCAGCAAATGCACGGACAACAGAACTTGGTAGATGTTGAAGGTGCGTGTTGTTTTTAGCTCCAATGTGTTAGGGCTTTGGCTGAAACGAGGTGTGTCACCTGCTAGCGCGTAACCGCTTCCTTCCGGATTCCTTTGCGTCTTTCTTACAATATTCCGGTAATCTGGAGATGCTGGCGTTAAGCATAAAACGGGTTTCTTTTTCGGCATTCGCATCCCTGACGTTAATACTGCACAATGCAGGTTGAAATGCGTACTTGTAAGTTGTTATACATAAAAAGCAATTGCAACTCCTGCATTTAATATATAATTTTTACATCCTTTTTAGTTTAAAGTTTTACTCAGAATAACGCGTATTTTCCTGTTATACCCTTATAATTAATTATTGTCGTGTGATGGTTATTCTGGATTAAGAAATGCAGCTTTTGGGCACAACACGTTATTAATGCCCTATCAGCAAGTCAGGACGGGTGGTAACTTTAAGGCAGCCGGCGCACGTGAGCGACAATGAACCTCGGCGTATAGAAGCAGAACCCGCGCTTAATTAAGAAATGCGAGGTTAAAGAAGATAGAAATGCGCTGTATGCTGGCAACGGCGCATATTTAGATCGGATAGTGTTTCAAAGGCAGTTTTGATTTGAGGCCTGTCCAACTTGGGTTTATTCCGGCCACCATGACGTCACTGCATGTAGTGACCGCGAGCAAGCATGCAGTACTACAGGCGCATTCCAGTAATTGGAGACTACAATAACTGAATAATCAAAACTAATGGAAAATGCTAACTGTAAGCCTATGTGGGCCATGTATACTTGTCCGATAAACTGAATAGGCTACATTCAAATTACGTGGAGCAATACATTTTACGGAGGAAGGCACGTTTACTTTGCAATTTTGTGATATAATGGCTGCATTAAATAAAGATTGCGTCTGGGGAAATACAAAAAAACAATCTGCTGGGCACTTGTTCATATACAGTATAAGTGTCATAATTTAAACTATTGACTGGAGTGTTTATCGGTGTGCTAAAATCAAAATTTACACTGACACAGTGAACTAACTGCCTCTAAAAATCCGAACAAGACAAAGTTATCTGACGTAATATTGATGTATATGCTTCAGTTTAACTATTATAATATCAAAAGAATGTAATTCAAGTACCATGCTGTGAGACGAATTAAAGCAATATTAAATCAAAAGGATAATGTCAGATTTCTGCTGGCGGAAACATTTCTCGTATTTAAAAATTCTAATTAATCGCCCCGAGCAGCTTTGATTTGTTGTTGACTATTTAGAGTTAAATGTCTTAGTCTTGGTATGTCTTGGAGCCGTTAATTTATAAGCCTTTTTTTCCTTTTTGACCCCCATAGGTCACATAAACAATTCTCTGTAAACGCATGATTAATTTCACAGTAGGGTTACTGCATGCATAACTGACATTCTCTACATTATGAAAATAGGATTTTTTGCTGCTGACTTAAATAGAAGGCAGAAGTTAATATAATGATACTAATCAAAGCAGAAGCCGAGATACTACAGTAATATCCGTTGTGTTAATAATTAGCAGTCTAATTTATTTTTAAGCACTTGTTTGAGACAGGTTTTTATAGGCTACATATTGTGGTAATTCAAAATGATTTTGAATCAGTGCATTTATTGTCAAATGCATTTCGCCTGGTTCTTTTAAATATTAATTATGGCGCTTTCTGTTTGAAAATAAATTCAATCATATTGATGGGACAAGCCGTGCATATTGCGCTTGTTTTTGCGTGACGTTGTTCTTGATCGGCCCACGGCTCCTCTTCATTTGCCGCGCTGGCCATTATCATTAGGTCGCTATTGTTGTTCCGGTCCGCAGGAAAGCCTGCGCGCGTTAGCGGCCGCGTGGCGTTGCGCTGGAGGGATGTTGCATAGCCGAGACAAAAGCGGCGACGATGGGATCTAAATGAGGTTTAGAAAGGAGCAGATGGGACTCACTCCTCATTCTTTCAGGACCACTTGGCTCTGCAAGTGCACGTGGAACCGTTAATATTCATTGCTTTAATCACGATGGAAATTGAGAAAATAAATAATATCAGACGCGCGTATATATATATATATATATATATATATACACACACACACACACACACACACACACACAGATATATACACACCGACCGCTGTTTAAATACTCGCATGTTTATGTTAGGCTACTATTTGATATGTCCGGAAGCTCTGTAGATATTTTAGTAATTCATATGAAATGTACAGAATGTAATTCGTCTCGGTATACATTGTAATCTCTATAAAATATTTTCCTTGCAGTCTGTTCTCCACAAGAATTTCAAATTATTCTGCGGTTGAAATTAATCCTAAAAATTAAGGAAATAAAGCTTGATTTTTAACCTTGATTGAATGTTAAAACTTTTTCTTGGATTTCTTTTTAACCACTGTCGTTCACTTTTGTGTATAAAGCGCATGTCCCAAGTCACCTGCATGAATGTCTTTAGTGGAACTTATCTTTAAAAGGGTGATTTATGGAGCTACGGCAATAATACTGTATGTCAGTAGGAATGCGTGAGGTTACTGATGAGACGGTCGGTTTGTAAATGAGCCATTTGTTCCAAATGATCATTTTGACCGTTTTTAGCGTGATAGCAGTCGATTGCTGCTACAGTTTTCCACTCCCTAATGATGAAAAAATGACAGGTCAACGACTGAACGCCGTCTCCGTATCAGCTCTTACCACCCCCCCCCCCCCCACGAGCATGCCATTATTGATTGAATGGGCGAATTTCAGCGGTGGGAAAGGCTAAACTTACAAGTACGCTATTTACAATACGACTTGTAAAATATACTATTATTATTGTTATTATTATTATCGTTATAGTTATTGCTATTAATAATAATAATAATAATAATAATTATTATTATTATTATTATTATTATTATTATAATAATTGAAATTATTGTGTAAAATGAAAGAGTGAGGTATTATATTATTGCGCCATGTAGGATACCACAATATATTTTCTTTGTGTTAATTTTACTTGCATTGTTTTAAAAGCATATAGCCTGTAATTCTTTAAGTTAATAAATGGTTCAGGTCTCACTCAGTTCAAGAGTGAATAATTTGGGCTTGGTACAATGTAAGAGTATACCGTTCTGAGTAGAGTATAGCGTCTTATGTTTAACACTTGCTTTTATGAAAACATTTCGCTGAGTTTGGTGGTTATTTTTAACCCGATATTTTAACCATAATTTGTGTAGTTTTTTGTGTAGTGTATTGTCATAGTTATAGTTTTCAGTCGAGACTAATTTGAACTGGCATTTTCGTTATAGAAGTTATATGGGTGCTAACTGGAACGTAATCGTGATTTCAATTAATATTACCACTTTTGGTAACGTGCATAATAAACCTTGCTTCTGCTTACAGCACACAAATATATATATTTATATATAAATAAAATTTTCTTCCCCACTGGTTGTGTACGCATATTATTTTAAGCTGTCCAAAAGGGAAAAAAACGCGAAACGGGCTTCGGACCGGAGAAAAAAATAATTTCCCAAAGATGAATATGTGATTGTCAGGCAGTATCTAAACCAACTACTAGCACAATTAATATAATTTACTTAAATTTATGACGATTATAAATACCCGTGATTAATAACATCCGAAAAATATATTTGGCCTAAATAGGGTTTTGGGGTTAACGGGTCAAAACTGATTATGAGTCATTTTTGGTGCAAGGTGACTGCCGCTCACCCGAAGCTTTCATCGCAGGAGTTGTGCGGCGTGTCTCCCTTCTGACATCTCCTTTGGATCCGGCACCCCCTTCCTCCCATAGTGTTGTTAACAAATCGCGTACATATGGTGCGCGTCGATTGGTGAGATTGGAGGTAAGCGGCGACGGCGGCTGCGACTGCGGCGGCTGCCTGGGGCTGTGCTGCGCGCATTAGCCCCTCTTTACGTCGCTGAGTGGCAGTCAGAGAGACGTCATTGGCTCCTCGCCACACGGCTTTTCAGCGCCAGCGCCAGTCCAGGGGCAGGAACTGCGCCAATCACCTCGCGTCCGGCGGCATGCCTTTTTAAAGGCAATAAGTGTACTGAGGATGTGCAGTCATTCCTCCATCGCCGACAGTTAACTAATTCGGGCGGCAGAAAGCGCGGCTTGTTCCCCACAACGGACTTTATTTCCTGTTTCTTTGGTTATTTACGCCACTCTTGTGTATCCGATTGCCTGTGACGCAGATACGGATAATGCCCCATTCCGTTATCTAGTACCACTTCGGATTTTTCCTTATTGGAGGTAAGCGAGTTATGAAATATTACGTGCTTTTAATTTTTAATACTCGATTGGCCGTTAAAATAATTAAGACACATTGCCGTTGTAAGGTCTGATAAAGTCGTGTGCGATTTTCTTTTTATCTTCGTGCCTTTTTGATAAATATACTTACATAAATATAGCATTAGCCTGTTATTCTGTTAATATGTGGTTTATTGGGGTCGCTTTAAGTTTGTCTAACTAAAACTGTTTGTAGGAATGTCCGAAAGGCATTTATTTACCGAAATTCATGGCATACCTTGATTAATGGAAAATGTCACCGTGTTTCACGTTTCCCAGTGTTGCGTAATTTAAAGATGGATAAAGGTGTGTTAAGCGCTTTTTAAAATGCTATTTGAAAAAGCTTTTCTGTTGGTATTAGGCTACCTTTTACCTGTGTGGATAGATTAATTCTAAAATTACTACCCGTACTGGCCCACTATTGCTGTTAGGCTATTATTAAACTGCTCATTATGGAATTTAATTATAATGATATACTTTTTCTTAACATCAGAAGAGTGTGAAGAGTTAATTGCACCAGCAATTACCGAATCCACACATAACAAAAATGGACCGATTGTGGAAAATTACACATATCGGACTGAAGTAACAATTTTCCCCATGTTTTCGATTTTCTGATTTTAGGCAGCGGCAAACTTGAAAATTAATTGTATTTATTAATGATTCGATCGAAAGATTTTTGTTGGAAAATGCTGAAAATTGAAAACTGAAATAAATAGTTTTAATTATAGAAACACAATGAATGAACGCACTTTTTGTGCGCGGTCTCCAAAACATCGCTTTCATTATAAAGTCATTCACGCCTGGAAACCGATATTTTTTCTTTTGTTGGAATTATCCTTGTAAATATATTCAATTTAGTTCAAAACAACAGCATAGTTTTCTTACACAAGTGTACAATACATTACGTGTCATTTATTTTTTCTCTTAATTTAAAAATGTATATAATTTATTTACTTTTAAAGCCATGCATTGCACCTGAAATTAAACGTATTATTTCTAAAATTTAATAAATTGACTCTTTCTTAGTACCTTCATCAAATTATTATTATTATTATTATTATTATTATTATTGTTGTTGTTGTTGTTGTTACAAATTTTGTCATCTTTATCATCATTGCTAATAACAGTAATAATAATTAATTACAGTTAACTTGAATTCATATAGTCATTGTGACTGATTGATATTATATTTGATTAATACTATAATAATCACACCAAGCCAATGTCATTTAGTTTTGATCATGTAATATAACACTGAAGTCAGGTAAACCATAGACGTTTGTCATTATGCTGTCATTTTTACAGTAATATCATGTCTCTCATGTTGAAGAACCATTTAATAGCTGACACCCAGTACGGGTCGTGCACTGTGGTGCTGGTTCACATGGCCCTATGGCAGAGTCCCATCTGGGATCAGATCTACAAAGCCCTGGGTTTGACACCCTCTGACATACACCAGCGGTGATCTGTCCTCTTCTGTCTCCTGTCCCTGGCAGAGGGAGAAGCTGTTTGCCATTGGTGGAGCAGCGCCATGGAAAAGGCCCTCCTCCCAGGTCCCAACGACATCGTGATGGCCACGGCACCCAGCCCCTTTCAGCAGGAGCCTCTCACTCCACCCCGGCCTGGCCACCCGTCTTCCCTGAAGCCCAACCAGGTGGGCCAGGTGATCCTGTATGGCGTGCCCATCGTCTCGCTGGTCATCGACAGCCAGGAGCGCCTCTGTCTGGCCCAGATCTCAAACACGCTGCTCAAGAACTACAGCTACAATGAGATCCACAATCGGCGAGTGGCGCTGGGCATCACCTGCGTACAGTGCACGCCCGTGCAGCTGGAGATCCTGCGGCGGGCGGGCGCCATGCCCATCTCGTCGCGGCGCTGCGGCATGATCACCAAGCGGGAGGCCGAGCGGCTCTGTAAGTCCTTCCTGGGCGAGAACTCGCCACCGAAGTTGCCCGACAACTTCGCCTTCGACGTGAGTCATGAGTGCGCGTGGGGCTGCCGCGGCAACTTCGTGCCAGCGCGCTACAACAGCTCGCGCGCCAAGTGCATCAAGTGCTCCTACTGCAACATGTACTTCTCGCCCAACAAGTTCATCTTCCACTCGCACCGCACGCCCGACGCTAAGTACACGCAGCCCGACGCCGCCAACTTCAACTCCTGGCGCCGGCACCTCAAGCTCTCTGACAAGAGTCCGCCGGAGGACCTGGCATTCGCCTGGGAGGACGTCAAGGCCATGTTCAATGGTGGCAGCCGCAAGCGGGCCTTGCCGTCATCCCATTGCCCACCCATGGGGTCCGTCAAGGGCGTGGGCTCCGTCCTCCCTCATATGATCCCGCCGGACCTGAGCCAGAAGCGGGGCCGTTTCGATGAGGACGAGGACGCCGATGCCGGAGGCCTGTCCCCCCGCAAGCACCCGCGCAGCTACCCCGTCATCCCGGTCCCCAGCAAGGGCTTTGGAGTGCTGCAGAAGTTCCCTACCAGCTCCCTCTTCCCTGGGCCCTACCCCTTCCCCGCCTTTGGCTTGTGCCAGCAGAAGAAAGATGACGGCGAGTCTCCCGGGGGCCAGAAGAACGGTGGCCTCTCTGGGCTTCTCTGGCCCAGCCGCAAGGACGCTTTCTACCCCCCCTTCTGCATGTTCTGGCCCCCCCGGACCACCGGTGGCATCCCTGTGCCCACCTACCTCCAACCGCAGCCCGGCGCCCTCGGCACGCTGTCCGAGAGTCCCTCACTACGGCAGGCTTTCCTGGACCTCTCGGAGCAGGGCGAGGCTGGCGCCGGCATCGGGGCAAACACCCGAGCGGGGCTGTTCGAGAGCGAGTGCCCGCCGCCTGCCCCAGAACCGCGCCCGGCGTCCGAGGGCTGGCTCAAGCTCCTGGACACGCCCTCCCTGCAAGCCCGCAAAGCCAACTACCACTCTGCCTTCCGGCCCGTGGTAAAGGACGTGGAGAGCATCGCGAAGCTCCACGGCGGTCTAGAGGACTTCGGATCCGACCGGCACCTCTCTCCTGGTACCAGCTGCAGCTACCAGAGCGAGAGCGGGCCGGACAGTGACGAGGAGCAGGAGGTGGACGTGGAGACCAAGCAGGATGAAGAGGAGAGCGACTTCGCCAGCAGGGGGCAGCAGCAGTCACAGCCATGCGGCCTGCACCTGCGGGGGCTCGCCGAGGGCGCGGGGGACCGGAGTAAAGAGCCGGGTGCCTTTGCCGCCGTTGGCCCCGATAATGTGGAGGACAAGCCGGTCTTGGCTGTCACTCCACCTGCCAGTCTGAAGGAAGCAAGCCCCATTCACGTTTTGCTGGAGGACACAGCCTACAAAAATGTAAATATTCTCTCAGGGCTGTTTAGCTAATTATTATTTAAATGCGGCTCTAGGCGGAGTTGATCTATATGCATGACAGGATTGATAGCCAGAGCTCCCTGCAGAAATGGGCTATTCAGGGCACTGTGATTTCCCCTAATAAGGCCAGTCTTGTATTGTTTAATGGCTGTGTGTTACGTGTCTCCCTTTGTAACCCCTGCCTTGTAGCCCATCTAATCTTTAACCCGTCGACACTGAGGCGGTCAGGAGCACAGGCGCCTCAGCTGCTCAGTGGGGTGGTAAAGGGGCAGCTGATTATAACATGGTCATGCTTTCACAGTACCCAGTGGAAAACTGGGCTGGCTGACGAAGACGTGTGCCTTTCATTTGGACACACACACACACATTTATATATATATATATATAAAATTTATTTTATTTTATTTTTTCACGTATCTGCTGGTCTTGGCAGTTTTTTTGCCCTCACTTGAATATTGTCTTGCCCTGCCAGTAGGGGGCGGCACTCAGTAACCTGCCCTGTATGTCTGCAGGCCCACAAAAACAGCAGAGACGGACAGATAGTCTTCACCACCAAAGAAAGCAGCAGCCATTCAGGTGAGTAGCTTTCCTGCACTGCCTTTCTGCACCTTAAGGAATTTATTTGTTTTTATTCAATCAAAGCATGCAATGTAGGAGACCTAAATAATTTTCTACACATCATTGCATTGTAATATGCCCTGAGGTGTGATGTTTTGTTTAGAAAATGTAGGGGGGGGGAAATGTGTTGATTAGTCGAAGATAAGTGCTATTTGGGCTTGATGAAACCACGGAAAAGCCATATTCCTACGTTTTTAAAAGAAATTGCACTTCTTCAAACAGTAATGAGATATTTAGATGTTGCAGATTGGTATTCATGCCTCCAGACAGAAGGCTGGATTAATGGTCCCTCTGTTTTCTCTGTTCCTCCCCCCCCCCCCCCCAGCCCCAGACGAAAACAAAGACCAGAGCAACTTCTTTGTCTCAGAGACAGACCCTTCCGGAACAGAGTACTGGAGAGAAAAGCCAGGTACAAGGGATGCAGGTAGGCAGGGGGGGGGGGTGGGGGGGGTACTTATACGTGCAGTGCAAAAATCGTGAGGGAGGAATAGCGATGAACAAACAAAAAAAAAAAGGAAAGGAAAAGTTTTTATTTCTGATTCCACTGTTTGTGGGTGGGGGGGCACGTTGAGATGTAGCCTTCGAGAGTTTCAGGAATAACATGAATTAATAGATAAAAGAGGAAATAAGGAGATAACAGAGAAGTGGGGCAGCTCCTTACAGTGTCATTGGCGAGTCCTGTTGGGACCGTTAGGGTTCAAGCAGACTATCAGCTCAGCGCCGGGAAGGTGACAATCACCATTAGAACAATGTAAAATGGGGATAATTGCCTTTCCTCTGCGAAAGCTTCCATTACAAAGATCACAGCTTAGTGCCTTTTATATCTGTCAGAAAGACATTAAAAGTGTTTTATGACATCTGTGCCAACATTTATATTATCTGGCGATAATGATCTCTTCACATAATGTATAATATATTTTGAAAAATTACACGAAACAAATTAAATGAAACCACCTTTGGTTGATTGGTAAATGTCTCCAAGGCCTCTGTGGACGTGATTAGAAGTTCTGATTCCAGAGAGAGCCAGGCAGTGTCTTAAGGAGAGTTCTGTTTCTTGGGAGAAAAATAATCTAATTTTCCATTTATGTAATGCAAACTGCCTCGGCTTTGACTGTTCACGGTTAATTGACTGTCAAACGAGGTTGTTAGCCCGAGGCGGCGTCTGAAAATTTGCTTGTCAAATGAGACAGAGAGGAGGAGAGCTTGCGCCTTTCCGAGGGAAGGGAAACGTTACGGGACTTAGTAGGACCAGGCGTGAAACGGGGGAGAGACAGTCAAAGAGGGAGATTACATAGACAAATAGCTTGGATTGCTTCATTTAAGGCATTTTGGCTTGCTGGGGTTGTGGGTGTGTCTGTATGTGTGTATTTGCAGAGGTGGATGAATGTGCTTTGAGTCCCTTTATAAACACAAATATGAACTTACACAAAGCCAGATGCACGCAAACACACACACACACACACACACACTAACAGATACTAACACACATGCACAAATACACACACACACATAAACACACACACACAAAGCCAGATGCACGCAAACACACACACACACACTAACAGATACTAACACACATGCACAAATACACACACACACATAAACACACACACACAAAGCCAGATGCACACAAACACACACTAACAGATCCAAACACACATGCACAAATACACACTCACATACACACACACACACAAAGCCAGATGCACACAAACACACACAAACACCATGGGTGTGAATCCCCAGGCTGATGTGTTAGCTTCAGGGTGCCAAGACAAGAGAAAAACAAGATGATATAAGAGCAGAGAAATCAAAGTGGTTTATCCGTGAAACAACATGGCAATGTGGAGAATTCAGTGTTCAGCTCTGCTATGTTTACTGAAACCAAATTCTGTGCATTCATAGTTGGATATTTGCCAACTACATATATAAACAAAAAGTATGGCATGACAGTTTATTAATATGTGGCACTATATTTTTATATTTATGTAGTTTGCTGTAGCCTACATAAAGGTCCAGCATAACAGACTTAAACAGACAAATTGCAGTCAGAGAGAAAATTCCTTCTGATTTACATATTTTACATCATCAGACGGTGTCATTTTGCCCTTCAGGACAGTCATTTACACGAGTAGCTGGCTGTGGGTGTCCTGCTGTTTCAGCCTGTGGGGCTGAACATGGCTGCTTGTGTCTCCCTGGCATGTAAGGCCCAGTCCGACTGAAGTGGAACAGCGACACACTGAGAGATGTGTCAGTTCTCATCACTGTCCACAGCTTAAGGTCTGAGTCTGTGTACAGAGGGATCGCCTTCCTGGATAGCTCCAAACGAGGGCTTTGCTAAGACGAAGTCAAATTTCTGAGCCCCCAAATGTTAAGGCCCATTTGCTCGCTGTGGGTGGGTTGAGTGTTCATGCCAAGTGAAATTGAGTTCCTTGGAGTAACTGAGGGATGTGGGATTGTGTCGCCACCTGGTGGCAAGAAGTGGAATTGAAGAAGCATTTTAGGTTTGGCTTTAAACGTGTACTTTTGGAGCCATCTCACATTAAGTCAAAAGGCATGTAGCATGTAGTAAAATGCTGGGTTTGAACTCTTCCCAGAATTTGTTAGATGCCCCCCCCCCTACCCCGTTCGATAACATCTACTGAGGGGACCCCCCCATGCCATAATTTACCAAGGTAAATCAGTGCCAGACAACCCATGCAATTTACTATGTAAAATGGGGTAATTGTGTATTGTTGTGCTGAATTACAGGCCGGTTCATATTTGTTACATTGTTTTCTCTGTCCTGGTTTTTCACAGGTGATCAAAGCCAAGAAGGCAATTCACCCGTGTCTCTGAAGAAGGACGTGGAAAACATGGAGAAGGGTAAGTGTGTTCAAACAGCAGCCGGTGGGCTGCTGCTAGATAGGCTGTGAAGGGGGGAGTCTAATGCAGCCATCATGGTGGGCCGATATCAACAGGAGCTCTTTAGGGAACCAGGCAAGCCCTCCTGTTTTGACTGCTTCACTCACTCCAGAGTGTAGAAAATGGCAGTAGGAAATAACAACACATGATACAGAAAAACAGCTAAATGATAACAGAAAAGGCTGCGTGTAAAAATCTAATGGACTGTTAAAGCATAAACTTGTCTGAGCATAGGTGTTCAGGGTTAGGAGTCTGGGTGCAGCCCGTGCTTTTGTGCCCATCCCATGATGTCATCGTTTATGTCTCTGACCGTCTGACACCCCCACCCCCCAGAGGAGCTCCAGAAGGTTCTCCTGGAGCAGATCGACCTGCGGAGAAGGCTGGAGCAGGAGTTTCACGCGCTGAAGGGATCGGGCCCCTTCCCCGTGTTCCGTGAGTGAACACCCCCCCCCCCACCACCCCACCCCCCGCTCAATCCAGGAGAGACCCCATCTTGCACGCTTCAGTTTTAAGCATGGCCATAATCGACCGGACTTGACAGTCCCCTGTTTTTTCTCGACACAGATAACTTTCACGACCAAATGAAGAGGGACCTGGCCTACAGGGAGGAAATGGTGCAGCAGCTGCAGATGGTAGGGCAACCCGTGTCCTGACCCGGCGATATTCATCATGATGGCTGGAGCCCCGTGTTTAGGCCCTCCACTTACTTAGCTTTTTTTTTGGGGGGGGGGGGGGGGGTGGCAGCTCTGCCAACATGCAGACGCCGTGCTAACACACCAAAGCGCAGCCTCCCAGCAGGGGACCGCAGGCCCCCATCCACACGTGTCACAGTCAAGCGCTCAGTGTAATGTGAAACGGGTGCCATGCTTCACAGACCATATTTATCACAGATCCACATTCATCATTTAAGCAAGAACGAAAAAATAAAATCAGAAACAAACATAATAGCACTGCCTCTCGTGACAGATCGACTCCAGCTGTGCAGCTTGCATCTGCTGGAGCTGAGAGTTAGTTTCGGATTAATCACTGAGGACAGGCGGGCCTTTGAAGGGGAGGAAGTGCGTGCGTGCGAGTGTGTGGAAACGGCGAGCCGTGGCCACCGCCAGTCCTGCAGGACCCCAGCGGTGTGTGCGGTAACAAGCCCTGTGCTGTGTTTCAGATCCCCTATGCAAACATCATCAGAAAAGAAAAAATTGGCACACACCTCAACAAGAGCTAAAAGGTACGTGCTGGGACTGAGCCTCCTGGGCTCTGTTTCCTCAACTCTGTGCCATTTGACTTAGATTTATGCTAAAAAGGCAACATTGACCCAACATCCTACCCAATGACACGGTGCTCATGTATGTTGCATGACCTTAACCTGCGTTCCACTTTTAAGAACAAAGTGTAGATGTTGGATCGTTTACCTTGATCCCTGCTCCTTTCAAATAACAGTGCATTCACACTGATTTTACAGGGCAGTGGGCCAAAAGTCATCCTCGACCTCCACCACCAAAACGATCACCTCTGGGGGGTATTCCATCTGAGGATTTCCCACAATGCAACACAAGTGACCTCATCCCCATCCCTTGGACTCTGTGTACAGAAATAAGGGGATGACCTGTCTCTGATAAGGGCACAAAACTCAGCCACAAGAACTATCTGAGAGAATATACTGGAAGCTTTGTCCCACATGATTATGACAAGAGATCAGCTTTGGTCATGTGATCAAATTTAAGTCTTTCCCAAACGTCAGTCTGTACAGTGGTCCCTCACGTCATTTCCTCGTTTATTTGTTTATAAAGCTGACTGTGCAGTATAATCTCGGTCATGGAAGTGGTGATGAGAGATGTAAAGAGAATGCGATGAGGACAGGCACTCTGAAGTTAATGGCGGGAAATGATTAAATGAGCAGAACAACACTACCTTTCTTTGGAAGTGGAAATGACACATTTATGGAAAAGCTACTGTATGAATGTTATTATGAACCGTTTACGCAAATACATTTAAAATGTGTTATTGCAGTTTCTCTACTATTTATGTGGATAAATAAAAGTCTATGACATATTAATCTGATTCTTTGCATTTTGTTGTCCTTGTTTTGGTTATGCAAAATGGAGCGTGAAAACCGATAATCACGCAGCAGCCTTGCTGATACACCAACTATCTTTATGTATATGAGGTCAGTATGAGAAATGGCAGATCCTGGTTGTTGGCTTTTTCTGCCATGGTTTTCATTGTACGGTGGAGGTGAGATCTCAGCCATTCCCTGGACCCTAAGTGGAATGCAGGACACGTCGTGTGGCTGTACATGCTTGGAGGGTAAATTTGTATCCAGAAGATGTGCTGTCCCGATCTGAAGTGTTGAATTTGGTGTTCGTTCAGCACGTGAAAAACGTCACAATTCTGACACTTCCTGTATGTTCCTGTGAATCTGACTACACCCCTACCGCTTGCCCCACACTGGTCATGTGATCCATGTTACTTCCCCTGCTTCAGGTCATGCAGAGCTTTTGTGCCGAATATGGAGTCCCGTGTAACAGCGGTATTTTCCCTTCTTTTGTACCCCCCCCCCCCCCCCCTCACATCACTTACGGAGAACAGGCCTCTGTAAGCAGAGTATCTGAGATACACACCTCCTCCCATCCCCTCTGCTTCTCTAATCTTCACGCTTCATTTGAAGTCCTCAGCTGGCTGGCTTCCCTGTCGTACTAATAGCCTGTGACTTACAGTATGTCTGAAAGGCCAAGACTCCCTGACTCCTCTCCTTGGTTTGTTCATGTGTTATATTCCTTTGCTTATTGTAATTCCATTCCATTATAGGCGATACACTTTGGTTGTCTTAAATATGTTTAATGTAATATTTGTCTGTTCACCTAATTGGCCATCATTAAGTTACCCCTAGTGTTGACAGCTGCTAATGTACACTTCTGTAACCCTCTGACTGAGGCTGACATTTCTTAATGAAATGTAGGGGTATTGAAACAGACGCCCAGAATGCCGTGGAAATGGCAGCATTGAGAAGACCATGGCAATTACCCGTATCCTCCGTGTGCAAATGCGAAGCTTGCTTTTGTATGTAACTTGGCCCTATTATCTTGTTACTTACGGACTTAATTCAGCACCAAAAGTCAAAAGGGCAGAAGACAGCTTTGTAGACAAAGAACCAAGCCTGAATATTTTTAATTATCAGCTTTAAATGTTTTATCAGGCGGTCTGCCTGCCTATTGGGTCATCTCATTCTAATGACTGCATGCCTCTTCTCCTTCGCTCTGGTCTCTGTCCGAAATGGGTGCTTATATTTCCGCACCGTGAGGCTCAGGTGTCTGCCAGCGTGCTCGGATTTCTCCCAGTCTCTCTGTGGGTCCTCTGTGTACTTTCATATATAGTGGAATGCTCTTTCAGCGAATTGTCTGAGCGTTACGGATCACGTGAGATCAGGAACACCAGCCTCTCTCAGCTCCCATGCATACCCACCATGGACCTCCTGGAACTGGGTCTGCACTTGTCATGACTGTAAATGTCACACATCTGCCTTGTACTGTGTCTTCCTTCAAACTACCTCTTCAGTGCAAAATCATGGGTACATAAATGAATTAGTCCATCAAAATTAAGAGAGGAGAGGCACAGGAAAATACCTCATGTCCAACCCATTTCTCCTCAGATTCTAGCACTTTCAAGGAATGTAAATGTAATATAGGTAAACATCGTATATATGTATTACCTGTCACTGGGTTAAAACTGTGCCCTTTTCTGATTCTGCTATACCAAATTAATGAGGCGGTTTTCACCCCAGGTTCTTTCGTGTTACATGTTCGCCTGGTAAATAACTGCTCTTTAGTCATGACTTCCAGACGTGCATGCTGCAGCGACGGGTACTTTTCTTTTTACGAACGCGTTCCTGTGCGCGCTGTTTGTCCCTTCTCTCTTCCTATACACCAACACGTCAGATACACTGAGAAGGTGCCAGCATGGCGTTCACTCTGTACTCCCTTATTCAAACAGCGATTTTGTGTGTCAATGCCGTTGCAGTTTTGCACGAAGAACGGTTTCTCAGTAAAAGTAGGTGCCTTTAACATTTTATATTTGATGCAGATTATATACAGATCCTCTTTCAGAAAGCGATTTGTTGATGTCCGTTCACGGTGCAGATTGCCAACACACCCAGAACGATCACTTGTTCGGGAACTAATACAAATGTTTGAATCTTAATCCACAATAAATTACGGACTGTAAATTTAAGTCAAATCATCAATTCAGCAGGCACGTCCGTATGAAACGTCACTTTTGTCCGTTTAAAGTCGGCCAGCTATAATGTGTTTAGGGAAGACTTTTGATAGAAATAAATTTGGCGTAAAACGGACATACATCGAAATGTGTGCCTTTACCATAGTTCGTATTGGGTAAAATACACATTAAACGTTAGAAAATATAGCCCTGTTCAAAATATAGAAACAATGGGATAACAACGCACTGGGTTTGTATCTTTTTTTTTCTTCGTCGTAATAGTCGGCTGGGGTGCGGATCAAGGGATTGGAGGCTTCGGCGATGAACCAGGAATAAAAGCTCAGCTGATGAACCTCATCCGCTCTGTGAGAACAGTAATGAGAGGTACGTGGCAAGACACGGCGTTCAGGAGGTGGACTGGGGCTTATTCTTTAAACCTTTAGAAATGGCTCTATTCCTTGGGGTATGCGCGGTGCAAGATGCATTTTAGTTCTGATGATATTTGAAAGGATGTTTTGACTTTATAAAATAGAGCTTTTTATTGATAAAATCAGTAATGCTGTTAGATGTTGCTTTTTTTTAAAGTATTTTGTCTTAGCCTGGTGTAAGCAGAGCATGTGTGTGCTCCTTTTGGAGCACAGTGTTTTGCTGTGGTGAATGTACATTGTCCTCTCTTGTGTTTTGCAGTGCCCTTGATAATAGTGAATTCAATCTGCATCGTGCTCCTGCTCCTGTTTGGGTAGGACACACGTCTGAAGATACTGAACACGAAAATGGACTGACAGTGCAGGAATGAAGACTATAAAACTAAAAGCAGACTGTTTTTCATCATTGTCATTGTAATTATCATGGGTGCAGCCCAGTGGTTGGCATCAATACCTGGCGTTTGACCAGAGCCACCCCCCGTTCCCCGGAGATCTTAGATGTCACTTTAATTTGTTTTTTTTTTATATATATATGTATCTTTGGACTAAAGTGAAAAATGTTGTTTCTGTTCATAGAGGCAATGAATATTCATAAAAGCTTGTTAAAGTGAACTGTAGTTGCATTATATTGCTCTTTGGAACTTTTGCTGCTAGCATGTAGCTAAACCATGCGGTGGCCTCCCATCGCGCTGACCTCGTTTAGGGCTGCCACCGGCTTCTGCTCGCTTTCCGATAGTTGGTGCTGCAGCCTAATCCCACTGGATTCGACACAGATTTCCACCATGGGTGTCTCATTTAATGACATGCCAAAGGGTTGTTGGAGGGGTGAACTCATCGATGCCCTGTAGACCAGATTTAACACATGACGCTTTGGCTTGCGCTGTCATCATCCATTTTTTTTAATGTAAATAAACCCTGATCTCCTTCAAAGAGGATGTTAATTAAAAGCAGAACTCAAATGAGGCCAGGTGTCTAGTGTACGGCCACCGTGGAGGTTGTGAGCGAGCCGCATTTCGACCCCCCCCCCCGCCCCCCATTTTTGATGGTTCTGTACCGTTTGCTCAGTCTTCTCCTGAGTTAGCGAGGTTGTGAGGCTGACTTGCTGTCTCCCCAGCCTCCCTTCGGGTTTCCTGACTCTCTGAGCCCATTACTGTGTTCACGTCTTAAGCTTCTTAGAGACTGCAGTGAAGATCAGGCTTTCATGTGTCCTTAAAAGCACAGCCATTCAGCCCAAGACTCATGGCTGTTTTATTTTGGCGGGACTCCCCCACTTTGACATGTAGTGCTTTCTCTGTGAGAAAACTGCCCCCCCCAGTTGGCAAATGCAAATGGAACTGTTAAATAGGCCACTGAAAGCGTGTCAGACACATGTGGACTGCAGCAAGCTTTACAGTGGGGGAGGGATGGTCTTTAACTCCAAGCAAAATATGGTATTAACCCCCTATTGCAGTTGTTTTGGTCAATAAGTATGACGGGCATGTTGGCTGACCCCCCCTGTGACTTAAATTCTATGGTGAGGCTCTAGCTTCACGTGTAGTGCATCCGGTCTCAAAAAGATTTGTTCTATAATTCACATGCTCTGGTTTTTCTGACAGAATAAGTTCATTAGCCCTAAGCAGAGAAGTGCAGCTGTCAGATATCACATGACTGCTCTTTTCCAGCCCTTTCTAATCAACCCTGGAGGCCACTTGGACTTCGGAGCTCATTCACAGCGAGCTGCAAACCAGCAGTAACACGGCTTAGCAGACAATGGCGTGTGGGTAAATGTCCCAGCTGGAGAACACAGGAACCAGTCTTCTGTTTGCACTTCAGATTCATGCCTCCTGACCTTTTCAGCTCAATGTGGATGATCAACATACAGAAAAGACGATCTGAAATTGATTTATAATGTCTGTTTAGATTACTAGAGAACCCTTTTTCAATAGAACTTAATCTAAAATATACAGAACTGATTTTGTTGAATTATAACATTTATGGAAGGGACCAAAGCTATACATCATCTTTACAATTAAGTCATAAAGCAGGATGGTGTCACTTGGATTCCTGTAGTGATGGATCACAGGTGACAGGGATGGCTGGGTACCCACATGTAAGGCTATACCTTTTGCTACAACATCACTTTCTCTTAGTGTTTATACAGATATGTTTGCCTTACGGTAGATGATGATATTGAGACTTTGTGAAGGACTTTCTGCTACTTATATTAAATGGAAAACTGACATGATTGTGCTAAACTCCTACGGGCTTTGTAAGTGCCACTAGCTAGCCATTCTGATATTGCTCCTGTTTCGCCCTAAAGTTAGGTCTTGGCTTATGCAGTTACTGGCATTCTCCTGCCATTGGAAAGGCAAAGACTTTTGTAATTATGACTGTCATAGTGAAAAACCAAAATACAATATTCAAAATGCTAATTATGCCAAAATCACTAACAACTGAATAAATATCTGTTCCACTCTGAGCATTTATAATTTTATTACTATTAAATTGTCAATTTCACTATTTTAATCAACTGTTGTACATACTGTTTTCCATTACATTTAACATTCAGTATGCTTCCAATAAGTAGTAATGCTTCGAGTAAGTAGCAATTGTTTTCCTGTCATTTAGATTGTTTCAGAAGCATGGCTGTCTCTCTAATGTGACACATCTATTCCTCGTTTTTAAACCACCAGTTTGATCCCATGCTCAGTCTTAAATGACTGTCAAAGTTACCAGGATGTTTATAACCCCCCACAATGTACATCCACAGCAGCAATATTTGAACACCGTACTTACAACCCTGTGGGAAAAGTGAGTGAAAGTTATATATAAAATGTTTTACCTAACGAACACCTGGCGAAGGCTCGCGGGACCTGATTTTGCTAGGTTTGAAATGGTATTAAGATTAATGACATATTATATTCTACACGTGTTCATAAAAAATTATACTACGGTCTTGTTAATAAACATTTCAAATTCAAGGCAGAAAAAGCTCTAACAAATTAATATAAATGATTTAGGTGAGGCATCCACATCAACCGTCATAGCGTGGACGTTTATTCGAATACAGGCGATTCCAGATCGGCGCTTGGTTTTTTGCTTGATACTAGTACTGAGAGCTTGTGGTAAGAGATCCTGATTCGAGATCAGTGCGGACTTGCGGTCCCGTCCTTGCGCCAGAACATTTTTACATACTCAGTAAAAACATTAATCCAAAATATTTCATATTGATTAAAGGGAAAACTGCTTTTATTAAAGTGATTAATTTCATACAAAAATTCATGCTAAAATATTCAGGCAGAGCCTCGGCCACCTCTGTACTCTGTCAATACACACATTTGCCCAGGTAATGATGCCGCTTTTCGTATTAACTTTGCACAATACATGAAAATAGATATCGCTGTATTTATACAATTTGAATGGTGCGACGATGGCATTAAAATATATGTGTTATATTTAAGCGCAAATTTAGCAGTTAGCCTCAGTGTTAGCCTGTGTTCACGTTTCTCCGCTTATGTTATGTCATGTATCTGACATTTCCACGTATTTACACGCTCATATTAAGGCTGCTGGTTTGCGAGGTTCTCTGTATCGGTGTCGCACGCTAAATACCATTCTCAAAAACCGGAAATAAAGCTGAGACTGAGAACGTTTAAGGAATGTTACTTTCTCTCCGGTGTATTTATTTTACGCTAAAGTTAAGGTTTATGATCGGGTTTACAGCAAGTAAGATTTGGACAATAATGACCCGCTATAAGCGTATCTATCTACCACTGCGTTGGCGTCGCTTTTGAATACATTTTAGTTATATATACCCAAGTGATATGACCTAAAATGACGACTTTTTGGTCCTCGGCACTTGACCTCCGGTTGTGTTTAATCCGAATATCCTATACGCCTCTGTACTCAGCGACCCCGCTGTTACGTTTTCGTGGTCTCCCACTTCGTAGCTGAGTTTCTGTTGTTCAAAAACGCTTCCTCTTTGCAATAATACCACTTACAGTTGACCGTGGAAGATGTAGCAGGGAAGAAATTTCATGAACTGACTTATTGCAAAGGTGGCATCCTGTGACAGTACCACACTTGAATTCTCTGAGCACTTCAGAACGACTCATTCTTACACAAATGTTTGTAAACCTGACTGCATGGCTAGGTGCTTGATTTTATACACCCGTGGCAATGGGTCTGAATGAAAAACCTGAATTTCCAATGCTTTGTGATTTACATGAAGGTCCATGCATTCTGGTTCTCACTCTCCCATGAATTCTTGTTTCTGTGAAAAGACATTGAAGGTGGGAATAATATACTGCACTACTTTCATATATTTTAATGATAAATTTGGCATTCCCGTTACTTTAGGCCTGAGGAGCGTGTATCAATTTCAGTGATATTCGTCTTTAAAGTTAGAAATCTACAGTGATGATCTTCGCGTTATAATCAATATTGCGCCCCCTGCTGCTTAGATGTGATGTAGACGTTTGCTAAAGGTTATGACTTTATATACCAGGTGATGCCATGGCGGCCAGACAGCGGCTGAAGGCGGTGCTCATCGACCTTAGCGGCACGCTGCACATTGAAGACTCGGCCGTGCCGGGGGCCCAGGAAGCCTTGTCTAGGTGGGCCAGGCCGGGCTCCTAGCATGGACGCTAGGCAGAATGGCGTGGTCCCGTTGCCATTCTGGCTCTTCGCTCACACCTCCCTGCGTCTCCCCGCCAGGTTGCGGCGAGCCCCGGTGGCCGTGCGCTTCGTGACTAACACCACGAAGGAGTGTAAGCGGACTCTGCTGGAGCGGCTGTGCCGGCTGGACTTCGACATCCAGGAGCGAGAGATCTTCACCTCGCTGAGCGCCGCCCGTGGCCTGGTGGAACGTCGCGCTTTGCGGCCCCTACTGCTGCTGGAGCACAGCGCCCTGGAGGATTTCTCAGGTGAGCATGCCCCTGTCCCCCTGCTGCTGCACTGGTCTGCCAAGTGGGGGGTTAGGGTTGGGAATAAATAAATCCAGCAGAATAGCCCCCCTTAACACTGACATTATGACTCAGATTAATGTGTGCCTCGCCTTCCAAATGTATAGAAAGTTTATTTAAGAAGGTCGGCCCGGCTGGCCTTGGTCCCCGTTGAAAACTTATTACCGAGTAGCTGAAGGACATCTGGAGCTGCAGACGAGGCGCAGAAAGCAGTAGCTCCGCAGTCCCCCTGGGAACTACCTGTTTGCACATGTGTGTCGTCCTGTCTGGCTGTAGCTGTGATCTGTGCCGTCAGATGCGTTATGGTGACATCGGCTCTCCCGCTTACCGTTCAGATCAGCACAACCACACTTCGTTCTGTGGTGGAGTGGCATGCCATTTTAGCCCTTTTAATGTACCTTAGCAGTTTTCAGTAAACCTAAACCAAATTAATTGAAATGGAAGCAGACTACGACTAAGGGTTATATTTGTGATTAGATGGCAGCCAGGAAGTTTGTGTGCGATGGGATTGCTGGCCTGCAAAGGAGGACCAGAAATGACCTTGGGCCTTTTTCCTGTGCTGCAGGCATCGAGACCTCCGACCCCAATGCCGTGGTGATCGGGTTAGCCCCCGAGCATTTCAACTATGAGACGTTAAACAAGGCTTTCAGGTAACGTGCTTTTTACACAGGTGTGGGGGCACTGCCCCTGCCACACACCCGATGTGCTTGGCGCTGCGAGAGACCTGTTTTGGAGTTCAGTTTCAGGCCATCAGTACTGAGCAGTTTTAAGATGCAGGATATTCTGGATTGACCTCCAAATCCAGACAGTAGGCACCACCACCATAGCCTGATAGCCAAGTTAGCATGAATCTGGCAGTATCCTGTTGGCCTGCAGTGTTAGTCACTTCCTGCATGCATTTCCCGTTTACATTAGCCCCGATCCTCAGCACTGACTTCTGCATCCTTCCCTGTAAGGCTGGTTCTGGAGGGGGCTCCCCTCATAGCTATCCACAAGGCGCGGTACTACAAGAAAAAGGATGGCCTGGCCTTGGGTCCGGGGCCCTTCGTGACGGGCCTGGAGTACGCCACGGATACCCAGGCCACGGTGGTGGGCAAGCCTGAGAAGACTTTCTTCCTGGAGGCGCTGCGGGACCTGGACTGTCAGCCTGAGGAGGCCATCATGATCGGCGATGTGCGTGAACACAGGTGGCCGCTAATGGTGGAGCTGAGCATCATCCGTGAGGGTGGATTGGTGGCCCTTTGGATTGGTGGCCCTGTCCTTAATTAAATCAGTGGCTAAATGTGAAGTGCATCTACACATTTTTCACCTCAATCCACAGGTATCGCTACTAATGGACATGCTGCATCTGTATCTTTAACAGGATGCCAGAGATGATGTGGGTGGAGCTCAGAACTCTGGAATGCTGGGAATTTTAGTTAAAACTGGTAAGAAAGGTTCTAAACTCCTCCAGTAGTCTGCTATTGGGGTAACGAACAGAGATGCACCCACTCTGCGAGGGCCCCCTTGCCAGAGCTGACGGGCTGCATGCGTTTGTCCTCCAGGGAAATACCGGGCCGGGGACGAGGCGAAGATCAGCCCGCAGCCCCACCTGACGTGTGAAAACTTCCCTCAGGCCGTCGACCACATCTTGCAGCACCTGGTTTGAGGGAGGATGCCCGGTGAAGGGGCTGTAAGAACCTTGTCTGCTACACGAATCACGACTGTACAGCAGCCAGGAAGCCCACAGCCAGGGTCATTACCATGAAACACCTCAAACTCACCATGACGACACTCCTGGGCTTTGGGGGGCAGGAGGAACCTAGTGACTGAATGGACCAGTGGTTGACTCATGGCGCCCTGTGAATCTAACAGCTACAATGTAATATAACATGTTTCATGAAAACTGCTTAATCGTAACCACTAGATGTTTTTTTTCCTAGAGTTTGCTGAAAACCTTCTTCAAGACAGGTAGGACAGTAAAGTGACTGAGAGTTTAGTTTACTCTCAAATCAGAGTTTGGTCAGTCGTCAATGCTAATTCATGCACTGCTGTGCATAATAGCGAAACTGACACGATGCAGTAACCACTTACCCCTGTTAAGTGTGTCAGTAAAAGTCTGATTGCAACAGATTCAGAGTGAAGTGTGATTATATTAAAGCTGATCCAGGTATCTGAATCCAACACACAGTGAGAAGGGTTACAGACAGCTAGTTAGATAATGAAGCTGAAGTGGAGGTCTGTCATGCAGACAGCAGCCCCAGAGTGTGTAGGCGTCTCCGGAAACAGCAGCCCACGTTCCAGAACAGGCCCGCCTCAGACCGACTCGTACTCCCGCTCCCACGCCACGTACTTTTCTGTCAGATTCCTGGCTGACGGCTTGGTGTGGGCGATCACCTCCAGGAAGTCATCTGTGGTCACCGTGTCCAGCAGGATGATGGGCGTCTTGGCGTTACCTGAGAGGTCACATGGTTTATCCCCTTTGGGTGCGCTTCCCCTGAGTAGACCGCAGGGTGTGTTTGGGCGGCTGTTAGCTGTTTAGTGAAACTGCAGATATGACAGGATCTGAGTGGTGATACTAGACTGATGACACCCTGGGCCTGAGCACCAGCCTTAGGTCAGATACGAAAGCAGGTAAGGACCCTAACAGTGGCAGGCGTGGGCCTGTGTGAGTGCGAGGTGTCAGCTGACTGCATGAACGGCGGGATGTAGAGACGGGCCCGCCTGTGTCTCACCGCTCTCCTGGCTCTCCAGGACGTCAAACACCTTGCGGACCGGTCTCATCGCGGCCTCCTTGCACACCAGCTTGATGTCCGAGCCAGAGTAGCCCTCCGTCTCCTTCAACAGTGAGGCGGGGAAGAGTTGGCGATGTCAATAAGAGGAGAGGAGGCTAAATGATCTCACATTCCCCCCCGGTGATGTTCGCCGCCTTTCCCAACACCTGTCCCAGCGTGCGGTAGTCCAGCTCTGTGTGCAGATCCACCCCCCCTGAGCTGCTCAGTGGGGGCAGCCAGTGGGCAATCATGGCCTGGCGAGCGGGGGCCGAGGGCAGCCCCACCAGGATGCGTTTGTCCAGCCGTCTTAGCATGGCATGATCCAGCTCCCTATGGGGGGTGCAGGGCAAGGACACGCTCAGCCTCTACCGCGGGGTCACCCCCCCTGCATGTGTCCCCTCCCTGTCCACTCCCAGCTCACCAAGGCAGGTTGGATGCAGCCAGTACGAATACTAGGTCGTCAGAGCGGGCCAGCCCGTCCATCTGCACCAACAACTCGGTCTTCATCCTGCGGCTGCCCTCGTGTTCGGCCCTGGGGATGCGGAGGGTCAGGATGGGTGAGCAACCCCTCTCCATCCTAACCTGATGCGTGCTCCATACTCAGCGGTAAAACCAGCAATTGATGATCCTGCTTTATACAGGGTTTAGCATCCACATGGTTCTACTGAGTGGTCTGTACGGTAAGGGGTTCTTACCCTGGGCCGGACCCTCTCTGGCCCATCACAGACTCCAACTCATCCAGGAAGATGGTGGAAGGAGCATGGAACCGGGCCAGCTCAAACAGAACCTAGTCAGAACAGATAACTTGCCATCTAGTTCTTGAGTTAAGAGCTACATCTGTTACAGTGGTAGAGGTGGAGCTTTTCAGGGGGAAGCTGCTAGGTGAATGATTCTAAAGGCATGTTAATGTGCAGGGAATGTTGGGAAATGTAGGCTGATTGAGGGCTCGGTGTTTGTGTGCTCTGTTGGGACTGACCCGAACAAGCTTCTCTGAGTCTCCCCTCCACTTGCTGACAATGCTGGAAGCAGAAATGTTGAAGAAGGTGGTGTGGCACTCAGTGGCCACAGCCTTGGCTAGCATGGTCTTCCCTGTGCCTAAAAATGAGGAGAAACATTGCATTTAGCAATTTTTTTTATTATTTGATGATGCATAATTGGACTTCTGTAAAGGTTTGCAACTAAAGGAGATTATACCATGAGCCAGAAGATGATGTGATGGAAAATGATGGAAATTTTACATTTAACTCTGCCTTTGTTATTTCAGAGACACTTAAGTTCTCCTCATGCTAGCATTAGCGTAGCAGCAGGAAGAACATCTGCGAGTGAGACTTTGAGGGAGGACGGGTGAGTGCGGAGGACTGACCAGGAGGTCCGTACAGCAGCAGGCCCTTCCAGGGAGACAGGATACCAGTAAACAGCTGGGGATACTGGGAGGGGAAAAAAAAAATCACACCTACCATTACAGAACGTTGGCATCAGCAGATAGAAGCAACCTAACTGTTAAGCTTTCAGTCTTGATTTCCCTCAGTATCCCAGACTCACACCTAGAGTCACATTATTGCCAAAATCTAAACAAATAATATTCTCCACCATGTCCCAAAGGTAGTGGAGGGAGACAGCAATATCTGGCCTGCTCTGCTGGTTCAAAACAAGCTTAAACGAATCCTCCGTTTTCTGTGTCAGCTTCCAGAAGCAGATTTATCGTCATCGACGTACGAACAAAAGATGAAAGGAGGTGTGTCTGGGCCAGATTGGGTGGTATTCAAGTATAGATTTAATGTCACCTTAAGAAATAGCTGGAACGTCGTTTTCTGTACCCTTTACCAGTGGCGTAGTCAAAATCGAAGCTGGGTGAGATGTTTTGAGAAATACCACAGTCTCCGTGGTGCCGCACCTTAATGGGGTAGACGACAGCCTCTTTGACTAATCGCTTGGCCGCTTCCAGGCCGATAATATCATCCCACTTCACGTTTGGGTTGTGTAAATAGATATCCTTTGGGAGAAGACAGGGTAGCGATTGGGTTTAATTAATAACATACAGGCAACAAGGCACAGTTCTTCCCTCTAGTGGTACATGTGAAAAATGCATCACATCAAAGCTAAATCCTAGTATCCTCACACATAGTGCTCACAGAAAGTCTTGGGACGCTTGCTTAATTCAGTAACAATATTGCAAATTTATTGGTTTCATAACCGAAATCATTCCTTAATTAATTTGTTTACAAAAAAATATATATCACGTTAGAAACATCAGTAGTTTTAAGAAAATATTAATTTCATGTACTAATAAAACCCAAATTGTAGTTCTAAAAGAGCTGTTCTGAGTTAAAAATTCTCATTGGGTGATTTTTAATTAGTAACACCTTTGCAATAACAAAGCAAACATTTGTCTTTAATATCCCTTTGGCAGCCAGTGACTACAATTGCAATTAATAGCAAAATGGCAAGAACAGAACAGAATGAATCTGTCAAAAAAAATTGACACTTGATAAAAAGAAAATATATGTGGGAATATTTGTGCAGGTATGTTAAACATTGCTTGTCAATGTACTTTTGTGATGACATCAATAAATTTGCAGCATTTTTACTGAATTAAGCATGCGCCCTAAGACTTTCCGTGAGCACTGTACAGTGTTTACTTGTGAATTTGTATTAGCATATTGCTACAAAGTGCTATACAGTATATTTCTGGGGTATTAAAAAAAATCTACAAATGCCTCCCTGACCATCTAACAAAAGGCTCTATAGCTGGAAATGTAGAAATCAGGGACACGAGGCTCAGAGCTTCAGCAGAGCAGGCATCCGCTTATCTGAGTGTAGCGATCGTCCAGCTGTGTAGTGGCTGTGTAGTGGCTGTGTAGGTGTTTTTGAGACCGTAACCCACATTTTCCACATAGACCAAACTAGTCCATGTCCTGCCATTATTCACAGCGGTTCTTGTACACAATTCAACTGTAATTCTCTCGGTGGATTTTGTGCTGCATAAAGGGTATCCTGGCTGTCAAATAGATTTGCCCTACTGAGATTGTTGGTTGCATTAAGCCCTCAAAACCCGAACTGCAGGGTGTGGAAGGGATACAGAATGAGAGTCAGGTCGAGGCATAAAGAGACGTCCCTTTTGGTTTGCATTTTTGGTTCACTCCTGTTGGTTCGCTCAGGCGGTTCTTCCCTCACCTTGCTGATTACTGTGGCCAGCTCCCTGCTCTCGCTGTTCATGCTAATGAAGGCACTCATTGGCTTCAGCAGCCGCTCCTGTGACAGTGGGAGAGACGCAGAGGTCATGGCATGAGTTGTAAACCCGGGCTACTCATGACCCGTATGTTTAAACAGCGGTATAGAAAATGCCTGTTGCCTTAACTGCCTTGCTGCCTGCTGACCCTGCTTGCCTGTCACCCCCCAGGCCTGAATGCAAGCACAGCTATAAAACGTCGGCTTATTGAGTGTCACGTGCTAAGGGAGACTCTACCGAGGGGTCGAGGCCACAGGTCAGGTCGCCGCTGGGCCCTCTAATGGCGTCTAGGCAGCGATAGTCCATCGGATGGCTCTGCAGGACGAGGGAGGGATGTACAAGAGGTGCAAGGCAGGAATATGGGAATGAAAGACTCCCTCCGGAAGCAGTCTTACCTGCTTCGTTTGTGCTCCTTCCGGGGTTCCGTTTCGGAAGGCTGGTGCCACGATCAGCCCAAAATCAGTCGTCTCTGGTGGGGAAGGCCATCCATTTTCCTGCGGGACACGGAGTGGTTACGGGCTTGGTTATAGGCCTGCCCAAAACAGGAGGGAGACTGATTGCTCCGTGTCAACAGGGTGACATGATAAATGTACCCATTATTTATTGGCGATATTTGTTTGTTTGTTTGTTCCTTCATGCCAGTCTGCTGCTTCCATCCATTCATCCATCCATCCATTTTCTGAAACTGCTTGTCCTATTCAGGGTCACAGGGGGTCTGGAGCCTATCCCAGAGGCTACGGGTGCAGGGCAGGGAACAACCCAGGATGGAGCGCCAACCCATCGCAGGGCAGCTTCCATCAATGCCCATTATGAACATTACATTATTGACTATTTTTAACACTGTGTGTCAATATTGCCCTGCACTTACCCTGTCTATCTACCTTAATGTACTTTATGTATATATGTAGCACCGTGGTCCAGGGAAATGTAATTTCGTATATGTATTGTAGTGGTTGGTGTGACAAAGTCTCATTTAATTTGACATAACTAACTGGATGAGGAATAAGGGCTGGCCTCGGTGCTGATGTGAGTGTCATGACAGCTGGGAAAGAGCTTCCTTTTGGTAGCTGTGCCCCGGTTCACATACAGGACGCTGCTGTGGACTCACGCTGGCAGATTTACCGCCATCCTTCACCGACACCTTGGAGTCTGTCTTCTTAGTCCTTGAGGGGGCACCATGCAGCGAGTTTAGCCTGGGCAGGATCTGGGATGCTGAACCCGGGGTTCTGGACGGAGAGAAAAGCAGCAGGTAGGAAGAGGCTCTGGATTCGCTTACGTTAGGGGTGTAAGTGCTTACATTGTCCCCTGGTTGTACACAAGCTTTTGGCACCATCCCACCACAGTGCATGAATTCCCAGGATGCGGCTCTTGGTCAGTCACTCAGTTTTGTGCCATTTTCCCCATTTCTGTTAATGTTAAAGGTCAAAATCTATAGTCCAACAGCCGTGTCTGTCCTGGGATTCCCACCCTGTAATTCCCAGGTCCAATAGCTAGTAACTTAGCAATGGAGGCTCACCTTTTTGTACCGTGACTTTGAGCCTGTCTGCCTTCACCTGTTTTTGGGTGGGAAAAAGGCAAGGCTGTCATGATCAGCTGGCCACTGCCCAGTAAACAAAAAGTGTGACAGTAAGAGCAGTGACTTACATGTTTCTGGTACCTTCTTTGTCAGCTTGGGATACTTATGGAACTTGATAAAATAATAACTTTCGTACTCCATCAGGATAGTCTCCAGGTCCACATTATCGCACACCTCGAACCTGCGCAGACACATACTGCTCTCCTGCTGCAGAGCGCCGGCAGCTTCCACGTACCTGAGCACATGTGCACACTCAGCTTCCTGTGCCCTCAACCAAAGCACCACACTTCATAGTTCTGCTAAAAGTGTAATGGTGCTTACCCTTCATCCATCAGGTGGTGGAAGATTAGAATCAGCAAATTTCGCCTTCTGGTTTCAGTTCTTATCTCATCCTGAAAGGATTGGTGAAATCACATGTACATTTGTTCACATTTTTTAATGAATTTTTAATTAATTCTAAACTTCCCATTGGGCGGGCATGTTCCATCTCTATCCACTGTGTGGCGCCGGACGTCTTTCAGAAGCGCCGCGGTATATTATGTGAACGCCTCGGTGTCATGTGACCGCGATCTCCATGGCAACCGTAAACTTGTTTCACTGCGCGTGTAGCTAACAGGATAACCCGCAAATAAGCAACAAGTTTCTTCTAATAAACTAGTATCGCAACGATTTGCTTTCGATTAAGCGAAATGATATCCCTGTTTTATGTTGTGTTGTCTGTGAAATGAGGTAACAGTGCTACATTTTCTCCCCCGATAACTCCACTTACACCAGCTATGCGTACTTACTGTCTCTCTGGCTTGATTCGCCGTTTTGATGGCTTGGTAAGATAGTTCCATCTTCGGTCAGCTAGAAGCCACACATTAATATTTTGTTTTACAGCAGTTTTTAAAATTGAGTAAGTCACATCCGGCTGTCTACCCATACCACTACAAGCTGCACATATAACGTCCAGTATGTTGGTCCGTGAAAACCTCGTGATCTGTGATCTGATTGGCCGCAGCACTTGCTCTCGTACCTTTTATTGGGGGATTGCGGGTCGAATAGGGTAAGTTACGCTGCCCCCTAACTGTATGGGCAGTTACTTCTATCAGGCATGTAACTGTAATTTCATTGTTGTTGTTGCTGTTCTTCTTTTTAATAATATTAATAATAATAAGAATGGAATTATTAGAAGGAAGATCACACTGTGACCTGGGGGGTTTTCCACGAAACAGTATCTCTCAGTTAGCTGGGTTAACTTAGGATGGAAGTCATGATTGTCCAGTAAGAGTTTAGGTAATGAGCATTCCCATTGGACAATCATGACTTCCATCCTAAGTTAACCCAGCTAAGTGAGAAATCCTGGGGCCTGTTTCAGGAAGCAGGATTTCTTGCTTAGCTAGATAAGTTGTCAGATTTAAGGTAGTCTGGGCTAAATTAACTTTATCTTTGTTCACTCATATTTACCCCAGACTACCTTAAATCCAACAAGTTATCCAGCTAAGCAAGAAACCCTGCTTTGTGGAACTGGCCCCTGGTGTTGGGCAGTTGAACTGGTTTGGATTATTTTCCAATATCACTACCATCCCTAATAGAAAAAACACAACTTTACTATCTTAAAAGTCATTTTAAAACAGCTCAAAACTTGGAAATATAATTTTCCCATAAAATCTTCCTTCTCTTAGTAGGGAACTGACCTTTTGGGATGTGCAAAAATTTGGCCAAACAACATAATAACCTCATTGGTTGCGGAGTATAAGAATTGCTAGCTGCGCTATTTAATTTTGGCCTGAAATCCGAGCATTGCCAAAGCCAGCAGCCCAGGACCACAACTGATCAAACGTAAGCATTATTAAACTGGATTGCAGCATAAGAAAACAACAACTGATTCAGGGGTGGACTGGCAACAAAAACCACCCTGGGAATTTGCTGCTTACTGAGGGGGTATATTTTCCTTGGTATATTTTCCCCTGATGAAGCATCATCCATTAGGCATCACCTGCAGTTTACCTTGAAACACTCTGGGAGTGACCTATGAGTTGGGCACACATGGTAAATAGGCTATATAATACCAGGGTTGCAGAAGAAAGACTGGCCCTCACATAGCTGGCCCACCTGGAAAATTCCAGAACTTTCTGATGGATAGCCCACACCTAAATTGATTTAAAAGTGATATATAACCATTCTGAATGTTTCCGCTCTTGCTAAGGTTTGGTATGACATAATATTTTTTTTTCTAGCTTATAATTGTTGTTGCCATGGTGACATTGAGTAGAGGAACTGATTTTGTTTTGTAAACAATCACCTCGCTTACTTGCTACAAAACAGGTGGAAAAGTAATCATGGAGCTCAATTACATATTGGATGTTATTTGCTCCCAAATGATACCACATGTTAAACATGCTTTTCTGAAGCATGTAGGTCATGGAGCTGCATTTGCTTTTGATAATCAGCCCAGTGCTCCTTCCAACGATACTATGAAAACTCAGACAGATCTGTCATTCGTACCTTATGAAGACCTGATTTGCTTTTCTGGTGACTGATTTGATGACAAAAGAAATTGTACTATGAGCTTGTAGGGAAATACAAAATCATACTTGTATAAAATATTGAATAACTATTCTCATGTTAAATGTTTCATTTGATTTTTTTTTTGGTACAAAAGTGCTGAGATGATATACCAGAACATACTAGGTCTCTATTACACAGTGCATGAAAAATTGAGAAAACATGGGTGTGGTCCAGTGAAAAAGTTAGGCCAGCATGTGTCTGGTACACATTCAAGCCATAAGGTTGCCCAAGGGGGAGGGGGGACTATGACCAGACACTATTAGTTCCATGTTTCACCACACTTGAAAGACACGAGCAGAACAGATCCACCAGTGCAGTCATTATTCATGTCTGGTCCTGGTGACACACATGTTTGTGCAAATATGTCTTTGCTGCCAAACATGGAGTCAAAAGCATGCTCATTGATGGATGCCTCAGGGTGATGAATGTTCCCTTGCCATAAGAGGCTCCAAGAATTCCTCATCACCCTGTGAAAAAGCAGACACTGGAAATGCAGCTGATTTCAGAATACCTTGCAGGCTGATGAGACCAGCCCAAGTACCAGGGGAGTATCCCACAAAGCAAGGGGTGTTCCACAAAACAGGATTTCGGGTTAGCTTTAGCTAAAAGTCATGACTATCCAATAAGTTTAGGTAAAGAACATTAGAAGTAATGATCGTCCAATAAAGGTTTAGGTAAACAGCATTCCTATTGGACAATCATGACTTCTAGCTTAAGTTAGCCCAGAAGAGAAATCCTGCTTCATGAAATACCCCCAGGATTTTTTCTTTAGCCACATAACTTAAGGCAAATGTATGTATTGTCCATTAGGAACTTACCTCCCCTCCTATTGGACAGTTTCCCCCTTTAGGCTTAAGTTATCCAGCTAACTGGGAAATTCTGCTTTGTGGAATACCCCTGGGCATGCTGTTTTCACTCTATATTTAAAAAGTATAAAAAATGAAGAGCTGTTTCTCCATTACAGTCATAAATGGGGCTTGAAAAAGGCCAGGGGACAGAAAAAGAGCCTAAGGTGGTGGTGAATCTGCTGTCAGGCCAGCCCAAAAACCTGGGACTGTCTGAATCACATGACCAAACCCATCAATCACTTTGCAGGAGCTTTAAGGTTCTGTGGTACATTTCAGTCTGACAGATCTAGTGTTTTGGGATTTGTGGCACAAATAAAAGGGTGGGTCCCGCTATGGGCCTTTGGCCTGGAAACCCAGTGACATACATCAGAGGTGACTGGAGATACTTATTAGTGTATATAGCATTAGCACTAAAGTCCAATATAACAAAATTTGCTCATGTACAAAACCTCAGTTTATGCAGAAGGTGCAAAAAAACAAGTTTGAGGAGTACAGACACACGTGTACAGAACCAGGCTATTACTCTCTACAAAAACATCAGCCCTATACACAACCAAATTTCATTATAGTGTTTGGTCATAAAGGGAGTTTAACACAGATATACCATAATGAATCAAGCAGCCTGACTAACTTCTGGTTAAGCTTAAATGTGATTAACTGTACAGACAGATATTTCATATTGAGACACAACAGGTCTGGAGATCTCTTCTACAGACTACGAAGGAACTGGTCTGTTCTGGGTTCCCAAGAAAAGAAACAAACTGAAAACTAAATCCTTTATTGTATTTCAGTCAATCATACATGTTTCAAACCATGGATGAATGCTGGACTTGCTATGTGAAGACGAGGTTGAGAAGGAGGTCTCAAAACACCCCAGATTCGGTCAGGAATGTGTTGGCCTCCAGGAGCAATGCCTTCACATAGACACGAACCGTGTAGAAGAAGGTGAGAAAGTCCTGTGTACTGAAGACGGTATCTGCAAGGGCAAAGCCCATGGTGGAGGGGATAAAGCCTCTACCGTACTCCACCATCCAGGTTCCTGCGCTCCACTGCACAGACGTGGCATCTCCTGCTGCATGTCGGATCGTGTCACCTGGAGAAACAGGTATGCCATTCTAACCAACTCGCCTACAAGTCACATGATTACTCAATCAACTTTTTACATATCGTTATCAAAACTTCTAACTGCGCATTATTGTAGCATTCTGACTTGGCCTCACCAGGATAGTACATTTCACTCTTTGTGGTGCCTTCTTTCCACTGCCGAAATGTCCCAGAGATGACCGTGTCTGATATTTCTGCCCAATAGCGACCTGATGAGTGGAAGAAACAAAAAATAGTAAAGTTTCCAATATCAGCAAACCAATGTTATAGGTTAGATAGATGGGAAACGAACAGGAATGTAGGATTCAGGTACTATGTTTCCTAGTGACAGGTTTTACAAAGCATGTCCCTGTGGTTCTCACCCGAGTGTCCGCTTGTGTCTACTGCGGTCCCAAAGAGCAGGACGTACTCCGTCAGCGAGGCGTGGAGGAGACACATGGAACCCATCCACCCACCCGCATTCACAAACACCCACTGCAGGTCCTCATCAGGCAGGATGTGTCCCGGGTACTTCCTGCGCAGCTCCACCACCACTTTGGAGAATGCCTGATCTGGGTCCTGGCCTGTTACAAGCACAAAATGTACAAGGACTCTCATAGACCTAGAACTTGTTCTAGTGATATGTGGTCAAGGCACGGATAAAACCAGACACCAACAGTATCCAGTAAGATTAACATTTTTTTTAAGCAACACATTTTTTTAAATAGAAACGTTAAGTTTGAAACGATCACAAATACGGATTTTATTAAATATTTCATAAAAGTATTACTTTAATCAAAAATAAATCCAAAGTATAATTTATTGACAGCTGTTTGCTAAACGGCAATCTAATTGACATCACATTAGACGTTCAAAAACATACAGATGGTTTACTGTTTTAAATTATTACTCTTAAAAGCAGGAATCTGGAACTTAGGGAGTGCGGTCAGGCCATATAGTCGATGGATGTTGCTTTCATTAGTTGAAGAGAATTCCTTGACATTAAGAATGCTTCTTTTCTATCGTTAGCGATTATGGAAGTTGTAATATTAGCGTGAAAGTTCTGCAAACGTAGCGGAACAAACTTATTGACATTTCCAAAGGTTTAACTGGATGGTCAGACTTTGCCAACAACCTTGAGCTGAAATTCGACCGCCCACGCAAGCGGTGATTAAATAAATCTTCCGATCACTATACGGGACAAAATTCCACCCCCGACACAGCCAAGCCTGACAGGCAGTCAGCTCACCTGGTGGCTTCCCCTGAGTGGCTACAAATCGGGCAAAACTCGGGCGTTTTACCCTTGTCTGAGTATATAAAATACAATGCGTACTGAAATCTGACGCGCCCCTCCCAAAAGCCAAGTACTAGGCAACAGTTATCGAGTATGGGGGGCTTGCTGAAGATCGGCGTGCTAAAATTACGAATATGTGCAGCTTTACATGCCAGTACTTGCCTGCGTACTGTTTGGCCAGTTTAGCGACATCTTCCTTGTTAAACACGTACTGTTTACTTTCCATCCAGTACCGCAAGTACTGGACGACCAGCACCAAGACTCCGAGTGTCAATGCGAGTTTTAAAAAATTTGTGATAAAACACATATTTGGCCACCGATTACATATAGTTATGACTTATAAACAACTCAATGTAAATCGAAATAATACAACGCAAAACCCCCCAACAAGACACCCAACCACATCCACCCACTTCATTGAGTCTCAGCAGACCAGCCCATGAGACCAGAGGGCGGGCTCTGCCGCGTGGAAATGACGTGTTATGAGGCCAATCGGGAAACCAAGGCCACCTCGGCCAATGAGGTCGCACGGAATATCTCGCGAGCACTGTCCGTCTCGCGGATGAAAAGGTAGCCCAAGATCTTTTTTTGTTGAATATGCTCCAGTATATATTTTAATCGAAATAAGCAGGCAACTTTTCATAAGTAAAAATGCAGGATTCAGGTACTATGTTTCCTAGTGACAGGTTTTACTTGCAGTAAGTTTGTCCTTACTGCAAGTAAGGACAAACTTACTAAAATACCTCATGCTATTTAATTATATCTTTTGGATTATATCTTTGTGAATGTAGCTACTATTTTACTATAAAACTGAATAGTTTTTTTTATTTTACAACACATTTCGGCTTCAGATCTAAGATCACAATGTGCGCCATATGAAACTTAAATTGCTATGGCGTAAAATATTTTGGCATCAAGCGCAGACCGTAGGCTACATTTCGCAATGCCTGAGTTGTGCACCGCTTGCACCCTACAGGTGCGCCGATGACTCCGCCCGTGCCAGATTGAAACTAGCGCCAAGAGGAACGGCGACGAATCAGGGGCGATAACTGAAGGTCTCGGGACAGAGCTGGTGCGAGCGCGCCCCCCCATGTCCTGTGACTATACAGCGATGAGCAGCGACCGGCAGAGTTTGTTTGATCCCGGAGGTAAATTTCCTCCACGGCATCTCAGCTTTTTGGGTTTTAAGGGTTTGGTGTTTATCAAAACAGTGAACCGGTCGGTTAGTTAGCCACCGAAAAATATTATAACGAATGCTTCTTACGTAAAATTGTCTTTCCAAACATATGTTTCAAGCCGTTGTATGGTAGTGTGTCTGTAACACTTGCTTAACAACCCCCCTTTGACATGTTTCGGTGTTGTCTATAACATAAGCTAGCCAACCGACTTATAGCACTAACACTAGGCGGCCACAAACTCGTGACAGGCGGATGAGGAAGGAAAGGCGAGCGCCCTCAATGTTACGGCGGGCTGGTAAATCACAGGAGTGACCGGCTTACTATCAGAGAAAACATGTAGGCGCCTTTCATTTTGTTGTTTTACTGAGACAGGGTAAACTTCAGGCTTTAAGAAGGGTGAAATTAATTGGATACCGCCACCTTACTGACCCATATAGTTTGGCCGAGTATAATAATGTCACCGCATAACGATGGTGAGTTTGGCTAGTAAACGTGTACAATCACCCCTGGGTACACCGTGGTTAAGTCGCCCAGGACCCTGCAGGTGGGCTAACTTAGGTGCCAGTATCTTTAGCGCATTTATGCAGTTCGAGTGTTAGTCTAAATAGATTTTAAGCTTCTGGCATGTAGCTCTAAGTCTCGGATCGTTTGTTGCTCGGGGTTTGTTAAGATCATCAGCACTTGCGCTTCAACCCGCTGCGTGGATCATGGATCTTGGTCTCCGCCCATCGGATGAAGCGGCCCTGGCAGGGGCAGATTGAGAGACCTCCGGAGGAGAACGTCCCTCGACATGAGCCCACCAATCCGCTTTGCCCTGGCAGTCGGAGGGCCAATGGAGAGGTGAGACCTTTGTTCACGTGATCTGGTAGTCAGATGTGGCAGCCTGACTTTGCTATGATGAGCTGTGAAGTGCTACTCAGCTGAACTGGAGATTCACCTGATGATTTATTAATATTTGAATCTCTACAGTAGGCTATTGGGTTACTAGTACAGCTCCTGACTGAATCTGTGCTGACCATGAGGTTGAAAGATGTATGATGGATGGATAGTACAGCTCAAAAAGGAAAAAAGAATATAGAGAAATATATGTGTAGGCTCTCAGTTGTCCAGGACATGATAATCTTAAGGGCTTGAATCGAAGGCAACTGACTTCTTTTTCAACTTCTTGAAAATGTTTCACATCTGATCCGAAACGCTTCTTCAGTTCTAAATGTGTGAGCCAGCACATCAGGGCAAGACATGTACATCTATACCTGAAGGAGAAGGGACACTCCTTTGAGGATACAAATGTGCACATTTTGGACAGGGAAGACAGGTGGTTTGAGAGAAGAGTAAAAGAAACCATCTACGTCCAGTTGGAACCACCATCACTGAACAGAGGTGGGGGCTTAATTAAGACACCAATTATCAGCCACCTATAATGGAGTCTTGAGATCCCTTCCCAGGCAACTTAAACGTGATGGGCAATCACCTTGGCTCAGGTGGAACCAAAGTTTCACACCTTGATCCACACCTTGCCCCAGGTGACCCTAAGGACCCGTTGGACGCAGGGTGTGTCAAGGACCACTTTCAAGACTCCACTAGAGGATAAATACCTGGAACTCCCCATCAGTCTTTTAGAACTGAAGAAACCTTTTGGGTTAGAGGTGAAACGTTTTCAAGAAATTTTAAAAAGTCCAGTTGCTTTCGATTCAAGCTTTTAAGAACATAGAGAAATAGCTTGGAAAGGCACGCTTTCCGAAGTATCTTTGTAAGTATTGGTAAAACTTTCTGTGATTCATTTTGGCAAGTGTAAATTGAAGTATAATATAATTTTAAAGAATGCAGTAAAGTTTAAATCATATCTTTGCAAAAAACTGAAGAAAGGAAGATAAGAATACAAATGGAAACAGTAGTGTCATGAAATTAGGGGGGAGGAGTGGGAAGGGGATGACGGTGAGGTTATTTGAAACCCTGCCAGATGTGTGGCAGCCCTTTTAGGGTTGTTGGGCCACCACACACATCTATCACGTATTTATATCAGCAGTCTGCACGAAAATGCTTTCGTCTTGTCTCTGTCACAACAATGCTTTTTTTTTCTCAAATTAGGATAATTTGCTATTCAGATGGCGCCTACAGTTACCAATTTTGTTCGTCCTAACAGGGAAAACATTTTATATTGTTCAGATTTAATTAGAGAATTGTTTATGCATTTTTTATTTAAATGTTTTGCATTGAAAGTTAATTGGTGTGATGCAAATGTATAGACAGCATCAGATTAGTTTGAACTACCTTTTGAAAGTTAATTCATGTCTTTCCTTGGGGACAGGGGGAACAGATTAAACAAGCAGATATGATTGTGCCCGCAAATCACAAATTTTTGTCAGAGTAGAGCATTTTCATGTGCTGATTATCCCATATCTGGAGTTTTTTTTCCTTTTTTTGTTGCTGTGTTGTTAATTTCACCCTGAGCTGGACAGAGAATGGCTTGACTTGCGTAAATATCAGTGGTTCAACACTGAACAGATGGGTTGGAGTCAGCACAGTTCGGGCATTCAAGCATTCAGGTGAGGAAAATGCTGTTTCCTCTAAAATCTTCCATCTCAGTTTTTGCCCTAGATTCACCAAAGGAATAAGAGATTGACTGCAAATGAATTTTATTGCAGGCAACTGAGACTAATGCAGTGGCCTCTATGTGAAACCTCAGCTGTGTTCTGGCTCTGGGATTTTCCCTCTACTCTTTACTGCTAGTTCCTGACATTAAATGATTTTTAATGTAACTTAGCAGTGGCAAAGATGAAAGTGAAATCTAGCCAAGCAGTATTGTAGATAGTAACATAAATTCATACAGTTCTGTTATTATTTTATTCATCCATTTTTTTTAACCATTTGTCTAGTTTAAAGACAAGGTAGGGTACACCCTGGGCAGAATATCAGCCTGTCACAGACACCGTTGAACACTATGGGTAATTTAGTTATGTTAAACCGTTAGGTCACATTGCCACACAGTGAAATATTGCACAATTCTGATTAACACTTTATTTCCAATTAGTTTATACAGTACCTGGCAATTCAGCAGTTTAAAGCTGATTTATGGGCTTTGTCAGGAATCTCATTTGATGTGAGCTTGGCTAATGCTGCCTTTTCTGTTTGCTTTATATGGAAGTTGCTATTAATTTTTATCTTTCACTGATGCTTACTTAGTGATATGCAGTGAAGTGTAACTGGAAAATTGCTCATTCATTCATTCGAATGTCTGTTTGCTTATTTATCCATCTATCCATCTATTCCTCTAGCCATCCATCCATCCATCCATCCATCCATCTAGCAATGCAGCCTCCTGCCTAGAGTATCATGTAAAATGTGGCAGAAATTGACAGGAATGGGTTGTATGGGGCTTTTTCAAATGGTATGCATGTTGGGTTCGTGAAAGCTTTTTCTTTTGTTCATGAAGCGAATTACTTTTTATAAATATTTTTCTGTTGGTAAAGTTTCTGTGTTTTTTGTAACAGGTGAACCCCAAGTACGAAAGCACCTTTATGTTTGACAATGATTACCCTGCTCTCCAGCCAGATGCACCAGATCCTGGTGAGTTAGAGGTTTTCAGACCTGCGGAGTTAAAATCACTTATCAGTGAATTTTGTCCTCTTTTATTATTATCAATATTGCATGATGCATTAACTGGTTATGTAATTCAGTATCTTTGTTTTCCAACACTTCATACCATAGTCAAACGTTGTTTTAGTCAAATGCTGTGCTGCAGTGACAGCCTGTGTTTAGTCCTCTGGGACTGGGCCCTGCCATTGTGGAACGTTCATTTTAGGGACTGAAACAAGCTATCATGCACTCTGCTGGTAGCAGTGGTAGAAATGGGGTATTGAAAACCTGCTGAGAAGTGGGATTATGTTGTGCCACTCATTGGTTTGTTTCACCCAGTTGGAGCTTATAAGTAGCAGACAACGAGTGGGTTAAACCAGTCAGTGACTGAACGCACACTGTAATCCCACCCTTCAAGATTTGAAGGCCGATTCCCCTTGCTCCCTACCTACTGGGTAAAATGTGTGGAGATTGCTTGACAAAGGCAGGGTGCATAGCTCAAAGGGTCTAAAAATAAAATTTTGCCGTCTGCAGACTGGGCTTCCTGCCAGTCAGTCAGTAAGAGAGCAGCTCTAGTGAACTACAGTGTTAAGGCCAATTCATACTTCACTTTTTCGTATGTGCTTTCGGTCGTGGACGAGGGGACGTGACGCAAATTTTATCAGGGGTTGGCTGTGGATGACTATGGTCAGTGCGTGCGTAGCCCAGATTTTCATGTCTAGCGGATACCTTGCACGCCTGTGCATGGACTGCACATGTGCAAGATAGGTATTTCCAGTAGGTGGCAGCATGGGCTTTCACAGATCAGCAGTCAGTGATGAAAGAGGAGAGGAAGAATAGATGATGATGATGTTGTGCAGGTATTTGAATAAAATGGAATGAATTGCATGACATTTGAAATTTGTTCAAACTTCATTTTCGAAAAAAGTGTTCTCTTTTTTGATTGTATTCCGGCATTTTGAAATGTTAGCCGAATGGGTGGTGGTGGGGGGTGGGTTAGGGTCCTGGCTAATTTTGTCATAAGGATTTCAAAATATTGTGGTGTTCTTTATTATCATGATCCTGCCCAAGCCCTGACTAGTAACTTTGAAACTGTTCATAAAAATGTACCCATTTCACTACACTGATTTTATTTGTTTTGATTTCAATACACCTGTTCTCTCTTGATCTGTATTGCTGTATTGATGCACCGATGGCAACCATCTGCATCTGCAGGCAAATGTAGTGAGAACACAAGCTGCTGTGTGGACAACTATCCCCAGCCCAAAAGCGCATGCTAAAAAGTGAAGTATGAACTAGGCTTTAAGGGTTGATCATCTTGAGTTTTTCTTAGTCTAACACTGTGCTCTGTCTGTTTTCAGGCCCCGGTGACCATCCTCTCTTCCAGGCAAAAGCTGCCAAAGGGGTTTGGTGAGAGGAAGTAGTTTTTGTTTTTAAAGCCTGGTCATTTTGGATAAAGCCTGAAGTGTCTCTTAGTGTGTACATGTACATTCTATGTTTATGCTTGTTTTTATGTACGTGTTCGTGAATTTTCATTCATATTGGTACCCATGTCTGTATTTATAGTTGAATTTCACACTGGTGTTGTCGTGATACCAGCATTTTTGTTTCACTGTCAACACTAACTCATGGATTTTGATATTTTTCCTTAAATGGGGGAAATACACTACATTTTTTTATCTTTCAACCATGGCCCCTTTTGGGCTTCATGTTGGATCTGAAATAAGTGGTTATGAGTCGAGCACGAATGTTTTTGATGATATTCGTTACATATGCGAGTTGGTCAGTTACAATAAAATTTACGCGTAATACTCAAAACAGCAGGTTGGGCATAATTTTTTCTATTAATATTAGTAGTTCGATTAACGGTCTGCTTGAAGTAATCGGCGAGTTCGGGTCACTTGTGAAATGGACCAGGGGTCTCCAACAATGTTTTGCTTGAGGGTCAAATTCCATGCGCAACACAAAGCCATGGTCTACTTAATCTGAAAGGATGGGGCAAATGCATCCCAACCACTGGTGTGCAGAGACTTATGGAGGAGCAGGGGCAAAACTCTTGGGAACGTTTCAGAAATGTAACTAAAGTCTGTACTAAAACAGTCCTTTGAATGAATATTAAAAATTAGCTAATGCAAAAATCTTTATTGTACTTTGTTGTTTTTTCAAGGCATTAATGATAAAATCTTTTGAAAACTTAAAATCTTGTCTAACTTATAAAACGTAAGCTTACAAAATATAAGCCAAATTGTTTGATATCCTACATAATGGTATGCAAAGGAAATAACATTTCTTTTACTTTTCTGTTCATTTTTTAAGTTGTTTCTGGATTTTGTAATAAAATTCTCCCCATAGACATCTTTGAATAACTCCTGCTGTAAACATGAAACAGAAGTAACAATTCTCTCTGAATTGATCGCGTGGTCCATATTCTGTTGTTTTGGTCCAGATGTAGAACCGAGTAATTCGGTTGGTGACCACTGCTGTAGCTATGAATATGTATATTACTGCTGCAAGAGGCATAATAAAATTAATAATTTTTCCCCCAAATTGCTGCTATTGTACCGTTTTCAAAACTATAATATCATGATTTTTTCCCAGTATTGGTTTATTGTGCAACCCTACTTCACACTGTAAACTAGATGCTCGTAGTGAAGAATGATGTTAAATGTAATCTTTACCAAGCCTCCACATCAGACTTAGTGTTAACTATTTTGCATCCGTTGTCTTCTGTGTGTAAGGCTTAGATCTTTTCTGTGTAGAAAAGTGTGGTTCCTATAGTATTATGGGTTCTTTTGCTACCCTGCCCAATGTTTTTTGTTTTATGATTAGTTATTTGTATGTATTTGTGTTTAATCAAGTAATATTAAGCATGACAGAGTGCTTTGTGGTAGAGACCTATTTTCTTGAATGTTTCAATTTCTGACCTCAGATATGTAATGCTGGTGGATGATGTCATCTGTGTGTGTTTGACACTCCCTGAAAGTGCTACAGTGTGCTGAACTAAGCAGGCAGTAATTTCTGAGTGACTTTGATTTCAGTCGACTGGAACACATACCATGTCTGCTGATTGCAGGGAGCAATCACTTGATGTGCCTGACATTATGTTTTTTCCTTTGGGGCAGTCGTGACCCGGAATCTTTAAAGGGAAGTCTTTATGGTAATGTTCTTATAGTTGTACTGTTCAAGTTCCTGCAGGGGTAGGTATAAAGAGTTCAGATTTACTTGTTTTTGTATGCATTCAGTGAATGAGTCTCTCACATCTTCACTGTTTGACATGCAAATATATCTGCACCTCAAATAACGAATATTGCAATGCCAGTAAAATGAAGTGTGTGTCATGGTATAGGGTGTGTAGGTCTGTCCAAAGGGGAGAGGAACAGCCTTTGCCTCTTAGCATTCTGAAAGGGTAGTGATTTGCATTAAAATGGTCTCTGTGGCTCTGTGATGAGACCGTGAGTTTGAATCTGATTCTCTTGCTCATTTGCGTCCTCCCCGTGGCGCCTGCAGAGATAAAAGGGAATTTCTGGTGCTTGGCGGACGTGCCAAAGACTGCAGGATCCCCCATTAGCAAGATAAGGGTCGTTAAGTGGAACAGAGTTCTTTGGTCTTTGCTTTCTGAGAACTGTTTAACCGGAGGGGCAGTGGTGAGTTGTCTGGCTGCAAGTCTAGGGCTCCCATGGTCCACTCGTCTGTTCTGAGAGTGGTATTTGCATTGACATTGACTGCATGTTTGCTCTGTAGATCATTGAAATATGTTTAAATGTGTTTTTTTTTATAAACAAACACTTTGGAAAGGCGTACCCTTCTACTTCCTGATACTCACTTTCCCTTTACTTGGTATTTTAAAACACTAGATGGCGTCTCAGTGTTATGAATGTTTCTTAAAATTAGGCTGAATTAGACTTGTTCAGTTCATTTTCTGTACCGCAGTATAAAATATTAAACAGGAGAAAATACTCTAAGAATATGCCCTCAACCTTCCTTCGGTTAAGTCACTGCATTTATTTAAATTTGCTGTTGTCATTTCTGTGTTTTGCGTGGCCAGGGGAGAACAGGGCAGCCAAATTAGTGCAGCGATTACATTGATTAGTGTTTTTGGGGAAATTATAAATAGTGTTGCGTGGTGTGGACTGATTAATAGCATGATTCACTCATTACTAATATGACACAAAATATGGAGAAACCCACATCAGAACCAGGCCGTTTCTCCTGTTGCTTCAGACTTAGAAAAGTAGAAACACATTTTGGATTCTTGTTGTGAGATCAGAGTTGCATATTGTATTTTCAAAGGCTTTGAGCTGTGTTTTTAATTTAGCAAAATATATTAAATTCTTGAGGTATGCAATTAGTGTATTAGAAACACTTATTTCAAGTAATAAGTTGAATCTAGAAAACAATCAAGGTTTAATACTATTTTGATGCTAGAAATAACTGTGGCATCTTTGTATAACATGTGGTGTTTTCAACTGTTTGTCTTGGAGCAAGGTGATGTGCTTCCACCCCTGGTCTGACATCACCCTCCCGTTGATGCAGCTGAGTGAGATCAAGACTGTGATTGACAGATGGGCAGAGCTGATTGAGGAGCTGGGCCCCAAGTACCCATGGGTGCAGGTGATTGTGCTTCTGAAAACGTGTGATACCATGGGGCCTAATACATCACCCCCCATGAACTTGGACCCAACAACACAAGCTCTGAAAAGTTTCTTATAATGTGATCCGGTTTGAGGGCATTACTTTGCCATGATTTTGTCAGACTGGAATGAAATAACCAAACAAAAATGTGTGCTGAAAGCTAAATTTGCCACAACTGGCACTGTTGCTGGGTTTATGGTGGGAAAAACGCCCCTTTCCTGACAGTCTGCCTAATTAAAAAGTCCACAAGCCACAGGCAGCTAATTTGGGATGAGAGCACGGATGTACATATAATCCAGGGTTTAGCTAACACAGCATTTGGAATAGGAACCACAGTGAATGATGCAGCTCTGCTTCCAAGTCCTGCCTCATCCATGATTTGTAACTCCAGTCCTGAAATGCTGGAGAAGGGATGCATTGGTGTCCCTTGTTGTTGGTAATTGGATCGCAAGGGAATGAGGCCACCCAACCGTCATCTTGTATGTTCCTTTTGCAGCAGTGATCAATTAAGGATCCAACACGCTTGCATTTCCTGGGTGACCTCAAAGCAGATTAACACCCCTTTAATGAAAAGCCAATTGACTCCAAAGCACTGCAACCATTGGAAAAAGATGGTGGCTCTTGGCTCTAGATACAACTGGGGCTTGGTCAGGGTTTTTTCTTTATTTTTATTTTTGGTGGAGTGTTCCAGATAAGGAGAGGCTCTTGTTGCCTGCAGTTGTAATTATAAAAGTGTTAAATGAATAGAGTGAATAAACTGATTAGATTTTCAATAGGAATGGCCTTGATGTCTAATGGCACTTTTCCACTGGCATACAGGAGACGACCCGTACCCGGGCGGTACTGTGAAGAGAGAGTAGTTACAGGATAGTTCCAATTCGCTTCGTTTTTCCACTGCAGAAGGGTCGACTCTGTAAAGGTGTTGCTGAGTTTGGTGAGCGACAGTTACGTAAAACAGAATAGACGCTTATTTACTGTTCAGTGTACATCATGATTTGCTATGTGTATTATTAATATTTTTTTACTGCGTGCTAATTTCTGCCTGCACGTCTGTGAGAATCACCCTGTTATGCAAGTATCAATGCTAGCGAAATTAGGATTCATTTGTGAAAATTTGCATTACAAATCCATTCCATTCAGCTGTTCTATAGTAGTTTTTTAATATGTTGGAAATTTTTCAAGTCTCTGCTAGTAATTATCAGAGCCGTGTCAGCATGGTTATGGCTTGGGTACGGCTTGCGTACTTTGCAGTGGATAAACACCAGCTCACTGTACGGTTGGGTATGGCTCGGTTCTTGGTTACAGTGGAAATGTGCTGTAAGAATTCCCATCACAAATCACTTTACCTTTAGCATGCTTTTTTTTTCTCTTCTCCCCCTCTTTCTTTTAGATATTTGAAAATAAAGGTGCTATGATGGGGTGCTCCAATCCTCACCCTCACTGCCAAGTAAGTTGCTCCTTCTTGTCCCATCCAAGTTCCCTTACTGGCTTTGGTAAGAATGGAGTATAGCTAATGAGGTCTTTTAATGTCTAAATAATAAAATTTAATCTGATGATAACAGATGGATCTTAGGCCATTGCCTTGGCTGTATTACCACTAAATTTATTTATTCAAAACCCCTATGATGCTTTATGTAACTAGATGTCTTAATCTAGATTTAACTTCTCTTTTGAGTCTATGCTCTTGATTCAGGGTAAATGTTAGTCATTAAAGCTGAGCTTTATTAACCTTTTGTACTTAAGCCCCTCTTTGGTGAAGAATAAAGAAAGTTAGTGTTTCCCACATGTTTCCATATGGCAGCCTGTTAAGGACAGGAATCTTGCAGCTGTTCTCTGAACTCTAAAGTTGTGACGTTTAGGCTGAAGTAAGCAGTGGCCAGTACTGTAGGTGAGGTCTCAATAGTGTGTGATGCTGCCTTTGCATGAAATCCTGGGATGTGCCTGGGATGCACATACCCAGACACCTTGTTAGCACAGCAGTAAGAGGTTGTGGGACCAGCTGGTGTCAGTCAGTAGATTTACATGCGCAGCTAAGTTATGGTTATAGCTCGACTACATATATATATAAAAAATTAATGGGTGCGTGGACAAATGAAGTGACACAAGCTTTGATTGTGATCTGGTTGGAAGAACAGATCCAACAAGATCAGGATAGCATAACAAGAAAAGCATTTTGTATAATATACTATGATAGCAGAGTATTGAAAATTTTTCAAATATTGCAATTTGATTTTATTGTAATAAATATTAAATATAAATATTTATGAAACAAAAAGGAGTTCAGCATAAATTTCTCACTAACCAGTCTAGGATTGATATAACATCCTGATATAAGGATAAAAATGATTTATTGTCTTGGAGAACGCATGCAGCGCTCATGCAAACTTTAAACTGATTTTTAAACATACTTGATAATTTTGTAAATTAATAATCATTAAAATTGCAAAACTTGCTAGGCTTTTATTCCTATGACAGAGTAAAAATATTTTATCAAGACTTAAACTCCCTGCACTATAATATTCATACCAAATTGAAGCTAAGAAAAAGCCTGATCTTAATCTAGCTGACTAGCGACGTTAGAATTAGCTTTGCATAACTTGCAATGCTGGCATTAATATCGCACACCGTCCAGTCCTAATATATACTAGTCATTTTTCAAATTTAGTACAAAATAGCCCGCTTTGTTTTGTTATTTAGCGTCGGTACCAGTTTTTACACCAGTGGAAAACCAACACCTTGGAGCACCAAACTTTTGGCACCACCTTGAAGTACCAAGAATATGGTACCTGGTGTAATGGAAAAGCGCCCTTTAGTTGAGCAGTGAATTGGACAGCTTTATAGCACTGTACGTTCTTTACTATGCTCCATGTTTCTTCTGTTACTTCCGGTTCAAAGCCTGGGGGGGGAATCTGTGGTGCATGCACAGAGCGCCTAGGCCAGTTGGAGTCCGACTGAACGTTTATATGCAGGAGTAAATGGACTCCCAGTCACTACCTGGGTGTCTTAGTCCGACTAAGAGAAACTCGATTTAGTACGACTTCAGTTATACCAACCTGTATACATGCACTTTAATAGTCCGGTTTTAGTCGCACTAACACAATAATTTTGATTTTCTTAGTCACTGCATTTACATGCACACTATGTCCTTTGCTGAATGAATTACTGTGCACTTTTGCTGGTTGAATGTCATATTCCACTTTCTACCCAGTTTATAATTGTGCCCAGGTCTTGTTCGTAAGCTTTCAGCTGCGTTTTCCCCATTTGTTACACTGCCTCATTTTGTGCCAGAATCTGTGTGTCATTTCTATTAAAATAGTAACACACAATCCCATGGTACTCCAGTAATGATTTTGGCCTGACCACTCAGTGCCCCTCTGACACATTGCTTCCTATTTGACAGCCAGAATTGTATTTTGTCATCTACCTTGGGTCCCAATTGTATTTAGACAATTGTTTATGTTGAGCTATATCTGAGCTTAATAAAACATTACTATTGTGCAGCCAGCAGGCCTTGCAGCACATTGAAATAGATTGTTAGGTAAAAACTTTTGTTTAATGGGTGTTTGGGAAGTATAATAGCCTTCATATCTATTCTTGTGACTGAAATCAGGTTTAATTGGCTTTTTTAGTTCTATCCCCTCTCATGGACTGGGATAGTCTTGGTATGGTTTAATTTGCAATAATGGTTTTCTCGTTTTTATTGATAGTTAGTGATTTCTGAATACTAACTTCCCTTAACAGCAGAGGAAAAGGTAGCTCATGTTCCTGAGATTTATTGGCTTTCTGATTACTTAAACGCATTAGTACATTAATTTTAGATATTCTGATGTTGGGTACAAGGTGGTGTAATCTGTGCCATTTTGCCCATGTCCATTTCAGTAAATACCTGTTCAAATATTAATTTAATCCATTTTTACTGTTTACATTAACAATCCATTTTAATACATCAGAAAGCTTTTAGTTTTATCTTCTGTAGCTAAATTAATTTGTCTTTTCTCCTTTGATTTTCAGTTTGTGATTTAGAGCACAGTGTTAGAAAGCCCTTTGCATTTGAATGTCTGTAGAGTATTTGTTTTGATCTCAGTAGATTACTTGTAACAACAGCAAGATGCGGGGACTGCTGAGGACTACTGGTCTTTGGTGACCTAACTGCCTTTCTGGTTATCCCTGCGGTCCTTCCCTTCCATATCGTTTTAATTAGACAGAAATGGGCCCGGTTGTGGTGCCCATTTCTAGAGAAGAATGTCCAGTGAAATGGGTAACTTAAGCCATTTTACCACAGACACAGCAGTAGTTTCTTTGCCACAATGGTCAACAGTCAGGTAACCCAGCACTTTTTACTTCTCTTACCGATTATGCCTGCTACCAGGTGGCTGTCATGTCACCAGTGTTCCGGGCTCATCCACAGTCCTCTGTGGTACTTCCCCCAGGCTTACCACTGGGGGGCAATATATTGCCTTGAAAGTGGCATCTCTTAAAGGCTGCCTGAGGCTGGCCCTCGCCGCCTCGCCACCTGTTCCCATTTTCCTACTTAAAGAGCGTTTCAGAGGAAATGCTGCCAGGGTGTCCTTCACGGGTTGTGTTTGCCATAATTGTGGCCTGATTAGAGCACAAAAAGGTGCTAAATCTGCCCAAAATGGGAGCTGGCAGTTTCCATGATAACTGTGCCTCCTTGGTAAAACATACTTCCTCAGCAGAGTATTCTGTGTTGGTAAGAGGTACCAGTGTTGCTTATTGCTGCAGTAGTGATGGTGATAAATTTCTTGTGGCGTTGTCTTGGAAAACTTAAACTGATTAATCCTTACAGGTTATTTTACTCTATACATGCCAGGTTTTTCCATCCATCATTTTATCAGCATGGGCTGACTGTGCTTTAACATGACCTCTTCATGTTGTGGAGTAGAAACATTCTGGATTAGAAACATGCGCAGGGTCCCAGTGATGTGCAGCAGTGCTTGTATTTGGAGACGTATGATGGGGGGGAAATAACTCCCCATTGCCTGAAGTGTTCTGTGTGTGAATATGGTAATGGAGTTTTTGTAGATGCCCATTCTCCTGCTGAATCTGTCATCTGTTATTTATCTCATCTGGTAGTTGCTTGAAAGCAGACTTTCCCCTTAATTTTTAGAAATCTTGCAATTCAATTCAATGGATCTTAGTACCTGTCAAGGGTTCAGGTACATGGTTATGAGCCTTGCTTCTTAACTATAGTACCTGTTGCTGACTTTTATAGAAGGACAGACTTAACTATGCAGTGGCTTAGAGCTGGGCGACATGGCAAAAAAAATTATCACGATAATTTTTCCTGTATTGACAGATATCGATAATTATCAATATTATAGTTTCACAATGCTGTTCCATGTAATAATGTAATAATCAAAATAATAAAAATAACCCTATTCTGACAAATAGAATGAATACATTGAAATAAACAATATTAGTAAACAAATATTTATTTTGCAACAAATTGTATTGTTTACATACAAAATTCCCTTAAAATTATAAAAGGTTATTGATTTTCAAGTATTCAAATGAACAAAACCATATAATAATGTAACAATGTGCAAAACAGTATAATATTACAAATACAGTGGTACCTCGGTTCTCGAACTCACTAGGACTCAAATTTCTTGAAAGTCGAACAAACCAGTTTCACCTAGAACTCGATCTGAATATCAGAAGTCGAACCGTGAACGCTGACCTAATATATATAAATTGTACGGGCCAGGAAATGAGTCACACGGCACGTCTCTGAGCGGAAACAAAAAGTAACGCTTCAGTGTCAGCCTTGCATTTGCTGTAGTAGCAGCGCTTGTTGGTGATAATGCTATTTTATTGAAAATACTGTATCAGGTAATACACTGTACTTTATATGATTTTGTTAGCCATTGCTCACCAAAAAGTTACGTAATAGTTGTACAAATGTTACAGCCTAAAAGTTTGCTATTCACGAACAAATTAACGAATACAGGGTAATAATAAAAATAAACAATGGACCGGATTCAAAGTTTTTATTATCATGTACAGACTACAATGCAATTCTTACTTGAATGCCTTCTTCACAGACTGGACGATTAACCAAATAAAGCAGCGCAACATTACAGTAACTAACAATAAATAAACCACTAACTTACGTGTACTATTAGAGCATTTGTCATTTATTTACACTTTATTTTACAAGGTAAATTAACTGAAAACCAGTTCTCACTGCTTTACGTGATATTTGGGAGAAATAGCAGATAACGCATGGGAACTGCCTGGGATACAAACGTCATGCGTGTAACTAAACTCTTCAGCTAAGAAGGGCAAAGGTGTGTTGTCACGGAGGCAGTTCCAGTGTGTGCAGCCGGGTGAGTGGTCGCAATGCATCTAACCGTAATGCATTGCGTCAGAATCAGAATGTGTTGCTTTAAGCCAGCTCTGGAAGCAAGTCGAACGCACTCAATGACCGGAATGGGGAAACAAACTGAAACATGGACTTAATACAGAGGACTAATGACAACAACCAGAAACAGCTGATCACATGGGGATCCCATGCGAGGTTAACGAGGGGGCGTGGCACACGGAAGGAGCGGACGATCGGGGCAGGACAGGGGTAATGTTGGGATAAGATCTTAATCGTTTTAGAAGCCATTAAGAAAAAAGTGCTGCTCTTATTTTATCCTGTTCATTTTGTGTTTAAATGCTAAAAAAAAAAAACACACATTTAGGTGTAATTTTGGGGGGCCGGGAACCAATTAATTGGTTTTCCATTATTTCTTATGGGAAAAATTTGATCAGAACTCAAACTTTTTAGGATTCGATCCGGAGTCCGGAACGGATTAAGTTCGAGAACCGAGGTACCACTGTATGTTAAAGGGCAAACATAAAATAAAGCAGGATAGAACTGACTGCAACAAGTATCTATGGAAGCCCGTTTCCGCCACCAGGGAAAAAAATAATATAAAATTTCGACTTAAAGCTAGAAACTTGTTTCGAGATACTAATAACTTAATTTTCACGGAAGTAAGGTGGGGCGTTTTTAATGACAGAATTGTGTTGTCCAGTACACAGACAACGATGCACACCGATTATGAAACACGTAATCAAGCAATTCAGCTGTGGTACATTTGCTTTGTCCCACGGTGTGCTGCCTAAATCACACTTTACAACTTACTTATGGATTAATTTGTATCAATTAACTGTCAATATATATATGAAATGGAGCAATGGCATGTAATATGGATATGATGTATTTAGGCCTGGACGATATGGCAAAAATTTATATCACGATATATTTTTTTAATTTTGGTCGATACGATATAATTCCGATATCGATATGGACAATATTAAAAAGCCTCTGCAAACTGTTGTCTGCAAACTGAATTTGCAAAGTCTATAATACCTCCAGGCTCCTCCTATTAAAATTATATAATTTTTTTTAAAAATAAAAACAGTACAAAAAAAAAAGTTCACTTTTTATTTGTATTTAGCCTTTACAAACAAGAAATGTGAAATAAACTATCAAATAAATAAAACTCAGACTCAGCTTATTAACAATAATATATTTCCATTTAAACTAGAACAGGCTGATTATTCATATACAGTCGAACCCGGTTATGTCGCCGGCCTAGGGGGTTGCCAAAAAGCGTCGAGATAACCGATGATCGAGATAACCGAAAACCAATATGGCAGCAATATATTAGCATGTGCTTGAAATGTATTTATGTGCGTTAATAACTGAGAATGTACATGCACGGGTTTTTGGCATTGCCGTGATTTGTTTGACGCGATCGGCATTCTATAAATATGTACATACATCGGGGCCGGTTCTAGACATGCATATATGAGGGGGCAGACAGAAATGTGAAGGGGGCACATGGTGGCGACAAAGGCGGGAAAGGGGTGGGGTGGTGCTCTGGATAACTGTTTTTGTCATGTAATTGGATTGCACTTTGTCAGGCCTCTGCCCTAAGACCTGTCCAACTTGGGTGTCCCACCTGAAGGCTAAGCTTCTGCTGGTGTAGCTCTTAGGGTCACTGAGGCACGCAAAGCCCCTGACCACAGTAAGGTGGCAATCCCTCAGGGGGAAAACTGAAAAGTAAAACAAAAAATAAAATAAAATATTCCTCATCAGATTAAAAACAAGACATTTACCTTAATTGGATGGCCTATATCAAACATATTTGAACCCAACAAAACACTTTTCACTATTGCCAATATTACCAAAACTAAAAAGGGTAGGCTAAGTTATGAAAAAGAAAAAATCAATTCACCGAGTCTTGAAATATAAAACTGAAAAATAGGATCGGTCAGGGTTCATTTCACTACATGTTGTACTTGTTATAACTATGTATGTGACGAATAAAGAATCTTGAAATCACAACGAACAAGTCGCTCAATGAGAATGAATGACGTAACCGACTGGCTAAGCTGCTTCTAGCGCCAAGGTGGTTCAAATGGTACGATCCACACTAGGGGTGTCTAAAATCGTTTTACATAAAATTTTCCTACAAGGTGAGGTTCTTTCTTAAAAAAAAAAAAACCAACAAGAAAAATGTTAATACCCCCCCCCCCCCCCAAACTGCTATTTTTGTCTATTTGGGGGGGGTCTTGATCGGGGGGTACTGGGGGGTACAGTACCCCCCGATCAAGACCCCCCCAAATAGACAAAAATAATTCGAACCATGATCTCACTAGTCACTATGATTTTGACGAGAGAGATTGCTGTTTCCTCCAAACCTTCCGCAATCACGCAGCTCATTTCGCTTTGCCCTGCCTACTGAGAAACTGGCTCATTTGCATACTAACAGTGATTGGATGTTTAGCTGGGGGGAGGGTGAGTGGGGGATCTTCCGAGTGCTGCATGAGCCCGCGCACAAACAGAACGCGGAGGGAAAGAGCGAACAAGAAGTGAAACTTATCATCTCGTTTGTGCCTTTTTCAGTGGATTTTTCAGCTACTGTAGTAAATCTTGTCCATATTCAGTTTGTGGGTAATTATTATTTTCTTCCTCAACTTCTAAAAGTTTAATTTAAGGGGGCAGGACGTTTGCTTAAGGGGGTGTTGCCCCAGCGTAGAGCCGGCCCCGACATACATGTTGGCTAACAAAAGGCATACCACCAACTAACAGCAGAGATTTACCAGTATACAATAAAAATCACCGTCGTTTCTTGATACAAACCTTTAATTATATTCTCCAACATTGAAAACACAAAGATCGCTCACAAAATCACAAAAAACCTGCGGGGTGTACTGTAGTTCGTTTTCACAAAAAGCTAACCAGTGTCAAAATTAAATTCACGAGTCATTTCCCTCTGACGCAGCTCTGAAAAGTATCATACACGTGGTTACTATGGTTTCTTTACAAAGTCTAAAATGCTTTGTTGCTTTTGCTTTTAACAGTCTGCTTGAAAACAAATGCTTCAATATTATTTATGCGGTCTAAAAAAGTTTTACCTGGATCACGTTTCACAGCTGCGTTGTTCAGCAAATTACCATGCGAATGCGATTTGAATACGCGCTGTTTAGCACTTGTGATACATTTTTAAAAGCCGGTGAATATATATAATATTCAAATGTATATCGAAATATCGGAAATGTGTTTAAAAATCGTATCACCGTTATCGAAAAAAATTATATCGCGATATATATTGATATCGAATTATTGTCCAGCCCTAGATGTATTAATTAATAGCTGTTAGAGAGACAGTGATCTTGAAAATCCAAGGGGTGTGCATTGTCCCCCAGGTTCCCCTGATCCATGCACACTTCATAGGACATGGCTGTCTCATTTTGTTTCAGAGCTATTAAAACCCTTTAGTTCATTACCCCTATGCCATGTAATATGGATACAATGTATTAATTAATAACTGATAGAAAGTTATTCTGAAAATTCAAGGGGTGTGCATTGTTCCCTGTAGTCCAATGATCAAAGCACACTTCACTAGAAGTGCCTATCTTGTCTAGTTTTAAAGTTATTAACCCATTCATGTATTGTCCCATTGCACATTATTCGGATACATTCGAACATTTAAAAATTAGTTAAAATTCGTACGTAAAGCAATGTGGGAAACAAAGGGGTGTGCATCAGTCACCATGAGCCCAAAATGCTAAACCACCATGTCATTACAGCTGACAGCACCTATAAGATTAGCTATTAACACGATTTTGCACAAATAACGAAATGGTTTGAAGCGCAAAAATAATCGGTGTGCATCGTTGTCTGTGTACTGGACAACTTAAACATTAAAAACGCACCACCTTATGTGAAAACTTATTAAAGCTAGAAACTTGTTTCGAGATACTAAGTCGAAATTTCGGCTTAAATTTTGTATTTTTTTCCCCGGTGGCGGAAACGAGCTTCCATAAGTATCTGCCTCTATTCTTCATCTCTTAAAAACTTTTTAAAATTCTGAGGTAGAAAAGTATCTAAACCAAACAAAAAACACTTATTCAAAAAAATGCCAAACCATGGTTAGATTTTTTTTTTTGTCCGGCGCTGCAAAACGTCACCACGCGTCACCATGTCACATGGTACAAAATCCTCGCAAGAGCAAGACGACTTAAGACAGATTGTGCAGCACCTCTCAGCCGGCTGCTCAAACTGGAACCGCCTCCGTGACGACACAACTTTGCCCTTATTGGCTGAAGAGTTTAGTTACACGCATGACGTTTGTATCCCAGGAAGTTCCAATGCGTTATCTGCTATTTCTCCCGAAAAGCTCGTAAACCAGTGAGAACTGGTTTTTCAGTTAATTTACCTGGTAAAATAATGTGTAAATAAATTACATAAATGCTCTAATAGTACACGTAAGTTAGTAGTTTATTTACTGTGATGTTGCGCTCCTTTATTTGTTTAATTGTCCAGTCTGTGAAGAAGGCATTCAAGTAAGAATTGCATTGTACTCAGTACATGACAATAAAGTCCTTGAAATACATGTATTTGATCTTTTCCCTGGCAGCTATCTTTTTACACAGGGTCACTATACACAATAGTTTATTTTTTTTCCACTGCTAAAGGTTTGGATCAGGAGTTGGTTATTGTGAAAGAAGTAATGTGCATGCAGGTGATATTTGTATAGATTATCTACCCCCTTCTGGCAGTGCTGCCATTGTAGTCAGGTCTCGCAGACTACGAGGAGTAGAAGTTGTCCGACTGGGCTGCAGTCACTTTATACTCCACCCCTGCAGCCGCTGGCAGATCACACTCCACATCACGTCAACTGCAGACAGACCTGAGCCCAAGTCGAATGCACACATTGCTTCTTTATGGGAGGATGGGCAAAATTACAACGTCGTCGGTGTTTGGCTGTTGTGCTGCCGTTCAGTAAACCTCTGCTCGATAGGCCATCAAGTTGTCTGTCTCAGTGCATTCTCTAAAACTGAGCATACTTGGTTGATCGAGTTTTATAGTCTGTGTGTATCATCGTGATCGTCCTCATTTCTTATCAATAAAAAATCGATATCGTTTTATCCAGCACTACAGTGGCTCCATGAGCAGGGCACACAGATATCCAAGAGCTGTGTTGGGTGATGAGCTGTGTTTCTCTGTCCATGTGTTGAACCCCTGGTGATGTGGCATAGATCCATCTCTCCTACTTTCACCTTCCCATATTCTTTGTGATATATCCCCTCTTACTGGAACTCTGGCTGAATCTCAGCCTGGCGGCCAGTGCCAGGAGAGATGGTTTATTTACCATTTGTTAAGATAGCACTATACCTGCAGCTCAAGGGGAATCTGAATGTCCAAAGGAGCATTGGCACAAGCGCTGCAATCCCGACCAGGGTGAAGATCAAACTCATGACCTCAGCTACAGTATTGTTTTTTGTATGTGTTTTTTTTATTAACTGGGTGATGCCATACACCGAGCAGTGAGAAACAGTGTAGATTTGCACAGCAGTAAACTTTACTGTAGACAGCCCCAAATTCCTCACAAACTTCAAGCGAGACACCTTGTTGAATAGCTGGAAATTCGTATGCGTCCTGCTGTTAGATTGTGGCGTTGATGTATTCTTTCTTTAAAAGATGGAGCATGTCATTGAGAGTTTTGCCCAAATCTCTGAACATGGCTTACAAAGAATGGACTTGAAACAGAATTTCAGTGAAGTTTTAAAGAATAAATGAAGGAATTGGGTTTGATGCTAGAGGGGGAAAAACTAAAGGAAAGGATTGGCTATATCCCCAAGTCATAAGAATTTCCCTTTTCTCTGTTACCAGCATTCATATTCATGAAGAAACATGAATTCATTTTTTTTTCCTAAGATGCAGCTGATTTAAAAGCATGAGTGGAATCATCACCTTTAGTCCCCTGAAATGCATTCTCAAATACAAGAGGAAACACAGTTGAGGAGCTGAAGTTTCACAAAATCTTCATTTGTGATACAACCTCAAAGTTCTCCACCCCTAGAACAATTATTATCCCTTTGTAGCTCCCAACTCATCTCAGTGATTATAAGGTCCTGCATGGGTGAAACATGCGGTTATTTTGTGTGCTTAGTGTTTTTATACATATTTGCTTTATATTTTCACCAAGTATGTTTTGAATTATGATCACTTTTTTTCTGATTACATTTGTGTACATCAGTGTGTGAGAATCTTCTATATCAGCTGTGGATTTTTGTGCTCCACATGAAACAGAAATGCACCATGACAAACTGCATGTAAGTGATGGTGTACCTAGTGAAATAAATTGATTGCACTTCTGATCCTCAACCCTGAGAACAGTGTAGCAGTGGGCCTATCAGGCCTATTCACCTGATAATTGGTGAATCAAGTCCTTCTTACCCATGTTAACTCTTGTAACCCTGTAGGCCTCACAGTGCTAGCTGCTAATGGTTTAGGCATCATTTATGGAGTGTCTGACAATTCTGCCTGGTATAACCTTGTGACTGCAGCATAAATGGCGTATAAATAACATCATTTAACTGGTGATAGGCCTCACAGTGACATTTTAGGGGTTTTGCTGGTTTTCAGCAGACCTGAGATTACACAATACGCCAGATATGATGTGATGCAATCCTCCGTGCATGTGCCTGGAGTCTGAAGTAATATAATGACACTTAGCAGGTATGTCAGGTTTTCAATGAGTAATGAACTATATTCTCTTTCTCTAATCATTCTCTTTGAAGAATCCAGGAGAGACTGGGCTTTTTGCCTTCTAGCCCTTAAAAAGCAGAACAAACATGAACAAACACGGCTGTCCTCAACTCCAGATGTTCTCTTGGATGTACTACTTTGGCTTGTAAAATAAGACCTTGGTCCCCCCAAAGTGTGTTGTAATTTTTATTAAACCGGGTAATGAAAATTGCTTAATGCTTTGACAGTAGATGTTGCATAGCAATGTGGCATAAAACAGCTGGTAGCTCAGACTGTTGCCCAGTGTTTCACTAAATGTTTCCTGTTACAAATGCAATTGCTGTGCAGTCAATCTGTAGCCAGTGTTAATGGTTTTAGGTCACACAATCAGGTTATTAACCTTATTAGACTTACAGGTATGTCTTAAAATCGAAGGTATTCTGGGCATCTGCTTGCTCATTTTTAGCATTATTTCCAGGTTTTGAGTGGTAAAACTCCAGGATTTCCCTTCATTATGTGTTATCTGTTATGGGGTGTGCAGAAGTGGTTTAGAGCTGAATAAGTCATTACCTACAAAATTACGATATCCCTCAATTTACACTTAATCACTAATAAAGTATCAATAAGGGCTTTGAAATGAAACCCATGTGCCAGTATGTTCTAATTCATGGTAACTATCAGTGTGTCATCTTGGTTTGTGGCATGTCTTCACAATTCAATATGGCCCTCAGTTTGAAACATTTAGTTGTTTGAAAAGGGACCAAGATAACACGACTTTAATTTGGATATTGAATATCTAGTCATGATGGCACAAATTGATTATTGATGACTGCTGAAATATATTTTTGGTCAAACAAAGGTTCTGGTAAGGATGAATTATTTATTTATTTTTAAAAAGATTGTTTCATACCGAAGATACAGGGAGTCCAAATTACACCCCCTTTCTAATTAACTTTATTAATTAAGACTAATAAGTTTGTCATGATATGCTCCCCTATCACTTTGACATGAGGGCTACCTTGCTTCTGTGCATTCCTTTGTGGTTCTGCAGTACAGAGGTTCTCACAGTCAACCGAGACATATTGACTGCTGGTTTTGGTAAGAATTACACATGTTTATAGAAGGGCAGGGTTCAGATTTGAGATGGACAGTTGTGCTGCGATTAGCTAAGCATTTTCTGTTTTAATCTGTCATTTTAACAAGTCTAAGATGGCTTCGATGGTTTGGCACTCGGCCCTGAAAGGCAGAGTAAACAAAGCCGTGCTGCACTCCAGATGTTTCCTTGGATGTGTTGCTAAAGTTTGTAATGTAAGACCTTGATTTTTCTGGTTTAGTTTTTATTGCAAATTAAACCAGGTTATGGGAAACGTTCAAGGCATGTTCTAAACTGGCGATGTGATATTGGATGGAGTATTGAAATGTTAAAATATGTGGTTCTGAGTTTCTTCCACTTTGGCTATTTTTTGTGGCATTTCAAGCTTGATTTAATTCTTTCCTTTGCATGATTTTGACATTGCAAAAAGCTGTTGTTTTGTGTTATTACATTGCTGTGAGATTGATGTTTATGTAATTGTGAAGTGTGTATATTTATGTAAAGCTTGGATGTTGAAAACAAAAGACAACTTTACAAATATAAGAAATTTGGCAAAACTGTTAGATACCTGTTGAAGCTGTTTCAGTTTAATTCTGAGATTCAGTCATTGTAACTGAAAGACTTAAGTCAATAGTAATTTCTTTGTCTAAATGGGGAAGTTACTGATTATACTACTTAAGCAAGTAGCCTGCAACAATGCATTGACTAAACTATACCTGTATTTATCAGGCAGAGATGTGTCATCTTGAGCCACCATATTGAAAGCTATTGCTTCTGATGTGCTGGGTGCATTATGAGTAGAGATGCACTAATTGTGTTGGCCAGCTGTCGGTATCGGCCGGTACAGCAACAATCAGCCATTGGCCGATGGTTAAAAATCAGCCGATATTTACGACCGATAATTCCCTTTAATCCCATTATTGTTTTGCACACCCTCACACTAAAATTTGGAAAATCTGTATTGTGTGGAATTATTTTAATGTTAGCGAATACAACACTAGAATTGCATTTTGCAAATATTGCTCTACCAAAATTTCATGAGGACGTTCTACTAATAAACATTTCAATGCAACAAATTTGATTGTTCACCTTAAGCAAACACTGTGGAGAGTGTGAATTTCTGAAAAACAAATCCATTCCAATAAAGAAGGCTACAATACTGCCAAATAATGCGAGTCCGACAGTAATGCAAGCATTTGATAGCAAAAGAAAATTCTGTGCAGACAGTGCAAAATCAAAAGATATTACTTGGGGGAAAAAAATGGAGTTTATCACACTTGATGATTAGCCCTTCTCTGTTATTAATGTTGTATAAAATGTATACAGTTATAAACAGGGATGCAAATAGCTGGTACGCAAGAATGCATTCACCTTACGATAGTTATTTTATGTGCATTTGCGCTGATATGGCAAGAAATTACAGTGCATTTGAACCTTTATATGCTAATTTGTACTTTGTGGTGTGAAGGTTAAAATGCACGCTAATTTCTAGTCATAGCAGTGCAAATGCTCGTAAAATACATTTGCATTTCTGCTGTTACAACAATTGGTTGGTAGGTGAATGCGTACTTATTTACTTTTTTACCACTTTTTATTTTCTTTCGTAAACTGCACTTTTTATATTCTTAAGCACTGGAAAGTTGTAAACTACAAATGAAAATATCTGTCAAATGTTTCCTTTATAACATGGAAAGAGTATGCAAAAGTGCATGTATGACATCCTATTAACTGGTTGAGTGGTGATGGCATAGTCAAATTCTAGGTTGTCGTTTAACTTTAAATGCACTAATTAAAACGGTTTCATCCAGAAACAGCAGTATTTAATGTCTCTTGTAGAAAGAATGCCTTGAATTTTCTCAACTGTTGTAACTACTAGAGGAGGTTGCTTTGATGAATCAAAGATAAGACATTTTCTTCCTAATTAAGGTACTCAAGGTGAACATATTGTAAATGTATTTGTTAGCAAAGAATATTCAGTGTATTTTTAGCAAATGTTAAGCGAATAACATGCAAATATAGAAAATTTCAATGTGTGCAACAGCTTTTGACTGGTAGTGTATGTGCATCTCGCGTTATGAAATACAATGCTCTGGGACTGTTGTATGCCAGTTGTCTTATCAGAAAAAAAAATACTTTGTCATATTTTGGAATTTATTTGTTTAATTTATTTGGGTGCAGTATCTCTTTAAACCTATTTAAGCAGAACCTCCCAAACAATTGGTATTGATTTTGAAATAATTGGCCATCGGCCAGAAATTTCCTTATCCGTGCACCACTAATTATGATTGACATTTTAGTATCAACATGAAACTCATTGGGAACACATCATATGCAGAAAAGGTTTAAAAATAGTAATGTAATTGCTTCTTATTGTTTAAGCCTTCATCACCAGTGTGTCTCCAGATCTCTTTGCCGTCCTGGCTAAGGATTTTGGTGGTACGGGGCCTCTCCACCGTCTGTTATAGGTCTTTGTGCAAAATCAGGATGTTGAGGGACCTAAGGGTGATGACTCGGCATCAGTTTTGGTTTTTCATTTTATTTCTTGTCCTTCAGGTGTGGGCCAGCAGCTTCCTGCCCAACGAGCCAGACCTTGCAGATGGCCACCAGAGGGCGCATTGGAAAACCCATGGGGAGGTCATGCTGGTGGAGTATGCAAGGCAGGAGGCTGTGAGAAAGGTGGGTCATCTCAACTGGGACCTTTTGTAGTTCCTTGCCACATTCATGTCGCTTTCCTATTGCACAACAGTATCTGTGACCTTTCTGCTAAATAAGCATGGGAGACGCAAAAAGACGCTCAGAGATGAAATTTGACATGTAATTTCACATGAATCCTTACTGCCACTCTAAAACAATGGAGGATGAATAAGTTGTTTCATTAGTTATCTGTCAGTTATTGGGGGGATCAATTGCACAGTCTGAAAATACAGGGGAAACTGCATCCTGTACTGGTTCAAAATGAGGCACAGCATTTTATTTATATGGCTTGTGCTGTGTTTATAATCCATTATTAAATCTAGCCAGCAGATTAAAATAATAATAAAAAAAATCATAACATTATTCGATTGATTGGCACTGATTAGCTTGGCCGCTGGCACCGATATGTATTAGACACAAATATAAAGTTATTGATGAATTTTTCCGAAGCAGAAATATGGGGAAATTAGCAAAAAAATGTATTAATTAAGCTTATAGTATAGTAATTATATTGAAAATATAATTGAGATACCATTAATAATTCCAACTGCTGAATTTTAGCTCTACGGCTTCTATCTCTGTTCCGCTCACTTCTGTGTAACTTCCAAGTTAGCGCTGGTACTTGTGGGCAACCAAACAGTAGTTTATTGCTGTATGCCCCATCCAGTAGTTCCTACCAGAGAGAAAAGTACCTACTCTGGAGTAGAGACTAAAAAAAAAAAGGTTAGACTCTGGAACTACCTCCTGAGGAACTACAACTGGGTTGACTTTCAGCTGTGGGAACGTGACAGAAAGTCCTAGTTCTTGAAAAAAGTTTTTGCAGTAGGAAAGTGCCTTTAGACACAAAATGATCCTAGTCTGATAGACCATTTGAAATGGAAGCTTACCCAGTTTATTTGATCAGCATGACTTAACATTTGGGGTTTACTGTCAAAACAAATGGGCGGTTAGGCTTTCAGTGCCTTGCTGGTTCTTGATCCTTTTTTCTACCCCATCTATTAAGCTCTCACATGTTTCTTTTGGTTTTTCTGCTATCCACGTTTTGCACAACACTGGCCAGGTTCACCCACAGTCATGGTTGTAAAGCACTCATGCTGACACTAAAGTGAAAGCCGGCTTGGAACTTTCTCTACCTCACCCTGATGCCTCTTGGTGTGCTAAAGCTTTGATAGTGATACAACAAATGGAAGGGGTCAGGCTGTCTTCCTGACATTTCCCGGTCATTGTCATATTGAAAATGAGCTGCTGCTAGTTGCATTGGTTTGGTGTTGGTTGCCTTTTCCCCCATTTGAAAAGTTTTTTTTTTCTATATGTTCTTAGATGATTCTCTGAAGTGACTCTAACATCTGTGCAAATTGCACATTCAGAACCCTGTATCCCAAATATTTCCGAGATGATGAATTGTGGGGGCATCCAGGTGTTCAGTTTTCTCTGTCTGTACAGACAAAGCATGTCTTACTCTGTTCTCTTGAGGATTCCCGAACAATAAGCTCACCATGGCAAAAGCAGCATCAGGCCAGATTATGGACCTGACGTCAGTTAGATCCTGCATTCCCCATTACTGTCACTCTGCCGGACCTGCACTTCTGCATCTTACCTACCCACGCCTCAAGGACATATCTTAGTGTTACTGACTCTCTCTATGCACCTGTGTAGTTCATTAAGGGCGTTTTGTCACTGCACCAGGTATAAAAATAGCTGGATGAAACAAACGCCATATTTCTATCACAATTTCTACAGAAACTGGGCGACATGGTGGTGCAGTGGTTAGCACTGTTGCCTCACACCTCTGGGACCCGGGTTCGAGTCTCCGTCTGGGTTGCATGTGTGTGGAGTTTGCATGTTCTCCCCGTGTCGTCGTGGGGTTTCTTCCGGGTACTCCGGTTTCCCCCCACAGTCCAAAGACATGCTGAGGCTAATTGGAGTTACTAAATTGCCCTTAGGTGTACATGTGTGAGTGAATGGGGTGCGAGTGTGCCCTGTGATGGGCTGGCCCCCTGTCCAGGGTTGTTCCCTGCCTCTTGTCCGTTGCTTCCGGGATAGGCTCCGGACCCCCCGCGACCCCATTGGATAAAGCGGGTTGGAAAATGAATGAATTTCTACAGATCAGTTAGGCTGTGTGGATGTGGCAGGGACACGTTCCAACTGCCCTATTTGTACCTCGCACATCTGCGCATGTGCAACATTACATTTCACGGCATATTTTACAATTAGGCCTTTCACAGTTATTTCATAATTGCCTGATCACGATTATTTGAACTGACCGTAATTATTTTTAATCGTTAGAACCATCTCCATCTGTATGAAAATAGCTGAATGAGACAGAACCGGCATATTTCTATCACTATTTCCACATAGTTTTCTACCATATAATGGTTTAATGACATCATCTTGTTGCGCTTCTGAACCAATGCATACCACCTGCTCTGTTTGCACCTTGCCCATCTGCACATGCGCAGCATTATACTTAATGGCAAATTTGAGTATTTCTTTTCACTACTTCAGGTTCATTTTATGGGCTGCTTGTGAGTGATCTCCACCAGCCCAGCCCTATGTCCACCAGACCAGAATAACAGCTAGATATTCTGATTTTTGGTTCTTTGTATTATGTTTAATATAACTTCTGTGTAGCACCTGCACTTATCTGTGTGTGTTTATGCGTCTCGTTATGGTGGGATGACTGTATATGTCCTTGATGGCTGCCACTGTTTTGCTGTTAGTCAGTATATTATGCCAGCAGGACAAAGAACTAGAGAAATGTATGCTATTTTGTCCATTTATCTTGCATCCCACTGTTTTGGAGTGAGATAAACGTGCTTATAACTGGTACGCAAGTACCCTTTTGCCGTAAAACAATACATGCAGCAATATCTTGCTGTAGCAACTCAAATGTGTACATATTTTATGTGTATTTGCGCTGTTATGACAAGAAATTACCATGCATTTTAACTTTCCTGTAGCTTCTTTGTACTACTTTTGCGGTATAAAGGCTAAAATGCACAGTGATTTTTATGCGATAACAGCGCAGATGCACGTAAATACGTATTTGCATATAAGGCGAATGCGTACTTGGTTATGCGCATCCCTGTATATAAATATGGCTGATACAAACACAAAATATGCCAAACTTCACCTTTCAGCTTAGAGTGAACCAAAGCTATAATACCATGTCTTTGGATAGCAGCAATTTCAACTGATGGAAATGTTACTTTACATTTCAGGTATGGGATATTTAGGTAATAGTGCTGATCCAAAAACTGGAAATAGATGACGGGAGTGAACACACGGCAGGTAAAATCGGGCAGGTGGTAGAGATGGCGGAAACACCAGCTATTTATCTTGAAGCGTTTAACCTATTTGGTAATGTCATATCAGGCCTATACAACTTAAAAGGCAAATGCGATTTTTATTTATGTTTTTCAATATTCAGTTCTTTGTACGGTATATATGTAATATTAAACTATGATTAGGCTACCTCTAGGCTGGTATTGTTTTAAAAAGAACAGAAAATGACATCATTAATCGCAGTTATGACAATTAATCGTCAACTAAAATTTCCTGATCGCGACAGGCCTATTTACTATGGTGTCTGATTTGTACCACTTCGATTCAGAACATTTGATTTAATTTCAAGACCTCAGTATCATTTTACAGAGTGTTTGTGAGTGATCACCACCAGCCCAGAATGGGATATTCAGGCAGATATTCTGATTTTGGATTCTTTGTCCTCTGTCTCTAAAGGTTTTGCATAGCACCTGCACTTGTGTTTGAGTGCATATTTAGGGGTCTTGTTAGTACCCTAGTCATGAGGGGGGTTACTTCATATGCCCCTGACGGCTGCCACTATTTATGCTGCAGCAAAAGTCACTAGATTATGCTAATAAGACAAACAACTAGACAAATGTATGAAGTTTTAGATTGGTACTGGTAGGTTAGCTAATTAGGTAACTTTCATTTCAGCCAGGTACGTCTAAATTATAGTAATATTACAACACAATACGATAACAGAATAAGATAAAATGGAATAAAATGAAATTAAATATTGAATAGGATACTGCAATAGACAAGGTGCAAAAATGCAATTAGGGTATGCAAGGAATCTGAGTTGCAAGGTAAAGCTAATAGATGTAACTAGTCCAGTTTAATCACCACAGGTCTATCATGGGCAGTTGAATTATACAGTCTAATGTCACTGGGTAGGAATGATTTCCTGTATCGTTCCTTAATGCAGCGTGGTTGAGTCGATGTTGAATTATTCTTTAGATTCTCAAGTGTTTTATGGAGGGAGTGAGAGGCATAGTTCATAATTGCTAGCAGTTACAGCAGTACAGACGCTCGTCTACTTACGAACGAGATACATTCCGAACAGCCGTATTGAAATGTTCGTAAGTCGTTATTCAATATCATTTTAAGGGTATATGCAAGTACTAAGAACTAGGATGCTGGGAGCACGCATGCTACGCTGCTGCGCGGCGGGAGTAGCGGCCAGAAATCATACTAGGAAGAATTGGCGTGCAGGAAAAAAAAAAAAACAAGGTTGCGGACAGGAAACGGGAGCCCAACGAACACAATTTGGGCTTACAGTCCTCTTTGTTCGTTTGTCTGAAAGTTTGTAAGTGGAAGAGCGTCTGTATTCTGTCCCTGTCCACGACCTCCTGACTGACAAGCTTGGAGCCCATAACAGACTCGGCCTTCCTAATGACTGGCTGGCTTCCTTTGTTTTGATGCCTGCTCCCCAACACACCAAAGCAGAGAAGATTGTGCTTGGAACAACAAACTAATAAAACATCAGGAGCATCCTTTTAGATACACTGAAGGATCTGAGCCTCCTCAAGGAAAAAGAGCTGATTCAGGCCCTTGTTGCCAGCATCTGTGTTGGTGGACAACTCCAGGTTATTGTCCAGTTGGAGGACCAGGTACTTGTATGATGTCACAATTTCCACATCTGTCCCACCTAGCAGAGCGGGGACTTATTCTTGCTGAAGTCCACCATCATTTCTCTTGCCTTTGTCTCGCTTAGCTGTAGATGATTGTCCCCACATCATTTCACAAAGTTGGTTGACCGGGTTCCTGTATTCATCCTCCCATCCACTTTCCAAGCACCCAACTATGGCCGTGCCACTGGTTTAGAGTCATATAAATATGGCTGAAACAACTGTAAAAAATGCCAACCATTCAAATTTCAGTTCAGAGTGAACCAAAGCAATAAGTATACCAAAATACCATTTTACTGGATAGCAGCAGTTTCAGTTGATGAAAATATAAACATTTCAGATATGGGATTTTTAGGCAATAGTGTTGATCCACAAACTGGAAATAGACAACTGGAGACAGCGGAACCATTAACAGCAGGGGCCTGTATCACAATTCATGAAGCTGGATTTCTCACATAGCAGCATGACTTGTCAGATTTAAGGTTCCCCAGTTTAAATGGACTTTATCTTCAGTGACTTATTTTTAGCCCAGACTACCTTAATCAATATCTGGCTATGGAAGAAGCCCTGCTTTGTGATGCAGGCTCCAGCTCTCGCTAAAAAACAAAGCACTGTAGTTTGCTGTGAATATAGACAATATAGACAGTAACATGCCAAGTTAGCTGTGTTAGGCGCTCACTGTTGGCAGCAGTGTTGGGTCATTTAATTGTGAGCAGATTTGCAGTGACACGCAGGTTAGGCAATTTTATAAAATTAAAAAGACCAGGTTCTGACTCGCTGAAATCCATTGGTAAATGGGTGGCTAATTAGTGTGTAATGTTCAAAGGCAAATATGCAAAATGGACGACCTCCTACAAAGCTGATTCTCCTGAGCTGATGTAATTGAGCCAAACAGACAGAAGGTTTTCTGGAGCAGGCCATCAGTGCTTTTGACAGAGATGGATCATCACCAACTCAGCCCCACAGGACTCGCATGTATACCTTGTGACTCCACCACAAAATCTTCAGATTTTATTCCGTATCTGTTTAACAGAGGTGTAGTGAATATAAAGAAGATGCTCATTTTACTGTTAACTTCATTGTCAGTTTCGAGGTGCTTTTAAGTAGAATTTGATTTTATTTTTGTTTTCAGTCATGCAGTATAAACTTTATGTGTTTGTTTTTAGCCCAGGCATTCTATGACCGTACCCGTCACATGCATGTGTGTACTTGTGTGGGTCTGATCTTCCTATATTTCTTGATAGAGTTTGGGGTCAATACATCCACTCTGGCAGAAGCTTGGCTGTTTTCTGTTCAGACTACAGATCGCTTGATTAACACTTCAGGGTGATTTGATAGGTAATATCTGTCCCCATTGTTGTGATAAATAAACATTCGTCAGACTGCCTTCCTCTATCCATCCATCTTCTAACCTGTTGTCCTGGTCATGGTCATAGGGTTATTTATTTATTCATTTATTTATTTGATTTATGTGTTTATTATCCTCCTCCTTTTAGCCGTAAGCAGTATGGGATGTACCTCAATATCAGCTGGGGATGGTTAGAATAAATGAGGGGTGTTTGTAAATTGCTGTGTGGTGCCAAAGCTGGCAGTGGCCTGATTCAGAGTCTCACTCTGCTTAGTCTGTCTGCCAGCATTTTGATTCATGAGAAGAATGCCATTCTGTCCTCATTTATGAAATGCGGTCCTGCCCTGGGTTTCATTGTATTTTTGAAATCTACATTATAATGGCAAAATGTAGTATTAATTGTCACCAAGACTGTGTATTTTTTCCCCTCATTTTGTGTGAAAAGGCCAGCATAAGCGCAGACCCTTTCAGACACGCATGTAACTGGTTTTATTAAACCTGTGTCTGATTTGTTTAATGAGATAAGCAAGCAACATGCACAGTATCCTCAAAGCCTGAATGAATAACGTAATGAAAATTAGCCAGATTTTGGGACATGCTCATGGAGCAATCGAGGCCTCGTGTTCTTGTCTCTGTGTGTTAGGATGTAGGATGATTTATGATGGGTGGATCTAATGCATTACCCTCTGGCTATGGCACACTCCAGGCTTTAGCCGATATCGATCAGACAATCAGTTGTACATTTTTATGACACCACGGTTTTATTACTCATCTATAACCCCTTGCCATGGGGATGAGCTTCCGGTCAGGGGACTTTGTTGGTGTGGGCTTTCTTAATTATTCTTTGTTAATTGTGGTTCTCTTTTGGTAATGTCGTAGCATGTCATTTCACTGACTCACTGTATGGAGCAAAAATATTTTCGCCCTTTTCAATGATCTTTTTTTATATATATTGGTATTCTTATGTGTTCATTAAGACCCCTCCTCCTCTTTAGTTTTGAAGCAGTGTAATTATTTATGGTAACTGTTAAAGATCTGAATGTTTTGTTCCTGGCCAGCTGGCCTAGCGTTCAGACCTCACGTTCAGTGTTCCACAGAACATAATGTATCATTGCCCACATAACAGCATAGTATTAGCATCGTTTGACATTCTGGTCCCTTTTCAGTGACTTACTAATTTTCACTATGAGATTAGTAAGTTCAGGGTGTCTTTTGGTGTTTTTGTGTTGCCTTGGTTGAATCTGGATGTCTTGAGTCCATTTTTTCTCATGCTGGTATTTTAAGCAGTTTCAGAGAAAGAAGAATTAATTTTGTGAAATTAACATTAATTGAATGTGTGCATGGCTCAGTGGGTAATCTTTTTTTCCCCCACTGTAACATAGCATCAGCATGTTTTTTGATAAGGGAATATTCTGAAATAATATAAGCTCATGTTTTTGGCTTAACTATGCATCCATGTTTGATGCTCTGCTGCTGTTGTATTGCCCAGATAGGGATTTTATTGGGACCTCTGCCGCAAATACTTTGTTAGTCCGATAACTCAAAAAGTATTTTATGGATCTTTTCTAGCTTTGTACATTGTATGTATGACAAACTAGAACAAGTCAAATTTAGAGGGAACTCACCCCAAAACTGAAGCATCATCCCTTAGTGGCAGAAAAGGGAAGGGTGACTGTAGGCAACATTTGCTGTTGTGAATATGATCTGTCAAAAGGTATTGGATTGATCATATTACTACTTCATAAAAACATGTGGATGTTTTTGAGACTAATTTCTTTTTGAGAAAAATTGCCCAAAAAATGAAGCAGCAGTGCTATGTGGCTTCAAAGGAAGTAAAGGGAGGTTGTAGAAGACCCTTTGGTCTTTTGAACAAAACAACTCAAAAAGTATTTGTCAAATCTTTTACAAACTTTGCAGACACTTATGGGTGAAGATCTGGACCTGTTCAGAGTTTGAGACAAATTGCCCAATAATTAAAGTGACACCACTTAGTGGAAGCAAGGGGAAGGGTCACTGCCAAAGGCACTTGAGCTACTGAACAGGGTAACTGTATTTGGTCTTTGAATCCTATTACCAATTCACAAAAACATTTTATGGATGAAAATCTACACTTGATACACCAAAGACAAATTGCCCCAAAATTGAAATAGCAGCACTAGTTGACAGCAGAGGGTGATAGGGGGCTGCAGCAGCCATTTTGTGAACATAGTATTTTGTGGATCTTTTTGCGAACTTCCCAGGAACATTGCACAGGTCAGTGTTTCTCAAACTGCAGGATACAAGATGATTATCTGAATATTCTAAAATAAAGATACAATGTATTGTAGGGGGATTTTGTTCATGTCACAGGCACAGGTCTGGTGAACCTGATTGTATGACATGTCATACAAACTTGGGTTTTTAAATAAAGATTTTTGGAGTGGTGGGAAGGGTGTGCGGGGTAGGTGTGGGTGGTTTTATGGTAATATTTTCAGTTTACAACGAGATTTGCGTTCAGTGAAATTTATCGTGAGTGAGCCTCCCCCCACAACCCCCACCTAGATGGACAGTATGATAAATTAGATACCACCCAAGCCTACTGTAGGAAGGTTGGTAGAGTGTTGCAGGAGTAGTGATTAGATGGGGGAGAGGTGGTGACGAAGGCCAACCAGGGAATGCATTGTCATTTTTGTCAGCTTTTTTGCCACTTCTATGCATGCTGATTGTAAGTAGTGATGCAAGTTTATTTCAAAAGTGAAGATGCTAGTATAACAACTGTTTGCTTGCCTGCCTGTAATTTAGTTTTCACAAGTTTGGGATCTGGTACATTATACAGATTTTATATACACCCCACTGTGCCTGAGGTCCAGTTTTATTGGCTGGCTAACTGGTGCTTCTGTGTCTACAGTTAAAAGCAATCTAGGTAGCAGTAACATTTGATCTCAGAAGAAAATCACAGTGGGGTCTGTATGTGTCTGTTTGACATTACTTGGTAGCTACTTAGTTATACGATTAGTATGTCTGTTATGGGTCTTACTGTATGTCACAGAAAATGTTGGTCATAGTGCAAATGAGAAAGTAATAAATAGGATTTAAATATTTAGAAATATAAATGACTTTTTAAGACATGGACATTGACATTCACAAAGAAATAGTTAACTGCCTAGCTGGTGGGGATTATGCAAGATGTAAATCTAGATTTATGTGTCACAACTAGGAGCATTCAGGTAAAAACACATCTATTGTTTTTCACATTTCTTGTTGATTCACCCTTTAGTTTTAGAAATTGTATATATTGGGGGTGTAGGGGGAGGGATTAGTCGGGGCAAAGAGTGAAGGGCTGTTTGGAGAATACATTGTAATTCCGGCAGCATAATTTTTAGTTATTCCATGTATCTTTTTCAAACTATGGGTTGAGACAAGTCACACAAAGTTGGGCTTTATTAAATATTTCTTGGAAAGGTGGGTAGAGTGTGTAGGGTTGGCATCAGCAGTATTATGGTAATGTGGTATACTGCAGTGTTTTTGTATGGTGGAATTGTATTTTAGTGTGTGTGTGTGTGTGTGTGTGTGTGTGTGTGTGTGCCAGATTTTGTAGTGGAATATTGTTGCCTTTGAAAATACCATGAAAATACAGCACTCCATGGTATAACATGGATTGTATGACGGTGTTTGTTAGATATTGTCCAAGCCTAGTGTAGGGTCCTAGAGATTGGGGGTGTGGGTGGAGTAAGGATTAGATGGGGGTGTGGGGGAGAGAGGGGCTGCCCAGAGAATACATTGTTGTTCCCACAGCATGTAGGTTAGGTTTATGTTGGCATGGGGGGGGGGTGCTTCATTTCCGAGATCCTTCAAGAGGGCGTTTTATGTGCACAGGCCAGACATATCTGTAAATGGGATGCCATAGTCAACCTAGTTAATGGTTTGAATCTTGAAATTTAGCTCCTTCAATGGCTTTTTTCGCTGCATGAGCTGCAGTTTACCCCATTGTCGGAGCTCTGTAATATTTGCTCACATTTCAGCTCCAGTTTTCTCAGCATCTGCCTCAGGATGATGAAAAGTAATTTCCCCTCTCTCAGCCTGTGTGTGTGTGTGTGTGTGTGTGTGTGTGTGTGTGTGTGTGTGTGTGAGAGACAAAAAAAGTTAAGCACCCAGAAGTAATGGTGATTTGGATGTAATTAGGTACACGTGCGGACAGGCGATGAGTTATGTAAATAATTTGATTTGCAAGGAGCTGGCAAATCTAGTCACCAGACACAGAGGATGCCTCATAGACGAATTAGACAGCATTACCAGCGTTTGATAGGGGTTGCATTGTGTGTTTGCTTGAGGCAGGGTGGTCGTATCATGCAATTGCCCGGCATGTGGGGCATGCAGATGTCACAGTCGCCCGATGTTGGAACCAGTGGGCACGTGAGAGCACCCACACATGTCATGTAGGTTCTGGTCGTCCAAGATAGACCATACAAAAGGAGGATTGTCGCACTGTGGGCCAAGCATTACAGAACCCCATGACATCTGCACCTGCCATCCAGACACAGTTATTGGACACTCTACACTTGGGGTACCCAATCTTATCCGCAACGGCCCGGTGTGTATGCAGGTTTTTGGGATAGCCTGTAGGGCAGCTGTTCAAACCCAGGTGTGAAGACTCTTTCAGCCAATCAGTCCTCTAATTAGTAATCTAATTAGGGAGTTGCAGCGAAAACCCGCATACACACCGGCCCTTTGCGGATAAGATTGGGTACCCCTGCTCTACAATCTACAACACCTCATGTCATCCTGCACTGTCTCTCAACGACTGGCATCAGCTGGACTACGGGTTCACCGTCCTAAGTGTAGGCTGCCATTAACATCGGCGCAGAGACGGCTGTGTTTGGAATGATGGAGGCATGGACTGATGATGAGTGGCATCGTTCCATGTTCAGCGATGCATTACCACAGATGCATTACCACAGATGTGTGCATATAGTGGCGCTGAGGGGAGAGGACCAATCCTGTGTGGAGAGACACACCAGCATTACTCCTGGAATCATGGTGTGGGGATCCATAGGGTATGACTACAGGTCATCTCTGATAGTGGTTCGGGGGACCCTGATGGCGTAGTGCTACATCAGTGACATCCTGTGTCCGCATGTCTTATCCCTTCTGAGACAGCACCCTGGTCTTTCAACACATGGCATGTGTGTCTATGGACTGCCTGCGTCATGTTGAGGTCCTCCCATGGCCAGCCAGATCCCCCGATTTTCCCCAATTGAACATGTGTGGGATCAGCTCGGACATCAACTCAGACCCAGTGCCAATCTGCAAGGCCAATTATAACGGCTGTGGGCCGACTTGCAACAGGAAGACGATATAACGGCTATACGACTCCCTTCCGCACCATATCACAGCATGCATCCAGGCCGAGGGGGGGTGCCACACCCTACTGACATGCGACCAGCAGTATGCCCATACTGTCAACTCTGTCCGTTTGATCTGATATTATAATCATTGCGATAGTCACATGACCTTCCACCATGTGCAGATTCGTTTAACTTCCACCAGTCCGTGTGGGTGCTTAACTTTTTGTGTGTGTGTGTGTGTGTGTGTGTGTGTGTTATAAATGTATATTCACTTTTCTTCTTGAACTTTTAGGTACTATATGATAAAATGCATCCTGGTTGGTCTCTTCTTGAAATGGATGTCAGTACATCACCTTATTGTCGGTGCAGGCTTTCTTGCTTTTGTGCATTCTAACCACTTGTCCTGATCAGGGTTGTTAATGGGGCAGCATACGGCGCCAGGCTGGCATACACCCTGCATGGAATGCCAGTCCATCACCCACGTACTCGCACGATCATACTTTATGGTCATTTAAAGACCGTTTTCCTTATGCGTCTCCTTTAATTTTTAGATTGTTAATGATGAGATGCCTTTCTTTAGATAAGATGGCATTGTCATAAGATGCCATAAGTAGTGTTGCTTGAATTTAATTTCTCACAGCTGGCTTTTATTTTTAATCTCTCTCCTATCACACTGAAATAAAACTGGCCCAGGGGACTTCTCCTACCTGCCATCACTTGCTTCATCGCAGAGTGCTTTTAAGTTTTTTGTTTTTTTTTTGGCTGTGAGAGTGACAACTTAATTACACCTTTTCATTCTGTTTCTCCATAGTGAATTTTGAGTAAATGAAAAGCCTTCACGCTGAAATTCATGCTGGCAGGAACTGTCTTGGTGATGGAGTGATATGTCCTGCTGACCCTGGCCATGGCTGCTTGTCTTGTGCCATTGGATTTAGACTGGCACTGGTCCCTGAATGTTCTGGCAGAGCACTCTAGCCAAGGTGTCCAGTCTTTATCACATGCCACCACCATCACCACCTGGGTTTCGGCTCTCACGCTCTCTGTCTGCCCATCCTGTCTCCAGCCGCCCTGCTGGGAGTTGTCACGGTGATGCCTGTTTTCCCAGCTAGGGTTGTCATAGTGACACTGGGTGAGGTGGCACGGCTGGAGGCAGGAATGCGTGGGTTGGCAGGCCAGTCTGAGAGATGGCTATTTCTCTTTCCCCCTCCTTCTCTCCCACCTTTCTGCAACCCTGGGTATAGAGTCCGGTTTCTCTCTCACTGGACCCTGGCCATCACTCAAACTGACAGGTGCTCAGAGAAGGTGAACTGAATCTGTTTCTAAGCTGTGTCATTTTTAAAATGAATGCAGAATTGTCGGTTATCACTTAGCATGGTAGAAGTAATAGTGGTCTTAGTGAACTTTACATCTGTTTGTGGAAGGAAAGCACTCCTTTGCTTTAGCACTTTTTGTGCGACTGGGGAGGACAGACTGCCTCTCCACTCTTAGAGTTCATGTTCTTTTCAGCTGGGGTTGCCTTTCTTTGGTGAAAGACATTGGAGCACATGACCTGTTTATCTCTGCTTCGTGTTCTCTTTCCCATCTGGGCCTCACTTTTTTAGGTTGTTAAAGCACGTTGGTACCCCTGAGCAAAGTGCAATCTAACAGGCTTTATTTGTACTCGGTAAGTGTAAATCTAGTGTATCAGAGAAATACTGTTTGGTGACCTTGCTGCTTTTTTTTTTTTTAAACGATCTCAGTAGCATGGCAGCTACCAACCCATCTGCCCCCCCCACCAGGAGGACAGATGAGAGAGGGGGGTTTGTTCTTTTCTGGGATGTTCTGTCTTTGTGTTTTATTTTGTATGTTTTATTTAAGCGGTTGCTTCTCTGGAGTGCTTGTGTTTCTCCTTCTCTACAGACATTGACATTGCCCCTCCAGAAAGGCTTTTAAGGCACTTCCTGAAGGTCAATGTCTCAAGGCCTGTTTAGCTGTGAAAAGTCTTTATTCAACAAGAGAACTGGCTGTACTGGCAGGAAATAGAGCTAACTGGTTGAGAGATTTGAAGGGCCATTCCAAGAAAGTTCCTCTGAAAATCTTATCAAGGTTTATCTGTTTTTGTCATTTGGGGAAGACTGAGGCAGAACAGAAGTTCCTTCCCGTTCCACAAAGACTTGATTGGGGTTAGTGACAGAACTGGCGTCCTTCACAGAAGATAAACTTCATCCCTGCACTCTTCTCGGCCATCTGTCTAATTGGAATGCTGAGTGCAAAGAAATGGCTGAGAAATGTCAGCTTACCTTTCAATTTAAAAAAAAAATAAAATAAAAATTCTGTCTTTAATCAGCAATCCTCACAAGCTCGTTAGTAAGTTATTTTCCCCTCTTGTTTTTAAGGCATATGGGCTTTTTGAAGCAAAGCACAGTATCAGCAACAACAGAAGCATTTTGAAATGCTAAAAAAAGCAAAAACTCACTTCAAGGCAGGAAGTTTGCCAAGGCCCTTTTAAGAACTCATTCATTTCCTCCAGGTGTTGTTCCTTTTCAAGTGCAAATAGATGTCTGCAAAGATGCTATGGAATAGACCTGCGCAATGTGCAATGTTATTATCTCCGCACATGCAGTTGTTACATTGCAAGGACCACAATAGTCCACAGGGTTGAATTTAGGCTTGGGTGGTATCTAAGTTTTTATTCTGTCTAGACATTATTCTGCAGTATATGGTATTCCAGTGTTTTGAAGTCTTGATGATAAAATTTCACTGAGTGGCACATTTAATTGTTGGGGTCCACCAAATGATTACCATAATACTGACCAATTAACTAACTAAAACAGAACTTGGCTAGCTCTACAATTTTAATGATTGTCCCTTTTCAAGATTATGTAATATATGTTAAAAATCAATGTAAATTTTACCACCTCTTTTTTTTTAAAGTCTACTTGCTCTCTTTGAACCAGTAATAATTCTTCTTTGTTCTTGCTTTTGGAATCACTTGTAGGCTGTATGGGATTTCAAAAACATACCAAAGTGAGTGACTGTGAGAAAAGTGAAGTAGAACTGACTACAAAAATGAGTGTTTATGGAAATATTTTGGATTCCACAGAGATGATGATAAGCAAAAGCAAGTGATTTGTTGTTGAAATATGTGGTAACACCACCAGTTTATTTGACATACTCTGTTGGTTCACAATAACAAGCACTATTTGGCTATAGTTATATTGGGTAAATTCAGAACTTTTTTCCCTTAATAAATATTCCATTATTTATTGCAAAATATTCACATCATATTTGATTTTTTTTCCCCACCCAGTATTGTGCAGCCCTACTATAGACAGGTCTTCAAGTGTACCTAGAGAGCTTCTAACCATGAGAGTGAGTTGATAGTCTCCACTTGGAGTGCCATAATGCACGATTGTCCTTATGATAGATGAGTGCTCTTACCTGGCCACTTGCCATTTTTTGAGTAAATCTGCAGAATTATCTGGACTGTTTGTTACAGTTTCCACTAAAAGTTATAATGTTTATCTGTCTGATAATAACAGGTATGTTGCATATTCAATTCAGGACTATTCAGATTTTAAAATGTATTGTCACCACTTTTCATGTTTTATATAAAGCTGGCAAGAATTTGGTACATACACTTCCTGATCCACTTGATTCTAAACAAAAACAAAAACAAAAAAAAATCTGTGGGGGAAATAAAAAGCTGAGATTGCATGTGAAGTCTTTTTCAGAACAGTTCCTTATGATTTACCTATCTTGACTTTGCTGCCTATGCTGTGATCTTCTCAGGGTCAAATGGAGGCTCTGATCGGAGCTCTCAAGAAACTGAGTGAAGATTCTGATTGCCTACGTGTCCTAGATCAAAATTAAGATCCAGCCCTGCAATGATTAGTCCTGGGTATGATGTTAAATTGCATCCGGCCCTGCAAGCAGTCCTCCAACTTGCAGGGAAACAATTTTTGGGGGTTGGTGGTGGGATTGGCACTCCAGCCACCGTAAAACAACTCACAACTGCTCGATTAAAACGAGCTAGATACTCTTCTGCTCTCTGTGGGAGTAGCTCCTCTGCATCCTTCGGGAGCCCCATCCCCGTCTTATCTCTCCAGCAAGATGACCATCTTCCTCTGCTGCCAGGGAAGCTTCATAAACATCCTATTTGGGTGGTGGCACACTGAGGTACGCAGACTGGGGTGTGGCCAGATCTCTGTAGGTGGGTATACCTGCATTTGGTCTGGTCGGTCTGACGCCTGCCATACTCAGGGAGTAGCTGTTGCTGTAGCGGATCGGCTGCTTCCGATGGTGTCTGCCCCTCTGTTCAACAAGCGTATCAAGAGACTCAGGCTCTCCTTGAGTGTCTTGTCTGTTGTCTCAGTGTATGCTCTGAACGCGGTGAGTAATGTCTTGTCGAGAGAGACATTTTACTTGCAACTCTGCTTGGTGGTTGAAGGGTGCCCACGAGGTGATACTACTGTTACTGACTGGGCTGGCTATGAGGATTGTGTTGGTCCCCATGAGTCTGGGTGTTGGGCAGGGTCGTGGGGTCCAGCAGTTGTGGGGCGTCCATTGGTCAAGAAAGATCTACTGATCTTGACTTTGCCGACGATGCAGTGATCTTAGCGGAGTCAATGGAGGCTCTGATCGGGGCTCTCGAGAGACTGAGTGAGGAGTCCGAGTGTCTGGGATTGCGAGTGTCCTGGATAAAGATCAAGATCCAGGCATTTAATGAATTCTTAGGCACAGCCATCAGTAGTACCACTTACCTTGGCAGCGACATTCACGTCTCTGGTGTCACGTGTCTTCAGCAGATGGATTGGAATAGCATGAGTGGTCATGAGGTCGCTGGAAAGGGGTGTGTGGTGCTCCCGATGTCTTTGCAAGAAGACAAAGGTCCATGTCTTTAGAGTCCTGGTGCTCCCTGTCTTGCTGTATGGCTGTGAAACATTGCTGAGGACCCAAGTAGCTGGACCAGGCCAAGGGGATGCCCACGTAACACCTGGTTGCTGCAGATGGATGGCCATCTCCGGAGGGTGGGACTGGACCTTGTATCTGTCTGGGGGATTGCTGGCCGGGATACCGAGGAGTTTCGCTGTGTGGTGGGTGCGGCAACGTGCTGCATCAGCGCATGGTTCCTAACCTGAACTGACCTGCAATGACGTCTTGGGCACTGCCGTCAGCAGTGTGTCTGTCTGTTGAGAGAGTCAGCTTCGTAAAGAGGTTCACTTACCATGGCAGTGACGTTCATGTCTCTGGTCACTCTTCCTAAGGAGTCAGTATACGGATTGGGATAGCATGAGGAGTTGCTGAAAAGGGGTGTGTGGCTCTCCCGATATCTGTGTAAGAGTCTGGTGTTCCCTGTTTTGCTTTATGGCTGCGAGGCTATTCAGTGACCTGAGACAAAGACCGGGCTCTTTTGGTAATATGAGTATCCTTACGTACCACTGGTTTGACTTTGTGTCAAACAGGCTGTTGCCTAGGGTGTCCTGAAGGAGGCACATTGCCTGCATTGTGAGGGAGCATCATTTACGGCACTACGGTCATGTGATACAATTCCCTGAGGGTAATCCAGTTTGTAGGATCCTCATTGCTGTGGAACCAAGCAGTTAAACCAGGCCAAGTAGACACCTGCGTAACATTTGGCTGCGGCAGATAGATGGGCACTTCTGGAGAATGGGACTGAATTGCGTGGGGTTGCCAGTTGGGACCCTGAGTTGTTTCGTCATGTAGTGAGTGCGGCAACTTGTACAAGTATGTGCTTCCCCAACCTGACCTCACCTGACTTGGGAATGGGGTGGGCATAAGGTTAAGTACAAGACATGTACAACTTCCAAGAAATACTTGTGTGTGCCATGTACTCAGTCCTCATAAAATAGAAGGTATCATCGCTGAATTTGGACTCTAGGTAAGACTGTTGCTCTAAAGCTTTCTAGCATGGAGGAAACTGCTTACTGAAGTCATTGTCAGTCCAGAAACAACTATAACACCTTTGGAATTTGATGGCTAAGATGGGAGAAAAATCTGTTAACAACATCCAGACCACTTCAAAAATAGCCAGTTTGGCATGGAGGCAAGAAGGAAGCCATTACTAAAATTAAAGCCTTCTCTGATCACACGTGGAGCATGCAGCCAAGGATTGGAGTAATTCTGCAAAAATGTAGCCAAAGGTGGTGGTGTCAGATAAGACCTAATCAGAGTTTTGAGGCTTGAATGCTAAGAGGTTGATTTACTGCAGACCAAACACAGTATATCAATGGACCCCACTCAATACCAGATTTACAGCAAAGCATGACGTGCTGTTTTATGGGACTGGAAATCCTGTTAGGAACAAAGCAAAAAAAACATGCTACAAAAGTAACGTGAATACCAAAGGAATGCTTTTTTCAGTCTGTTAAAAATGTGGTCAACAGCCAAAAATACAATGTAGAGGCTAAAGAATATGGAATGAATATCTGAGTGGCCCAGGTAAAATTCTGAATTGAATGCTTTTGAGAACCTGAAGAAAGATTTGAAATGTCTATGAGAAGTACGAAACTGCCGAAAAGAACTGATGAAAATTGTACCTAGCTGATCTTCTAAGAAGTCATTTAAAAAACTCAGCTGTGTCATCCAAAGGTGTTGGAACCAGCGGTTCAGTCATAGATCTGAATAATAAGATTTTTATTATACTTCATCTATTTTTATGGCTTGAGTAATTAATTTCAAACTCTTTAAAATTATAGGTTTTGTATGAAATATTAATTTTATATGTATGTCCTTTTAAGAATCTGAATGCTGAGGCCATATATGAACACTTTAAAAGATGCAGCCACTTTTGATGTTATTAGCCGACACATTCCTGCAGCGTGCTTGTGTGTGAGAGAATTGTGCCAAAATTAACAGTTAATATCTCCTGGACTGATTTGGGTTAAATTATTATTATTATTATTTTTAAGCAATGGTGGAAGGAAGAAGAAATGTTCTTCCCCTTTGTTCTCTCTTTTCGGCATGGCCAGATTTATCACCAGTTAGCATGTAAGGAGGAGGATAAAGAAGAGAAAGTGATGTTTGGGGATGGGAGACATACTTGACAGCATGGATCAGTTTGGTTCTGCTCAAATAAGAGCGAGCTGTCAACACATAACAGCAAGCAGACAACACTGGTGAGAGCTTGGCTTTGTTCCCTCGCTCCCTCCCCCTCCGGGTGCTTGATCCACATGCAGGTTTAAAGGATCCACCTGTCTGCCAGAGTACAGCATACTCTTCGTTCAGATAGTCTTCGGAAGAGGCATGTGTTGGTTTTTCCTTCTGGGCTCGATTTAAACTGTGCTAGGTATTGAAGGTCCGCTTCTTAAGAAGGTCTTAAGAATTCTAATTATTTTTATTTTGGGATCTTTCCATGATATGCTGCTTTTCTACTGCAACCAAGAACTTAGCCACGCTGGCGATACTGGTGTCCTGTGTCAATATGCAGGAATCATCTATAGAAAAAAGAGCATTATCTATATATTATTCATTAATCGCACATCGTGATGTATTGATGCATTCCCGATAACTCTGAACTTGAAAAACGTACTTTAGAACAGCAGAAAGGAATAGATTTATAATGCAAATTTACGCAAGTGAATGCTTATACTGCGTTCCATTTACCTTGGAGGTCAGAACTTGAAAATGGGAATGATGTCACACATGAGTTAACAGCATTTCAGTACAGCAAGTCTAAAAGCAATTTAGCAGTACTAGGGACCCATTTCAAAAAGCAAGATTTCTTACCCGCATAAGGTGTGTGATTTAATTTACCCCAGTTTAAATGGCCTTTATCTTTGTTCACTTAAATTTAGGCCAGACTACCTTAAATACAAAAAGTTCTCCACTTAAGCAAGAAATCCTGCTTGATGAAACAGGCCCCAGTTCTAGCCTGGTTAATTGTTAGCAACATCAGTGGATAACAGCACATTATGTGGTATTTTGTACATTAACACACTGTAGCAAGAAGTCCACAGATAGCGGTTGGGCAGTACTGCGTGTACGGTGCATTTAATGAGCCACAAATAAGGCATCAGTGCTAATACACATAAAACTACAGCTTTAACTTCTGTTGATAAAGGGCGCAGCCATCTTGAATTCTGAACTCTGAGTTGTCGATTCCTCAGAGTTTACTAGTCGGAAATCCAACTTGAGGGGGTGTTTCAGTTGAAATTTCTCGGAATTTACGAGTTCAGTTGGAATACAGCATAATTTTGCAAGCATTTGATGCTAACACAAAATGACAATTCTCACACACTTGTTAGCGGTAATTAGCACGTAATAAATCATGATGTACGCCACGTAAACGGTAAATAAGCATCTCTTCAGTTTTACATCACTGTAGCACTCCAAACCCAGCAACGGCTTTACAGAGCGACTCTTCTGCAATGGAAAACCGAAGTGAGCTGGAACTGTGCTGTAACTAGTCTCTTTGCAGTACAATTGAGTATGGCTTCATTCCTGTATGCTAGTAGCAAAGCACCAATAGTTGTCCGAAAGTGCTAAGAACACAACATTCCTTTGTAGTTTTTGTGCACTGGATAAAGCTTTTTAGATGTACTTTGCTTGTTCCTTCTCCCCTGCAAACATTTTACACTGTATCACTGTATCAGTATCTGAATTGTGGTTTTCATCTGTTGTGTTGGTCTGATGCTACCTTTATTCCTGCTTACAATCATTTACTTAACTATCAAAGTGTATGGGAAAAGAGAAAAAGGTAACCCTTAAGATGTATTATTGTGCCACTAAAGACGCTGTGAAAAATTTGGGTGTACCTAAATTATGTGCCGGTGCACCTGACTGAAAAAGTTAGGCGCACCAGTGTAATCAATTCAAAAAGTTAGTCTGGAGCCCCGCCGAGGCAGGCAATTTGCATAACCAATTGATAAAGAAAGCATTTCAAGCGCCAACCCAAAGTACCGAAATAATTGAAAAGTACTTTAGGCACTTTAGGTACTGGAACTTTTGTTAGTGGTACTTGACGGGAAGTCAGTGGAAAAGGGAAAGTGCTGCACTTTGGTGCAGTGGAAAGGTGTCCTTACTTGCACAATCTGCTGTGTCAGCCCATGCATATCACATCTTCAGAGGTGTCAGGTGATTGTTTTCCAGTGAGGTGAATTAGTGCAGTTGCACTCGATACTAAGAGTTCTTACAGCAGTGTGCTGTTTGCTCCTAGGTTTGCATTTTGCGGGTGCTATGAAGGTCTACGGCCTCCAAAGGCTCAGAGTAGGTGATGAGATGTAAATGTAGTAGGATTTGTAAGTGAAGTTATGTCATGCTCTTGTTTGAAAACAATTAGTTTGCCAAAACAATATATAAGCCATACACAGGATTCTCTTTGTGAAAATCTTCCACAGGCAAGACTTTCACTACTTTGAAGGCCCAAACTAGGTCACTCGATAGGTCGATAGATCTTATGGGGCATGTGCAAGCTTGTGAGATGGGAGAAGTTAAAATTAAATGAGCTCTTTGTAGGAGCTGGTCTTGTCTCACTAGAGAGGTATGTTTGTTATCCCAGCCCTCATCTGCATGGTCTACTATCTTGATACCACTCTAGTTTCCCCTTCCTTACCAGAAGGTTAAGCTGTCTGACCCACCCACAGAGCATGGTGGTTTGCTTTTGGATCTGACTCTCTCAAGCGTGGTAGACAAAATGCTATTTAGGAAGGTGAACACCGAGCCTTCATACATGTGTACAGCGCCATTTAATTCATGTAGGTCGAGATAAGGAATCACTTTCCATTAAAGCCCTTAGAGGGTCCAATAACCTTTTGTTGTCAAACTTTAACTTTGGTGTAATGTGAAAATGACAGATTTTCAATTATTTTAAACATATAAATATACTCATCAAAATGCATCTAATTTTGTTTTGTCCGGACAGTTGGGTTGGGGTGAGAACCCTGCTTCTGCTCTGTTTGTGTGCATTTTGCGTTTTCCTGCCATGCTAGGTTTCATTTCTTCCCACAGTTCAATATCATGCCTTTTCCTTTAGAGTTATAAGGGCCGTACCCCCACTTGGGTGCTCTTTAGCACTTATTTTCTGTCAGACCAACAGATATTTAATGCCATCCAGTAACTGCATCAGGACGTTGCTTGTTATGGAAAGTTCCTTATGTTGGACTAGCATCCTGTCCTGGTAGCTCCTCTGATTTTGTGTACTGTGCTGCCACGTCTAACATCTGGGATAGTTTCCAGGCAGTTGATTAGATCCAAACCAGTGTTTTTCCCGGCTTTTAATTTCTTTTTGAAAAATTTTAAAGTACCTGATGCACAATTAACGCCCATCACGTACTGGACAAGCAATATTACAAAAGCCATCTTGCAAAATGCAGGTGGCAAAGTGCAGTTTTTCTGGTAACTGATGTTACTCCTCACAAAAAAAACACTTTGGTGCTCTGGCATGCATACTTAATTGTAAATGTAATAACTTGAATAATTGCATTTTACAGATGTAATTTTTGCAAACTAATCTGAGCAGCATCAGCAGGTCACAGAAGCTGTGATTGTTAGTTTCTTTCAGACAGCAGAGGACAGCGTCACCCCTCACCATGGCAACATTTTCGGGCACTCAAGTCAAAGGGCAGAGACCCCAGGTGTGGAGAGTAAGCAGGCAGGCAGTGTTTTCAGAAACGTCCATAATCAAAACAGATGTTTGCCGGGCCATTACCGCGGCTTGGATGTGACTGCCGAGAAGTTAGCCGATGTTATCGATGGGAAAAGCTGTGTAAACAGCTATGCTGAGCGCCCGCACTTCATATGAGGGACAGTGATTTCTGTGATAGCTTACTCAGGCAGCTGTCTGGAACAGCATTTAACAGTTTCTTAGGTTTCTGGTCATATATTGGGTGATTGAAAAGAAGAAAGTAATGTTTTTGCATTATAGCAGGGTTTTGTCTTGCAACAAAGGAAAACCATGTGACTATAAGAATACACTAAACTGTGGGTGTCTATGTCTAAACAAGCATTTTATCATGTAAATATGTCACTGAATGGTAGAGATGTTTTACCCTGACAAAAGAAAGCATTGGAAATTAAATGAAAGCCACTTCAGGGACCTTGATTTTTGTGTGTGTGTGTGTGTGTGTGTGTGTGTGTGTGTGTGTGTGTGTGTGTGTGTGTGTGTGTGTGTGTGTGTGAGAGAGAGAGAGAGAGAGACAGACTGTCCCATTTGCACACTCAGTGCTACACAGATGTTAGATGTGCCGGTTTGCTTCTCTTCTCTATTGCACTTGCTGTTGTTGGCACCTGTCAACCCAACGCACAGTGTAATCCATCATTGCTCCCCCACCCCACCCTACAAACCCAACATTTGCCATCAGTCTGCTCCTCAGCCAGATCCTTGAGATCCAGTTACAGCTGCCATTGACCCTGCCATGAGTGGACTCATTCTGATATTCGCCTTTCACTATCCAGAATCTCACCCTGCTCTGGGCCCTTCTGTTTTTAAATCATGCGGCTCTTTGTTTATTTATTGCTTGCTTGAATGGTTATAGGCAGTGCTTACGGCTGAGGGCCCTTCGTCTAAATTGCCTCTCTATGTGAAGTCTATTTCAAGGTGTGTGACTGGCATCAGTGTCCTTGTCATTTGTGTTTCTGATCCCTCCCCAGGAACGAGTGGTGGTGGAAAACGAGCACTGGCTGGTGGTGGTGCCTTACTGGGCTTCCTGGCCCTTCCAGACAATGCTGCTGCCCCGTCGCCATGTTCTACGCCTGTCGGACCTCACCGCCCAGGAGCGAGAGGGTAAGGCCGTGTCACACCTCATTCCATACTGAATATGCAGAGGAAGCAAGTTGTGCTGAAAAATAATCTGGCATGAAAAGCACAACCAACACTGCAGTTACTACAGCTGATCTATTACGTATGTTCCACTTCGGTCTTCCATGTTTTAGCCCAAATAACTTGTCATGGCTTCAAAAAACCCCACTAAATCCACTTAAGGTCAACAACTTTTTAATTTGCTGCCGACCGATGGTGGATTGACGGTCAATGTGACCCAATACTCTTCCTCTCCCTGAGCTTTATCTGTAATCCAGCCTCTGGATATTTATAGCCAGTGCCAATGGTTTCCCATCTCCTTTTGTAGGCACCTAGTGGCATAAATAAGGTTCCTGTGATAACTTGCGGACTCTGTGGTTGGTACTTGGCTTTTAGCAACTACATAAAAAGTAGGTGAAGCCACATTGTAAGAGTTGTTGCTGTTTGGGTATGTTATCTGTTTTTAATATTTGCGATGGTGTTTGTGTATTTGATTAAAATGTGTGTATTGATCCTAAGAACGGGGGTGGCTGTTGAAGGATCTGGCACATACTGCTTATTCTAGGTAATGTTTATTCTCTAACTAAATTAGCCACTCAGCCTGGTAGGCCCCCGATCTTTTGAATTTTAGTCTTCTCTTAGCACAGTAAGTTCACCAACAGCTGTAGAAACAGGGCACAAATATGTAATTCTTGCTTCTCAGTGCTTTCTCTTGACTTCTTTTGCATTTCCCTCTCTGCATAAAGAAAAGTCCCCCCCCTAGCCCCCCCCCCCCCCCCCCCCACCCTGCCGTATCTGTTTACTGAGGCCCTGCCGGTGACACCAGATGGAGGGACTGGTGACAGGCATCTGCGCCAGTTGATAACTATTCCTGTCATGGAGGCGTGAGTTCTCAATGGGTTGGCTGTCAGTGCCTCAGCCCTGACAGGCTTAATCCAGAATGTAAATAAATGTCAGAGAAATGACGGATGTGGCCGTCGGGAAGCTGCTGCTATCGGGATGGTGTCAGGCGGGCTCCACTCCCCAGCCCCCTCCTACCCACTCTGTCAGAGGAAAGTAATTAAAGCCACACTGCAGGCCAATTTGCCGCAAGACCCCATAGTGCCTACTTGGCTGCAGTTAGGTGCTGTCGGGTCAGCGTCTGTCTGCCGCGTCTCTGTGCTGCATCCCTGCTGCGGCTCTGCACTGCGCCGCAAGGTGCTGCGAGACCTTTAAAGCGTCACAGGGCTCAAGTTTGAGGGCAGTTCGAGGACACTGACTCCGAGTAGGTGCTTGAAGGGTCGCTCCGCTGCACGCCGCACTCAGAAGAGCTTCTCTGATTTGTACAGCTCAGAGGGGCTCTTATAGTTCTTGTCAGAGCACTATTCTGATTGGTCATGCTCAGGAGGGCTGGACCCAGCCCATCAAGAACATATGTCTACATGAGCTGCATTAGCCAGGACCTTTTTACCCAGCCACAATATTTTTTTATTCTATTTGTAAGGTTTATTCTTGATGTCTCTAATTTTCTTTACTCGTGCTCCTAATATGCCCCGGAAATAAAACAGATTTTACTGGTATCGTGGTTCATTCAGTGCTCATGGTGCCGTCAGGAAGGGTCAGCAGCTGCTGGAATTAATGTTGTGGTTGTTGATAATGTGTTTATTGTACAAAAAAAAAAGCTGTCTGCTGTCTGGCTAATTTTATTGTTTGGGTTATTTGATTTACATTTTCGGCAAGTGAGACTTAGCTTAAGCTGCTTACAAAAAACAAACAGCTGTTTGTACTTCAAAAGCATTATGTATTTCCTTCCAGCTTTATGTAAACCAGCTGTATAGGTCTCGATAATATGACATGGTTTAAATAATGTTATACAAGTCTTGGATAAGTTTTACAGGAATCAGCCTAATTTGTGTAAAATCTGGTATAGCTGTGTGTACTGTTAATTGTTAATAGTTTGCAGTTTTCATGGAATGCTTTCATACTCCGCAAGTTGAAATGTTGAAAAGTACCTAGAGGTCTTGTATGTGACAGTTTTCATGTGACTTGTTGGAATTGGGTCTGGAATTAGTAATCGCTTTAAAGAGTAAAAAGGAAGTCATGATAAAGAAAGAGGTCCGAGTATATGAGTGAGTGTGCTTGAGTGCCATATGGATGCCGCCCGGTCCAACTAGACTTTGATCACCAGGATTCTAAATGGATGTGCTTGTTCAAAACAGGAATGGGTATTGCAGTATGTAACTTCCTGGGAGTTTTGTAAGAGACAAGATTCAGTATGTCTGAAAATAACTGAAACAACTTCGCTAATTTATTCTGGAGGACACTTGTGACTCGCAATGGTGCAGCTCTGCTCTCAGACTCCTGGCTGCAGAGCTTGCTTGCTGCTCTTCACCATCGGATTGCAACGCTGTCCTGGGTAAGCAAATCGGCAAAAACAGTGCAAATTATGTATGTGCATATATAGCACACACGACACACCTGATTTCCCTGGGAAATTGTGTCTGGCTTCTCTGTATGATGTAGATCAGCAAACTAATTAAATGGCCCCTGTTGTTGAGCTGGCAATGGATGTTTGTGTAGCCAGGTCACATGGGCCTGCTGTAGCTTAGCATGCGCCTATGTTACTGACAAAGGGAGCTTAAGCCACCAAACCCATGGCCTTCGCCATACAGCAGCGTGCTCGAGTCCAGTGCCGCTGATGATGGGATCGATTGAAAGCAAAGAACACCCTTTCACCTGTGGAAAAACACTTTCTTTGTCATGTCTGTCGTAAGAAGTGGACGAATACCATTTATATTTGGGCCTCGGAGGCTATTATCACAATTGGTTATTCTGTGAGTTTGCACCCATGAAACAAAGAAAAAGTCTTGTCATCCTTTAGTGCAGGACAGAAAACTGAAAAGATATAAAAATGCCTTGTGTGGTCTACGCTATTCTTGGTTTTAATAGGACAAACTGATTCTTTTCATTGTATTTAAATTGCCTGTGCAGTTGATGCCCTTGCTGGGGATTTTTAAACAATGTATAAATAAGGTTTTACCTATGAAGGACAAACTTTATTTACCCTCAGTGCTGCCAGACAGTGGATTTTCAAAATTACGTTGCTTGTCTTTTTAGTGATGGAAGTTATTTAATTCCTGGAGCGGGTGTGTGGGTATGTGTTTATCTGTGTGTAGGCGTGTGTGGCAGAGCAGAAGATAAGTTAAATTGATGTCATGTTTTTTTCCCCAGACCGGCCACAGAGCAGAAATGGCTTGCTGACGGAGCGAGCAGGCAACAGTGTGCCTTCAGCGATAATGACACCTGACTGGATAAACAATGCTCAGTGTTTTGCTAAATGCGGGTCTGCTTTGCGATTCTGAACCACTGCCTGTTCTTTCTCTTCCTCCTTTACAGCTTTGGCGTCCATAATGAAAATGCTGCTGACAAAATATGACAACCTGTTCGAGGTCTCCTTCCCCTACTCCATGGGCTGGCATGGTAAGGACACTCTGTGGGAAGGTGACTGTCTGGAGCCTCATCTGTTGGTGACGTGGGTGGGGCATGGGGTTGCTGTTTAGCCTCCTGCAGTCAAGGTTGGTGGTGGGGTAGAGCAGCAAATGGAAGCACCGCCCCTCGAGGCACCATTAGTGCTCCGAACCGTGGGTAATGCCCCCTCCCCCCTAGGCAACCTGATAGCACTGCTTAAATGCCTGCATGAATATGCATGAATGTGTCTTCTCCCAAGGGATTCTTCTAAACATTTCAGAAGTCTTTCCTTTAACAAACGAGCCCTACTGGGCTAAAGTCATTTTTTAAAGGCTGGTTTGTGTCAGACAATCAGCAATTTGGTCTGACACATTGTAACGTTCCGCAATTAAAATGGAAGCCAATGGTTTCCGGGATATAATATTTTGGAACAAATGGGGTTTGCTTATGTTTGTTTTGTCTGGTATTCAACTGTGGTAGACCTGGAAAACAGGTAAATTGAAGGAGTTTTTTTAGAATAAAAGTGTTATATATATGGATAGGAAAGTGAAAAGTAGCAGTTTTTTGTGTTCTTGAGTTGTTAGCAAAGGGGAGCAGACCCTGAGGTCTGACCATTCCACACACCATCTTCTCTGCAGGGCACTGGAGGTTATTTAATGATCCAATGGACTGTATTCATCCCAGCCAGATCACACCACTCCCAGCTAGGCAGTTTGATGCACTTCTATTTATGTCAGAATTTGGTTGGATGTGTTCATTAGTGGCCAATGACATAATCGCCCCCCGTCCTGTTAGTTTTATTCTGTTTCCTGTGTGCCTGAGTGGTGTTGTGCTCATTATGGATCTTCAGCTCTGAGAGGAGCCATCATGTGAATAATTCATGCCGTTTCCATCTCCAAACTCTCCATTTGCACATTTAGAAGAGTTTGTCTTTCTGTCGACAATTAGTGAGGCTCGCAGTGAAGATCATGTAAACTGTCATCTTTGCAGGCTTCTGATTCACAAAATGTGTGTGTGGAAGAAAACAACCCCAACACTAATAAGCAGACAGTCACTTCTCCATCCGCTTTAAGTCCATTCATTCTACCACCACCATTTAACTTTTATTGTATAAACATCAGTTCTGTGCATACACACTGCATTTACCTGTGTGAATTTCGGGGTAGGGTGCTGAGCTGAACCTAGTTTAATTTTTTTTTTCCTCATTTAATGAAAGCAGCCTCTGAGGATTGTTGGTTACAGTCCACATGAGACATTTGCGTGTCCTTGAGTGAACCCTTTCAGCCTCAGTACACATTTTTGGTCACGTGTTCATTCTCAAAGGACATTGGGATCAACTCTGCAGATTACAGGATTTTCTGCAGCGGTGGGGATCTTGTGTTTTTGAAGCACGTTTCTTATTCATTTTGTTGTTAAATGCTTCCTGGATCCTCTGTTAATGCCAAGGTGATAACAGGGATATGACCTGCTGAGACTGGTGTTAGCTGAGGGATTTGTCACCAGGACTGGCTGATCTTGGCAATGTTGTGACGTCAGAAGTTGTGGCAGGGAAGCTGCATCAAGCATCTCTCGTTCCATACCAGGTGACACCTCCTCCCTGGGCAGTGTGAGCCCATAGTTTCGGTGTGTGAGGCCTCACCAAGCCATCCCAGCTCATTTTTCTGACTCGGACTCTCTATCATTACCTCTCCACTGACACCTTGTATGTGCTGCACAGTAGGAGGACTCATTGTATTCTATGTGTGGTGAATGCATATTGGTTTCGCACTATTCTGCCACCACCACACATACTTCTTTTATTAGCATAACTCAAAAAGTATTTCACATATCTTTTTCAAACTTTAGAGACACATTGTTTGGATGAAGATCTGGAACTACTTAAGAGGGAGACAACGCACGAAAGAGAGAGATCTACTTAGTATTGGCTTATAGTGTACTGTTATACTGATGTCATGTGTACAGTATAAGCTAATAAAAAGTGCAAATGGTGAGCGTGTAAGGTTCAGAGGTGTGGACCGATCCAGCGTATGTATGTGCATGTATTTCAGTAATTTTGCCCTAAACAGCTTCTCATGCTGACTTTCCTCCTTTTCAATACAGAAATGTGAATGGAAAATTTAGTTACAGCAGAGTGTAGACAGACAGCAGAATGCACAATGCACAGAATGCACATTTCTATCCTTACTGTTAAAATTTAAATTTAGATGGATTGTTTGGTTTGCTTGATTTAGGGAAAACTGATGTAGTTTTGGTATATTTAATTGCTACTGCATTGTTTATCCTTCGTTTTAAATTTAAACAGGACAAATGGATATTGGATTTTTTACGTTTTATATTAACAGTAATGTTCATTGAGAGTACCTTTTTCAATAAAATATTCAGCATTATCTTGATTGTTATCCAACGCATGAAACAACCTCAAGCTAAATTTAAAACTGATAGCTGATACCAAATACGAGTTATTTGGTAATTGGGCGATTCATCCGACTAATAGATTATTTGTGTCAATAATCGATGATGAATTCGACTGTGAAAAGTCGTTTGTTGCAGCTCTATTCTAAATAGTATTTTTTCTGTTTCTTATCACACACTTAATGTCGACAATAGTTGATGAAAAAAATCCAAAATGGACATCCCTAGTTAAAGGTAGAAATTATTAAGAATACCATTTCATATCGCAATCAGGAAGTGATTCCATTTCCCATTGTGGCAGTGCGTGCATGTAACATCAGAAGCAGTGCAAGTGCCAGAGAGTTCACTTACTACAGCCAGACCTTTCTCGGAAAAAAGGTAAAATGAAGTAAAACAAAGTCTTTATGGATGGAGAACTACACCTGATATCATTTAGAGACATATCGCACCAAAATTGATGCAGCAGCTCTAGGGGGCAGCAATGGAAGGAAAGGGCAGCTGCAGAAAACACTTGATCTTCTTAACTAGGGATCCATCGATACTGCTAGTTTAATCAGTATTGGTTCTGATACTGTGCTTATGTTCTCGTGACAATGAGCCAATGCCTCTCACGATACCATGGAATGTATTAGCGATATCATTAATGAGCACAGTAAACGGGACAGAATATCTGCCGTATGGAAATACTTCAAAGTTAACAGTGAAATCCAAAGCATAACGGACTGCAAATTGTGCTCCATTTTGTATAGGGACAATAACAATTTAATTAAACATCTGAAAATTAAACATAAGAGTGTGACGAAATTGCCACCAGCAACAACACTTCAGCAGACGCTAGGATGAATGATAAACCTTGTGCAGTAAAAATGACGGAATCTCTTACCCAGTATCGATCAGGCACAATGTCGTATGCAGAGACCGTAATACTTACTGAGGTGCTACACGATATAAAGTTTGTGGACCACTACCTTAGAGATTTTAGAGCAGGGGTCTTCAACTCCGGTCCTGGAGAGCTACTATCCAGTTGGTTTTCAATCCTACCTGGCTTCTGATGAGCCACACCTGTTCTCAGGTAAATACCAGGGCCTGGTGTGGCTCATCAGAAGCCAAGTAGGATAGAAAACCTACTGGATAGTAGCTCTCCAGGACCGGAGTTGGAGACCCCTGTTTTAGAGTGACATGTTTTTGAACCATAATTAATCTACCGATCCATTGTTTTCCACAGAGCCAAAGAAATGATGATCAGCATTAGGGCTGGGAAATATGCGGCAGAAATTATATGATATTTACAGACATTTTCACAATATCGATATTTACCACGATATTGTAAAATTCTTGTGCGAAAAATTGTCAAATATGACGGCTAATTTTGAGTTTTTCTGATTATGGTGATCAAATTGTTTTACTTATAGTTAGGGATTATGTTACAGGTATAATGAGAAATTGCGCTAACAACTCATACCTTGACTCATACCTTGATGGAATTTGTTTTTTAAAAGTACATTATCTGATTACATAGAGACAAGTTACACGAAGTTGGACTTTTAATAAAGATTTTTTGGAGAGGTGGGGAGAGTGTAGGGGGGCTAGTGCAGGAGCCTTATTTGTGATCGTGGTAAACTTGTCATGTGACCGATTACTTACCGGTCATGTGGTATGTAGACATACCTCCTGATGCTCATGTGACGCGAACACAGGGCTTTAATTGGTTGATACACAGAACACTGGGAAGGTTAGATGGTGAAGCGGAAACAATTTCTTAACCGCAAACGAAAGGAAATATTACTCTGTGGAATACTTATTTTGCTGCTTTATTTTGTTTCTTTCATCCTTTGTTCACAACCTGAAAGTCAACCGGATTGTTTTAATGGAATAAACCGCCCTTTAATTTCATTTACTCTCCGTATGTGCTTTATCTGGATTGTGTGTCAGGAATCTTTTCCATCAACCTCACGTGGCAACTTTTGTTTGAATTTCCACTACAGCTAGAGATTGTAGAGGTTTGCTGGTGTAGAAGGAATAGGGATTAGATGGAGGGAGGGGATGGTGGGGCTTTCCAGGGAATGCAATGCATTCGTTCTGAGGGCATCTAGTTGTGCTCTGTCCCAACATTTGTGTTTTGCATTGACAAGAGTCAGTTCATAATCCTCAACGATGCCTGAATAAATATGGTATCTGTCAGTGAAACCAAATAAATCAAATGTATGCATTATTGACTGAGGAAGTCATATCTTTTTGTATTAACTTTCATTAATACTGCATTCTTTTCTGTTTTATGTGAGACCCAAGAAATAGTGTCATTAATGCTCGCTTAATGTTTATGGCTGTGATCCCCGGCGCCACTGAAGATGCTGCTGCCACCCGGGTGACATCTGTGATGGTTATGGGAGAAAACTGGGACTTGGCACTCCGAGCAGGCACTAGTAGTTGTGTCTCCTCTCTCTGTAAGCAGAGTGTGCCATGTCTGGGTATTTCGGTGCTGTTATTGGGGCAGGGAGGGGGGCTGTCATGGGTGCCCTTAGCCTTCATAAACATGGTCCCTGATGATGCGCTTCTCACAGTGCTACTGCCTTTACCGGTCCTTGTTTCATGGCTGATGCATGTGTTTTTCAAACTGGGGAACTGCCGCTGGCAGAGCGATTGAGCGCGATTGTGTTTGTGCATTTTACTAGGTGTACATGCGGCTCTGGTTATTTATTTATTTTTTCAAACCCCTGTGCAAAGCACACTTTGTCCTCTGCAAGGTCCTTTGAAATTGAAGGGGATAAATTGCTCCATTAAATCGCTCGCTCTTATTTCAGCTTTAATTTTTTTTCCCCCTGTCTTTTATGTTTTTATAATGGGACACACTGAGGCTTGACAGGAGCGTCAGAAAATATACGAGGGGAAAATGGGATAACGATCGTGATTTTCCTCAAATCCACAGCTCGGCAGGTTAGCCGGTTTTACTTTGTACCCGCGTGGCTGCTGACGGCAGGACGTGGAAAACGAGCAATCCCAAAGTCTGCCCGTTCAGCGTCGTTAAACTGCAGCTTAGCCTGAATAATCTGAATTCCATTTGTATTTGCTCTGCTTTTGTGTTCCCATACATCCTGCATTTAATTTGGTGGCATAGATCCTATATTCCATCACTTTTTTTGTTCCATTCCATTTTGTGCCCCATTTTGGCTTTCATTTCATTCTGAAAGCATGACAGTGCAGTGTGCTCAGGTGGAACACAATAGGTGGAACATGTGGGTGACTGGGTCCTCTGTGATGTTTTTATGGTTATTAACTTATGCTTGTGTGCCTTAAAGTTTATAGTCCAAATTAGTGCAAATGACCTGCAGGCTTTATTAAACTTTGTTGGTTATTGAGCCTGTGGCAATTGGGAAAGGAATGAAAATGGTACAGAAATGGTATTTATGTAATTTTCCTGAAATGTCAGGCAACATTGTCTAAGTGTAGCGCAAAAAAAAAAACGTGAGTGGTATTAATTGTTGGGTACAACTATTTCTGATTTTAAGTATTCTCTTGAGAATGGCTGATATGTTTTCTTGGTTGGTTGACAATTTGCATTCCTCAAAAGCTGAGAATTGAACATTATTAGATTTCACACATCTTTGGTGAGAGTTTTAAGTGAGCTAAATCAGAGTTGCTTTCTGAGATTACAGGAGAATGCTAAATGGGGGGAAGCCGAATGTCTGTGCGACCTCTGGCCTCTTGGTAGTGAAGCTTCCGTTGCTTGCTTTGGTGCTCCTGTCCAACCAAGGGCAAGATTTAGTTACATAATAGCATTATGAGATTGTGTGATATTCATGAATGAAGAATTTTTTTGCAGAATAGATATTTTTTTTCTATTTTGAGGGCATGTGAATCATTCTTAGATAAAAGTGCAATTTTAAAAACACTTTTAAAATGGCCGGTCGTTAGATGAAGGGATATGTATTTGTTGGTTAATTGTTCACTTGTGGCTTCCCACCTCCTTACGCTAACAGTTTGCAAGATGGCAACATCAACCTGTCGACGCACCTTAGCTGTATGTTCCTTTACCTCCGGGGCAGTCTGCTCCTCAATTTAATCCTTCATCTCTGCCCCACTCTGGCTTCTGAAAAATTCTGTGTGATTAAGCTTGGTGGTGTCACCCACTCAGGCTCCGCCATTGTCGTCTCCAGGAAGATAATTGCTGAGAGCAATCAGCTGTCAAGCGCCCTGTCGGCAGAATGGTCCAGTGCAGCTTCTCAATTATTTTAATGGCAGTAATGGAACTTGTGAAACTCGCTGAGCAAATCCATTGAAATATATTTCAAGACCAAAAATGAAAATGTTTAGAAAGAACTTTCTAGACTCTTCTTCATTTTATGCCTGTTATTAGCCTCCCGGAACTCTGCCTGCGTCTGCAGCTGTTTTCTTACTTTGTTCCCATCGTCAACATGGCAGACGGTCTTTGTGGAAAGTGAGAACAACCTTAAAGGAGGTGGTTTTGTTTTGGCTGATTTTGTTAAACTCACTCACTAGTATGCTGTCATACATGTCTACCACAGGTCTGAACTGTGATTTTGGTGCACTACTAGTGAGCAGCAAATAGTCTCTCTACTGTGATACTCTGCTGTCTTTCAGGCCTTTTTTAATATAAAACACTTAAATTGGATTTATTTGGCTTTTAAGTTATGCTAATTATAATTTTCTTTTTTAGCGTTAATTTGTCTTGCATACCGATGTCCCCCTGTCTGAGTGTCTGTGAGAGGTGGGTATCCCAGGTGGGCAGTCACAGGGCACCTTGTCTGGGTGAGTTTTAGATTTGTTTTATTTTAGTGCGCAGCAGCTTGTGGCTGAAGCTTAGAAGCGTCTGCTAAGGTGTGTGGAAGCTACAAATCCAGGAGTAAATGTGTCCCTGTTGGGACCCAACATTCGCTGTCAATTCAGTGAAAATGGAGAGAAGGAAAAAGGGTAGAAGAGAAAGTCATTTGAGTGAGCTCTGTCTCACTTCATTTGAGTCCTATCTGAGATGGAGAGGAGATTCTGCGGGGAGTGACACACCATCTCAGGTGGCTTGTGACCTGAAATAACCTTCCCAGGAGCAGATGGGATGTGACTCAGACTGGGCCACACTACTTTTGTTCATTTTAAGTTTGGGCCGATTTCTCCTGCACAAGGGATTTCTAGGTAAGAAAGTGACGCATCGAAGCATCTGTGTGGTCACATTTTGCATAAAGCTGTTGAGTATCTTTTTTATTTATTTATTTTTTTTATATCTGCTGCATCAAGCTGTCTCCATTTGTCTTCATCAGACTACGGTATAGAGTATTAAGACCTCACCAGCTTGAACCCATCAGTTCAGAATGATGTGAAACAGTCTAGCTGGCTGGATGGTTTTATGGCGGATGCTGTTACCATTGGTAGCCTCACCCGCTGATGTTTGTACTGTTGTGAGACACCCCTGCCGTTGAGCCTGTGACTCATGCTCTGCTTGATTACTGTTTGTTATTGCTCATTTGTGCACCTGTATCTTCTGACCAGACAGAGTTGGTTGACAAAAAAATCAGAAAATGTTATATTTCTGCTATCTTAAAAACAGTAGTGGATCTGTTATCTGGCACTGTTTTCAATCTTCACAGTGACAGAATGTGACCCTGAAAGGGTAACCAATTATCTCTCAGTGGAAGGTAGTGATGTAGCCATATGCAAAATTCATGGTTTGGTACAAACCTCAGTTTTGGGTTCACAGAATGGTGCAATTTTGGTACAGCAGGGAAAACCAAATGTGTTTTGAAGTTATTAAAACTGATAAGACCTTTTGGAATAGTCACATATCTGTAGTAATTGGCACCCCTATAGCCATAATTATTTTTTTAGCCTTTTCTCAATTGCCTGGCAAAAGCACCTTAAATGCCACAGGGAGACTAACTTGCAGAGGCTGCTTATGCCTTGCTCTGGTCATACTGTGGTTGATGATGTCTCTAATGACTTAGCATGTTGGTTAGTTGGTTGTATTTCCAGCAATATATCTGAATATATCTAAAGTTTGGTATTACAGTGCTGAGAGACAGTCTAGGTCTTATCCGCTACTCACTCTCTAGTGATGGTGTAGCTTAATGAGAATGCAATATGTTACCATACTGCTAATTATGGCTGCAAAAACCATTAGACCCAACTGTCTCATAGCCACAATTAACAGAATGTTTTCCACATTGAACACCTACTTGTGATTTTAGGCTCTGCCTGAGCAATACACTGCGTTCATTTGCTTTATTGTGCGTATTGAACCAAAAAGAAAGTAACCGAACGGCCCACAATGGACACATGTATTGTTACAGCAATAGTGGATGGTGTGAACTCGTGTCGAATGGGGGACAATCTAGGAGCATCTGGTGTCACGGTGGATGTATGCCATGTAGTAGGTAAAATGGAAAGATATTCAGTGCTGAATAATATGGCTTATGGAGACTCAGAAAGCTGAAGGTTGCAAGAAAACAACAAGGGGTTGCTGCATTGCTGGAGGAACTATAATGCCTTCATAATGGCTAAGCCCTTGTAGGAAGTGAAGATAATCAGGAAAAATCTGGAATTTTACCTCACCATCAAGGGAACTTGATTGCTGTGCATACATTTTTGAGATGCCATTTTCTGTTTTGCACATGATGCAGTAGATGGAGGATTTAATGGACTTCAGTCACTAAGGGACTGTTTAAGCTTTGTCCTCTGCCTGGAGGCAATATTGCAGAAGGGCAGTTACTTCAACAGCTGGTTCAGACAGTTGAGCTAAGCACTGAGCTAAGCCCCCTCCCCCAGAAAGATTCAGGTCCTGCCGTGCCAACCCTGCAGTCCCATGCTCCTGTCTGCAAGCCCCAAGAGTCAGCTGGGCTTTGCAGACAGTTAGGCTGCAGTCAGTTACATCGCGGTGAGGATGACACCCATAACAAACGAGCATGCTGACATACAGAGCCTGCCACTTTGCTAGCATGTCCTCTCTTTGGTGACATTTAAAGAAAAGCCTCTGGAGTTTGCTGAACTGCGTTTGTTTGCCTGTGCTTGCCTCCCTATGCCTCTCAGCCGCTTCCACGCGTTAGGGGTGCCCTCTCGTCTGCCGTTTCATCCTCAGCCAAGCTGGAGACCGCAGGCATAAAGCAGTACATTCCCTGTGACTCTTTGGCACCAATGTAGGATCTGCAGCAACTGGCTTTGTGAGAATGAGACCAGAGGGCATTCTGTCAGTATGGGTGAAAGCTGTCATGAAACCCAACGCTTACCTAACCAGAGCTTTGCACAGCTGCTGATGAGCTGGCCTGAGAACCAGTTTATTTTTTCCTGCTTGTTTCCACTTTGCCCTATGTGAGTTGTCAGGGAAAACACACATGTATGTTTGGGGTGCTGCTTTCAGTTTTTTGTCATGTACTCAAGAAGAAACATGAGGCTAAAGTCACCTGAGAGTTACTCTGCTTTCACAGATTATTTCACTTCTCATGCTTCTGGCCAGGACCCATTATTTCCTGGCTCTTTGAGGAACCTTCTATCAGCCAAAACCCTAAAATGAGGTTTCCTGATAAATCTTTAGTGCTGTTGAATCACACACCCTTAAAGGGAAATTGAAAACTGAAAAGCATGACCGGCTCGACTCTCATGTATGTGAAAGACAAGATTAGACAGGTTCCTTTAAAGTGTTCAAGAAAGGTAATTTTCTATTTTTTTTGAAGGTTGATCCACAGCTTTAACTCCGGATACCAACAAGTTTGATGTTCTGAATCACTAGATGGTTTTTGACTTTCTGCCTCTGCACAATTAGCCTAACTACAAAGTACATAGTCTAGAAAAACTAACTTCAGTTCATTGCTGGAAAAATGCCTTTGATAAGGTCACTGTTTCAGTGTTCTGGGGGGTTTTCCCAGTGAAACGCATTTATTTCATGATCTATGACCCTGTGGCCTTTTTTTATATATATATATATATATATATATGTGTGTGTGTGTGTGTGTGTTTACCTATCCTTATGGGGACACAATGTCCCCATAATGTGATAAATATCCGTTTTTTTTCCCTTATGGGGACCGGTTTTCTGGTCCCCATAAGGGAAAACTCTATTTTATAAAAATCGGTGACTGCTATGAAAAAACTAAAAATGCAAAAACTCTTGTATTTTGTTAGGTTACTTATGGTTATGGTTAGGACAGGGTAGCGGTTAAGGTTGTCATAGTTAGCGTTAGCTTTTTTCCCATTGAAATGAATGAGCGGTCCCCATAAGGATATGTTTACCCTACGTGTGTGTGTGTGTGTGTGTGTGTGTGTGTGTGTGTGTGTGTATTTGTGTATATATTATTTTATTCATTTATTTATTTTAGATTTGTATAGTCAGTGGAACCCCCATATCCGCTTGTTCGGTAACCACGTTTTCAGTTATCCAGGGTTTGCAGTGGCCTGAACATTTTACACTGAAAATATTCAATGGGAAATGGAAAATTCCCAAAAGAAATGGTTCGTAAGTTTTTAAATCCGCACTACTCGGAGTAGCCCTTCCATTCCGTCGCGCTTCATATGTGAATCATGTCTTTGTGTCACCCCACACATGCTGTTCCGCTTCCCTGCTAGCCACTTAGCCTCTGTCCATGTCAGTGTACTTGGTAGCCGCCTTATTGCTGTGCTGTTTAACTCTCTAAACATTCATTAATAATGTCCACCAAAATGCAACAGTGACGCTGGCAGTAATTCAAAGCCAGGATTCAAGAGCGAGAGATGCCCTCTTCACATAACTTTTATCACAGTATATTGTAATAATCATTTTATTTCATTAGTTATTGATGTTGATGTCTCGTTGTGTTATTTATAAATTAAAATTTCTCATAGGTATAACTTGTTTTTTGTGTACATATATATGTGGTCACTACTATCCATGGTTTTGGCTGAACATAAGTGTCATAGGTCTTGAAACGTGTGTGTGTGTGTGTATTAGTGTGTGTGTGAGAGAGAGAGAGATGTGGGATGTTGTGCAGATAAGCCATTACAGTAATTTTAGCCTTTTGCGTGGATTGCTGGCTTCCTTAACCATTAGCATCATACTGCCTGTCTACCACTGCTATATGGAATGCATATAACTTTAAACTAAATATTATGTTTAGCAGCTACTTCTATACAAAGCATTTCTGAGTTTCTGCTTACTAAGTAGATGAAGTTAGGCTAGCAGAGTTTGAACTTATGAACTTGAGTCAGAAGTTTAGTTTCTCAGCCATGACGCTGTGGTGTGCAGAGGGAGCCTCATCCTGTGGGATGTAGTCACAGCAGCTGTGATGCTGACATAGAGTAAGGTGGAGGGCCAGGTTCTCACAACCAGGCCCTGCTTCTATCCCAAAGTCTATCTTGAAGCTACCATACATCAACAAGCACTCCACTGCCCAGATTGGCATCCACTCACAAGATGAAAGAAAGTTTCACTGTTGGCTGAAACTGATCTGAAATTCATCACATGTTCTTGGATTTATATAACTTCCATGGTCTTCCCTTCAGCAGTAATGCAGTGCAATTTGTACTGAATAATTTAATCAGGACATTGACGGATTTACTGAATTCATTTAATTTGTCTAAGAAAGAGATGAGTGTTGAGGCAAATTATGGAGACTCACATAACTGGAACAAATACTCTGCATGTGAAGGCTGCATCCGCAAGAAAATGGACTCCTAAGCTTTACTTGAAATAGTTTAAGCCAAAAGCCAGTGGTGGCTTGTTTGTCCCCTTGCTGTAAGCCCTAGGGCCCCCAAGTTGACAGCAGGCAAGAATGGGATGGAAAACTCCATCCATTAGCATGCACATCTCTAGTTCTGTGAGCAGGTAGCATGCCAGAGCTCACCTCTGGGAGCTGAATGACATCGACATGGAATTCTTCATTAATGTCAGCGTGCTAATTACTTTGGACGTGACTGCACGGCAGCTCAGGAGGCTTAACGAGCGTCTGGGTTGGTGAGAGGCGGGGCGCCCCAGGATAAACAAACACACATGCTGAAGCCATAGACTGAGAATGAGCTGCTCAGGCACATTCAAATCCAGCTCCATTTCTCTAAGAATGAACTTAGAAAGAAGAAAGTTTTTCTAGCATGTGCCAAACAGTCAGAAGGGGTCTTCATTAGAGAAAAAAACACTGCTGTCCAGTCCTTGTACTTCAGAAGACTGGTGCAAAGTTATTTTCTCTGATGATGCCCCCTTCCAACATCTGGAAAATCGACCGTCCGGAGGAGAAAAGGTGAACGCTACCATGAGTCCTGTGTGATGCCAACAGTCAAGCATCCTGAGACCGTCCATGTGTGACAGGGTTGTGTCTCATCCAAAGGAGTGGGCTCGCTCACAGCTCTGCCCAAAAACACTGCCATGAATAAAGAATGGTATTAAAACGTCCTTCAAGAGCAACTTCTCCCAACGATCCTGGTACAATTTGGTGGTGATCGGTGTCTTTCCCAGCGTGATGGAGTGCCATGTCACAAGGCAAAAGTGACAACGAAGTGGCTCAGAGATCATGACTTGAAAATTTGGATCAGTGACCAGGAAACTCCCCAGATCTTAATCCCAATGAGAAGCTCTGGTCAATCCTCAAAAAGCAGGTGGACAAGCAGAAGCCCACAAATTGTGATCAACACCGAGTTCTAACAAGACAAGAACGGATCACGATCAGTCAAATTTGGCTCAGAGGCTGATATCCAGCATGCCAGAATGAATTGCAGAAGGTATAAAGAAGGGTCAACACACTAAATATTGACTCTTTGCATAAATTTGATGTATTTGCCAATAAAAGCCTTTAAAACTTATAAATTGTTTATAATTGTTCTATAATGTGTCATAGAAACTCATTTTAAAAGTGCTGAAGTTTTTGAAACGCAAAATTTGTGTCACTGACAAAACTTTTGGCCGTACCTGTACAATTGAGAAGACTGGGACACTGTCACCAGAGCATTTGGAGGTTAAGGCCGTTGTTCAACCGCTCCACAGTGAAATCACTCTGCAGACCCTGGGATTTGAACTGCCAACCTTCTAATCACAGACACAGCTTCCTAAGCCACTGTATACAGGTATCCCCCACTTTATCAGAGTAAAGCATTCCTATGAAACCTTTTGTGAACTGGAATGACGTAAAACAGAAGCAATTACCATTAGTTTATATGGGACATTTCTTTGACTGCTCCCAGACCCAAAGAATTTCCTACCAAATAATACCAAATAATGCAAAAAAACATAAAAAAAACATATAGTAGTAGTAAAAGCAGGGATGATATGATAAATATACCGCCTATATAAAATAGAAATAGTATATCAATGTAGTTTCATTTACCACAATCAATACAGGTATGTGTCACTTAACAGGGATACGTTCTGAGAAATGCCTCGTTAGGTGATTTTGCCATAGTGAGAAGGTCAAACACTACTTACACAAACCTAGATGGTATAGCCTACTACACAACTAGGCTATATGGTGTAGCCTACTACACAGCTAGGCTATATGGTATAGCCTACTACACAGCTAGGCTATATGGTGTAGCCTACTACACAGCTAGGCTATATGGTGTAGCCTACTACACAGCTAGGCTATATGGTATAGCCTACTACACAGCTAGGCTATATGGTGTAGCCTACTACACAGCTAGGCTAGATGGTATAGCCTACTACACAGCTAGGCTAGATGGTATAGCCTACTACACAGCTAGGCTATATGGTGTAGCCTACTACACAGCTAGGCTATATGGTGTAGCCTACTACACAGCTAGGCTATATGGTATAGCCTACTACACAGCTAGGCTATATGGTGTAGCCTAAATGAAAAAAGCACAGTATAATAAATACCTAAACCAGTAAGTTATCATGTAATTTGTATTGTACACAATTGTATGTACTATACTTTTATATGACTGGCAGTGCAGATGATTTATTTACACTAGCATCACCAAAAACATGAGTAATGCGTTGCACTGTGATGGCTACGATGCACTAGGCAATAGGAATTTTCACTGCCGTCATATTTGCAGTCCTAAACGCTGTTTTTGATTTTCTCACTTTTTTTTTTTTTTTTTTGTATAAATGGAAATCCTCTTTGGGTTTCTTTCGGTTAGCAAAAACAAGTGCATAGGTCTTTTGCAAATGTGGCATAAAGTGAATATTTGTAAAGCAGGGAATACTTGTAGTTTATATATATGTATATATATGTATATGTGTGTGTATATATATATATGTACAGTATATGTGTATATATATATGTATGTATTGTAGGAATTAATAGCTCAAATAAATTTTAATATTCTCCACCAATATGTTTGAATTAATTAAAGTTTAATTAATTATTATTTAATGCTGATTATTAATCAATTGTTATGCCGAATGGTCGGCTCCTCCAAACTCAATTGCGGTATCCCTGTGAGTCTGTGAATGTGAGACTTAAATGGGATTCACTAATTACCAGTATCGCTTATTAACCTGGGTTAGAAGGCTCGTCCAGCGAGCTGCATCACCAGGTAATGTACACGATTGGTAGGCAAGCTCCCCTCACGGCCAATGAGAGAGAGTCTCGCGATGTTTCAGGCGAGTTTGAGGTTCAGAGCGTGTAGCAAGATCGCACAATGGCAGGAACTTATTATGAGACACACAATGACGGAGGCTAAAGTTGTGTAAAAGACATGCATTTATTCCTAGCTAACACTACAACTGACATAAGACAGACATTACACCTAACACAAACAACAAACACGAAATAACGGAATAAAACAAACAATGTAATTATGAAAATGCAATGACCGGATTTAAATGAGTAACCTGAAATGGGAAATACTGTTCTGCAAAGCAAGCACAGTTTGTGGAAACACGACCCTAAAGTCTTATAGCAGGTTAACAGAACAGCTTAAGTTGTTAGAATGAAAGGAAGTTGGTTTACTTGGTTGAAGAGTGGGGGGGGGGGGGTCTTGGCAGTTGATGGCAGAGCTGCTGAGCTGATGGCACTCAGGAAGGCGCGGCGTTTGGAGCAGTGGAATGGAGTCCCTTTAGATTCTCTCTCCTGGTGAAGCTTTGTCTTGGGTGCTGTTCTCTGTTCAGTTGGGCCTTCACCGGAGGGCTTCTTGTGGGTTTCTCTTCTCCCGGGCTGATGTTCTCCTTCGGGCGGATGGTTTTCTCTGCGCCGGCTGGCGGTTGTTCTGCTCTGCTGCTGGTTGTTCTCTGCTCCCCTTTGTTCTGAGGTGCTAGATTTTTATGGTCTAAAGTTCATGAATAGGGATGACCAGGAATTCGACTCCTGGCCCAATGGCTGGCCATCCATTTGGCGGGCTTTCGGAAGGGGGTCTGTTTCAGTCCTTTTGGGATTTATGGCCCGCCAGATTCTACCTTTACTGATGATTTTCATTAAGCTGTTATAACTTTTGATACATCCACTTTTATGGTAATCACTGACCAGATTTGGAATCAGGGGTGATTAACAATCAGTTTGATACCAAATATGCCATACCAGCTTCACAGGTACATACCTCATACCATCTGCATTAATTGATTAAACAATTAATTATTGTATCTATGTGACCGATTCACATCAGTATAGGATACAGGTGTTTTGGGTTGCACCTCAACAGATGTTACACTTTGTGCGGATATTACATCAAATATTCATATTACAAACAGCACATCTTATCCATAGATAGGCGTGGCCGTTAGTTTGTGGTAATATCAATATAAGTTGCACATCTGGAAAGAACATAATTTGTTTGGTGTGGCTTATGCCAATTCATCTTCTCCAGAATGGATAAAATACACCTTAATTCAGTTCTTTTAACATAGCATGGTAGAAACAAAGAAACTTGGTGAGGTCCACCAAGATCAGATAAGGACCACAAAGGAATGTTGGAAGAGAAGGGGGGGTTTTAACACAGAAGACTCTCTAATAGTTAGGACACGTACAAACATAACGTATCTGTATATTGAGACTAGTAGTCGTGAGTAAATCAATATACAGGGTATACAAAAGCCAAACTTAAATGAAACTTCCTTTAGGGTGTTTGTCTGTTGGGTGAGTGAAATGTAAGGCAGAGTGTATGTGGAGGGGGTTGGGTGCCAAGTCGAGGGACCCCTGTCCGGGAAGTCCACTCTGCTTGTCTGTAGGTCCCTAAATCTTTGGGCAATAAAAGTTGGAGTGCTAGCCTCCCTGGTTATCTGTGTGTGTGTGTTTGTGTGTGTTTGTGTGTGTAACCCCCCCTTTGGTGCCTCTCGTACCAGGCTCGGCCTTGTCTCAGGCCACCTGGAATTTAAGCCCTGTGATATGTGCATGTGTGATCCTACATATCCCCCCTTTCGGCTGATGATGGCATTGCCATCATTCAGGCGACGGAAGTTGAAACAGGATCACCACCATGCAACGAGGCATTGTTGACATCCCATTGTTTGGCACTCTGGGTGGCACAGTGACAGGATGGACAGGGAGGAGGCGCAGGGGCTGGCGCCTGGCTTCTGGGACCGCGAGGAGTGGTGAATCTTATGTCGAACAGGTTGCCAACGGCTGCTGCAGCTCCCAGCAGGGTGCTCAGGAGCCTCTTGGGCCGTCGATTGGACTCAGCTTGGGTCACGGTCGTTGGGTTACTGCTCCAACCTGTGGGTAGTGTCAGCGGTCCATCTGACACCTGTCCCACTAGTTTGGGGTCTCTCGTGCAGGTAATGGGCTCGGTTGACATCGTCAGACGAATACTCTTTCTGTGTGGGTACAACAGTTGGTAGTCACGAGACCGGGCTGTCCCCGGAAGATGGTGCCAGGTGGAGGCCCAGGGAACGCCGTGTCAGACTGGAGCCTCAGCCTCCTAGGCAGAGTAATGCTAATAGCGGGGGCAGCATCATCCTAGTAATAGGGGGTAGAAAATAAAGACCAAATTAGGATTGAGGGGGTGAGTCGAGACTCTGAATGTTTTGCACACCGGTGCAAAAGGAAACAGGAGAAAGAAATAGTGGGCAACAATTCTCGGCCAGAGAACAATTGCAAAGAAACAAACGGGACAAAGAAAATTGCAAAACCGGATCCTCTTCAGTAATTTCCCGGGCACGCGTGAGCCACCCCAGGTCCTTACCAAAAACAACAACCAAAATAAAATGAAAAGCTATCAAAAGAAAGAAACAGATAAGTACGGCAAAAACTGAAAAGGTCACCCAGATATCAGTAGTCAGGCCCACCACCTTAATCTACCCTATCTGTGACCATCTTTCCTCCCCTTTCTCTTTGGTCTTTCTCCTTGGGAGTTTGGGGAGATTTCAGACTGAAAAGATGTCTTTCTTTTGGTTGGAATGTGGTTTATTCCAAGCTTCTGGCTTGTCTTGAGAAGACTGGTTGGTGGGTGTTTCAGGCTTTCTCTGGGCTTGGTGTTTCTTCATTTGATTCCGATGAACCCACTTGAGGCATGTTTCGTGGGTGCCTTTGTTGGTTCGGATTCAGTAAGCCACAGGTGACAGTTTGTCCACGATCTCATGTGGTCCCGACCAGCGTGGTAGAAGCTTCCTGGAAAGTCTTTGTGCTGAGTTTGGTTGCACAAACCTATAGTACCAGATTTTGTCTCCCACTTGGACTTCATCTTGTGAGGTTTTCTGGTCATAGTAGGTTTTCCTGCCCTCTGCGGTTCTTTGCAGGTTTTGTTGGGCGAATGCAAAGGAAGCTCTCAAATGCTGGTGCAGGCTGTCCAGATATTGTTGTGTGGTGTAGGCTGTGATGAGATTGTTGTCACCAGGTTGGTAGAGTAGGTGGAGAGGGAGTGTCATTTGTCGTCCTGTCGTCAGTTCGAAGGGGGACACTCCTGTGGACTTGTGGGGTGTGGCTCTGATTGCCATGAGCACCAGAGGCAATTTCACATCCCAATCTTTCTGATTGGATGCCACATATTTCTTGAGCATACCGACGACGGTTCGGTTGGTCCGTTCTACTTGGCCGGATGCCATAGGATGGTGGCTGATGTGGAACTGGGCTTTGATCCCCAACAGTTTCCAAATGTCCTGCATCACTTCGGCTGTGAAGTGGGTGCCTCGGTCTGAGTTGACTTTCAGTGGGAGGCCAAACCTGGAGAACACATGGTTCGTGAGCAGATATGCCGTTGTCTGGGCTGTGTCGTTGGGTGCCGGGAGGCATTCTACCCACTTAGTGAACTGACAGGTGACTGTGAGGAAGTATTTGTTTCCGCGAGCTGATCTCGTCAGGGGTCCTACCCAGTCAATCTGTAGATCTGACCATGGGAAATTGATACCTCGTCGCTGCAGAGGTGCCTTGTAGGTTGTTTTGGCATTGCGGTGTCCTGCACAGGGTGCGTCGTGGGCGTACAGTAGCATGACCCCCCTTTGTGCCTGAGGGACCACGAGCCGTGGTGAAGTGTGGGCATCAGGGACATCAAGACGTACGCCCTCGGCAAGATGAAGAAAGGGTAAAGCCATGATCAGGTGATGGATGTCAGGAAGGGATGCCTGATCAGTTGTGGAGATCGAGTTAGCAGAGAGGTCGCGGAGGTGATCACAGACCTTGCCGAGCACAGCATCAGTGGGCTGGAGGGAGACGATGTCAGAGTTGGAGACCTGAAGGGAAAGTTCCAGAAGTGAGGCCTCTGGCATCGAGGTAGGTGCTCGGCTGTGGCTGCAGGTGACGACCTGGACAGCATGGGTGGGTGGGAGGGGACAGTCACCATGCAGTGCTCCTGCTTTAGCGAGTGCATCCGTGTGGTCATCGTATGTATTGTCCAGTCCTGGGAGTCTGGAATGACAGCTGACCTTCTTCCAATAAATCTGCGTGTTTCGTGCGGTAATCAGAGCATCGCACGTGTGCAGGAGGTCTTGGTGTTTGACTGGCTTGTTCCTTGATGTCTTGAAGCCATTCCGTGTCCAGTGAGGGAGATGGCACATGAAGTTGAGACGTGCATAGCTGAAGTCTTTGCAGATCAGCAGGTCCTTTACTTCACGTTCGGAGGCCATGTCCAGGGTGATTAAGATTGCTGCCAGCTCTGCGTACTGTGACGTGTGAGGACCAAGCTTGAGCTGTTGTGGTGGGACAGGGTCGTCATTGAGCCACAGAATGCCAGCTCCAGCTTTCAGGGTCCCCTGATGTTTGAATGAGCACCCATCTACATAAATGGTGATCATGTCTTGACAGACATTTTCCTCAAAGCAGTGGTGTTGCGACAGTTCCATTGGTGTGGGCGTGTCCACAATGTTGGGTGCTGCTGGTCCCTCCTGAGAATAGCTGTGGCAGCTGGGTGACTGTACTGCGTCAGGCTGGGCAGTTCTGGCATGAATTGTCAGGTGTTGGTCGTCAGCAAGCTCCACGTGACATACAGTCTCTTTTGTCACTGGTGACTCTTCTACCTCCATGGTCATGACCACATCTGTGACTTCCGTGCCTTGGAGCCACATGCATTTCCCGATCTTGGGGCAGAAGGATCCCTGGGTAGGGTCCAGCCTGCACAGGAAGGAGTCATGATGCTGGTATGGATCTCTTGTGTCAAGACACTGATCTCCAGCTGCGTTCTCTCCATGGTGTGGAGTGAGGTCTGAGGAGACAGCCAGGGTTTGACATTCCCATGTGGCTGTGTCAGGTGTCCACAGTGGCAGCGGTTCTCTAACTTGAGCCCAAATTTTCAGACGTTGGAAGTCTAACAATGGCTCGAACCGGTTCAGCAAATCTTTCCCAATGAGGAATGGAATGGACTCAAGTTGGGAAATGTATACAGGGTGCATTACATTCATGGGGCCGATGGACAAATCGAGGGGGATCATGTGATCCATCCTGGTGCCCACTGGTGAATATGCCTGCACGTCCAAAGAGCATTTCCTTGGCTGGAGGGTTTTGTTCTTCTGGGCGGCTAGGTGCTGCACCTGGTAGAAGAGACTGGCTGACATGAGGGTGATGTCTGCTGCAGTGTCGATGAGGGCCTCGAGGGTGAGAACATCTTCCAGGGTGATTGAGAGGTAGAATTTCTTGGCTACCCCCCTTTCCATCAGGTCACCCAGAAGCTGTGGCACAGGGGCCTGGCCAGGAAATGGTGAGGCGTCGCCACAGTCAGATTGGTGCTCTGAGTCAAGGCACACAACCAGGACAGTGCTGCCGGGCACCGGCGGGGGCTCATCCCCTTGATCAAGCTCTGTGTTGGTGACGGCAACATCAGGTGCTCTTACTGGGCATGAGTCAGTAGCACTTTCTAATTGAGGTAGGACTTCTTCAGTTGTTCCAATATCTCTGGTAGGGAAGGCCGATGACTGTTGAGTGTCATTTGGGGCTGACCTCTGAGGGAGTTTGTAGGCATTGTCTGGTGTGGGTTCAGGTGAGGGTTGTGGGGTCCTGCGTGATTTGTGCTTCCGTCCTAGTCATTTTGGATCTTTCGTCCGAAAGTCTTCTTGACTCTTGAGGGGATGCTGAGTAAAGAAATCACGCAGCAGCTGTAGTAGATTAGACTCTTCTTCTTCCTTGGTTCGTCCAGGCCTCGAGTCTGGATCGTAACCTCTCCTTCTGTCTTGCCAGTTCCGTGGTGGATTCCGTCGGGAACTTGGGGGAGAGCTTGGCTTAGGAAACTGGTTTCCCTGTCGGTCTCTCCACTTGTTCCATGGCTCCATTGGTCTTAGCTTACCCTTGTTAAGATAGCGCCGTGTCTCCCACCAGTCTGGCTGAGTCTTTGACTGCTGTGGGGGCGCACCAGGGTAACGCTCACTGTGGCTTGCTGCTCTCCAACCTCGGTCATGGATTGGTGTTTGATGAGGAGGGTGGCCACCTTCCAACGCTAGGTTGGGATCTGTAGTGCTAAGGTTCAGCACTGCCGGAGCCTTGGTTGCCTTCTCAGCTGCTGTTCTTTGTTTGTGGTACGCCTTGATCGCCAGGTCTCGCAGTTGTTGACTTGTCATGGTGCGGGGACAAGCCATGAGCCCCAGGTAGTGGTTAATGGTTGGGTGGAGGTTCCGAAGGAAGAGAGCCTTGAAGTTTGCATCTTCTTCCATGTCTGGCTCATTTCTGGACCCAAAATATGCCCGACGAAGGCGATTGTAGTAGGCTTGGGGAGCTTCTTGTCTGCTCTGTTTAACATCGAAGGCGACGGCGATACCTTGTTCTGACTCAGGATCAGCGAACTCTCGAATCAGGGCTTTGTGTAGCAGCTTGGAGTCGGCCTTGATTCGACTGGGCTGTCGATCCAGGAAGCTGCGGACCTCCAGGCTAGATGTGATCCTGATGAGGTAGACTCTGTCCTCATTGGTCACATTGTCCAGTCTTTGGAGGTGGAAGTCAATGTCTTGGAGGTAGGCATGAATGTCGTGGCCTCCTCTGGGATTCGGGGTGAACGTGTTGATATTCCGAGCTACTTTATCAAGCTCCTTTGTGGTAACCCGGTGCTGGTGTAACGTTCGCTTTGGTAGGCCTGTTCCATCTGGGGTGTCTTCTCTGAGAGAGACCTTCTGGGTTCTTGGTTCCTCAAGGTCCGGTATTGGGCAAGGCGGTACCTTGTCCCAATGAGAGGTCCCTTGAGCGCGGTCTGAGTGCCTTGGGGGAGACAGCATTGTTGGAGAGGAAGTCGGTGCCATCACTGAATCGTAGGATGTTCCAAATTCTGACTTCACCTCATATGCTTGCTTCAGTCCCCGTCTCAGCTGGTCAATCTCTTCTGTGTTAGCCCAATGTTTCGTTCTGGCATCGGTGAGCTGTTCCTGGGAGCTGATCAGTTGGTGATTCATCTTGTGCAGACATCTCTGTGCCTCGTCCAGATGGTTTTCCAGGGCCTGGATCCGACCATCCTTTTTCTTGAGCTCCGTGTGGGCTCTGTCCAGCAGGGTGTCGGCCTGGTCCAGTCTGGCTTCAAGGTTTTCTCTGGTGGCTCTGGCTTGCTGTTTTTGCTGGTCAGCTTCAGCTCTGAGCTCTTCCAGGGCATGCTGTAGCTTTTTGCTGGTGCGAGGCATTTTACCTTCTTCTGTCTCCTCCTCCTCATGGGGTGGAGAGCTTCTCTTTTGGAGTTCTTGCTCCAGATTCCCAATGTGATGCTGGGCCTGGGCGGCAACTCTCTGTGCCTCTGCCAGTAGTCGTTGGGTGTTTTTCTCCTGCTGTTGGAGTGCTTGCACCCTTTGCTGGAGACGGGACGTTCCCTCTTCATTCATCTTCAGCCTGGCTAGTAGTTTGTGTGCGAGGGAGCCGAGTATTTTGGTTAGCTCTTTACTCCCGCATTTCTGAGTGGGTGGCATGTCCATAAGTTCAGCAATGTCGTCCTCAATTTGGTCAGCTTCTTTGGACCATGTGAGATTGACATGACCGGGCGGAAAGTTGGGAGTCACATCTTCAGACCAGATACCAAAATCTTTCCACTGGTCCAGTGGGCTTTCCATGTGGGTCATTGTGACTCGGTCAACAGGAGGGTGGCCGCAGAAATCTGTTACTCAGGTTGGGTGTTGCCTAGGTGGGTGGCTTGACACCTAAATCTGGGCGAACAAATTAAACCAACAAAATAAAATAAAGTAGAACTTGGGGCCTGTCAATGGGTAACTGGAAGGGTGTAGTGAACCACGGGAATAGTTACCCACGACAAAATAAACAAACAAAAATTGTTCCCTGGGAGAAGTTGTTGCAGGTTAGAACAGTGTGAGTTACTCTAGAGCCTGAGAGATGCCCTAGTGAGGGGGAAAGGATAAAGCCTTATCCTGGAAATTGCAGATCTGTGGCTATTGACAGTGTCAGAAGACCACAGGAGAAGTTGGGAACAAGAAATGAGGAATAACAGCTTCAAACCAATGGGAATGCATTCAAACGTAGCTTGCTGTTGCAGATCAGATTACCCCTGGGTTGGGCTCTGTTGTACAACTCCGCTTTGACCAGAAGGGGGACCACTAGCAGGTTCTGCTTTATTTGTCCCTATATGAGGTGTTGCGGTGTTAAGCTAGTCATGCAGTTAGAGAGGCTTGAACGCTGTCAGGTGTCCCTCCTGAGTAGGGCACGTCCCACAAGCTCAATCCCAGCCAAGCAGGCCCAAGTCCAGCTCCCACTCCCCCGATCCCCAGCACTGTCAACTTGGAAGGGGGGTGTTCTGTACGCACAACTGAAACAACCCAGGTGGGGCTCAGCTTATCGGGCGCACTTTTGGCCCTGACTCGAACAAGAGACGGCGCAACGGCACTCGGGTGTCACCCAACCGATTGAGAGTCCAAGCTAGGGCTGTTCTCCTGAACTTCGCCCTAGACGAGGTCCTGCTCAAACTTGTAATGACCTCCCGAGATACCTGCCAACCTTGCCCTTAATGAGTCAGCGGGTGCAGCCCAGCTGGCGCGCTTTTGGGCGTCCAATTGCTGAGAACTTCCCTTCGGTTCTGACAAACTGTACGATCGTAAGCAGTGACAGCAGAGCCACAGGCAAAGCTCAACCAACAGAGAGCGAATGGTAAGCACCCAGCACAGGAAAAGCTCAACTGATCACGTCCAAAACCTCAATGCCTCCCTGATGTGTAACTGGTTTACTGTTATTAATAATGGTTGAACTTCTATGCAAGTCTCCTTGTTGGGGGAGAGAGAGTGAATGAAAGCATAAATTGAAATAAAACCTAAAATAAATCAAAAAGGTAAAACAGAAATCAAACCAAATTAATTGTTTCTTATTGTTTAATTGTAAACATCAATTAGTTATGCAGCAATAACCTAATTAGATGTTAATGTGTTGTGATCTAATCGATTTGGTCTGTGAAGTTGATTCCTGCTTTCAGGCAAGAACCTGTGTGTCCAATTATGTGTGTTGGTATTACCGGTGTTGACCACTAGAGACCCAACTCAGATGTTGTTACACTACTATGGCTGACCACTAGAGGCGCAATTTCGAAATGGAGTGGTAGTCCAATGCCTGACCACTAGAGGCGCAATTTCGAAATGGAGTGGTAGTTCAATGCCTGACCACTAGAGGCGCAATTTCGAAATGGAGTGGTAGTCCAATGCCTGACCACTAGAGGCGCAATTTCGAAATGGAGTGGTAGTTCAATGCCTGACCACTAGAGGCGCAATTTCGAAATGGAGTGGTAGTTCAATGCCTGACCACTAGAGGCGCAATTTCGAAATGGAGTGGTAGTTCAATGCCTGACCACTAGAGGCTCAATGGGACGTTGCTCCCTTTGTGGGGGGGTCCCAGGTACGTGAGCCTAAGGGGTGGGGTCACTGGTGACCCAGGAGAAAAAAACAAATGGCGTCAGGCAGGCCTTCAGGGCTCTGACCTTTAAGTGGTTAGAGTGGCGTTCGCTGACTGCACTCGTAACCAAGACGGTTGCTAGGCGGTTGCCGACGCTAGATGAGTGACATACACTTTCAATGTATGCACACGCCGCTTGCGGCTAACTTCTGTGTCTTGCGCAGTTTAAAACCCCTTAAAACAATTGCTGAAGCGAGACAGCGCTCGCGTTACGGCGACAGATCTAAATAGCGAGTGCACTATATCTCGTCGCAAATGGTGCTTAACCACGGCGGGTCTCAAGCACTGCAGACTCCCAAATTCTAAATAACACACACACTTGGCTCACAGCGCAAAGTGTTGTTAAACTTGCTTTGTCTAAAGCAGGCACACACATACGAGAAAGATCCTGATAGGTAGCTAAGCTATCGGTCTTATCTCAGGGAGTACAAACGCAACAGAATTCAGGTTAGATCCTCTTAACAAGAATTGCTGTTCGCCAATAGAAAGAGAGATCTCTGCCAGGATTTATAGAAACGGAGAAACTCGTCCGAATCGTCCTGGAAACAACGCGCTATACCTGAGAATCTCGTCAGATATAGGGTTTAAATTTACTGCAGTTTAAAACGAATGAAACCTAAAATAAAATAACCGAAAATAAAACAAAAGAAAATAACTACTAATAATAGAAATAAAAATAATAAGCCCGTATAATCCCGCTTAAATGCCTTCGGACTGCCGTGAGTGCAATTAATCCTCAACTTTGGAACCCGTTCACAGTAGCGCTTATTCAACTGCACGTTCGGTCATAAAAAGTTTAAATTGTGTGCTCACAAAAAGTTTGAACCTTGTGCCCGCATTCTCCACCATTAATGTAGGAATTAATAGCTCAAATAAATTTTAATATTCTCCACCAATATGTTTGAATTAATTAAAGTTTAATTAATTATTATTTAATGCTGATTATTAATCAATTGTTATGCCGAATGGTCGGCTCCTCCAAACTCAATTGCGGTATCCCTGTGAGTCTGTGAATGTGAGACTTAAATGGGATTCACTAATTACCAGTATCGCTTATTAACCTGGGTTAGAAGGCTCGTCCAGCGAGCTGCATCACCAGGTAATGTACACGATTGGTAGGCAAGCTCCCCTCACGGCCAATGAGAGAGAGTCTCGCGATGTTTCAGGCGAGTTTGAGGTTCAGAGCGTGTAGCAAGATCGCACAATGGCAGGAACTTATTATGAGACACACAATGACGGAGGCTAAAGTTGTGTAAAAGACATGCATTTATTCCTAGCTAACACTACAACTGACATAAGACAGACATTACACCTAACACAAACAACAAACACGAAATAACGGAATAAAACAAACAATGTAATTATGAAAATGCAATGACCGGATTTAAATGAGTAACCTGAAATGGGAAATACTGTTCTGCAAAGCAAGCACAGTTTGTGGAAACACGACCCTAAAGTCTTATAGCAGGTTAACAGAACAGCTTAAGTTGTTAGAATGAAAGGAAGTTGGTTTACTTGGTTGAAGAGTGGGGGGGGGGGGGTCTTGGCAGTTGATGGCAGAGCTGCTGAGCTGATGGCACTCAGGAAGGCGCGGCGTTTGGAGCAGTGGAATGGAGTCCCTTTAGATTCTCTCTCCTGGTGAAGCTTTGTCTTGGGTGCTGTTCTCTGTTCAGTTGGGCCTTCACCGGAGGGCTTCTTGTGGGTTTCTCTTCTCCCGGGCTGATGTTCTCCTTCGGGCGGATGGTTTTCTCTGCGCCGGCTGGCGGTTGTTCTGCTCTGCTGCTGGTTGTTCTCTGCTCCCCTTTGTTCTGAGGTGCTAGATTTTTATGGTCTAAAGTTCATGAATAGGGATGACCAGGAATTCGACTCCTGGCCCAATGGCTGGCCATCCATTTGGCGGGCTTTCGGAAGGGGGTCTGTTTCAGTCCTTTTGGGATTTATGGCCCGCCAGATTCTACCTTTACTGATGATTTTCATTAAGCTGTTATAACTTTTGATACATCCACTTTTATGGTAATCACTGACCAGATTTGGAATCAGGGGTGATTAACAATCAGTTTGATACCAAATATGCCATACCAGCTTCACAGGTACATACCTCATACCATCTGCATTAATTGATTAAACAATTAATTATTGTATCTATGTGACCGATTCACATCAGTATAGGATACAGGTGTTTTGGGTTGCACCTCAACAGATGTTACACTTTGTGCGGATATTACATCAAATATTCATATTACAAACAGCACATCTTATCCATAGATAGGCGTGGCCGTTAGTTTGTGGTAATATCAATATAAGTTGCACATCTGGAAAGAACATAATTTGTTTGGTGTGGCTTATGCCAATTCATCTTCTCCAGAATGGATAAAATACACCTTAATTCAGTTCTTTTAACATAGCATGGTAGAAACAAAGAAACTTGGTGAGGTCCACCAAGATCAGATAAGGACCACAAAGGAATGTTGGAAGAGAAGGGGGGGTTTTAACACAGAAGACTCTCTAATAGTTAGGACACGTACAAACATAACGTATCTGTATATTGAGACTAGTAGTCGTGAGTAAATCAATATACAGGGTATACAAAAGCCAAACTTAAATGAAACTTCCTTTAGGGTGTTTGTCTGTTGGGTGAGTGAAATGTAAGGCAGAGTGTATGTGGAGGGGGTTGGGTGCCAAGTCGAGGGACCCCTGTCCGGGAAGTCCACTCTGCTTGTCTGTAGGTCCCTAAATCTTTGGGCAATAAAAGTTGGAGTGCTAGCCTCCCTGGTTATCTGTGTGTGTGTGTTTGTGTGTGTTTGTGTGTGTAACCCCCCCTTTGGTGCCTCTCGTACCAGGCTCGGCCTTGTCTCAGGCCACCTGGAATTTAAGCCCTGTGATATGTGCATGTGTGATCCTACAGTATGTATAATATAGTTGCATGTGAATATTTTTCAGTGTTTTGTGGTTCAGATTTTCACCTCATTTTATTGAAAATGTATGTTTTAGTCTTCAACTTTTTAACTGTACTTAATATTTATTTAATCAGAGACAATGAGCTTTGTTGATGTTCATCACCACTGGCATAAAACAAGAAAGGGTCGGCCACAGTTCATGGGTTTTTCCCTGCTTGGAAACTGGCAAAGCTTTTGTGCAAAGAGTTTTTGTCGTGGTTGGGGAGCAACTTGGAGGGGAAAAATGGGGTTGAAGGCAGCTTTGGGACAGGAGGTTAATAGTTTGGGCTGGGAATGTCATTGGAGGAAATGACTGAGTGTTTCTGCGGCACGCTCTGGCTGAGTCCGACTCAGCTTGGGTGATGCGCTCTTCTTTCATAACATAGGGATGAGAGGGGGACTGGGCCTGGGATCCATGCCAAACCACTGGTTCTCATAGCTGTTTTATATCTTAATATTTGCAGACTGTCTGCTGAGTTTAGCTGGGTCTACAGGATGGGGTAGCATGTGAGCAGGAGTGGATTGTGGCTGTTTAGTCTTTTTCTGACATTGGATTCTTGGAGGGGGAATCTGTGCTCTGTGTTGACCCAGGACTTTGCTGCCCCCTGTCTTTCAGTCTCTAGGTAGATAAAATTGATGAATTGCCAGGGGTGTTAAGGTACCTTCCTAGTGGTAGTGATGGCCTTTCTTTTCCACAGGGGCCCCCACAGGGCCATATCTACAGGAGGACATGAGTCACTGGCAACTACATGCCCACTACTACCCACCCCTCCTCCGCTCTGCCTCCGTGCGCAAGTTCATGGTAGGATATGAGATGTTGGCATTGGAGCAACGGGACCTTACCCCTGAGCAGGTGGGCTTCCAGTAAACACCACTTCACACACTCTGCCATCCTCCATGATATTTCCATAAACCCATTTTTATTGAGCTATGATTTCTTCCCCTCCGGAGTTGTGCTCCTGAGCCATTGAGAGAATTCTGATGGAAACCTCTGGTAGGCATGAAGTACTTCTGGAAGGCTGTTTGTCTTTCGTCTTTGTGTTCCAGTTGCATTCTTTTGTGGTCCCACAGCAGTGTCAGTATGATTCATTCAACCTAAGCCTTGTTCTTCTTTTAAAGAGAGCCCCCTGATGGTTCCTACTAGAGTTGCTTGAAGGAAAGGCTTCTGGTCAGGCCTACTTAAAGCCAGTGATTGACAGGAGTCCTGGGCATGTAGTCACATGGCTTCATACAATGAAATACCTCTGCTACGGCTTGGAGAGACCCTTGGCACTGATACTAATGGACTGGCAGCAATTAGGACCAGGAAAATGCAGGGTAGCTTGTAGCTGACACTAATAAGCATGTTAATGTTGCCATGACAATGCCATTAAAGTGAATTTTCTAAAAGAGAGTTAAAATAATATCGTTAATTTTATGTACTGTTTAAAGGAGTTTGTGGTGTTGCCTACATTATTTGAAGTTTTAAAAGTATTTGCATAAGAATGAGCTATTAAGTCACATGACCGACGTGTGAGTCATTTAGGGGCATTTAGTACGTAAGGGGCATTTAGTAATAGTAAATAGTAAATGACAAGCTACGACTCATTCTATGACTGGTCAAAGAGGCAACACAGTAATTATTGTTTTTGTTTGTTGCATAAATATTTCAGATATGTTTATTTTCTGTATAGAGATGTACATATGTGTGTGTATTATACTGAAAAACTTTATTTTGCGTCCATAGTTTTCACGGTGTTCTTTGCATGAAGAGGATACAATAAAACGGGAATTTGAACATCAGTATGAAGTGTTGACTCCCTTGTGACCAGCGTAGTTACATAGCTATTTATGTCTATTACAGAGCCCCCCCCCCCCCCCCCCCATTTCATCATGAACCTAGAAAGGCTAGAAGGTTTAGTATCATTACATGCAGTACTTTGCCTGAACAGTTTATCTTGCAGTACTTGCTCACTGGGTGCATGTTGCTGAAGGTCCCTTGTAACACCTGTTATCAGGCAGACTAATTATGTAGCCTGCAAGACATGATAGAATAACCCTTCTGTAGACAAATAGGTTAATTTGGGATGGGGGGGAACCATATTTTACTTGGGACTCCTTGACATTTTTTTCCCCCACATGTAAACCCATTTATGGTTTTAACATGGTGTAGTATTTATTGTGCAGGCCAAAGGTTGGTAGTTCACTGCACTTATGAGCTTGGCTCAGGCTTATTTTCATGTGCGATGTGGGATCGAAAGGAAGGGGGGTGTGGATTAAACAGCTCGGAACAGAGGTTGGCTATGTTTTGTGGCTCACGGCAACTCATATTTGCCTTGTAGACCAATTGTGGGCTCCATGTTTGGCGAAGCTCAGGCACTAAATTTTGTGTGGCTGCAAATAGCAGTTCTCTGAGGTCTATGAGAACCCCTGCTGGGGCAGGCATTCCTGCACCCAGGTGTGATGCAGGTTATACGTGCTGCATGTGGCTTTGAAGTTTTGCAGGAACTGCTAAGGAGTGCAATACAGCGGAACACGCGGAAAGCTGACCTTTAAGAAATGGCAACGTGATGTTGATTAAATTGACCTCAGACTGTAGGTCGCAGAACAACTTGTGATGTGCAGTATCCCTCCCATTTCAGCCTTTCTGTTTAATGACTCTGTATGATTACCCATAATGGAGGGGTGGTTGCTTCTGTCCATTAACCAAAGGCTAGTGTGCATTGAATTATTGTTTCTTGCACTGCACTGCAGAATTCAGAGGTCTTTGCTGCTGGTTTGAACATGTCTATAAGTTTGTGTTTATGTGCTCACTTGTCGTGTCGTTCCAGGCAGCAGAACGACTGAGGAACCTACCTGAGGTGCATTACAAGGACAAAGCCAAGGGAAGGACTGCAGAAGGACAGGGCGAGTGACCCTGATGTGACAACAGCTGTGCACTGGGTGGCACTCCTTTGGGCTTCACATGCAGTTGCAAATTGCTCAGGGGGAAAAAAAAAACATATGCACATAACATGTAATGATTCTTTGATTTATTTGGCAGGTGGTTGTGATGTTGACATGTATCGATCATTTCTATACTTTTGATTGTGAAGAATTGATGTTGGTACGGTAGATTAAGCCTTTTTGGATTGTGTGGAGGCCTGATGAAGGTGCAAGTATCTGACAGCAGGCTACAACGCCCTTCAGTGTTTAAGCAGTAATAGCTGGTGGCTGTCTTTTAGTCCCTATACACTATGTATCACATTCTCAAACAGCACCCCATAAGTGATCAGCTAAATTTAACTTGGATCTCTTAACAGTGGGATATTTTTTTTTTTTTTCCTAAGGAAGATTGAAGCCAACAGTCAATGTCTTTAAGATGTTTTCTCACCTATAATTTGCTTTGTTTAGTGTTCTCTTTTATGACTGTTGAAACTGGCATATTCAAGCTGCAAGAATTCTTGTAAGAAAATCCAACACCATTTACTTTCAGCCACTTCTAAATCACGCGTGTAATGTACTTGCGATAAATAAAGAGTGCAATCGGTAATGGGCTTAGAACTGCGAGTTCTGAGATGGCTGATTGAAACAGTTTTTAAATTGTTGATTACTTTGTGGTCTTCCTTTGTATGATTGTCACATTGTCTTCAAAGAAATATATGAACGAATATGTTGGATATTACTTTAAATATTTGTCATATTTCATTTAATTTAACATTTTTCATGTTTTTTTGGAAAAAGAAAATTGCATTATTACAAAATTATTTTCTAAATCTGCTAACATTTACTTTGCATTTTTAGTCCTAGTGTCTTCACCTTTGTCATTATAGCATTTGTAAACACTGCTGCGGGTTTCTTGAGCTTAATTGAAATAGATTTAATTGACTGCTTTGATGAGGGGTTTATACAGCATTAGATCTTTGTCATTGCTAATTAATAAGTAATTACTGATCTCTTTCATTTTTGAAGTAAACATACAGATGTTCCTGCCGCGTTAGGTTTCAGATTAATGTTTTAAAACACCTTTTGTTGAGGTGCCTTGGGACGAGCCGTTTAATGAGAGGGGACCTATCCTGCTGCTCAGTCGCATTGCTTAAAGTAGCAGCCATGGCTTTTCATTAGAACTGCTCCAACATTGTTGGCCATAAGCACGTAACCATGTGTTGTTGCAAGTCTGACAAATGGCTTGTGTTACCCAACCTAGTCTCACCTATTTGGGCTTGCAGAGCAATTTGAGAGGCCAGCATTGGCCTTGCATTTCAAATGTAAATGGGAATCCTGACCAACAGTCGTTCCTTTGCTGTGAAAACAAACAAACACGAAAGGCAGATCCGAAGCTCTCTAATACAGAAACAGTTTATGATGTGTAAATGGTTCCTTTGATGATAAATTGCATGTTGATAAGAAGCTTTAACACCAATCTTAGTGAGCATCCTTAGGTAATTCATCCAAAGTGACTTGTGCTTCTTGTTTGCTTTTTGTAATTAACCAAGAACTGTTTCTCAGAACAGCCGCCTAAACCTTAACCTCAAGTCTTGCATCATGTATCATTGTTAAACGTGTACAACCTTAATTAACCTGTTGTTTTTCTGTGGATTTTTCAACTGTTGACTTCAAGCTATGCCAGAACTGGGATTGATCCCAGTTTCACATTGCTCATCTCCCCCACATCCACATGTAGAACACTTGCTAACTAAATTAATTTTGTCATTCATATTGTCATTTTAGGGCATTAATCTGTACAACTGGATTATTTTGATATATTGCGGGCTCTCTATTGCATCTGAATTGTTGCCTGAGTTATTGAGGAAACTTCTCTTATCTGAAGTGCATAGGATCAAGAAAGATGTGGGACACAGTGTGTGGGGAGTGTTTGGCTGTGTGACCATGTGGTCAGAGGTTGCCATTGAAATGGATCTATAGGGGGTGCCACAGTTAGGTTGTGAGAATGTGGGAGCATTTCTCTTGCTGGCTTGGGTCCAATCCCAGGGCTCCAGACCCCTGGATCTTCTCCAGATGTAGTCGCTGCTCTCTGCTCTTTTGCTATCCTGTGAATTCAAGAAATACTGGCATGGCTCTGGCACATTAGGCATTGGTCCTTGTACACAATATCACTGACTAATGTCAGGAAAACACCGTAACTCTTGGAGCCTGCTGTCAGAATACAGGAATGCGTGGAATGCGTGGTAGAGCATATCTACCAGCTCACACAGGGATTGATTCCTCCTAATAGGAACATATAGATAAATGCATAAATAACACCTCACTTTTACTGTTACTTCAGTTGGTTTTCTGCACGGTAAGTGATTACAGAAGATAGTGCTCTTGCCATAATCTGATATGGCTTCTTTTGAAATTGTCAAAAGATAACTCTGGCTGATGAGTGACCTGTTTGGCATTCTGCTGACAGTCTTTAAAATATAAACGTGAAGCCTGGGGTGAAATTTTCAAACAAAACAAAGCAGAGCACTTGAGGGGTCTGGAGTGTTTTTTAAAGATACAAAGGTTTAGACCAGAGGGCTGACTGGGTGCATTGCATCTTTGTCCGTTTTCCATTTTCTCACGCAGACCATGCCCCCGTATTTTGACCGGGCCTGTGGTGGGGGCTGACAGGTTTAAAAACGCATTCACATGTTACAGACGCATCTGTCGGGCCATTGGTGGAATGTTGGCCATGGACCCAGATACACATTCCAAGAGGATTCCAGAGAGCCAGGAGAGGGAAGCAGAATGAGCGATGTGTTCGATCTGGAGGACCCCGGGTCACATCCTTAGGGGAGCCAAGCAAACATGTTCTATGCCAGACTGAAATCCTGGAAACACCAATCATCATTTCAGAAAATGATGGAGGTGGGGTGGAGCTTGGGGGTGTGAGAAGCTACAAGTTGTTTTGATTTCATATGATCATATTTGTCAGTAAATACCTTAACATTTTCACTGTATGATTAACATGATATATATTAGAAAACCCTGGATGGAACTGTTGCATGATTTGGTATCTGAAAACTTTCAATCTATCAATTTTATCTGCGGTTTCGAATTCCCAGCCTCACCTCCACCAGCTAACAGCCTACAAACTCTAAGGTAACTTGTGTAGCCTGTGCTTGCCAAGATGTGGTCCTGCATATGATTACTGTGCCAAAGTGCAGATCACTGGGGGGGGTCCTATTGGGCCTTCTGGGTTTTAGAGCAGTGTGATGTGGACCCTCATGGACTGAGCATGCCCTGGTGACTTGGCGATCGGCACTGAGAAATGCTGGCCTACATGTGTATGCATCTGTGAGTGACATTAAGGACATTACTGACGTGCTGTGATGGATGGCAGTTGACAGAGTCCCCTTCCTCTTAGGGAGTCACGGGGGTCAGATTGCTGGTCAGTGTTTAGTTCTGTAGGTCATTGAATTATACATAAATGATCAGTCTTACACATTTCTGTATTGGCTTTGTATTACAGTACAATGGTAAAATGATGAGGGTTTTTGTTTGTCATCATGGGTCTTAATTTAGTGATAGATTTGTTAAAATCAATAGCTTCACAATGATCATTTCTCTAATTAAACTCAATAGCTTAAGCAATGATCATCTTTTTAATTTGTGGTTAATATCACAATCAGTTTAGCATATTGAATATTGCTCGCTGTAGGCTGTGATTTATGACAATGTGAAATCCAAACTAGCTTTTCTGTGAAGAATGTGTGTGAAAGTAATTGCTCATGCAGAATTCCTGCATCATTATTTTCTGTTCCTGATACCATCTGTTTGTGGTGCCTCTACCTTACTTCTTATTCAGATCAGTTCAGTTTAATTAACATTTTTACGAAGTACCGAGTTTATGGGAGGCTGGGTAGCTGTTTCCATTTTTATTTATTGGAAACTCCCTCTGTCAGGTGCCAGGAGAAAATTTGAAAATTATGTACAAAAAAATTCTTGTGGACTTACTGTGCTCGCGGCAATAAACAGTGAGTATGGCAATGAAAGTGGGTTATATGTGTCTCTGCGGAGTCATCCACACTGACTCGCAAAACAGAAAACCTGTGGAATCTCTATCATTTTAATCTAAGAGTCTTTCTGTTCTCTTAAATTATTATTGCTGCAGTAATGATCCACTTTATTTTGGTTTCTCTTAGGGTCAAAGGCAGGGTTTTCTCCATAACCGTGTCTTTGGATAGATCTGTTGCTTCCACGCTGGCTTACTCACATTTTGGGAATCTCCTCATATGGTTTCAGACCTGTGGTACCCCTGAGGTACCCCTCTGCAGTGATTACAGGAAGCTGGGGTGGATTTGAGAGAGAGGTATATCTTTATGAAAACAGATGGTAGATTTTGGTAATAATCAGTTTGCGATTTTTGCCTGTGTGCTCGAGCAATCTCCTGCTCCCAGCATGGGTCCTGGTCACACCTCTTTCCTAACGCAGGCAGACGGCAGGGAGGAGGCGGCTGTATTCCTGTAGCGTACTTTAAACGGTCCCCAAACTCCCCAGGCTTCGGCTCTCTGTTCGGTCTTCATGGTAGATGGCATCTGAGAGTGCCCCGCCTCTTTCCACACCATATTCCAGGCCTACCTTTTGTTACTGGGTGAGAGGATTTGATTGTTTGATCAGGTGAGTAGCCCCTGCAAGTCTATCACGGCCAATATGATTGTTATTCTCCATTCAGGTTGTTTTTCTTTTAATTAAAAAAAAAAAAAAAAGTGTGTCTGCTGCCAAACTCCCCATCTGTTCGCCGTGCAGCCTGTCCCTGCCTCGAACGGTGTTTGTTTAGACCATAGACAGACCAACCATGAAAGCGTTACAAGATTCTTCCACTCTTGTAAAGCATCTGTCAAGAGCTGAACACTGGTGTCATTTAAGGGCTGAAACCTTAATAAACAGGGCTTCTATCGTTTGTTCACTTAATTTTGCACATCACTCTCAGCCACTCACAGCTTGCTGTACTAAACAAACACTGATTTGTTAGGTTTAGGCTGCAAATTGCCTCTCTCATGGCTCGTTCGAATACATTACAGGGGCTTCAAGATGCACGGTGCCTTTTAGTGGGCTGTGTTCCTCCGCTGATATAATGCACATATGCGCAAGCTTTTAACCGTTGCTGTTCTTGTGGTGGAAGCCACCATGCATTAGCTTGTTGGTTTGCTGTGGATTAGACTGTTGGCTACTTGTGTGTCCCCTGAATTCGCGCTATGGCAGGTAGCCTCCCAGGTGCCTCCGATCCTGCTGATATGCCTGAAATGGCCGGCTGTTTGGACCACAGCCTGAACGGCATGGTCTCCCTTCGCCGGCTGGCCGGCCAGCCTCCAGGGCACAACTTCTCTGAACTGCCTGTTGATAAAGAGAGGCTTGTTTACTGGCCACAGGACAGGGTCTAACTGCTTATTCTGAATATGCATGATTATCTGAAGTAGATTTAAAAGCTGTATGATTTTATTAAGTGCTATTAAAAGCTGTTAGTCTCTCTTTTTTAAGCATTTTTGTTTCTATTGAGCTTTCACTTCAGGTGATGCCCCGTTCTGTCTTTAAGTTAGTAATAATGCAATTTGACCCATTTTTATGAATTTGAGAAAGTCTGTATTGTAAAAGTTGGAAAGGCTCGCCACTTTGTGGATTTACCAGTGAGTCATATTTTTATGTCATTCTTTCCTTTTCACATTTTTGGGTGACATCAGTTGTATTTTGGAACCGTAACGTGTTCCCTGTGGAGTTTCTGGATTCTTCCCCTTTTTTCTGGAGGAGTTGTTTGATAAACAACCCCAAATTGATTTTTTTAAGCCTTTATTTATTTCTGCTATTGAACAAATGCTTAGAGGCTGAGTTATTGATGTGGGCTGCTTAGTGTGCAGATGAAAAGGAAACTGACAACTTAAATAACTGTGCACAATGAATGTGATTACAAAGTCACTCTATACAAGCTATTAACAGTGAGTATTGCTGCTGGTACAGTGGACAGCTCAGCATTGAAAGTGCTTCTCCTTCTCAGTAAGCACCATGAGAGGAATCTGTAGGTTGACTGGCTTCATGTTCCAGTTTGGCTTCCAGTGAAGGTTTCTCGTACTGATAAGAGAGTATCAATACATTTGAGAATATATGTATATTTTCTGTTCCTTACAAAATTCAAGTCATTAATCATGCACAATTATAACTCAGACAGTTCTCAGAACAGGAAGGAGACTGTCTGCTTGGCACAGTTGCCGGTGACTTGGTCCAGCATGATTTCTGAGCATTACTTAGACTATGATGATTTGTACAGCAACGTCTGTGTTCACAGGCTGTGATTTGAGATTTTATTCTTACTGATGATGAAGCCCATTTTGCTGATAGAGATGTATGGGGGGAAATTATCATGTAAATTTGAATGTATATATCTGTCTATATGAAATGCAATGTGTGCATCCCTGGCTAACATCAGTCTGGTCTCAGGATGGAAGTCTTTGATTTTGCCATTTATATTTTAATTAGAACAAAAGACACAGCTGCAAGGCACAACAAGTAATTTTGCATCCACAAACGAAAAAATAAAATCAAACGTCGGTGCATATCTGACTTTTAAAATAAATGAGGGTTTATAGCGGTTTTGCTAAAATGGCAAAACAATCTAAACACATATTTTTAGAAGATGAATGGGAATAAGAAGCCTTTGGGTGTGGCTTCCTAATAAAAAAACATGTTCACTATTCATTCTATGAATTATGCATTATGAGATTCATGTTTTGGAATGAACCTGCTATCCAGACATTCCTGCATCTGGGCCAGAGCTGGCCATGTAACCACAGCTCTCAGTACTTTATCAGTTTGTGATTCACAGCACTTTGAATCCAGAACTGTCCCCCTGGTCCCCTGTACTTTAAAAATATATACAAATGTCTGTCTTGTGAGCAAGTTGCCATGTTGCCTGGTTGATTTCCATCCCTTCTCCTTTACTCTCTCGTTTCTTTTTGATAAATTATCACTTTATCCCAGATGAATGCAGTCTTCTGTTTTTCTTTCTTAAGTTTTCATGTACTTTGGGACATGAGCAGCATAAGTTTGTGAGCTGGAGGTTTCGTAAGGAGCATGCCTGCCTGCTGGGCCCCTCTTATGCTGTACTGCTGCTTATGATGGCAGGTTCAGCTTAAATTGAATCACGATGAATGTGACTCGATTTTGAATTAAACTGACAAGCGCCAGTGGAAACCTCATGAGGCCTGATGGCTTGGGACAGGATGGAAAGAAGGGGAAAGAAAGTAGAGAGGAAAGAGGCCGGGATACACACACATTCAGAGATACTAGAGAAATGCACATTCAGTATGTGTTTGCCACTGTTTTCTGTTAAGATCTGTAAGGCTTATTAATTCTGGCTCTTATCAAGGCTGCGGAGATCTCTTACCTTCTGTTTTAAATATTTAGAGGAAATACCAAGAATGAAAGCAAAGCACAGCAGGCATTAAAGCAGCGCCCCCTGCTGGTTGGTGGAATGGGATGATAGGTTGTGGTGGCTGAGGGATCATGGCACATATAGCCACAGCTGCACACGTGCATCTGCCGATGGATCCCCTGGGGTAAGGAGTAAAAATCGCTCACATGCAGCCATACAGCCACATACATCAACCAGTTACAGCTGTAAGGGGCTGTTCGGAAGCCTGTAATTGTGAGAAATTGTGTAATTAAACATCTTTTCCCTAAGTGGGACCTTATGAAAATAAATGAAGTACGGGACTTCTTAAACGTTCATTTCTATGTGGACACCTCGAGGTCTGCAAGTGTGGTGCTGTGGGTGTAACCAGTGATGCTAGGCTACAGTTAGAGGATCTATCCCTTGGTCTCCAGCTTAAGATTCAGTTCATCTTGCCTCCGTCACTTGCATCCGGCAGCCACTTTTATCCGAACTGACTTACAGGACTTACAGGTTTACGCATTGCCTACATTACACAGCTTTAAGTACCACCAGTGAGCAACAGCTGAGCACCTTGGGGGCATGAACCAGCATCCCTTTATTTATAGTTTAGAGCCCTGAAATAGTACTGCTTGTGCTATGGGATGGAGAGGCCTGCGCTAAAGCTGCCAGCTCTTATTGATATCACACCCAGAATTGTTTTCTTTTTGCCTGATATACTTTGCCTTATATACACTGGAAGGCCAGTTTGCTTTTATGGCCCGATCACCTACATATGGGTTTATTTGAAATGCCAATGGAGTGTCCGTCTGTTTTTGAGATCAGAATGCCATTGCCAACTGGTACTCCAGGCTTGCTTGGCCTCATGCCGCTTCTCGGGTCCTCTCTCTTCCACATTGTAACACGGTGATGACCCAGTGGTGGTCCTTCGCAAAATAAAAAGAGGGACCTCACTCTGCCAAACCCTGTCTTGACTTTCCTGATGCTCCTCTCCAGCAGTGGCCCCAGACCTACAAAACTGCTGGGCATGACTCCTTCTCATGAAAAAGTGATCTCCCTTCTGCTGGTTCTGCTTCCAGTATTGCTGGAATTGATGAATCTGCCACGTGTTCCATTGGCCTGCCCCCCCCTCCTCTGTACATGCATGCATCCCTCTAACATTACAGAAATGTGTATTAGGGATAAATGATTGGGTGCATTTCTCTATTCGCGTTCACCGACTTGGGTAATAATGAGAATGTAACACCTCATCGCCAAGCTCGTCATTTCTCATTCCGCCCTATTTTAATTGATCGGGCTTTGCCTTACCGGAGCCCATTACGGCCGTTTTCACGCGTCTGCCATCCTGCCGTGGCCATTAGTCTTGCGGAGGTAATGTGGCTGATAGGGCACAAAAGCCAGAGGCAGAGGGAGTGAGAGAGTGGAGTGTGATAATTAGTGGGTAGACCCCTAAATGGGAAATGCCTCTGTGTGTCCTCCTAGGGCTCGTTGGTGTCAGAGCGACAGTGATTTCAGTAACTGACACTATCTGGCGATAGAGGCGGCACACACTGGCTTCCTGGGGGAATTATGTGTCAGAGGGTCAGAGGTCACCAAAGCTGACCTGGCTCATAGTGACATTTTCTATGTCTCCCATACATGTGGCCAGCAGGCTAACGACTAATTAGTTAGTGGCTAATTATATCCTATTAATAAGTTAGATGGTGATTAGGGCCTTGTTATGTTTTCTTTGTCCCTCAGGCTTTATGTACGATTTTAAAACATTACCTGCTTCACTTTTTTGTGCATTTCTTTTCTCTGCTTTTGTGAGTTGCTGATGCCTTCTGAAAGGTTATATCTGTGTTTTAATATGAGCTAATAGCTAACCCATTGCGGTGGTTTCTGAGAAGTGTCTTCCCTTCTGAAAATTCTAGAAAAATTCTATTAGCGTCCAAAAGTACATTTGTGTATTACACGCTGGTGGAACAATTATGATTCAGCGTAGCCATGTTGGATTTTTAGCCGGACCATTTGAACTCCTGGTGAGTAATGTGTTACTATTCACCATTCCCAGAATTCAATTTCAATTCAGTTATGATCAAATGCTTCCATCTGGAATTCGGCTGTGTTGGTTATTTACTTAGTAGTGGAGAATTTACATGATGCTTGTTATCTTCACTAGCTTTTGTATGTCTCCTGTTTGATCTGTTTGTCAGACACAAATAATGTGATTATAGAGGCAGATACTGGACTAGATGACTTCAGTAATTAAGTCTCCTGGGATGTGATCCTGGGCTGAAGTGCAGTTGCGTAACGTCTTCTGTTAGGATGAAATAAAAATCGCCATAATGACCGTACACGCAGCATCTCCCACTGCATTTTTCCTGTCTTCTGTCGCTGTGAAGGAGGCTGGGTCTGACTTTAGAGTCGTGCCTCTGCTCCAAGGAGTGAGGCTGTTTTTGTGTCCTGGCAGCCTTTCCTGGGGGTCCGGATGGCTTTCGCTTAGTGTAACCAGACTCCTCATTCATACATCTTGAATTCTGATGTCTGTAACTATTTAATGTTATATGGCTGTTTTTTCGTGTTGTTTGTGGATGTGTAGTGGCATTTGAGTTTAAATAGATGTTCATTTTCAGTACAGCAGTTCACAGAATTCCTTTGGTCTTGTGCAGAGGTACCATGCTGCCTATTTTGTAGGTGCTGCTTCGGCTGCACGGTCTACCCTGGTAGTGAGGGACATTGTCCTGTGTGTCAGCTGAGCATCTAAATAAATAAGTTGTCTAGGCTGTACCTTTCACCGTGCTCCTGGCACTTTCTGAGGTGAATCCATCCGGTGACCCCGAACCCCCCCAATACACAAAACACACACAGATGCTCACTGGGATACATCAGAGGTACAATCTGCACAAACTAATATGTAGGCTCTGTTCAGTTTTCCACTCTTATCCCTCTCTGTGTATCTCCTGAGTAAATGTGACCATGACTGCTAGCATGCGATTGGCACATTCACATTATCAGTAACTTCTTGTACAGATTACAAACTTCCTTTATTGTCAGTTTTTTTGTGTATTTGCATACATAACAAAACAAAATGTTCCCTCCAGAAGGAACAGTGCCATAATAGACAAATATCTAAATAATAGACAAATATCAAATTCACAAGGAGGGTTTAAAGATATAAAATATATATTATGTATATTATAGTGCTTTTCTGTTTTTTTTAAAAAAAAAAACCTTCAGGAGTGGATCATTACTGATTCTGAAACTGTAAATGTTTTTGTTTAAGCCACAGACTGAGAAAGAGAGCACTTAGAGAGTAGGGAAGCCGCCTTTGAAACTGGTCACTGGTGAGCCTTTCGTAAAATCTTACCAGTATCAGCCTGAACTGTAGCTGTAATTGCACTGAACATTGACACATTTTATGCCTATTTTTGTCAAAGACGGAATGAATGAAGCATGAAGGATCCACAGAGGATTAAGGGCGATAATAATAAAAAAAAATGTATTAGGTGATAAATTGGGTTTTTATTAATCGTTTCATAACCGAATGAAAGCCAATTTAAGACAGATGGGTGTTCAATGAAACACCAGTGCTATTTTGTGTATTTCATCAGTAATTCTGCGCTTATTTTACAAATGTATAGCATGCTGAACAACACTGAATACTCCACCATAAAACTGACATTAGCATTTACAATTCCTTCTTTATGAAAAAACAAAGGCACAATTTGGTTTATTAAAGGCCGCAAGCCTGTCAGCTGGCAATGATTTTTGTTTTTTCAGCAGCCTGTTGGGCAGCCCTCGTTAGGTTAATGAGTGGCCCGGCTCTTTGCTCGTCATGGTTGAACACCAATGAAACATGGCAAACACTGACTGGCATGGATGTTCAATTACCACGGCCTTCCCATTTATGGGTGATGGGCTAAGATTTGCATTTACCAACTCTGTCTTGTGCTTCTCCTGTGAACCATTTTGTGTCACTAGTTCACTGGTTCTAGTCCTATGTCCTATGAGGTACCTTCCTTTCTCCTGTTGTTTTTTCCAGGCAATGCTGGGCTGCTGCACTGAAGTAACATCGTTTTCACCCTAAATTTGGTTTTCCAAGGACTTCTGAGGTGTGTCTGTTTAGTGAACTATGTGGGTTGTGCATTTGTTACCCGGGTTTGTGGTGACATACCCTAAATATTTAATTGGGAGCAGAGACATTAACACAATGGGTTCCACTGCAGGGGGAAAAAACTTCTTAGACCCCCTCTGCTCATAGATCCAGCTTCAGAGAATTAATTTCCTGTTTATCCCTCAAATTTGGAGACTTAGAAAGAGTACTTTGAAATTATTGTTATTTGTTATTGGATGAACGGTTCTGTTTAAAGTGACTTATGAACTGAGTGAACTTACTTTTTTTTTTTTACCCTGAAATGGTGGTGAACAGAAGAAACGATGGATATATGCACTCCATTCCAATTCTCATATTGAGCATCTCAGCATGCTTGTTTGAGATGGAGCACGTCCAGAGAAGTGGAACCGTGCAGAACCTCAGCAGATCTTTTGGGGGGCATGTTTTTACTTTGTCTCTGCAAACCTCTTGATGTGTTGGTCTGTTGAGCTCAATAACTCTTGTTATTTTTGTTACTTAATGTATAAGATATTGGTAAATATAAACCTTAATACAGCGCTGAATGGTCTAAAAAGACCTTTTTTTCCCTGTAGGCCCTGCATTACTTTTCCTTGCTGTCTTAAATATAGTCTTGGCTGCTGGCCTTCAGTAACTTTTGCTTATGAATGATCTTATAGGTCATGGCACTTTTTCAACACTGGTTCAACATTTGTGGTCTGTATGTGTGTCTTTCTGGTGCTGAGGCGGGTGGTCAGTAGAACACCAAACAGTGAGAGACACATCCTGATGAAGATTTGCACATGATCTGAAAACTGTTATGGCAGACTCCATGGGAACACTCTGCAGGCCGAAACTTAGCACGGTTTACCGGACACAGAGAGATGGTTCTCAGTCACGCAGCATGTGGTACTTGCTATTCTTTTGCAGCAGAAAAACAAACACTTCAACTCACGGGGAGGCTGACGTTCTGAAATTTACCATGAAAACATTTACCAAACAAGACATCTTCCTCCATTTTCAGAGATGGTCAAACACATCACACATGTAAGAAGTTTTGCTTTTCAGCTATTTTGTTGCATATTTCTCTTTCTTATGATTCAGTGTAAAATCCTTTGCCCTTAAGATTTTCCACATTGACTAACTTTGAGGTTCCTGCGCAATGGATGGTCAAAGCAGAAGACTGACTGTTGAGCACACACACTTAAACAGTCCTAAGCCAGATCAGGACCTGTGCTGGCAATTGTGTTTTTTCTCCCTTTGTTAAACATGGTATTAAAACCAGGACTGAAAAATGAAACACCCTCGCAGAGGTCTCCTTCATCACAAAGCATGTGGTTTTTCTGCAATGATTCATCGTTGTCTGGGTGACGCTGACAAGAACCTGCCCCAGTAAATGATCATCGAGATTTGACCTTACCCATTGCCTCTATTAATCAAGGCAGCACAGGACAAGCAATTTCTTCGTTGATTCCAAGGTCTTGTAACGAATGTGCAGCATCATGAGTTAAGATTTATATCTATTTCCAGCTGGCCACTCTTTTTTATTAAGAGGTGATGGGAACCCTACGCATTTCTTTGGTGGTGGGGAAAAAAAGCTCTTTTAATCAATGGCAGAATGTCTCTTCGATCCCTTTGCGTTTCATCCCTCCCAAGTTCCCTCCCCTCTGCACGTATCTTCATTAACCTGCAAAGCACAAAACACAAGCCAGGTAACAAGGCTTCCAGGTTCTTGAAGGAGAATTGCACATTAAGACAATGTGTTGTTTCCCATATGGCCGTTGCTGTTAAGACTCCAATGACCTTTAAAAAGCCATCTCTTAAAGGAAATTAAAGACAGAAAAATGTCAGATCACATTGTTCCAGCTTATTGGGTATCTGGGGTAAAGCGCTGTTTTTTGAACAATCCTCCACCACCCCTCCCGCAGTCCTGTTTTCCTGGTTTGGTCATATTGGGCAGAGTTATATTTTTCTTATGATGCCTCTATCTTTTCATTCATCTTTGAACCTGTTACCCCTCTTGGGTTCATATGGAGGATGGCCTGTAGCCCTTCTCAGCTAGTATAGAGTACATATTAGGATGCGGAGTAACTATATAAATACTGCATCCAGACACATTACTGTTGTATGTGTGCTTGGGGTCTGTCTAATAAGGAGGACATGAAAAAGGCTTTAGGAGTCTTTGTCTTGTGGAAAAGAGCACCACATCTCCGCACTTTTATTCAGCAGGGTGTCACTAAATAATGCATGAACTGAGCAGGGGAAACAATCTTGTCTGCACTGAAATGCCATACAATATAGCTTAGCATTTAGAATTTAATTGGCTTCGCTGTTCACGCGCACATGTGTAAAGTTCATTTTAGGCAAATCGGCTGCTTTGGGCTTATTGGAGTCTCAGCAGTAATAACTATGGGTTACAGATAGGGCGCTTTTCCACCACGCAAAGTACAGTACTTTCGGTACTTTCGCTTTTCCATTGACTTCCGGTCAAGTTCCAGTACCAAAAGTGCCAAACCAGCTGGGGTACTTCTTTGGTACTTTGGGGTGGGACTTGCAAACGTATTTGCTGTTGATTGGTTATGCAAATAGCCTGCCGCTGAAACACAAAATACAACCGCCATCTTTTGAAACACACAGCGAACAGCAAGAAACTAAATAAAAAGCAGTAGAAACAAAAAAAATTAAAAAGTAAAATGGAAGGATGGACAGACGAGGAAACATAGGCTTTAATCGCCATATCGCCGGATGAACAGATCCAGCGGGATTTGGATGGCACGACTCGAAATAAAAAAGTATTTGCCGTAATAGCAAGCCGCTTGGAAGAAATGGGGCACATGCAAAACACCGAACAATGCCGCTTGAAAATCAAAAAACTTAAGCAGGACTACAGGAAAGTGAAGGATCATAACATATTTGAATTCAGCGAAAGAAATACCGCGTCGTGCTTTGTGATGATGTCAGTCAGGGGCACTGGAATCAGTTTTTATGCCAGTGAAAAACCAGCACAAAAGAAGTACCATACTTCTGGTACTTTATGGAAGTACTGGAAGTACGGTACCTGGTGCGGTGGAAAAGTGCCCATAGAGTGTTGAATCTGTAAACTTTGTAGTTGACTGCTTTCATGATTAGTAGGTATTGTCTTTTATGTTATTGTTATTGAGTATGTTATTGAGGCGAAACATGTGATTATGTCAAGGCTGTATGGCTGCCTTTTATAATCGCTGGTAGAAATTATGGAACCACCAAACTTAGAGACTATCCACCCGGTAATTTTACTTTGTAGCAAATGTACAAGGTACAGGTATGTCACAAAACATGTTTTGTTTAATAGCTGAATATTCTGGCTTCACAAAACATACTTTAAACAAATTAAAATTTTAATTAGTAGCATAGTTTTGTCCAGCTGAAGTAAAGGAAACAATTGTGGAATCATTTAGTTTTGAGGCAAAAATGATGGGCTCATAAAAAAAAAAATCAGTCAGTCCTTTGCAGAGGTGGACATTTCAGGTCCAGAAAGTAAAAATCCAAACCAGGATTTAATTTCAACCAAACAGTTGAGCATAAAGAGTCACAGGCTACTCAACTGGTTGATTGACATGAAATCCTGGTTTGGATTTTTACTTTCTGGACCTGAAATGTCCACCTCTGGTCCTTTGTTGCTCCTCCTCCAGCTCTTATGACAGCCTGCATTCTCTGAAGCATGGACTTCATTAACAAAAAATAATATTCTGCATCAACCTGGTTGCAACTTTCTTGAACAGCAGTTGACAGATCAGCTTTGCAGGATGGAGCCTGGTCATGAACTAGTTTTTTTTTTCCCCACCCTAAATTTTCAGCTAGATTGCGAACCGGACTGTTTACTGGTCATGTGATTGACTTGATATGCCTTTTCTGAAGAAAAGCTTTAACACTTTGCTGTGTGGCGAGATTCAGCATCATCCTGAAAAACGTCATCGATCATCATCACCAAACCTATTTTCTATTGATGGAATGAGAAAAGTGTCCAGAATTTTAATGTACACCTATGCATTGACTGTTGAGGTAATGATTGCCATATTCCCTGGTCCTTTACCTGACATGCAACCTCATATCATAAATGATTGGGGGAGTTTGCTTGCTTTCTGCAGGCAGTCATCTTTATGTTTCATTAGAACGGCACCAGACAAAAGTTCCAGCATCAGCTCCTTGGCAAATGGAAATTCGTGATTCATCACTGAATATTACTTTCATCCAATCATCTTCACTCTATGATTGCTTCTCTTTAGCCCACTGTAATCTTGTTTTCTTCTGTTTAGGCGTTAGTGTTGGTTTTTGTTTGATGTTTCTATAAGCAAATCCCATTTCATTCAGCTCATTTCCTACAGTTCTCTTACAAGATGGACTCCTGTTTTCACCCATTTGTTTCTCATTTGTATTATTGTTCATTATCTATTTTCAAAGCATGCTGCTTTGAGTTTTCTTTCCTTACACTTTGACATATTCCTCGGTCTACCTGTATGTTTTCTTTTTACAGCCATCCCATCTTACTTATGTTTGCACCAAATTTTAGACAGCTAACTGGTAGCAACCAACATCTTGGTTGTAAGATGCGTAAACTAACATTTATGGGCGTTTCCAAATCCGTTTAGCTATTTTGACGGCAGAAAAAACTCCGAGCCAGAGCAAGGCACAAAAAGGTTATCCTAACTCTTAATTATTCAGAGGTATGTTCTTTTTGTGTAACATGCAATAAACCAATCAGAATGGCACGTCACCCTACCTTTAAAAGGCAGGGGCCCATGAGCTACAGCGGATTGCTATTATAACTGCATGATTACCTGGCAAACCTGGCATGAGCACGTCATCCACTGTTCCACCTAAGTCTTTTGAGGTGAAGCAAACATGAGATCAGGTATCAGCGCGTGCATCCTCCTTTTCTGGCATCATGAGATCATCCCCTCGGTGGTATAGTGATGTCAGGAGATGGATAAGACTGAAGCTCACCGCTCAACCTGGTGTGTTTAAATACTTATGTGCATCAGTTGGTCAAATAGCCTATCATCGGTACATAATTCTGATAATGAGCTTGAGTGAATAAGTATGATTTCGTGAAAGGACCAGTTGTACTCTATAATAAAATGTATAGAAATTATGTAATAAATAAATAAACGTTAGTTACCTATGTCCGTAATGAGCATTGTGCACCCGCGTGTTTCTAAATCGTACTGCTTAAATATTGTTTAATATGCCACTGGTTTTAGACAGTTTTCGTTGGTCAAAAGCGCAATGTGTCTTCGTTGCCTTAAAATAGCAACATGCCGACAATGGACCCAGCTGCACCTCATTTAAAAGGCACCACTTCCACGGGTAGGAAACAAGCGCAAAATAATTTATTTTGAAAATGTGTGCGGTTGGCATGAAAATGGGGAATAAACTGGTATGAAACTAGCAAAACCACTTTGCGTCGCACTTTCTGCTGGTGCAGATTTCCTTCTTGAAGGAGTTTTGTAAACCTTTCCACTCTTGTTAGTGGACTTGGCTAATTGAAAGGAACCTAACTAACCTAAAGGTCTGTAAGGTATTTTTTTTTTAAAAGCTACATACTACTTTGCATTTAGAATTCTGCTGGTATTTGTTTTAGAAATACAAATTACAAAGTGATTCCATATTTTTTTCCCTGTACTTGAACTGGGCAAAACTATGCCATTAATTGAAACAATTAAATTTGTTTACAGCTTCGTGAAACGTTTGTCAATGTTAAGCTATTAAACAAAAATAGTTTCATGTTGTATCTGTCATTTGTTTGTTTGCTACAAAGTCAAAATGCTGGGTGAACATGTCTGGTATGGGGCTCAGAAGCAAGGCTGGCTGAGTTGCTCTCATTTTATGAATGCATGTTTGATTTCCATGTTTTCCACTGTAGTTTGGTTACCCCTGACTATGTGAGCCTCACTGCCCAATGGCTACACATTTCTATGCTGTCAGCTGTACAGTTGATCAAGGGAATGTTCAGTTGAATCATGGAGCTGTTTAGCCTTTCAAATCAACTGGCTTACCCAGCCCTCTGCCTGTAATGACAGATGTGACTGAGTGGCCCTAAATATTTACACGGTACCTCTTGTGGGTCTTTCCACATAGTTCTGCTGTGAAGAGAGATTTACACTATATGGACAAAAGTATTGGGACACCTGGCCGTTACACCCACAGGAACTTTTATGACGTCCCATTTTGAATCCATAGCCATCAATATGGAGTTGGTTCCCCCTTTGCAGCTATAACAGCTGCCACTCTTCTGGGAAGGCTTTACACAAGATTTTGTAGTTAGTCTGTGGGGTTTTCACCATTCATCCAGAAGAGCATTTGTGAGGTCAGGCACTAATGTTGGGTGTAAAGGCCTGGTTCACAATCTCCATTCTAGTTCAACCCAAAGGTGTTTGTTGGGGTTGAAGTCAGGGTTTTGTGTGGGCCAGATAAGTTCTTCACTTCAAACTCACCCAACCATGTCTTTATGGGCCTTGCTTTGTGCACTGGGGCACAGTCATGCTGTACTAAGGGGCCTACCCCAACCCCTGAAAAACAATCCCATACCACTGTCCCTCCTCCGTCAAACTTTACAGTTGGCACAATGCAGTAAGGCAGGTAATGTTCTCCTGGCATCTGACAAGCCCAGACTCGTCCATCAGACTGCCAGACATAGAAGTATGATTCATCACTCCACAGAACATGTTTCCACTGCTCCAAAGTCCAGTGGCGGTGTGCTTTACACCACTGCATATGATACTTGGCATTGTGCTTGGTGATGTGAGGCTTGCATGAAGCTGCTCGGCCATGGAAGCCCATTCCTTGAAGCTCCCGGTGCACAGTTTTTCTCCTGAGGTTAATGCCAGATGAAGTTTTGAACTCTGCAACTACTGAGTCAACAGAGCATTGCCGATTTTTTTGCACTATGCGCCTCAGTACTCGGCGACCCTGCTCTGTTGCTTTACGTGGTCTTACGAGGTTCTGTTGTTCCTAAATGCTTCCACTTTGCAATAATACCGCTAATAGTTGACAGTGGAATATCCCACGGGGAAGAAATTTCATGAACTCAGTTTTTGCAGAGGTGGCTTCCTATGAGAGAACCACGCATACTGAGCTTCAGAACGACCCATTCTTTCACAAATGTTTGTAAACATTATTGCATGGCTAGGTGCATGATTTTAAACACCTGTGACAATGGGTTCAAATGAAACACCTGAATTCAATGATTGAGGCGTGTTCCAGTACTTTTGTTCTTATAGTATAGGTACTGCTCTCATAAGGAATTATAAGGGATTAGTGACCTGTCAGTCCCCACTTCCCATTCTGGTAAACACTTACCCATGCACTTACCCTCTTCTCTGGAATGGGAATGCGGAAGGTAACTGTCATTGGCCAGGAAGCTTTGTTAGTCACATCTGCCAGCAGTGAGAAGGACATTTACAAAAATGCCGTTTTAACTGGCAGGGGTGTTACGGGGGTGTTCTAATAGCCATCGTGCTTTATTTAAATGATGTCCTTTGTGCAAAAACTGAACAATGTGAACAGGTGCTTTTTAAATCGTTTTTAGCGGAATGAACAGCCTGAAATGGTGCATTGCACACTTTTAACCAGAGGTAACCCTGACCGGATGGATGGATGGATGGATGGATGGAGAAGCATCTTTCAGGTGTGTGTGGTTGATAGTCAGTGTCATACAGGGTGGTCCACATAAATGTAGTCCCATACATCAAGTTATTAAAGTTGTTAAGATGCCGGGCTACTTATATTTGGATCACCCTGTATTTGTTAAGCCATTAATGCTATCTTCCTTGGCCATACTGACCTATTGTAAGTTCACTAGTGCTGGGTCCCCAAATTCAACAAGCTTTATAGCATATAAAAGCTTACATAATCTGTTTGCTTATGGATATTTTTCGTAGTGACATGATTCATGCTATCAAAAATTAAATGTTATATTTATGTTAAAGGATGTTAGCTGAAGACACGGAATTGAATGTAAATCACAGAAACTGTTCTTGAAAGGCAGTTCATTTATCTATTTATTGATTTCTCTTTTTCTTTTGACTTCCCATTGATTTTTGGATGTTGCTCGGTGCAGACGTTTAGTGAGTTCCTGCAAGTTGTCCTCCCACCTAAATCCCGAACAGACGCAACCTGCAGGCACAGCCTGGTGTGCTTTCAAACGGCTGCCCGTTGACAGCGCTGCCGAAGGGGGCCAATTATAAAGAAACTTTGAGCTTGAGAGTCTTTGCACTGACCTGCCTTTGTTCTCTCAGCCTGTTTGCCTTATTAGATACTCATTTAGATTTCGCTTATAATTGGCCATGTGAGGCTGGCTTTAAGGAAGATCATTTAGATTTAGTTAGAGTTGTTTATGGATGTGATGGTGGGAGTACATGGTCCCTTATACTGGGGGAACAGTGCGTGCTGAGTTAGGTTTCTGAAAGATGACCTGCCTCTGCTTGAAAGCATCTGCCCATTTGCGATGGAAGGTGTCATTCTGTGAGCGCAGGAGCGATTCGAAGCACGAGAAAGTTGGAGACTTGGAATCAGACTTTGACGTAGGCCTTCTGGTGGAAGAGCGATGGTGTCGGTTATGGCACAGCACCCCCAGACTTACCCCAAGTACAGTTGTCGTCCACATGCTTATCTTATTTCCACTCCCAAGAGGCAAAAGTGAGTTCACTGCTGTGCTTTTATCATTCCAGAGATTCAAACATGCATTAAATCTGTGTTTTTATGAGGTTTGGGTTGTAAAAAAAAAATGTGCAGGAATGGACTCTAAATCTTCCTGATTTTATTTAGAGACACCATAATTGTTCATAACTCAGACCACAGAGACAAAACAGGCAACAGTTTCATCCCTAGATTTTCAACTGCTGTTCCCTGTGTCCACAGCTGTTTGGTATTAAAGATGCTCCAGTTCTCTTTTCTGAAAGCTCGAGGTGCCTTGCATCAGGTGTCACCTGTCATGCTGCTTGCCATGTTCCCAGGTATCTAATTGGCTGGGTGACAGATCTTATTGGGTTTACTGGGTATAATAATATGCTGAGCGTGTGGCTACCGCATTCTCTTGACATCCTTGAATTTCACATATCAGTCTGCGAAATTAAACACAGATGAGTGTCAACAGGCACATGCAGGCCCAGGAATGCTCAGGTTCTCCACGTTTAAAATATGTTCTGTAAGTGAACATGCCCCCCCCCATATGTTACAGGCATGTGGTGCTCTGCTCATCCCCAAAATGCAGTTGGTGTGAGGGCGAGACCCATGTACTTTTGCTTGCCCTCTTCCTGTTATGTTTCTTACAGAGCTTTGCTGTCCATTCTGTTTCTTGTCTGCAGAAATAGACATGTTAAAGTCTTGCAGATCTGTGCTCATCTGCAGAAATACCAAAATGATGGGCAAAAGTGGATAAAAGTGGGGAACAACCCAAAGAAAATACAACCAGTTTGAATCACTTTGAAAACGTCAGAGACTGGTTTAACTGAGTATCGATGCATTTTTTATAGCCCTAACCCCCCTCCCCTGGCCACAAAAAGCCCCCAGAGATTTAAGCCCATCCTTGCCTTGTTCTGCAGATCTGGAGGCAAGTTGAGCTTCTGGGATGAGATATGCTACTGTGAAGAGATGTTTCTGCTCTAATTGGAGGCCTAGCTGGCGCGGCGGGATTGGTGCGGGAGTCGCCAGGGATGTGAGAGTGGTGGGCTGTGGCCGATTAATCCACCCCTCCTTGGTGCCATTAAAGCTGCAGGTAGTTCATGTTCAATTTCACAGCACCTCTGCCTTTCAGCCCCACTCAAAACTCCCTGAAGATGTTTAAGGATACAAAGCCTTGTTACAACGTTCAAGAGTCCCCCTTAATCCTGCACCTCAGATTTAGCCCATATCCCAGTACAAAGCTGGAAAACTAACAAATGACAAAACTTTGTTTTTTGCATGCAAGTCAGCCTCTGTTGTTGTTGTTTTTGCATTCATGTTGTTCTAAGGGAACGGCTGCACATTACACTGAGCATCTGCATGGCCAATTATGTATTTTAATGTATTTTAGCTTGTCATTATCAGTGTTCTATAATGACCAGCAGGTGGCACATTGCTTACCAGGTGGAATGGTAAGGAGTTACAAACAGGGTTGTATCCAACCTGTTTTATTTTTGGTGATTTCAAGCTGTAAAAAAGGTACATAGATGTGAGGCTAGCATACAGTAAACTGCAAGTTCAGCCTGGTCACCAATTGCATTTGCCTGCTTGTTGAACATCGTAATGAATATACCTCTATTAGGTACTCTAGCTGTCTATGCATCCTCTAATCATGCAGAGCTGGGGTTGGAATGAGATCTGCAGGAACAGCCTGACTGAATGAGATATCAAGGCACACATGTGTAAATCACTTTATTTTAGATTAATAAAACCTTTAGTAAGTTAACTGTTAATGAGCAAAGGACAATTAAATGCAATTTAGACATTATAATGAGTCCATGACAAACACAGACAGTTCAACATGATTTGAATGAAGAGGTTTGTTCAGTCAACAGCTCAATCGTGGCTAATTGTCAAATCAGCTGCAGCAAAAAAATAGCAGCAACACACATTTTCATGACTAGGGGTTAAAAACCAATAGCTTTGATAGGGTATTAGTGGTGATTAGAGCGTGGGTACGTGGATGGTGCGTCATGGTAAAATACTGCGCAGGGACTGGCTTACTGAGCTCTAGCGGTTCTTCGTGCAGGTTACATTCCGATGCCACGGTGGTCTTGGCTTTGCAAATGAGCCCACATCCCATCCCCAGCGTCTCCGGTATCATTCCGATTGAAATGTAGATGAAGTTCCAGCAGGACCAATTGCAGTGTCAGAGTTGAGTTTATGTGCATTCCTTCATCCGCTGAACCTGCATCAGGGTTTTCTAGTAAGCACTTCTCCGACGTTCTGCTTCGCCTTGCATCCTGATCACATAAAGCAAAATACAAAGTCTTTGAGGGGTTAGGAGAGGTGCATCGTCTGCCTGGCCTTGTCTCAGCAAACACCTTCCTTTTATCCCTGTTTTATAGAGTTACACAAAATGTGTCTCTAAAAACAAAACAAACCCATCAGCTTAGGAGATGTCTAGTAGTCCCAACTGGTGCTTCCCTTGCCCCTTGCACAGTACATGTGATGTGCAGTGAATATATTTACATAATGAAGAGCATGACAAGCGATAAAAACAAACTCCAACGCTCAAAGTCAAGGAGGGTCTTTCTGGTGCAGGCGGTTCATCTCTGCGCCTCTTCTGGGTTATTTGGTTAACTGCTCTGCTGCTTCGATTTCTGCTACCTCTTGCATGTTTTTTTAAGTACAGAATTTATCAGTGTGTGTGTTTTTGCCGTAGCAGGGCTTGACGCTTACTTTTTTCTCCCAATGAGCACACGTGCTCCTAAGTTAAAAAGTTTAGGGGCACATAAAGAACTTCAGGGGTGAAATGAAAATTTTTCCAATGTGTTTGTCCTTAGTAAAGGGATACGAGTAGACATTTACAAGCCAAATTATGTATTTGAATATATACACTAGGTTTTTAGTTATTTCTCGTTCAATCTGTTTTTAATAATTATGTATTTTATACTTTAAACTGCTTTAGATTATATAAACAGATAAATGTATGAATCTATAATAAAGTAGTTCTTATTCCAAATGCCAAAAGAGTCTGCTTAGTCCATTTAGACCCAAAGGGCATCACTGGTTCAGCAGCTTTTATAAGCAGGTCATCTGGCCCGCTTTGAGCTCAGCCAGCGTTCCACAGCAGGACTGGGATAAAATTGTTCTAATGAAAAAGCTGCTCATAAGGTGACTCGAGTCTTCATTTGTGGACACCAGGGCTGGTCTTGGGTGTTCTGGTGCTCTAGGCGAGACTCTGCGGGGCGCCGCTCTCCCTCAGAGCAGCGGAAAACAAATTGTGTCCATTTATATTACAACGTTTCAGTAGCAAAAGGTATCTGGCGTCTGTTTCATAAAACAACAGTAGTGAATTATTTAAACTAGTTATCATTGTAATGTAATAGAATGCAATGAGAGATATGTCTTCTAGTTTTTATTCTTCACTCTTTTCATTCCTGGGCCCCCCAGTCAAACGGCGCCCTAGGCCTACGTGGGCTGTATTGGGGCCGGCCCTAGTGGACACCTGAGGGCAGCTTCTTGTTGAATTCTTGTTGTGCCTATTGCAGTATCGGGCTGAAACCCCCCCCCCAGGGAAGCAGAAATGGGGAGCACCAGCATGATTTACACCAACTCCAGTACGTTCTGAGAGCTTTTACTCACATTTTACTAATCGAAACCAATATGCATCTATACAATGCTGGACTATTTAAAACTAATCTACTTGAAATGCTCTGTTATGCTGAAGAGGAATAAAATGTTTAAATGTTTGTTTTATTTAAAAAAAAAAAAAAGAAAAACATACATAAATGTGCCTGGACTATTTGGGGTTGCTCTACGTTGTAGTCTGGCTTATAGAGGTCCTTTGTCAGCAGTATCTCCCACTAAACTCTAAAAACATGATTTGTCATGCTTCCATCTCTACCACAGCGTCTGACTCTAACTCTGTTAGTACGTATGTCGGTGCAGACTGAGCCGCTGTGTACAGACCGCATTGTGAACAATGAATCTTTCTCCCTACTGCATCAGAAAATCAGTTTGAGAGCAGAACTCACCTGATATTTATTGTATCTTGGGTTCATGTTAGACTAGTTTAGAAGTTAATATTGGGTTGATACTGGACTTCATGACACATTTGCATCATTAAAAAAATATTGTGTAAGAAGTAAGAGATTTATTAAAGATGTTTTGGGATTTGCACAGATCATATATTTAATACACACTGATGAATTTTGCTTACTTGTTTACATCAAAGTCGCTCTACACTTTAAAAATATCGGTGAATCGTGCCTTTAAAAATTACATGAATGCAAAATGCAGTATAAAATGTCTCCACAGATTTTTTTAACGGATATTTTTATGGAATCTAAACGCAAGCATTTTGACTGTGTATAGAAGGGGAAAATACCGTGTGGAGACACATTTTGTCTTGTGTTTTCTACCTGAATGGCCTTCCATACAATTTTACAGCATTTTGACACTTGATGTTTGCCCTTTCTGCTGATGAGTAGTCACATGATTTTTTTTTCTTTTCCCTCCAACGGACAGCACAGTGACATCATCATTTGTGGTGTTGTCAACCTTTGTCCTCAGGAAAAAATAGAGGCTGCCCCAGCCTTTGGATTACTTTTTATTTGCTCACATTCTCCTGAATACATTTCACAGTTCGTACACATCTATTTTTAGAGGCAAATGCGAGTGAAACGCTGCCACTGTCGAGCCCTGGGTAGTTTATGGGCATACTAGCGCACTGGCATGTTTTACCTTCTGTGGGGCACTATGCTGGTGAGATGAATCAAGGTTTTTAGACAGTATATCGAGTAGGGCTTGGCGATGTCTTATAAAAAAAAATACAATATTTCAATAAAAAAATATCGGGATAGAAGATAATCAAATAATCAAGCCCCACCCCCAACTGCAGAAGCATGGATTGTCGCTTTGGATCAATAGTCACAACTCTACATAATTTTATTTATTTGCTACATTGTTTCTGTTTTATTCTATTTATTTTTTTGTTTTGATGGAAAAAAACATGCAAGCGTGATAGTTCATAAAACTGATGGTTCGAACTGGGGTTGGGGGGGATCATGCACAGTAAGATTTCTGGGGTGGGGGTAGCCTAGTTCATCTAAATGTCAGTGTCTGATTGTCAGTGGTTCTTTCTTTATCTTATCTCATGTTTTGGCTATGGTCTGTGAAGACCAGTCCCACCTATGAAAACGAAAGGAGCCACATAGAAGGAATTCATAGCCAGGCTATTGTGGGTGTCGGCAATCTCATCTAGAAAGGGAATTAACAATGGTATGCGCTTGTCTTGTTTGACCATTTGCATAAGTTGGGATGCTCAAAATTCCCACCTGAGTGTTGCACTTGAATGCCTGACCTTTCGGCTGCTCACTGGAATATATAAATTGGTAATGTGACAATGTTGAACTTCCCAGCTTACAAGGATGGCCAACCCAGTATTGCAGTGAGCAATGCTTATGAAACACTGCGCTATGAGCCGCGTTTGTTTATTTTTTTCAAACTGCGTCGGAAACACAGGCTAGAAGGCTGAACTGAAAGCCAAACCCTAAGTCCTTTTTCTGATTTTGGGTGTAGCCTAAGCTTTATGGACAAAAGTGATAATTGCTGGTTAGATATCGACACCGAGTTACTTGTCTGATATTGTCGATTAACGATAATATCGTCATATAGCCTTGCCCTGTCAAGTACACAGTGCCCTCAAATTCTTCATTGGCCACCCATACAAGTGCGTAACCCCTATGAGGCTGGTACTGTGTAATGTTATGATGGCGATCTAGACTGTGCACACTTTTAGTGGCATTACACATTCTGAGGGGACCATCTATTGTTTACTTTTCCAGCACTGAGGGCAACTAAATGTTTACCTGTTCCCACCTGAGGGCTGTTTTCTTGGATGTGAGTGAATTGCATTGGGGCATAGAGATCAGGTTGGACACCAGATTTGTGACTATGAAATTATAAGGCCGGTGTCTGTGAGGAACTTGTATGAGCTCCACCTCTGTGTTGAATCCAGGCTCAGTAAACAAGTTTCAGGGCCTGATTATTAAAGAGGAATCTTATTTAGAGCTTGGTGGGTCAAAAGTATTTCTAGGTGAACTATATTGCAACAAACCTTCTTACAGTCATGATTATTGGCCCAAACGTTATGGAAAATGTTTTGTAACATTGTAAATATTCTTAAAAATTACTATAGAGACATCACACTGTCACATGTGAATAGTGATGTTATATTAATAAACCAGCACAGCTCTTCATTATGATAGCGGGAGCGAAGTATTAGTGTTCGTTCCTTGCTAGATATTTCCATCCTCATCTGAAACATCTTGAAGAGCTTATATTATCAAGGCCACAGCATCTTGACACTTTATAAAAGTAACACATATCATTGTAGAACTGGTGAGGGTGGGTGATGTTTAATTTGTTGGATTTAGTTTGTCCTAATTATTTGTCAGGATAATATCTTCAGAAATGCAGATCAGATCACTGCAGGTCAGCTGCATAAATTGGAAAACTGAAAAATTTTTCATATCTTCTTTTTGTTTTGTTTTTTGTTTTAATTGTACCCATAGGCACATCAGGAAATTCTGGCCATCCTGTGCTAAATGTTCACTGTGAACTCCAAGTGAGGAGATCAAAGGCGAAGTAAAGTGATAATACATGACAGTGGCTCTCCTGGCGCCACTGTTTAGAGCAATCTGACAGCCGCACCCTCAGTGGCAACCAAAAGCCAGAAGGGGGTCGTCTTTGATATGTGGATGAATTTACTGCAGCCGGGGAGCTGACAGCTGCTGTGGCTGAACGCCACATAATCCTGTCAGTCACTTGGCAGCCCAGCACCTTGCCCTAATTAATCTGATCCTCTTCCGTTCCTCTGTATTTTGCAGTGTGCGGAATGTGCTCGTGTCAGCCCAGACTCTCCTCGAGAGCGGGACACTGGGCGATTCATTACTGAAGTGCTGCTTCTGTGTCGCTGGCCATTAACCGGTACTCTAAAAGCCACCTGGGAAGCTGAGAGCCAACACAATTACAGCCCCCAGCTTCTAAGCGTCCTTAAACGAAAGGCCAGAGCTGGCTGGTCGACCCTGAGCGTCATTAGCCTGGAAGCCGCGGCGAGAAGAGTCACAGTGAAGATGTCAGCCCTGCTGCCTTGCTGTCATACACTCGCCTCCAATTCATCACGGGCTGCGGTGCCGTCAGGCTCGCTTCGTCATCAGGAATGTTTCCCGAGGTGCTGCATACCAATGATCTCTTCCAGGCCGTGGTCACGTCCGGCAGGGGGCTGCCATCATGGCCAGTGGATATGCCGTTTCTCATCTCAGGGCATTTGTAGACATTGTTCCCTCTGCTTCCAAAGGCATGCACCCTTATCCGCCAGAATGTTCAGGAAAATGTTCCAAACGGATGATAATCGGCATTTTATTATTTACAAAGATTCCGTTTCTTTGCGGGAGGGGAGATCGCACGTCGTATAATCAGATTTAATCAGCATGCCAAAAGAATGACAGCCTATTTAAATGTTTAATTCATACAGACGCACACTCAGACCTAGATGATGTATTCGGCATATTTGATGAAAAAATAAAAGGAACGACCTTCTCCAGCTTTGACGTGACCTGACAGCATTTCTAACTGACGTTAACTTTCGAGGCTTCGGCATTGGGCGTGGAGGCCTCTGCGCCGCATTTACTGCACGCGTATCAAATGGCGATGTTAAACCCGTCAAGCTGCTTCCCTGCTTTTTTCTCCCCCTGGCTTCCCCTCTAAGTGCGCGTCTCCCGGCGCTGTGCCGGGCCCCCGCGGAGCACGCATCCGCCGGTTAATGTGTTCACCTTGTCCAAATATCTCCATGCGATATCCAATGCGGGAGCCACATCCCCGGCTGTATTTCTTCTCCCCATGACCTGTCGGGATGGGGGCTGGGGGGGACGTGTGGGTGTCAGATGAGTTATGCTGCTCTCTTTGTTCCTCCCTACACCCGACCAGGGCCTCAGGAAACAGCCCCCCCCCCAGGCTTCACTCCCTGACTGAACAACCTAGTGTTCCTCACCCAGAGTGGGGGGGGTCTTCCTCCCAGCATGCTCCTGTCGCGGGCCTCTGGACTTTGATTGATGTGATGTCACCACCTGCCAGCGGCCTAAGAAGTATATTACAACCCGACAGCCCTGGGATTTCCTCAACGATCATTGCTCCCAAAATTCCATGGTCCGGCGAGGTCCCAGACTCCTATGGCCCCTCGAGCGGAAAAAGACTGTGGAATATTCTCCAGTCTTCCATGTTTTATGGAAAGAGTGGTGGATAGATGAAATCTGCTAATGTGGCCCCCACCATGAACCGTGTGATTCTTCCCAGAGATCCAAAGCTCTGCTGAAATCCGTTGCTGTTCTCTGCCGAATCTAATGTTCCTCAAGCTGTCAAGCGAAGCTGAATGTTTGATAGACTTTAAATGAATACTTCCTGGTCACATCCTTTTCTGACTGCATGTACCTGGAGTGCTAGTATTGCTGGGAAATCATTTTGTGGTGTTTTATATACTGTGCATCATTTATATCACTGTCAAATAGCAGCTTCCTCTGGAATATGAGTCTATGGCTGGTTTTTCTGTTTCTCGACTGCTGGTCGCTTGTTCTTTCTTCAGCATGCTCTTCAGGGTGATTGTAGCCTGAAGTGAAGTTAATTCAGCCTGTTTGTCACTGACTCTGTGGCATTAACTTGCCAGCTTGACCCACCTGAACTCCTCTTTGCAGGTTCCTGTGTAGAAAGGAGTCTGACTGTCAGCCATAGTGTTTTCCTTTCTTTTCTAAGTCTGGTGGCCAGTATGCAGCCGGCCTTGATCAGTGAGTGAGTAAGACACTATCACAAAGCCTCCTGTCGAAGCATGAGTCCCAAGCATCGCTTTATCCGCTTTGGCGTCTTGCCAGTCTCTTTCCAGCAGAGGCCTGTGGTGAATCAACAAAAGGAGAAAAGTAGGTGAAGGAAAGATGTTGGGGGTCATTGCTGTGAAAACAAAAACGAGACTATATGAGGCAGAGGTGCGATAGAGCCAGCGAGCAAAGGAAGGAGGCTAGGGCTGAGTGAAGAGGCTGCTTTCCCCTGCATGTTCAGTGGTGTATGAGAGATCCTGGAAGGGCCAGCATCCATGGTGGAGGTGCGGCTGTCAGCCAGCAGAGGCCGCTGAACGTGATGTCCTGAAGTGCCGGAGGCCGAGGTTCTGTAAGTGTGCAACGGATGGTGTGAGTGAAAGTTGCCCGTTAGCCCAGTGTCTGGGTGAGCGGTCGTGAGGCCGCGGGGGGGTGTCCCACAGCGGGAGAAAGTACCTCCCCTCTCGCTTCCACATGGAGGCTCCTGTGAACGTCAGCAGAGCGGTGCAGGAAAGCCCCCCAGGGAAGGAGCTGGGAAGCGGTTTTCAAAGGCTGCACTCCAGACACTGACCGCAGTGGGCTTGCTAGGGGTCCGAAAGCAATTATGGGTGTGAGGATGGCGCCGGGGTGGAAAGCGGTGCCGTGTGGAGTTTAAAAGTGACGGCTTCTAGCAGCTTCTGGAAAACTGCTACGGCGCAGATGCCTGGAGGCGTCAGTGGAGAGGAGCCAGTGGTTTATTAGCTGCACAAGGATGGGGCTGAGGGGTAGCATCGTGCTTCTGTTAGTGGGGAAATTCTCTCTTGGAAAAATGTGGAAAACGGACAAGCTTATTCCTGCAGTAAAACTGCGGCCCAGTGAAAGTGGATGCCAGCCAGTTGACTGGGCTAGAGGGCAGTAGTTGCATGTGTGACACCCAGGGTGGGGGTGGGCTACTCTACACTCGGTGCCGCATCTCTTCTCGCTGTGCCCTCTGCCAAGAGCCCTCCCCATCACTCAGTCACATCATCCCCAGGCCTCACTGTGGACCAGTGTTGGGATGACATCTCCCTCCCCCATATTACAGCCTGCCTGGCTCCAGATGGGCCCGTAACTCAGTCCCTGCCAGTGAATTCAGACCCCTGATGAACTTCAGCAATGAAGCAAGAATGCCATTTTGCAATCCCTCTAAGTCGGGGTGGGGCGGGGGGGGGGGGGGGGGACAGCAGCTGGCGTGAGGAAGGCGATGCGGGTCGTGGTCTGTTAGTGATCTCGGGGCCACCACGTCCTGCGTGTGACTGGATCCCTGCGTCGGCCCAGTTCTCCGACGCTGCGAGACGAATGGGCTATAACGCTGCAGCTGTTTAAAAAACATTCTGAGCCGCGGAGCCATTTGTATTCCCCGTATTGCTGGCTCGCAGACCTCCATGTCAGCGCTGTAATGAAACTTTTAATGGACCTTTATGGATGCTGACACTTTCCGCATCAGAGGCAGCTCCAGCTACCGGCGATAAACTGTGTGAACAGCATAATCTCAGGCAAGCCATCCCAAGGAAAAGGACGCATAGAAAATGGCGTCCTCTGCAATTTCCTTGAAGCCAGAGTTGTCAGAGGAGCTCCTTTCAGTCTGTGGCAGGAAATGTCAGCTGGTGGCGACTGAGGGAGGCTGGCATGGAGCTCCGAAGATGCACTCAACCCCAGCTGTTCCTGGGGCGCTGGCTGACCCCAAAACTTGCTTTCCGTTTCATGTGTATTTGTGTCTCTCCTGCATGTTAAGGTGTGTGAAAACCAAACAAGTCCTTTGCACCTCTTTTTGTAGTCAGCGGCAGATGCTGACAAGGGTAAGATAAGGCGTCATCTTCTGAGTCCCCCCCCCCCCCACACCCGGTCAACAACTCTTACCATCGTCACCCATCCCACTGCTCCTCAACAATGTTTACCGTCCCCTGCTAAAGATTTGTTTTTAACCACACATTTGACTTTTCTCTGCAGCTAAGTTGACATGTATGCATCAGGGGTGGGTGATAAGCTTGCATGTAAAGAAGATGTACTGAATGCTTTGAAGAGCTCGCTCTGGGCCTCTAAAGCAGCTGAGTGCCGAGTGTTTCTCCGGGTAGTGGAATAATGGCAATAAGCCCTTGACACATCCAAAGTAGCCACGCCTGCCTCTTCTGCCCAGAGCGTGAAGGGGATGGAGGGTGTCCAGCCAGGGGTGGAGGAGGGCAGAGGACGACGGTACTTATGCACAGTGACCGTCCGGAGGTGTGCTCCACTGAGGAATGTTGGTGCCATAAGTCCGCAAGGCATGTCGGACTGCCAAGCAGATAACGCAGCTTGCGTCCATCCACACCAAGAGGCAGAACACATGCCGTTTAGGGTGAACACATGGCGTTTAGGGTGAGATGGCTGGTGGCAGCCTGAGTAGAGCCGTGAGGAAAGTTTCTAAGGCCAAGCTGACAGAGCCGCAGTGACCGAAATTCTCATTTTGTCTCTGCGCTCCTTTGTGATATCTGCGAAAAGGAAAACACAAAGCCCAATGCTGCTCGCTTAAATTATGAATGGCAACCAGGCCGAATATGTTAATGCACAGGCTACGGCCGGTGGGAAATGAAGACACAGACTTCTGCAGTGTGCATTAGACGTGTATGTAATTTACACAAGGTAATGCCTTTTAGATTGCACAATCCTGAGGGGTGGCTCCCATTGGCGCCCTGTGCCAGAAACCTGAATTCCTGAGATTGCCTCTGTGTAGTAGTGGCCTCTCTTTGACTGGCAAACACACAGTGCTTTTCATGCAAAATCATTCAGATCAATGATTCATTCTGATGTCACCTGAAAAATAAATCCAATGATATTCCACCCTAAGCTAGATTAAACCAGGTGATGTCTATAATGCCCCCTTGAAAGTACATACTTGCTAATGTTTTCTTTCAGCAGTTTATGTCCAGGACTCCGAGTTCCTCTACTCTATGCTACTCTAACCAGCTAACACCAGATGAACGGTCACAATGAGTAAGTTTGAATTGTACCAATCACTTATGAAGTAAGTAATGCTTCCTTCCTAATGCAAAATGTCTGTGCACCTCCCAGACTTAATGACCTTCTATCAGATACCATCTGTAATGGTTCTCTGTGTGTTTTGTGATTGCTAAAACATTTTTAAACCAATATTTCTTGCAGAAAACTGAGGGCATAGTATAATTGTGAAGGAGTTAAAACGGACACCCTGTTTTGTGCCTGTCCTTTGGCGGGGGGGCAGTGTTGCTAGGAGGGAGGGATGCACATTTTCTGGGAAAACAGACAAAGAAATATACTTAATTCACATTCTGGAATTATTTTATCTGTGGAAGTAATGGCAGGGGTCAGTAGTGAAAAAATAATGGTAAGGCCAGAGTTGTGGGTCCTTGAGTAGATCTGGTCACATCTCGACTGTAGCCAGCCAGGATGATCCAGCAGCTCCTGCTGAAAGACAGTTCCCACCATTCCGCAGGTCCTGCTTTGAAGCCCCGAGCCTTCATACTGGAACTGTGTGACGTTCTGCTGATGTGCCATTTCATAGGTGAGCTGCCCCGATAACTGTAATCAAGGTACACAGGTGACTCTAGCTGTTCTGCTTCAAGTGTAAGCCAGCACTTGGGACCGAGTCAACTGAGTGGATACCGACTCCAGCAGGGACTGGGACTCTGAGACAATGGAGTGGATGCTGACTCCAGCAGGGACTGGGGCTGTGAGTCACTGGAGTAGATACTGACTCCAGCAGGGACTGGGCTCTGGATCAGTGGAGTAGATACTGACTCCAGCAGAGACTGGGCTCTGGATCAGTGGAGTGGATTCTGACTCCAGCAGAGACTGGGTTTCTGTCTTTCATTAAATGGTCCTCATTGTTCTCCACTTACCTGTGGGCCTGAAGCGCTTTACATCAGCTCTGCCGGGCTTTGAAGTGGGACCCTTCTCCAGTGCACACCAAGAGGCTGATATGTGATTCCCAATGTCAATTGACTTGATTGGATTGAATGTAACTTGGATGAAAAGAAGTATTAAGGTCAACGATTTAAACATGACAGTGTGAAACACTGCCATGTGGCCTGCATCACATTAAAGGGTATTTCCTCAATGAAGTCATACAGACATCTTCACAAGCCCTAAGTGTGTGTCTCTATACTCTACATGCCACATATTATTACTACATATTATGAATAGTATTGAAATGTGGCAAAATAGAAAAGGTTAACTGCCTTTTCTATCATTGCTTTAGTATTCTGGGATGAAATGACATTTAAATCATCTTAAAGACACTTTTAAAAAATAAAATGGGATCTATGTAAAGCTGCAACACCCTGTGCATTTAATCCCCACGACCATCAGCAATGTGACTCCCAGCTTTATGAGTATGTATGTGGTGCATAATGATGTAATGTAAAGAAATTCACTGAAAGGAATATTAGCAATTCAATGAAATCCTAGCCTCTAATATGTTTTTTTATGGTAAGTTTTAAGGATTATTTTAAATGGTTTTAATATGGAGGGGGCAAAAGCACCCTGAGGCAATGCAAAATCAGGTGACGAACCCGGGCCTTCAGTCGACATGTGCCGCATTCCCAGTCTCTCCATGAGAGGATTTGTTCCCTCCCCAGTACTCAGCAAACACACCCTAGCCCTCACTGAGTGCGAGCCCTTACGGCGACCCGATGCCCGTATTGTTTTCTCGATATCCCCCATGCTGACGCCGGAGCGGCTGCCTTCTGTTTTCATTCCTCCCCATTGCTTTTTCAACCCGTCTCCTCTCCCGTCTCCAAATAAAGTCCTTATTTCTTCTTGCCGTGCCGGCATCACTTAGTTCCATTTGTAACCCTGCCCGGAGCACGTCTTACAGTAGTGAATGCAAAACAGTGCTGTACTGTCTTTGTTGTTGTGAATTTGCCTCTTTGCTGGGTCGCGGAGCTAGTTATTCCTCTGGACCTGCTTTCAGAACCGAATCCTAACCTGTCTCTATAAATAACTTCTACTATTCCCTGGTGATACAAGCCCCTAAGGAAGGACAGGGAGAATCAGCGAGCGTGCATTTGACAGCTGTCAGATGATAAATACTTTGGTTATGGACAAAGTTGTTTTTGGTATTCATGTCAGTGACTAATAATGCATTGGCAGGTGTAAATCAAAACAAATTCTTTATATACTGCAAGTTCTGCAGGAAAATTCCTGCATGCTACTTTGCGGACCCCAAAGCACACAGGAGTTTGCAATATAAACAAAAAACAAACAAATCTGTTCTTTTCAGTTAAAAAAAAAAAAAAGTAACCCGCAGCTTTGCAATGAAGTGAAACAGTCACTGTCGTTCTATAATGTGTTTTCCTTCAAGTCTACTCCATTTTATAAAGCCACACTTTTTTATATGAGCCTTTCAGTAACTTCCAAACAAAATAGAGCGACTGTAGCTTGAAAAGCTTTAATTAAACCGTCAAACGCTGGCTTCTCTCTCGAGCATTGTTAACGTTTCACCATTAGGGACGCAGCACGTTAGGTCCGGATTGTTCCGTACCGAGTGCCTTTGTGGAATTCCTCCTTTCCTGTCAGACGTCTGGCACGTTAAACACAGCCTTCAAGTTAAAGGAAAAAAGGCAACGCTGTGAAGCAGTTTTTTAAAGTGCCAACAAAAATATGGGGACTGGTTGTTTTAATGTTCAGTGACAATAAGCGTTCTAGAGACGTTCCTCTTTCTTCATTTGTTTGACCGATTATTCTCTCCTTAGACACGGTACGCTCTGCGTGGACTGCTAGTCAGTTACAGTTCACACAAATGTACGTTCTGTCACGTTTGCACACTCGGAGCAAATTAGGCTCACCGCTTCAGCTGTCATCTCACTGCAGCGTTGAAGGCGGGTGTGTGGAGGCATCTCAAATGCGGATGGAGACCACCCTTGGTTGTGAGGTGTGAAGGTGAACCTGGTTGAGCCTGCAAGCCTTGAGGCAGCCTGTTTGCAGGTTTAACGCTAAGTCTTTTACAAAGGCAGACTAAACCGAAAGGATCCCAATGTCACTATCTGAAGATGTATGTCTCCTGTTCCCAGATCAGTGCGTCATTGTGACACCGACTGGATGTCCTACCTCTGGGTCCTGAGTGGTTTATTCAGCCAAATGCCTGGATCCATCAGAATCGGCTCTTATGCTGGAAACCTCCCCAGGAACTTTCAGTAGAGAAGTATAAAGGAGAGACACGGATGTACAGATAGTTTGCCCTTTATCAGAGTGCGGAGTTTGCCCCAGCCGGAAATGCAGCTTTCATGCATCATCTTCACTTTTAAATTAATCGGGGCTGCGGAAACCTGAGTGTTGCTGTCCACGTCCCGGGCAGCGCCTGAATGAGAACATTGCCCTGAAAGGAGGTCATTAGCGTAGAAGATGGACGCATTATTGGGGACAAGCTGACCGGTTATATACAAAAGCTGACTGTTATAATGAGATCGGCAGTGTACGCTCACTCTGTGCCGCAGACAGTCATACTGTCCTGGTTAAAGTGGAAAGCAGCATAACAGCGTCAGCAGCCATTCAGGATGGGAAACTCCTTCGCAGAACATCTGTGTACTGCCAAGGTGTCCCACCCAAGGCATTGTCATTCTGGGCATGTGCAAGAAGAAAGGCACCAAAAAGACACAAAGCTTCAGGTTTATCCCATTTGACCAACTTTGTCATATGAAGATGGATGTGATACCATTTTGTCTTGGATTGTGAGAAAGTTGTAAAATATGTGATGAGTGCCGACCAACTGTGTCAGTCCTCGCTCGCCATACCACGATAGCGTACAGATGTGTTGACGTCAACTATCATGAGAGTGAAAGTCGATATTTCTCAGTTCGCTAAAAGTATATTTTAAAAAATTGTCAACTGGCTGGTCTCTCAGTGACGTGCTGGAAAAGGCCAACCAAGTGCACGGGCCTTAGTATTGACAGGCACACGGTGTAGGAAGAGAGCTACAGAAACAGCCGCCTATGCAGTGGCCCACCCATGGCTAACAGGGCCTGTGATGGGCCAGGGGTGGCTACGACGACTCCACACCACGTTTCATGTAAAGGGAAGAAGGTTGTACTACAGACTGCAAGGGATGATCAAAAGAAGTAACGAATGCTTTTCCAATAATGGCAGTGCTGAACCTCAGGGTGGGCCGTAAAGGTTAACACCAGGCCTGGCCACCTGCTGACCATTATGAAGTGCTGTTAAGGAACGTAATGTGGAGTTTAGTTTAGCCATCTCTTGTCGGGGTGACCTGCTCACACGCTTTCGTATTACCGTGACGACGCCTGGAGGAGGCAGCTCGTGTGAGAGTCTGACGGGTAGGAATGCTCGTGCTTGCACTGCCGAGCGAGTGCTCCGCTGGATTTTCCCTGACAGGAGAGTCGGGCGGGTTCCGTCTCACTGTGACACTTTGATGGAAGATTACACGCCATCGTTTCCTGTAATCGATAAATTGCGCCTCGTGAGCGGGACCTGCTTGCTGGACCCCTGGTGGAAGGCACGACAGGCGTGGTGGTATTTCACTCTCGGCGTTCCCGTCACGTCGGGGGGAGCCTGGACACGAGCGCAAGGCGCCATGATCTATGTCCCATCACCCGCAGTAACCCCCACGCTGAAAGCGCGGCCGGCTGTGAATATTTTCCAGGTGCCTGATGAGCGAGTCACCAGATGGGAAGCCACAGAATGGAAGCTTCACAGTTTGACGTCTGGAAGGCAGCAAGTTCTAAGAAGAGCCTGGCACACAGACACACGCCTGTGAGCACCTGCCAGGGATGATTTGTCAGCTAAGTGCGAGTGCCACCGATCAGGTCTCCAGAGAATAGATAGCCCAGCTGATGATTCTGGAAGCAGCGTATCAGGCAAATCTCAGGCGCATCATAGATCGCGGTGATGGCGGCGACGGGTCGTGCCCTCATGAAAAGGGAGCTGCGTAAATCTGAGCTGGGGAGCTCCGAGGAGGCCTCTCCCTGTGACGCAGGTGTGTCGTGCAGGACCGTGCACTGGCTGCTGGTTTGAGTCCCAGACGGTACCTTTTGCTTTTTCTTTTGATTGAAGGGTCAGCTGATAGTGGAGATCACTGAACGTAATTCCGCTGCGTCCCCAGGAGGGAAGAGGATCTCTTCCCTGAAAGGCCACAACACTCCCTCCATCCTGGGCTCGGGAATTTTCACCATAGCAAGCTGGGCAAAGGCAGGGGGTGGAGGCAGAAGGGACAGAGATGGGCTTATCTGCCAGTCGGAGAGCTGTGCTCTTAGAATGGACCGGAACGTTTAATAATTGATAGCTCTTGGATAGTCTCCTCCTGCCAAACTTCTGTCTGTGCGAGTAAGAGATTTTTTAAGTGTACTTTAACTATTCAAAACATTTAAAATATTGATATTAATCAAAGCTGTGGGAGGGAATTACACTCCCTGCGGTAAGAAATATTTTATGAAATTGAAAATGGGGTCATTAAAAAGCTTAGAATAGCTGGGCCAGCTGTCAGGGAGGTGGTCTCCGTCTCACTCAGATGTCAGATGATTAAATAATTGTTTTGTGCATCACTAGTGTCGCTAGTATAGCTTGCCTTGGGTGTGGTTTTGAGATTCTGAGGGAGTATGTGAGGCACCAGGGTGGTCAAACCCGGCCCGCTGGCTCATGCTCTTCCTGATACAGAAGCAGTGACATTCAGTCGCATTTATTTACAAACAGCATTTCGCGCAAGAGGTGTGATCACGGCAGCCTTTTATATTACTCCAGACACCTTTTTACAGATGAGCAGAGTGCACCTGTCAATCACCAGCGACTCGTCCAGTTACTTGATAAGCAGCCCTGCAAAAGGACTCGGCTGATTGATGTCCGAGGTTGAATCTCTAGCTGAATTAAACGCTCTAGTTAGAGCGAGACTCAATTAGACCAATCACAGTGGTCGGATGACCCCAATTTCCCAACAAGCGGTGAGTGACCGGCCATCTACAGACCGTCTCACTGCCCTTTCTGATGACTGATTGTGAGCGGAACTTCATCTCTGCTTTACTCTTGATTAAATTTCCTGAAACGGGGAGACTTCAATGGGATGTTATTGACAGTGCTGAGTATGCCTGCTGGAGATGCTCAGCAAGACCGCCTTGCACACTGACGTGAGTGATATCTCCACAGTAAAGGCTGTGCTTTTCAGATGGGGTCAATGAGTAACGGTGACAACGACGATTCAAACCACTGCAAGCACTGCAGACAGACTCCCCATGCGGTATTTGGTGACATGTCTCTGCATTGGGCACTACTGTATGGCATTATGATATTATTTTTAACTATACTGTAGATTGTCAGTGAAACTAAGATGACAGGGGTCTGCATGAGGGTACTTTTTTCCCTATTCAAAGAAAGTGCTCAGGATATCAACGCTTGCAGGGTTTTTCGTGAAATCATATTGAATGGTGACTGTAGCATATTTACTGTTTTAAAGGTAACTGAGGGTGAAAATAAGTGCTTCAGTGATTCCTTTTGAATCCTGGGTGGTATTTAGTTAACAGGAGCCCCCCCCCCCAGAAATGGGGCCTTCCAGCTTGAGACACCCCGACCCAGCCACTAGACCTACCAAGGTGGCACTTGGAATGAGGGCCCCCCCCCTTTTTTTTTTTAGACCCAGATGGCACTAACAGGCATCCTTTCCCCACAGACCAAACCACTGCGTGGTTTCCTTCAAGAGTTTTGGCTTTTCAATCATTCCAGAGGAAGCGTTAAAAAAAAAAAAAAAAAAAAAGCTCCCCCCAATTTGCCTTTGGCTCCACGGTGGTCCGTTTCTAAGAACCCTGCCCTTGTTGGCGGTTCCCCGGATTTGACCACCATGTTATGAGTGACACTTTAAAGCTCATCAGATGACAGCCTGTGAATTGCCACAGCATGAAGACCAAGGAGAGTCTAATCAGCAGGTTCTGCGGAGACGGACCTCACCTGCAAGGCCAGGCCCATCTCTGGCCAAATTCTCCCCCGATTTATTTATGTATTTTCTCCCTGATGGCTGTGTAAGTACACTCATGCAGAACTAGCCCATTTGGGGTAAAAACGACCTGGAAAATTGCCCGATCATTATAGTCTATCGGAGCTCTTACAGCAAACGGTGTTTCAAACGAGAAGCTCTAAAAAGAAGCTGTAATAATAAGAATAAAGACCGGACCCTGATTTCCCTACAGGCCGTTTTTCAGCCTCGGTAACTTGTTGAGCTTACAGGTGGTCCTTAGAAACCAGTATCAATTAAATCTCTAAATAGCAGCAAGTATTCATCTCATTCTCAGCTATATATGGAATGGCGAATAGTGTTTCATTCGTCCAGAGGTTTTTACCGCAAAAAATGAGTGCTGGTCATGAAAACAAATGGTTTTCTTTAGGAAGACGACGCAGCAGGAGCTGCACACCAATCAGGACGGTTTAGCTGTGTCTGCAGTCCACAGTATTACATTTTATTGCATGAATAAGTCATTTTCACACTTGGGTATGAAGCTCTTTATCGGTTTCTTAATGCAGTGATTTGTAAGCTGCTTTAGTGAAAAAAAATGTCGCCCATATAAATGCCTGTTAATGTCATCGTGGTGGCAGATTTTCTAACTGAATGCTCCTAGCCTGTCTAATTGCACTCTTACGCTCAATGCTGCAGGTGAATATGTTCTGAGCTGCTTGGCCCTTTTCTAAGGCCTGAGACCCTCTCGCTCCTAGCAGCCATGAAGACCAGCCCTCCAGAGCCGCGTGAATCCCTGATACGGCGTCTGGCCTGTGCCCCCCCCGGGCACGCCGTTCCCCTGTACACTGACAGAAGGTAAGCAGTATGCTTCACTATGTCCTTTTCTGAATATGTTTGCCCAAAAGCAGCTGTTGTTGACGGAGACACATGGTAACAGTTTTCATTTTAATAAACATATATTTACATATCTAAATTATCTAAATTTGCTTTTTCCCTCCAGTATTGTCTGAAAATATACCAGTAGTGGATTTATAAGATCCACAAGCAATATATGTATTTTAATCATTAAAATTTGAATATAAATATTAAAAAATCTATTATTTCTGCTTGGCAGTGCTATAATGAGGAAGGATTTGGACAAACGTTTATATATTTAATGTGACCAGTGTTATGCTGTGAAGGTCTGCCTGTATTATTGCACTGGATCCTGACCAGAGGATATATGTTTCGGTTGCGGCATGTGCTGAACTTCCTTGCAGGAAGGTTCCAGGCTGCCGTTGCTGTCTAACGTGAGTGCGCCCCATTGGTGCACATTTCCCTGTCTGTCTGGCTGCAGCTGAGTTCAGAGGTTTTCGTTGTGAGCGCTCTGCTGTTTTCTCTGTGCACACCAGATGATGCGAAATTTCTGTGTTCAATTAGTTTTTATGTACTCTGTGAAGTCGTGTGGTATTAACCAAGCTGGTGAATCAACTAGAATTATACTGGAAAAATAGGTAACGATGCTGTACGTTCAGATACCTCTCTGTGCTTATTTTTTATACTAGAGAAGCTTAACAAGGAGCGACATTTGAGTTTGATGTATATGGTTTGCTGGAAGCTGGAAGACTTTTCCTTCTCCTCACTGGCCCTGATGGTTCATGTTAGCAGGGAGCATGATTGGCTGAGAGGGGGCATTGTATCAGCCAATCGTCCTCTTTGTCCTACTCGATGCTTCTTCTCTGGGTGCATGAAATCCCTCAAAAATGGTCGCTGAACTAGGCTTGGTCTGTATTAGAGTAACACAGTATTCCACGGAATTAGGTATGTACCATAGTATTTTGAAGTCTTAGATTTTCTGTTTGGGGTCCCCCGTATACCGCAGATTAGGTCTGGACAGTATGACGGTTTTCAAAATTAGATGCTGCCCAAGCCTACACTGAACGTAGGAGGTCAAGGCTATAAGCTGCAAATCAAAAGCGACAAACATGTTCCTGCTAATTATTCTTAACTGATACCTGTCGACTCTGCATGGGCTGCATTATTTTAAGCCTTCCTTCAGTTTGTCATTCTGTCATTTCTGTCATTGTTAGTGCTAACAAATTGATTTTCTGATGAGGAATAGATACAATGAGGATTCATCAAGACATTCCTCTGCATTAATGCTAATTAGCAAGCATTAGATATTAGATCATCCATAATATTAATTAAATCATTAATTGTAATTGGACTTTGTGATTAAATCCATCCATTTTAATTCTGTCAGGTGCACCTTTTATCTACAAATAGAATCACACTCAGTACCCATCCTGTGATATATGATTAATGGAGCTGATGATATATAACTCTGTGTTGTGTAAGCTCATGACCCAAGCCGCAGGCTTCTTATCTAAAGTTGTTTTTTGTCTGTCTTTCCTGAATGTCAACAAATTCTCTTCTCTCCGGTTTCTTTAATTGGTGCCTGTGTCCATTGTATAGAGAGAGTATTAAAAAGTATTAAAAGGCAGTCAAAATAATATTTTGAATAATGTATGAGATGATTTGTGTGACAACTGATTGATATTTTGCCTCACATGTTCAAAAAGAAATAAGATTAAAATAATCAATGTAATTCAACTGATGGACAAGTTCTGTGATACAAATGCTTAGCTTAAATGAATTATACAGGGATTCATTTATCATCTGTGAGACGGCCACCGAATCTGGCTTTAAGGTCGACGTTCCATTAACCTTGGGCTGATTGCTGAGAACTGGGCTTTGCACTTTGGGCGGCAAAACATTATTAAAACGTTCAGGACCACCATAAAGTATTTAGAAGCGATGAAACCTGGCAAAGTTTAGTTACACAGAGACCGTTACATACGATCACTAGCACAATTTTCATTGGTGTGACCACATTTGTGTAGCAATGGAAAATACATTTTAAAAGAGCAATTCACAAAAATGAAGGCGTATCTAGGGGACTTTCAGCTTTTCCCGTTAGAATCTGTTTGTAATTCACTGACTTCCTGGTGACCCCAGCAAAACATGTAATTTTAGCTGCTTACAGGCTGAGGAATCTGTTGGTAAATCGCAGAGAAATTCCCCATGATTTAAAATGCACTTTGTGTAATTAACTGCAGTTAAACATGATATTAAGACACTAGTACTTAACTATTAAATGCCTAAATGTGGTTTTCACTTTCTATTCATGATGTGTAATGTGGATTTACTTTCTTCATTTTTAGGTTCCTGACCTTATAAAATGTACCAATCACTTGCTGGAGTTCTCCAGATTCCTAAAACAGAAATGATACCTTGTATTGCAAGATAAAAACCCTTTTTACTTTTTATTCATGGTGCATGTGTGTTGTTTTCTTTTTTTGTAAATGGACCGTGTTAAATGTTGGGGAGATTTGTTGACTTCACTGGGCAAGCTGAGTAATTCAATCACCTGAAAGATGTGCAGTCTGTATACATTTGGTTTATAGTGGAGGCAGAGCTGCAGTTAAATTTATTTATGGTCTCTAATGCTCAGACAGCTTCAGCTCTGATGCTTTGGTTTATGATTTAGTACCTGTGGTATATGCCAGGGTGGTCATGTGACAGTATGCAGACCCGGATGGTCATGTGACGGTACGCAGACCAGGTCGGCTCTTGTAATACTTCTCCGCCTAGGATCCGGTCCAAACTACATCCGTGCCCAGTCCAGAGCCTCTGAAGTAGATCTTGTTGTTTTTAATCTGCGGTGTGTGGTGAGACCAGGGAGCACTCTTTGGTTTGTGCAGGGTTGTTTTTCCCAAGGGCCAAAAATATTGCACAACTGCCCCAACTGGCAGGACAAACAGCAAAGGGAACACACGCATACACATAGACCAGGCCGATGCAGGTCCTTCCTTTTCCCAGTTTTTCAAACGATTACTGATGTCTGCGCATCGCCATGGAAACCTGCACTCACATCCAAATTCAGGGTGTAACTTGCACTCGTGACTGGTGCGATTGATGGGGTTATGACTCCCATAGGGGACCATGCTTTGGGCATGCTGCTTGGTGGGCTGACTGATGCACTGTCTCCATGGCAACCCAATAGCATCACAGGCATGGAGTGCCCTTTGGTTTCCAGGCGTAACTGTGCTCTGACCTTTTTCAGTTTCCTCCTCTGTCACACCTTGGTCTCTTGTTACAGGAGTGTATGAAAATAGTAGATTAGTGTGTGCCATCAGTCACCTTACTCACAGTTGGGTTTAACCCTGTCAGTGTCTGACAGCACGGGTGTGTTTTGAAGGCTCATTTCTCTCACCAGTGCTCTGTGTGTTTAAACTGGCAACCTTGTGGTAATGAAACAAGTAAATACAGAACTGATGTCTTTCTGCTTCACTTGACGTGAAACAAGCAGCTTAGGTCCCCCACTATTCTGCAGTGTGTCTGAGAGATGGGGTTTCTGCTGAGCCTGTCAACTGATGAAGTCCAGCTGGGCATGTTGTCAAGGACACGTCCATCGCTATGTTCCAGCACTGCGCTGCCTGGATGGGTGTCGTACCCTGCGAGTATTTCATGTCCTGGGCTGCACCATATGTAAAAGCGTCCGACAGTTTTCCCTTATTGTGAGATTAGTGACCAATATATGTGCAGGGATCATGACATTTGTGCAAGTAAATGAAATAGCAAAGTAAAGTTTCTTTTTTCTTTATAAAAGGGTTCATTTAGGATATACAGCCTCTTCTGAGCTTTTTACAGCTCTAACTAGCTGGCGTTTAGCTCCAGATCCCTTGCCAACTGCATGTAATGTGCAGTGCCACACAGTTATCGCCTAGCGACACCCTGGATCTGTATTACAGCTGGTAGATCATTCTAGAGCCCTTGGATGTGATTCTGCCGTCGCAGAGGCTGGGACGTAATGAGCCGTGTCTCTCTGGTACTTTTCTACGTATCGCAGGATCTGGATGCTGGTAGTTTCTGTGGTCCACATCTACTCAGGAGTAAGTGCTGTGTACTTCTACAATTTAAACAGATCGTCCATTTGGGCAGCGTGACACTGCATTAAGCCTGGCCCTGTTCCCCTTCCGAGGCTACACTTAACTCTGGTTTTGGGCTCTGCACAGCTCCAGATACCCGAGCAGCACTAATTATTTGATGAAATGTGGCAAATTAGCTGCTTGGGCCTGGCTGGCGGTTCCCATGTGCTGAGGAGGAGGATAGGCTGGGAACTTTGAAGCGGCCCATTGCTTATGCAACTCTGACCCGGCAGAGCTCAGCGACACGTGACATGGCCGCTGAGGCGTAATTGAAACGGTAAACGTTCAAACATTTCGCTCTTGAGAGCGACGTAGTCTGCACTTCATTTGAATCCTGGGAAATTATTATTTTTTTTACGCTGACAGGGGGTCTGTGAGACATTACAGATACTTTCACAGCTGGCAGGACCTTTTATAGAGACGCAACCTATATTGTTTGCAGGTGCGTACTGCTTTAAAATTGCTCCACTGAGACTGAGTCTCACAGAGTTCTTAGACCAAAATAACCAAAACAGTGACTTCTCAGAAGCCCAGCACTGGTTTACTTTTATCCACTCCATGTAGTTCCAGCAACAGTTCCAGAAATGTGACTGGGTGTATAGAAAGTGTAAAATGATGAAAATAGGTGCAATACAAACATTTACTTCACAGCCTTCTGTAGCCCATGTGTTGGGCTGTGATAGCTAGTGGGAAACGCGTCAGCCCTTTCCAGCATAAATGCCTCTTGATGCAATAATTGAAAAAGTGTAAAAATGGGTAAACTTTCAGTGCAGGCCGTGAGGCCAGATTCACTTTGCACGCAGCGCCGGTTCATTGAGTTAATGCCAGTCATGACTGATACTAACGTGATGTCGTTACCATATCTGTGACCCAGTGGTTTAATTTTCCATGCTGTTTCTGTAACATATCGACTGCTTTTGGCTAGTAAAGCCCTATTTTGTTGACTTGGATTCACTGTGGTTAGGACTCTCTGCAGAACACTAATTAAAAAAAAGAGTAATTTTGTATTTTGTTTTCATCTGCCATGCACAATATGGTAGTGAATTGAGTGACTGGCTGGTATCTTTCGAAGGGTGTGGTCCAGACAGGCTGAGGTTCTTTGGTTGTCAGAGAAACGCTTCTGGTGGGATCTGAACATACATGAAGCTACAGATGCCCCCTGGGCTCACAGATTCCAGCACCTTTATCCCGTCCAGCCACCTTTAATGTGGTGACACCCTCCTGCATCATTTATCAACTTTAACATGTGGTTCTTTGCGGCAATAATAATAGCAAAGTTTGTGCATTGGATACCTCTTAGAGGTAAAATTGACTGCAAGGCATAAACAGCAATTACGTTCTCTTTTGCATGTGGCATGTTGTGGGGAGATTTCAGTGCCTCAATTTGCCTCTTGCCTCAACAATGCACCGTGCCTGTGATACTATTATTTTTTATTGTGTGTCTTCAGGCACTGATATTTGAACGTTTTGCATATCTGGTGAAATTCACTTCAGAAATAGTTCCAGAAGTGAATTTTACCTGATATGCAAAATTTTTGAATATCAGTGCCAGAAGACATACAGTGCATGAAAAATAATAGTGTCTCAGATGCACCGCATTATCGAGGCAAGGGGGAAATGGAACAATTTCCAAAATCTGTGAGGAGAATGATTAAACAGATTAAAATGACTTCTTGCCACAAACACACCATTCAATTTTTTTTTTGCAAAAAATCCACTGCTTAATGATAAAACAGCTTTTCTTTGTGCAAGCTTACATATAAAGGGATCGAAGGGTCCAGCTGACTGTGCTGTCCTTGGGTGAGTGTGAGCTTGCTCTCCCTTGGGAATATAGCAGTCCTTCTCTTCGAGGTGTACCTTTATCCACAAAGCCAGGGAATCCATGGCGTGGTAGTAGTTGGATTCCAGGAAGCTGCTCAGCTCCTCAATCAGCTGTGTGAGGTTCAGTGCGTGTGTGTGTGTGTGTGCGCGCTGTGTGAGTCATGTTCATATGGTGTGGTTGTGTGGTGCTTATGGGTGCATGTGTGGGATCTCTCTCCCACACAGTTGACCACTCATGCTTATCCCAAGTGGGCCTTATTAAAACATTTACAGCCAGACCCGTCTTAGCATGAACCACTAAACACGATCAAACTGCATTTTTCCCCCACATTTTACAGCAGCTATGTTTTATTATAGGCCACATATTTGCTGGACTGTTTACGATTCCGCACATATATTTAAAGGGACACTTTTCACAGGACTAAACCTCAATAAATCTGGGGGAGTCAGTGACAAATCACCTCAGACTTTTTTTTTTTGTCTGATAAAATCAGACAATTAACTTGTTTTCCCGCTGCTAGTTTTACGTCACACACGTGTTGATCCTCTCTGGGATATGTTCATAGGAGTTTGCTGCTGATAACACAGGAGTGCCGCTGTCTCATAGTCAAAGCGGCTAACCAGCAGTAGAGGGGAAAAAAGGCTTATTGGGCCTTTTGAAATAAGTATGCTGCCTACTTCTGAATATAATCAGCAAATGTTTTATGATTCACTGTTAAGAATTAATGAATCAGGTCAGTCCTGAGTATGACATTAAACTGTATCCGGCTCTAAATAGTCTAAACAGGTATGACACCCTTCTGCTCTCTGTGGGAGTAGCACTGCTGCAGCCTCATAAAGGAAGGCTGCATGATTCTTGAAGGGGATGGGGGGAAGCCTTTGGGAGCCCCATCCCTGGACGAGTCGAAACCGTCGGAGCGCTAATAGGGTCAGGCCTGTTGGGGATTGGGGTTGGTGGTGTGCTGAGGCGTCGCCTGCTGCATGGTTGCACTTGGGTCCCATCCGGGTAGGCACGTGGAACGTCTTGTCTCCAGCAAGATGACCATCTTCCTCTGCTGTTGACAGAGCTTTGTAAACTCCGAATTTCAGTGGCAGCACTCTCTGAGGTATGCGGACCGGGTAGTGGTCAGATCTCTGTAGGTGGGTACACCTACTTTTGATCTGGTCACTCTGATGGCTGCCATACTCAGGGAGTAGCTGTTGATGTGGTGGTGATCGGCTCTTCCCAATGCTGTCTGATGTCAGCGTATTATGAGACTCAGGCTAAGGCAATCCTTGGGTGTGTTGTCTGGTGACTCAGTGTACTGTATAATCCACCCACAGTGAGTGATGTCTCATTGAGGGTGACATTTTACGCGCAAATTCGCTCTGTGGTCGATGGGTGCCCACGAGGTGGCATTCCTATGGGAATGGGTGACTGGAGGCTCCTGCAGAACTGCAGGGTCTTCAAAAGTGCCCAGTTTGTGAATTCTGACCACAGACTTGTTGTTGTTACTCTGAAGATTAGGGATGTAACGATACACTTAACTCACGATTCGATACGATTCACGATTCTGAGTTCACAATACGATTTTCCCACGATGTTTTAGCAGAATGAGCTGCAGACAAATTTATTTTAAAATATTCTTTTATTTATCTTTCTAAACTGTGCAAAACGTGTCCTTTTAACATTGCAACTGACATTGAATAAAATACTGTTTTAAAAAAAATCCCAAAATAAGTAAATAAAAAAAATCTTCAAATAAATAAACTAAGGCTTGCATGTGCAGCTTTTTCGCATGATTTGCCTATTTAATAATCGTCACTCAGCTCACTGTGGTGCCGGTGGACATGCTGAAGCATGTTCATTGTGCTATTTGTGTATGTTATCAGTCTTATACGATGTTTGCACGCAGTCTTTGTCTTGTCTGTGCTTTTCTCCCTGTTTTCGTTTGTGATAACCGGAAAGCTAAAATGCTGCCACACCGATGATATAAGATCGCGTGGTGTGTACATCCATCCATTTTCTGAAACTGCTTAATCCCAACCGGGTTTGTGGGGGGGAACGGAGACTATCACGGGAACAATGGGTGCAGATGGGAACCAACCCCGCAGTGGCCAACACACCACAGGGCGCAAACACTCACACAGCTACAGGGCCAATTTAGACTCACCAATCAACCTATCCTGCACATTTTTGGACCGTGGGAGGAAACCGGAGCCCCCAGCGAAGACGGGGAGAGCGTGCGACCTTCTTGCTGTGAGGCAGCAGTGCTAGCCACTCCGCCGCCCGGCCGTGCGTCCTCAATTTCAAATTCGGTTTTCGGTCAAGACCAAAAACTTACGTCCGACATCAACGGGAATACGCAGTGACATCTGACGTCGAACTGACGTCGTGAAATCGAATGTAATATTACACCAGTTTTTTCTGTTAAAGTACTGTGAGGTACTCCTAAAGTAGCGTTTCATTTTCCACATCAGCCGGTTTAAATCGTCATACATTTACATCGATTTTGAACTGATTCGCGATTCATTGTTACATGCCTACTGAAGATTCAGCATAGATCCAGCAGGCTACCACCTACTAGGAGAATGAGGCTAGACTTGGCCAGGCTCTAAGATCAAGCTGTTTCTGATGAGTTTGCATGCAGTTTGTGTGAGGAACTTGCAGACTTGGGTGCAACTGCTGACTCTAATGTGATGTGGGAGACCTTCCCTGAAGGTTGCCGAGGGTTGTGGTGTTGTTGCTGGTGTTCCCAGAAGGAGATGTTTCATCTCACATGGCACCCTGGATATTATCGAGAGGAGTTGCAGCACAATTTGGTGGCAACTCCAGTCTGTACCAGGACTTGAGGAGGATGGCTGTGAGGGCTCTGAAGGCAGATGAGCAGGCGTTTGTTAGACAAACCTGTGAGCAGGTGACACAAAATCTGTGCTCTAGTGACCCACGTCCCGCTTAGTGAGGAATCGAAGCATTACGTAGATCTGAATCTGTTCTTCAGAGAGTTGTAGCCAAGGTGGATGATGGAAAGGTCCTTACAGATGACACTGCAGTTGTGACCTGCTGGGCTGGCTACTTTGAGCAGTTGTGCAACGCTGATCCTCTGGCTAGGACTTTGGACATCTCTGGGTCCACAGTTCTCGAGGCTGATCCTCCAGTCTGCTGTGCACGACCCAGTCTCACTGAGATTGCACAGGTGATGAATCAACTGGTGGTAGGGAAAGCCACAGGGATCTGTGGTATCCGGGGTGAACTTCTCCAGGCTGGCGGTAAGGCTGTTACCTCAACTTGATTCTGGGGTTGGCCAGGGGTGCGTTCTTGCTCCTACTCTGTTCAATGCTTGTGTGGCGGAACGAGCAGGGAGGGAATGAAGGATGTCCGACTACGGCACCTAAGAGAATCTCTGGTTGATAACCCACTTAAGACCAAGGCCAACAGGTTTGTTCACACAGAAACAGGCAGGGATGTGATTCCAGCAAATACTTTTATTACTCCTGTTGATCCTAAAATAAATCTAACAGCCTGAAACCCCAAAACAAGACAAGGCAAGGAGCAGTTTGGTTTAGCACAGGGAGAGAAAATGGCAAAATGTGGGAAGGGGAGAAAGACTCCCCCACCACTACACAGCAAGCGTGACTACAACACACTCCACACTACTCCAAGTATACTCTACTAGCAGGCCAATAAGGTGCGTTACCCACAGCCAGTTGCCAACTTGGCCCCCCAAGTAGCTCCCGTACTAAACAAACAATTCACAAACAAGAAAAAAGCAAACAATAACCAAAACACCAATAAAACAACCATTAAAGAAAACACAATAAAATGATAAACAAATCGCAATAACCAATTAGTAAAATAACCTAAACAAAACCACAACAAAACAGCAGTACCAAACAAAGGCAATAGCGGTGAACTTGAAAGGGAAGCTTGATGACTTGCACACCAGGCGAAAACACCGCACCGGCCTCGCTTCCGACAACCGCTACAAGAAATAAAGAAATAAACATTAATAGTCTTAAATCAGCCTCCCATCCAGGGTTGTTCCCTGCCTCGTGCCCATTGCTTCAGGGATAGGCTCCGGACCCCCCGCGACCCAGTAGGATAAGCGGGTTGGACAATGGATGGATGGATGGATGGATGGATAGTCTTAAAACAAACCAATTTAAAATAACATATACCCAAGCTCAGCCTACCTTGAAACTGACGATAGCCTTCATTCATCAGAAGAAAAACAATCATACGTCCATCGTTTATACTTCTAGTAACCAATTTGCAGAACCAGGTTTTCAGCAATGGAGGAAATGAGGGCTATGAAGCCCAATCTCAGATACTCCTGCTCGACACATGTATGACGCCCGCTTAAAACAATAGAACACGTTACCGGTCCGGACGCCCGTTGATAGATTCACTTACTTCGGCCGCGACATTCATGTCTGTGGTGACTCTTCCTATGAAGTCAGCAGACAGATTGGGAGAGCTTGGGGGGTCATGAGGTTGCTGGAAAGGGGTGTGTGGCGATCCTGATATCTTTGCAAGAGGACAAGGTCCAAGTCTTTAGCGTCCTGGTGCTTTCTGTCATGCAGTATGGCTGTGAGACATGGACGCTATCCAGTAAGCTGAGACGAAGACTGGACTCCTTTAGCACTGTGTCTCTTCGGAGAATCCTTGGGTACCACTGATGTGTCGAATGAGCGGTTGCTCAGGGATTCCCAAAGGAGGCACATTACCTGCATTGTGAGGGAGCGTCAGTTACGGCACTACGGCCATGTGGCGCGTTTCCCTGAGGGTGACTCAGTTCGCTGGGTCCTCGTTGCTGAACACCCGAGGGGCTGGACCAGGCCGAGGGGACGCCCACGTAACACCTGGCTGCGGCAAATGGATTTCCGGAGGGTGGGACTGGAATATGTGTGTGCCTGGGGGGGGGTCCCTAGGCAGGATCCTGAGAAGTTTTGCCATGTGCTGGGTGTGGCAACGTGCTGCATCATGGCATACTCCCTGACCTGCCCTGACCTGGTCATGTCGCAAGCTAGCACTGTTGGAGTCCATCATCAGCACACTGGTCACTGTTATTAGCAGTAAAAGGTGTCGTGTCCAGCAGTGTCGGAACTGAGCTACAGTCCCATGGTGATATTTTACTGAGAGTTGAATATTACTCTTGGAGAAACACTGAATTGTAACACATTTCTTAACACTTTGATCCTTTTCTGCACACACGCTAATGAACATTGTAGTGTTATTTTGGATCAGATATTCAATAGAACACGAGACCGAAAGGTAATCAATGGCAGAAAAAGTAAAAAGACTACTAAAGCGTGCCACTCCGTAGGCTTGCACAGGAAGTGACTTGTATTGTGCAATCCTTTTCTTGATTTTTTTCTTATTTATAGTTCAGTGAGAAATTGTACTAGAATAATAACATTACTTATAATGAATGTTTCATTTTTTACTGATATTTTAGAATAGTGCTGTTTACTCGAATCCTAGCCGCAAGAGCTAGCAGTGATTAGCATTACTGTAACCCTATGCTGGAGAAGTGTTTGGAAGATGGATGGGTGAATGTTTAATTTCAGGATATCCCCATAGATTTCACAGCAGACATTGTTTGACTTTACGGTTTTTGGGTCATCATGACATTGTTTGGATTATGTGGGATTTATTGGGGGTCATTGACCTTCTCATGCTGTGAAGGTCACCTCTGTGTTCTTAGACCTAGACTCCTGTCAGGAAAGCTACTCATGGCTTGATTGTGCAATGTGCAGCTAGTTTTCAATTGCAAGTTAACAGGAAAAACTAAAGAAATCTGCCAGATTGCACTGTGCATATGATTTATAGAGCATTTTAGATGGCTGAGTGGACTTCAATGTGCACAGAACGAGCAAAGGTGGGAAAGAGAATGTTGTAATTCACTTTGCTGCCACTGGGGACATGAAAGAATCATAGTACAGCTCGTTGTGTCTAATTATTATTGGGTTCTCCGAAATTGAGGTGTTGAGGACTGCTGGAGTTGTAGGCAAGCATTCATTCCAACCCTGTGATATTTCTGACTGGCAGTTTTGATATGTAACTAATGCGGTCACTTAGAATCTTCATGTTTCAGGCTGGGGACACGGGAATGCAGCATCGTTTCCTGCCCCTGCAAGGGCATGACGTTGGCTACATCAGTCATGTTAGAGCCTGGCTCTGGAAACCACCTTTACAGGGGCTGTGATAGCCCCCGTCCCCCCCATCTGCCACCCCCCCACCCCTAAGGGAATGCTGCATCCATGCCTGCTTTTTAGCGCAACTGAAATAACTGGTGACTTTTGACCAGGCCAACTTACTCAAATGAGTGCTAATCATTAGTGTTAAAAATATGGATAACCGGAGGTAATATCATGTGCAGAATCACCGGTGGAATGTTACAGTCTGAAACAACTGGATGGGGAATCGCAAATTTAGCATGTTAACTGTCAATGTAAGAACGTGGTTTGGCTTTAACATTTAATGTGCCATGAGTCTGGGTCTGGCACAGAAACATTGGAAATGAATCTGGAGGAGGGACCTGCCTGCATGTCGGTATGTGAGCTCCTGATGGTCTCTTTGAAGGGACGACTGATACCCAACGGGCAGCAGGATGGGGGCCGCACAGCTAGGCGACAGAAACGCATGTCGCTTTATCAGCCAGGAATGATGGGTGGTGGGAGGGATACACTGGGGCACACTGGGGGACACTGCTATCTGCAGTTAGGGGGGTGGGGGGGGGGGGGCTCAGAATGCCTGTCATTCTCATTTCAAACGGCTAGCGCTCGATGGGAATGACTTTGCAGGATTAGCAGAGTATGGGAATCTGGAGATATTGTGTGTCAGTGCGGATCGTTCCCCAGAAGGTACCAACTGTGACGGCTAGGAAGGCCAGAGGATTGGCTGAGCCAAGGAAGGATTTATCTCTGAATAGACAGATGTCTCTGTAAATTTAAATGGGTTTTATTAGTATGCCAAAGTGTACAACGAGGTGCATGTATTTCAAACGCAGCGAAAGATTCGCACGCCTGGTGAAACCAGTCATTTCCTAAATAAGTTTTATTGGTGTGTGAGTATAAAATGAAATGAGGGTGTTTCATGTGTTGTTGGTCACGACAGAAAATGTTGTAGAACAGCTGTTTATTTTCTCCGTTTTCCGGCACACTGAGGATGCTTGAGTTATAAAACTCAGATATGGCTCTGCTGTTTAAAACCGTTATCTTCAAAATTTTACTTACTGTGCTGTCGGGTTTTGCCTGCGTCAGGATTCACCTGCTGTTAACTTGGTCAAGGTCACTGACCTGTTAACTTGGTCAAGGTCACTGACCTGCCTCCATCCACTGAGGGTCTACATTTTTGCTTTTGGTGCATGCTTTGCAACGTAACGTGCCATTCAGTAGATTTTCACTGCTTGCTGTTTGTCATTTACAGTTCGAATCTTTTTCCAGTGCACTCTGGGGTTTCGGACATTGATAAATTTGGTGCAGTTTGGTTCTTGCGAGGTTGTTTTTGCTGAGACCCGGTAATTCAATTCTCTCGGATTTCTTTTTGTGACAATGTGCAGACCATTTGCAGCTTGGAAACCAAGGATCTGCAGACGGGATGTTGCTTGCTGCCGTTGTTCATTTGCATGTGTGTGTTTGGCCTCCTCCTGCCATGGCCAGTTGCTTTATAACATAATAAAAATGACTAATAAAGTATTATAAAGTATTATTTTAACAGACAATGCAGTCCCCAGGGAGGCCAGTGACCGAAATGTACAACTAATTATGTGCTGCTTTATGTTGAACATCTGGAGTCTGCCTAGAGCTTACGGGCTTCCAGTTAGAACTCCAGGGTGGCCACACTTGAAAGGGACTTGGGTCTGCAAGCTTTTTAAGGGCTTTTATTGTGCCTTCCGCAGCACTGGTGTTACCCATGGAGCTTCTTCTTACAGCCGCGTGGCAGGTGCCACGGTGGAGGTGCTTGGGTCAGTCGGGCAGCATGTTGGTTTAGCTCTGAGGACTTCAGCTCCATGGTTATTGAGCCACTTAGCCTAGAGTGCTGTGCTTAATAGCCTAGGCTGTTAAAACAGGAACTGAGCACAAATAGCTCCGAATAAGGGCCTCGGAGAGCAGGGGCTGCGAGGTGGGAGCGCTGGCGATAACTAGGCCATGGAAAAGGCTGCGGGACTCCTCAGAACTGACATGTTTTAAGCAGAGAGATAGTGAAATGTCAGGCTCCCTTTCCCTCTACCCAAAGAAGTTCAGGGCGCTGGAACAGAAAGCCCCATGTGTGCCTCTAGCAGCCAGACGAATGCCTTCCTCTCTCGTCCAGCAGGGGGCGGTCTTGTTCATGGCCCGGTGCATGTGCTTTGAAAGGAGCTATGGTATCTGATGCTGGGGCTGCTGTACGTGGCTGCCCGGAGTTCCAGGCCACGTCATTTTGTCTCAAGGTCACCTGACTGCTGCATCAGAAATCCATCTCACACCACAGTTTTCCTTCCAGTGCTACCCCTCTGCATTGAGAATCATGCAGTCACCTTCTCCAATCCAAGCAAGCCCCTGTTATACATTTACACGTTCCTCTGTACATCCCCCAATCTGGCGAGCCATCTGCTTCTGCATCACAGCTGTACGAGTCTTGGTATTTATGAACCTGAACTGGTCTGTTGAGTTTTAGATGAAATGTTTTCAGGAAAAGGTGGGGGCTCCCTATCCTGTGCCTCCACTTTGCACACCAAGGATTCTTTGTTTGTTATCGGCAGCTGTGAGAAACAACCTGTCGACTACACAGTGTGAACTGAAGCACAGCCCACATGCTCCTGTGACTCTGGTGCCGTTAACCTTGCTTTTCATTCTAATCTTCCCCAGTCCCCATGTTGCCTATCCCGATCCCATTCCTCCAAGGGTCGGGTTATTTACGGATCGTCTGTGGAGCCCCTGTGCAGCTTGGCCGTGCTCGCTGTAATTATCGCTCCCAAGGCCGATATGTGAGGACCGCTGCCCTTGATCGCTTGGCCTCACCGTCCCAGTGGGTTTACCTGAAGCCGTGTTGCATGTTTAATTAGTAAACAAGCACGCCGCTTGGCCCAGGGCTGTCTGCTGCCCCCGCATAAACATGGACAGCCGTTATTGTGATGAGCAGAAGAGTGGTATTTGTGCTTGGAAATGTGGAGTATGCTTTAAATTTATCCTTTCTGAAGCTCAGGGTCCTTTCTGCAGTTCATTTTGCCTGCAAATTAAAGGGTGCTTATTTTCTATAACAAAATCTTTCTTGTACCAGAAATGTAATCATAAAAAAGACAGAGAAGCGAGACCAGAATGTATTAAAAATTGTGCACACTGGGTTCTTGGAGCGAATTAATCATCCCTCTTTTGTCAGAAAAGGAACACATCTGTGTAACTTATTTATTCTGTTTTGAGTCAAAGGATTTTTTTTGGTAGTATTTAATGTTATTTTCAGTGAAAGACCTCACTGGGAAAAGTGACATCATCTCAGCCCATGAGCGGCCGCCTTCGTCTTGAGTTGTGCTAAGGGGGTGGCTGGGTGGGTGATTAGCACACGGTGGTGACGCTGGACGACCCGATTGTGACAGCACGCTCCACTGACAGATCCCAGCTGACCGCGTTCCCGCAGTTCATAACTCAATTACACGCATTTCCGCTTCATCACTAACCAGTCAGCTGTAGCTCAGACCCATTGTTTTCCTCCATAACCCCTAAATGTGCTCAGATCTCTGGGGGGTGGCTGCTCCCCGTTAGAGATGGTGTCGTTAGTGCCATCTGAATAGGTGTGTAGCACAAATTCGGCACATTACCATTTGAAAAGCAACCATTTGCTTTCAAAATTTCCAGCCAGAAACCCTGCCCACTTGCACAAATGTGTGGTTTCCATTCTTATTTAATAACCTATCCGCTCCTTTTTTGATAAAATGCATCGTTACGTCTTTGACTGAATCGATTGTCATGTCTTTTACCGCTATCATGATCAGCCCGTTGTTCAGTTCTCTGTGCCTTTTAATAAAAATAATGGTGTATTTAATCAGTGCCGTGTCAAAATCAATTAGCGCAGCTGCGCTACGGCTTGTAATGTTTGGTTAAAACTAAAATAAAAAACAGGGTTATGAAGACGTGGCAAATGACCAACTGTGTGTGTGTGTGTGTGTGTGTGTGTATGTCTGTTTGTTGAGGGGGGGGTGGTGCATTGCTGGCACCAGGATGGGCCTGCCATGCCTTCCTGTGCCATAGTATAGAAATTGCGAGAGTTGGTAATGGTCAAAGAGGGACCTTTGGTGGGGGAACAAATAATAATAGAGGCATATAATAACCCTTGTTTTATAGCACCTGGCTGGTACCGTGTCAGCACCGCTCTGTACATTTCCCTGGCTGAACTGGCTGAAGCATGGCCTGCTGATTTATGATGCATTACTGCAGCAAAGGGAGCCTCCTTGGAACTAATTGCAAGCAGTGAGGGTGACCCACGTGGCTCCCAAGAGCTGCTGGTAGAATGCAGGTCTACTCTGGCATGCGGCCGTCTCCCATTTGACAGCACAGCTGCTCTTGAGGAAGGTGTTTGCTAAACAGCACGATACAGTAATACGCTGAACGGTGCATGTCCCAGGAAGAAGCTTGTAATCCCTAGTGTCTCTAATCTCTAACGCACGCTTCTGCATCGCAGCCAGCTCAGAACTTCTGTTAATGAGACAGTTGCTGCAAAGAATCACAGCCCACTTTTAACTTGAAGAAAAATCAGGGCACTTTACAATTTCTTGGCACCACAGGAAAACAGCACACACATTTCTGTGCTTTGCGTTATTTTTGTCTTTTGCATAATGATAAGGAAGTGACGAGAGCGTCCCACCGGTTTAGTGATTCGTTTCAAAGTTTCAGGGTAAAATTAGCCAACAACACCCTCTGAGATGATTGAGGGTCTTGAATTGTTTTGAAAATTCTGGATGTGACCCATAATTCTTTGCCTTGTATTAGCCAAGAACCCAAGCAGCACAATGCCCTTGTTTTGGTGGAAGGGACAAAGAGTCAAAGCTGTTCTCAGCTCTGCTACGTGTGGTATGACCTGCAGTGGGATAGGAAGTTGGCAAAGACTTGAATCAAGGCAAAACGTGGACTTCCTGTAAGGGTGGTCTAATTTCAATTTGCCGTATCTCTGATTCCCATCCCTCTTTCTTATCTCACAGTGAGGGCATTCATGTTCCTCTTCCATGATGAGGGAAGTGAGCTGATGGAGCTTGAAGATAAGATGGAGGCCGACATAGAGTGCTGTTGTCATTGACTGCAATCACAGTGCAGGTGATTGTTATTGGCTAAGTCTCAAACATCTCTGCAGCTTATCAAAGGGCTGTAGTGTTCTTCAGGGGAGTCCTTTTCTGTACCATATTATTCTGTGGCATCACCATGGGAATTTCAGCCATACCTGACTTCAGCATGCCGAAGTGCGCAGTGTTTGTGGATCGTCCACTAACATCTCATAAATACCCACTCTTAGTAGACTGGAGTTTATTCTGGGTACGTCATTTGTCTTAAGTTTAGATCATGTGCGATTTGCCAGCCACGGCTGGGGTTAATAACTGCAATTGTGTGGAATTACAACCCTGGATAGACTGGTTACCATCTTACAGATAACTGCAAACACATGAAATATGGTCGTAGGGGTTAGCTGGTGAACTGTGGGCGAAGTTCATCAGTAGTAGGGTCAGACTTGCAGCACTAGTTTTTCCCTTTCCAGAGGGCTTATAATCAGCACCACATTGTTCTGAAATGCCACCTGTATTCCTAACATCAACAGAGTTGTTTCCAGTTACCTCTTTTTCCCTGAAACCCTAAACCATCGGCCGCTATTTGCATGCTTTTAACGACGACGCCACCTGGTTTGTCTCTGGGCCTGCTATCGCTGCCTGACCTTTGACCCCGGCTCCCCCTCTTTCTTCTGCCTTTCACTCTGTTTCCCATTTCATGCATGTCAGTGTCCTCACTATTAAATTCTCTCTACGTAAATAATTGCACATGTTTTTCATCCCCCCCACATACATGTTTCGACCTGGCAGATGGATGCATGGCTCCCGTTTATGGAGGAATATCACGGATGGAGAGGGAAGCCCATTAGCTTTCAGTGTGAAGTCTCTGGGTTTAAATTGAATTGACCCCTTCGTGTCAGTGTGATGTCTTTGAAGTTTCGAGGCGTGGCAGGCCAGCTGAGGCAGGCCGGCTGAGGCGGGCAGCTCCTCTCCGAGCGTGAACTCCTTCACTTAAAACACCACTATGCCTTCACTTACCAGACCCCCTGGGGGAGCACAAGCAATTAGGCCTAATATGATGCCATTAGAATACATTCATATAGCCTCAGGTTTCTCGTAAATCGTTTTTATATGCCTTTACCTTATTTGTTATACGCGTTCACATCGTTCACATGCAAATATATTCAGATTGTGAGCATGACAGATGCTTCGAAGACTCCCACGAGGTTCCGGGCCCATGTCTCGTTGATTTTGGCTTTCACGGTTCCCATCGACAACAGGAGCGGACTGCTGACATCATACCAAACACTGCTGTAATTTGTCCTCTGATATGTGATGTTCTAGAAATATTTAAACTTTTTTTTTTAGCATATTACTAATCCTTGTGCATCCACATAAGGAGCTCTAGTGGAAGGAGACCATACTGGATTTTAGCCAATGGTAAGGACACCTTTTAGCAGCGCTCAGCCATGGTGTTGGCTGTTTAAATTACGATGGAGATATAGCAGAAAGAGATAAAGATCACTGGAGAGTCAAGATTTCTTTGTCTGGGTACAACTGCTCACTGGGTGAATGGCAGCCCTGGGTCTCCTTCCCTTTTATCTGGTGTCCTCCTGATCTAAAGAGGAATTTTCCCGTGTTTGTTTATTCACTTCTCTCAGTTTGAACTCAGCGATTCACCCTGGCATTGGTTTACCTTCCCGTGGCTGTCAATTCGAACCTTGGATCTCCCTGTGTCCATGTGAGTCCTCCCACCCTTCAGGTGCTGGTGACTCCTCATTGTTTTGTGACACCTGCTACGGTGGCTGCACTGAATAGCAAACTCCTGGTCGTCTAGTGATGTCTGTGCTACGGTGGACCTCTGGGTGGACTGAATATCAGAATGCCCCAGATTAGTTTTATGTTCTATTATTTACTAGTGTGTATAGGTCAGACAGTAAAGAGGTGAAGATCCCACAGTTACCGTGGTGAAGGATTGGCTGATTATATGGCATGATGAACCAGTTATTATATTTTATCTTGTCTTTTGATCTTAACTCCAACTGATGATCGGTTTCTTTTTTATGTGATTTGTGAATTTATGTACAAAAACAGTCTTTGGTACAATTAGGGATTTATATTTAAAAAAGTCTTTCATCCGTCCATCCAGCTTCTCATCACTTCCCCTTGTCAGGGTTGTAGGGAGCCTGGCCCAGGCAATGTACAGTAGTTTACAGCACAGTAAGGGTACAGTTTGCTCTATCATCATGTGGCTTCTACAGTAATTGTTGTACACCCTTGATAGTTGTCCTTGAAGTAAAGACTGAGCTTCTCTACTTGTCAACCTCATATGAGTAGATTAGAAACAGCCGCACATGAGCTCAAGCCCATGTTCTACAGCGATGCATCGCCCCTCATCGCCACACCCGGCTTACTGTCAAAGGCTGGATGGGGATGGTGGGACCCAGTGGAAGGCTGGAGTATGACTGTCACCATCTGGAGGAGCAGTAAAGCCACGCTATGGCACGTCTTACGTTAACCTGTGCCGCGCTTGTTCTGCACATGGGCTCCGGATGCTGGACAAGATCTGCTGAGGGGGAGGCTCTGGGAGGAAGAGGAAATGGAAAGGCCCATCTTGTCCCTGCTCTGTGACCGCCCTGACCTCAGGGAGCGACGGTGGCTCATTAACAGTGTCAAAGGGCAGCAGTGTTGGAACGTGCCCCTATTGAGGAAGTGGGGGGGGGGGGTGACTTTTACGTTCCTCACGTGGTGACGCATTTACAGGTGTCATCTTCAGGCCTCCTCTGAGATATAACTTTCATACTTATTTTCTATTTCTGTTAAATTCCTTCATACATGCTTTTATCCTAAGTTTCCCCACATAGATGCATTTTTGCACCTTTATTCATTTTCGTAGTTGGAGTAGTTCAGGGGGAATGCTATTGTCATGGATATAGCAGAGCCTCTCTTTGTGGGGCATCAGCCTGAATCTTTAACTTGTGTGTCGCCTACCGTGCCACGAGTGCCCTGGCTGTGTGGGCTCTGTACCAGCACGTCGCCTGTGTTACCGGTCTCCAGTGGGTCATCACGACATTAGCGGATGCGCTCCACTGCACCCCCAAGGTGGCAGCTGTATGGCATGTAAAGCACGCCGACTTGGAAGATTAGTGATCTTTAGCTGTCGGGGTGACAGACGGGCACAGCGTCCTCCAGGGTCCCACAGTGACATTGTGGGCTCCGTAAATCCATGGCTGCCGACTCCCAGCACTGCCCCAGGAGCCTCACACGCTTTGTTAAATATGCTGGGGAGCCAAGCTGTCCGTTCCCGCTGCTCACTGGGTGCTGACAGTAAACTGTCGCGAATGTATTCCTACCTAAGCCCTGCCCAGCGCTCCCCACATCAGCCCCGACGGGAGTGAGGGTGGACCGGCCCTGGCCGGTTGGGCTGCGGGGCCTCCCATCGTCGGTCGCTACCTGGTCCGTGGCCCTCGTGTTGTTTCAGCTGCCGCCCGCATCAGGACTGACTCGCACTAGTGGGCGGCCTCCCAGCTGCCCCAGTTAACGGCATTACTTTTTTGTTTGCCTGAGGCTTTAATGCCGTCGGCCGGGTTCTGGCCCAATTTATAGCCGGGCATTTAAAGGAGACCTCTACCACACTTCCTCTCCTGGGGCTTGAGGCTGCAACCTTTTGAGCCAGACCTCAGATCTTTAATGACCAGCACGTCTGCAGCCCCTGCTTTGACCTTACCCATTTCCAGATTTGCCAGACACAAATGCGCAACTGTTGAATACGTAACAAATGTATGGAGGTAGGGTGATGTCGTCCTCGGCCGGCATTTACAGCTCTGGAGTTAATAATCTGCAGTGATGAGTTATGAAATCTAACACGGTCCAGCTGTTGTTCCAAGACATAACATTGCATCACACCTCATTGAACTTGTGTCCTTATACTCATCCGCCCAGGTCCTTAAGCAGCTTAATGCCACCAGTTGCCACCAAAACTGAGAATCCACTCAAACCATCTTTCTGGGCTTTCTGGGTTTAAGTCAGAGACGTCCAAGTCCATATGGGAGAGCCGTTGGCATGGTGTTTAAGGAACTGGGCTATCAGATTGATGGCATTCAGATTTCAGTCACAGGAAGGAATGGAGGTGTTTAACCTGACCGACATTAGTATGAGGATCCAGCTGTAAGAAGGTGAGAGAAGCAGGCAAGTCACTTTGGGTGAGGGCCTTGGCTAAGCAGCCGGGCCATGACGAGGCATGCGTGCTGTGCGGAGCAGGTGGTGGCCGCAGGTGCTCTGGCTCGCGTCCCCGAACCTGAGCCTGAGCGGATGCGTCTCTGGCCTCCTTCAACACAAGCTGTGGTGGCAAGATGAAAGCCAGCGGCAAAGATTCAGGGCCAGCTGGTGGGGGTCCTGAGTGGGTCACCTAGAGTCACCTGCAAGGAGTTGCTTTCCTCCCTTTAGGATGATTTGAGCTCATAATGTGATTTGAACTTCATTCCAACTGCATCTAATGCATAACCTCTAGCACAGAGCATTCCTAGTGTGACCGGGATCTCTGATAGCATTTCTACAGTGATCTGGGCTTATGACATGAAACATTGTTATCTAGACTTGTACAGGAAGTATTTCTATAATAATCTAGGCATATAGCACAGACCATTTCCGCAGTGATCTGGGCCTATAGCACAGACCATTTCTGCAGTGATCTAAGCCTATAGCACAGACCATTTCTGCAGTGATCTAAGCCTATAGCACAGAACATTTCTACAATAATCGGGGCCTATAGCGTGGAACATTTGTACAGTGATATGGGCCTGTAGCATGGAGAATTTCTACAGTGATCTGGGCATATAGCATTGATTTTCTTTTTCTAGAGTTATCTGGGCCTGTAGCACGGAACATGTCTACAGTGATCTGGGCCTGTAGCACGGAACATGTCTACAGTGATCTGGGCCTGTAGCACGGAACATGTCTACAGTGATCTGGGCCTATAGCACGGAACATTTGTACAGTGATCTAAGCCTATAGCACAGACCATTTCTGCAGTGATCTAAGCCTATAGCACAGAACATTTCTACAGTAATCGGGGCCTATAGCGTGGAACATTTGTACAGTGATATGGGCCTGTAGCTTGGAGAATTTCTACAGTGATCTAGACTTGTACAGGAAGTATTTCTACAGTGATATGAGTATAGCACAGAGCATTTCTATAGTGATCTGAACCTGTAGCATATATAATTTCAACAGTGATCTGGGCATATAGCATTGATTTTTTTTTTCTAGAGTCATCTGGGCCTGTAGCACGGAACATGTCTACAGTGATCTGGGCCTGTAGCACGGAACATGTCTACAGTGATCTGGGCCTGGGCACGGAACATATCTACAGTGATCTGGGCCTGCAGCACGGATCATTTGTACAGTGATCTAAGCCTATAGCACAGACCATTTCTGCAGTGATCTAAGCTTATAGCACGGAATATTTCGACAGTGATCTGGGCCTGTAGCACATAACATTTTTACAGTGATCTGGGCCTGTAGCACATAACATTTTTACAGTGATCTGGGCCTGTAGCACATAACATTTTTACAGTGATCTGGGCCTGTAGCATGGAGCATTTTTACAGTGATCTGGGCCTGTAGCACGGAGCATTTGTACAGTGATCTAAGCCGATAACACAGAGCATTTCTGCAGTCATCTGGGTCTGTAACACGGAGCATTTGTAAAGTGATCTGGACCTATAGCACGGAAAATTTCTTCAGTGATCTGGGCCAACAGCATGGAGCATTTCTACAGTGATCTGGGCCTGTTGCACGGAACATTTCTACAGTGATCTAGGCATATTGCACTGAGCATTTCTACAGTCACCTGGGACTATATCATAAAGCATGTCTGCAGTGATCTGGGACTATACCAGTGTGCATTTCTACAGTGATCTAAGCCTTTAACATGGAGCATTTCTACAGGAACTGGGACTATAGCGCAAAGTATTTCTACAGTCACGCTTTCTCACACTTACGCAAGAACGGCAAATCTATATTTTTCCGTTGTATACCTAAATTTTGCTATAGTTGTGGCCAAAAGTTTTGAGAATGACACAAGTATTGGTTATCACAAAGTTTGCTGCTTCAGTGTTTGTAGATCTTTTGTCAGATGTGTCTATGGTATGCAGAAGTATAATTACAACCATTTTGTAAGTGTCAATTACATTATGTTTATGCATGCTGTCAATCAACTTCTGGGCCAAATCCTGACTGATGGCAGCCCATTTTTGGATAATCAATTCAAGTTTGTCAGAATTTGTGGGTTTTTGTTTGTTCACCTGCTTCTTGAGGATTGACCACAAGTTTTCAATGGGGTTAAGGTCTGCGGAATTTCCTGGCCATGGATCCAAAATATCGATGTTTTGTTCCCGAGCCACTTAGTTATCACTTTGCCTTATGGCACAGTGTCCTATCATGCTGGCAAAGGCATGTTCGTCACCAAACTGCTCTTGGATGGTTGGGAGAAGTTGTTCTCGGAGGATGTTTTGGTACCATTCTTTATTCATGGCTGTGTCCTTGGGCAAAATTGTGAGTGAGCCCACTCCCTTGGCTGAGAAGCAACCCCACGCATGAATGGTCTCAGGATGCTTTACTGTTGGCATGACACAGCACTGATGGTAGTGCTCACCTTTTCGTCTTTTTTCCGGATGCCCCAAACAATCGGAAAGGGGATTCATCAGAGAAAATGACTTTACCCCAGTCCTCAGCAGTCCAATCCCTGTACCTATTGTAGAATATCAGTCTGTCCCTGATGTTTTTCTTGAAGAGAAGTGGCTTCTTTGCTGCCCTTCTTGACACCTGGCCATCCTCCGCAAGTCTTTGCCTCACTGTCCTGGTGCTTGCTGGTCTTTCTTGGGCGCCCTGAAGCCTTCTTCAGAACAATTGAACCTCTCTCCTTGAAGTTCTTGATGAATCCATTAGATGCCATCTTACTAGCAGCAATATCCTTTGCCTGTGAAGCCCTTATTTGTGCAAAGCACTGATGACTGCATGTGTTTTTTTGCAGGTAACCATGACTAACAGAGGAAGAACAATGATTTCAAGCACCACCCTCCTTTTAAAGCATCCAGTCTACTGTTCTAACGCAATCAGCATGATCTCCAGTCTTGTTCTCATCAACACTCTCACCTGTATTAAAAGAATCACTGAAATGATCTCAGCAGGTCATTTTGTGGCAGGACTGAATTGCAGTGGAAATGGGTGTTTTGGGAGTAAGAGGGACTTTGCAGTTAATTACAATTCATCTGATCACTCTTCATAACATTCTGGAGTATATGCAAATGGAATCATAAAAACAGGCAGCAGACTGAAAATTAATATTTTTGTCATTCTGAAAACTTTTGGCCACGGCTGTACATCAAAACCATTGGGGTAGTTCACAAAACCCTACGGACTATTTACAAGGTAATAAAACTGTGACATACATGTAAATGTGTGTGCAGACTTGTGTCAAATTGAAAATCTCACACCAGCCAGCTGACCATAGTTGACCATGCTGCTCTGGTCTGGTGCATTTATACTTCTGGGCCTGTAGCACAGAGAACATTTGCATAGTGATCTAGACCTTTGGTCTGGTGCGTTTATGCAGTGACCTGGGTCTGTAGCGGGGAGCATTTATTCAGCGATCTGGGCTTCTTGTCCAGTGCGTTTCTGCCATACCCTGAGAGTGATTTTTTTTTTTTAAACTACCCTTCTGCATACCATGGTCAAATCCAGGGCTACACATGGTAAGATGTAAACAGGTGAAATGACACATTTAAAGGACGTTTTATTTGCAGCTTATTCTGTCTTTAAGAGCCCATGGCCTCTTGCAGTGGCTATACCCCCCCACTCAAAGGCACAATCTGCACAGTGGTGAAGCTGAATTTAGAATTTTGAATGACAAAAGAAAATAATCTTGTTTTATTTTTTTTTTGTCATGATACAAACCAGTGAACAAGGAATCAAAGTGAAAATTAAAAATAGACATAACATGGAGGAAGTTCATGTTTTAAATGAGATCCAGCTTGTTAGGCACTTCAGAACCCGATTATTTGCATTGACCTGCTTGCTCTCGTTTCCCGTAGAATGTTTGAGTCGATCATATAAACATTCTACTTTCCATGCCGTGCTGGGATCCAAATGCAAGAACGTGCTTGAGAAATATGACTGGGAAGGGAAAGATCTAGAAAACAGGCATTTAAAACAAAGCTAAGCATTGATTGAAAGCGTATATTTGCTTACACCCAGCACATATTCCAGTTAAGTGGATTATGTAATCCATACTAAGCTCAGTTTTGACGCATTCAAGACAGCTGCTTGGCATATGAGATGACCAAGGAATTGCGGCTGCCCTGAAGCTTCAGTATTATCTCTTTATATACTCTGCCGTAAAACCGTAACTGCTAACACATTTCTCATTAAACCTTTCCTTCACAATGTTCCGTGGTCTACCTTAGCCTAGAAACTTCTGGTAAAAATCTAGTGCTTGCCGAATGGTGGGAAACATGTGACCTCTAACCTCCAATAAGATCAGAGAAGGAGCACCTCTGACCCGAATATTAATGAGCTCAAGTGAATCTGACATACACTGTTGGGGGAAACGGGAGAAGGCGTTAATATGGTTTGGAAAAGTTATGCCGTGGTCGGTGTGTTTCAGAACAATCCACTGTGACCCAGATTGCCTCTTTGGTTCTGTCTTTAACCATCTGTAGATATTTTTATGTCCCAAGAAAATGTTCCCATCACGAGTGTTGTCTTTAATAGTGGACAGCCTGTGGCAGTGTGTCATTAATCCCTGGCCGGTAAGCAGGTCACTTTACGTACTCTTAACCGTGCTCCTGCACTAGGAATTTTATTTTTATAGCATATTATTAAGTATATTGGGAAGTAGCAGTGACTAGGAAATAATATGCAATGAAAGGTGTGCATGTATTTTTAATTACCTATTCAAAAATTGTAATACTAAGATTATGCTCCTTATTTCCACTACAAAGCGTGCATGTTGCAGAATCCACTGTCTATCTTGTCTGTCATGGAAATTCTATAATCGAAATTATTGGGTTTTGGGACAGCAGAGGCTAAGTGCCGTATTCTGTCTGAGGGGTCTGGACGACATGCTGTCTCTTTAATGGTGACCTTACAGGAGATGCAGGCGAGCAGGGACACGGGCCAGCCGCTGCCGAGGTGGCTTGGAAAGCGTGTGCCTGCCCCGCTCCCCTGCTCTCACACAGCGGCCCAGGGTGCCGCTCTCCCTCAGCATTTCTGAATTTAATTTGAAAAGTGCCCACTGATGTTGTTCCCAAAGAATCTGTAACGGAAAATAAACGAGAATGCTTGGGGAGAAAGCGGAGTGCTGTAACGTTAGCCGCGCAGAATCGTGTTCTCATTACACCGATTTAATCGGCTAATTATTTGATAGAAGGGATGATAAATGTTAGGATTTTCTCTGCCGCTTTCATCTCCTCCGACCTGTAGGTGTGATTTCATCTTCCGCTAATGTGCTCACAATGTTCGTGCTCTGAGGGCTTGATTTTCTTTGAGAGGCTGACACAAATTTCCACGTTAACTTGATAAAAAAAAAAAAAAAAAAAACAAAGATTTGCAGCACCATGTTATGCTCCGTGTTATAAGCAGGTCCGTGAAAAGGGGAAGAACATCATTACAACAACAGTTGCAGCAGAGCATCGCTCACGGTGCAACCTCAGGTGGAGTTTGCCAGTTAAATGTCAAAACAGTCTAGCGAGAGTTCCCTGGTGAAAATGCTGAGTTTACGGTGTGTCTCCGCTCATCCGGTGGGGCGTCACGCTCTGCTGTGAGTCAAAGTGTGTTCCCTGGATTCGGCATCTTCTGGGAACTGTGCATCAAGGTCGTTCCTTGGGAAATAATGACTGCTCAGGGTCCTCTGTCCTCTTGTGATATACCTTCTTTGGAACGGAGTTAATAAAGTGAGCTGGAACAGTTTATTTATCTGACTTGACTACTCATCAAGGGTTTTTAAATCGAAGGGGGGAGTTACAAGGCTTGAAGTCTGTTTTTGCCTCCGTTTTTATAGGGGACTGCAGCTCAGAAAGAGGTCAGGAAGGGGTCAAATAGAGAGGTACCGTCTCCCCTCTTAAGGGGGAGCGTGGGGGCTTAGGCCTTGCCCTTTTAGTTGCCAAAAACATTTCCTGCCATTAACTGTCAGCGTGCTGAGCGTTATAAATATGGTTATGGGCCCCTGGTCATCCTCGCTGATGTGAAACATCTGTATCTCCGGACAATTACACTGTAAACCACAGAAGACACCAGTGTGGGGGAGGCCTGACCAAGCCAGCAGATTCAGGGTGTGCGCTGGGAGTAACACATGTGGCTGGGGTAGCAGGGGGGGGTGCCATGATTGAAACGTACACACGGTTCACCCCCGACGTCCAGACGAGAGCCAGCCCATGAGAGGAAGCAGGGGTTCCTCTTTCGCAGAGACGCCGTATCACATCTGACATGCTCGGGAAAATGGCATGATGTCTCCATGGCAACAAATTCCGGGCATGCCTGGTGTGCCTGCTGGCCCCTCTCACAGTGGACCAAATCTGGTTGTGCTATGCGGGGTTCATCACCACAGCTGGATGATGAGTTCAGAGAATCGACTTAAAACTGACCCAAGCAATCCAACGTCGGAGTTCAGCCAAGTATTATCAGGTTGCGGATCTCAGACCTGTCGAAGCTGAAGCAGCAGTTGTCTCAGAGCTTCCATCTCGGATTGAAAACACCTTTTTGTCTTTGTTGCCGGATGTCCGGAACTACAAAGACTCGTTCTATCTGGATGATGAAGAATCTGCAGCAGTCAGACAGAAATTTGGAGCAGGAGTGGGTGGGTATGGTGCAACCATGACTGGTATATTCCCCACAGGACGACAGCTGACGGTCTCACCTGCACTACACCATTAAATACCCATCTGTATTTAAGTGTGAAGTTTCACGGATCACGTTGGTTATGGGCGTACCAAGCATGCAAACAAACGTAACCGGCCGGAGGCAACAGTTGGAACAGCCTGTTTATGCAAATCCCCTCCCAGTTCCTGCAAACGTTTACACGTAATGGACAGAATATTGTGTCTCACCCTCTGATTAACATTGCCGGATTCAGAGGAAACTGCTTTTATATGCCTTAGATATTCCTGTTTCTGGTGTTTGGTTTTATTAGGCCTGTAATAAAGCCGTTCTGTTCTTACCAGATGCCGCACACATGGAGCCGCTGCAGTGGTAAACAAAACCCTTAAATCCCCCCCCCCCCCCCCCCCACCTCTCGCTCTCGGTTTACTGTCCGAAGCCAAATTTTGTTTCCATGTGCTGTCTGGTATGGGCAAAACACACAAAAACAGCAGCTAACTCTCCAGATTTTGGAATGACTAGAACATTCTTCCTGTTTTAATCTGTCCATATTTGAGTAATGTACCATCTGATTGACAATTCTTCTGTAGGAGCAGAGCACTCTGATGAATACCATTACTTCCCAACCCAGCGGAGGTGAAAATCAAAAGCTAAACCTTGAAGCCTTCCTAGTATTTCTTGGTAAGAATTAATTTGTCTTATCTCCAAATTCATCCCTTCTTGTGGATGAAAAATCAATTTGCTCTCTTTGTCATGCCCCAGATCTAGCCAGCGGCCATCAGTGTTTTGATAACCCAGCGTGGTTTGACACCCCATACAGCAAGAATGTGATCGATGGCTGTTTTTGATCAGATATTTTTGTACAATTCTGACAGTTTAGGGTTTACAATCCCAAATAAGCTTCTAGCTGCAGCACTTTTTTTGTGTTTCCATTCAGTGAGGCAGCCAGCACCATTTAACCTTAACTGTCTATATTTATCCTGGGGTAGTTTTCCTATTTTCCTGATAGAGGGAAGGTTTTTTTCTGGTGTATCAATTTCACATCGCGACCTGTTGAATCTCATTGACTTCCCCATAGGCTTCCCTGCCCACCCAGCTGTCTCTAAGTGTGTCCTATGCACTCCTCATCTGAACAGGCACGTGGTACACACGATTTGGGGCTGTGTCTTCAGACCATAACTCTCTCTGTAATGGTGACGTCCTCTCTAATGGCTGTCTATTAGAAACCTGGTACCCATGACAGAAGTTAGAGGACTCTATCCTTCCCCCTTTGTGCTTTGCACATGGGTAAAACAGAAAGTCGACGGTTCAGCAGTAGTGGCTAGGGGCTGTTATACATCGTAGAGGTGTACACTGGGAATTATGGGCTTCTTTGGTGGGTCTTACCAGTCCGAATTAAACATTAACTTAACCATTGGTCCTGCATTTATAAAGGGTGACTTCTACTGGGACTTTGTCACTTTCGTTGGTGTGACGTCCATCTGCCGAGAGTTCCCCATCCAGGGATGTGCCACCGGTCCAGGGAAAGGAAAAGCACGTTCTGAGGCTGCGCTGGAAGCTGATTTGCTGGCAGAACACATGCAGTCGCAATCCGTTAAATCTCGGCCTCCACTGGGATTCAACAACAATCTGGTTCTGGATTTAGTGGAGGGAAAAGCCTACGGAGAGTAGGGCTGGTTTTGAATAATGCCTGCAAAGCTTGTTTAACAAGTGTCGTACTCCAAGGCCTCCTCCTGGCTCACCGAGTGACAGCAATTAAATTAAAGACTGTTGGGCACCCAGCAAGCGCCTCAATATTCATATTAATTAAATCCAAAAAGCAGCCCTCTTGTCATACATTCATTGGTAACAGTTCTGGGAACAGGTGGCTTTGAATGATACAAGAGAGTGCAGAAGAATTCTTGGGGAAATGCGGTTTATTGAGTGAAGGGCCACTTCCGAGACAGAACCGAGTCAAGGGGCGGCCGTGCGGAAGGGGCGACGACCTCGTCGCACACGTTTGCGTGAGAGAAAGCTACGTTTTCATGGCTCGTGATGACTTGTGGGCTTTCGGGCCGACCTGAAAGACGACGAGATCTTAGGAAATTATCACAGGCACTCCTGCTATATCTCCTCGTCGCTGGAGAACAAACTGTGGCTCTTTAAATAGCAAAGTGAGGGAGGAAATTCTTTTTCCTTTGGTCGCTGATGGAATGAGACTGAGAGCCCAAGCTGGCTTCCACATTGCTGCTAGAAATTGAAAGGTGTGGCTGTGCAGAGTCTCTAGCTGGAGGGTCACTCTCTGGAGGTGCTATATTTGTGTGCCACTCGTGTGCTGCTGAAAATCAGCCGATTATTGTACTCAGATTGCCCATTCACTTCTCATTATGGTCCGTCTGTATGCACGTTCGCTCTTGTCAGGTTGACGTTTTCTCCTCTATGTTTAAGGCAAATTATAATTATTTTTTCATTTTGCGATGTTTTCTTTTCGCTTATTTGAACTGCTGTGTATTTTGCTGCAGGTGAAGTACTTTCCTGGTGTCTGTGTTTTATTTAGCGACTCTGTGAATTCTCCACACTGTCGCCCTGCAACACATGTAAGCCCACTTTACCGTGAGGCTCTGAATGTTGCTGGGAGGCTTGAGATGCCGGGTCACGTGTTTGTTGGAGGCGAGGTAGGGAAGCTGATCTCCTCTCAGGTTGGACCACCGCCAGCCGTATCTGGGTCTCAATGACCCGTCAAGGGTCCGAATGAGCAAGCTTATGAGAAACCCGTGGTTCATATTTTCTGTCGTGAACAATGGAGGAAACGGCAGAAAGCTGTGGACTCCTGAGTATCAGGTCACCGCTCTTCCCAGTGTTTTCCAAAAACATGGGTCCCACGATGCTCAGCTGAAAGACAACGGAAGAAATGGTTTGAAAGAACAATCCTTGAGCAAAAAAAGCGTAGCATTTGGAGTAAGACGGGATGCTCTGTGCGGCTGCCAGAGCTGTCAGCCTCCAGAAGCTGAGATGAGAATCACCTTCAGGGCCTCGTGTAGTCTGAGCTCAGCTCTGCGTGTCCGCCTTGGCTTCAGGGCCCATACCTTTCACGTTGTTATTTACCTCGCAGGCCTCCTTGCACGTCCACATGTATACACCTTTGCCATTTGTATGTTTATATCAATGTGTTTGATGTGAAATTTGAACCTGTCAGCTTGCACACAATTCATGGCTTTAGAGAAAGGAGCAGTGCTGGTTTGCCCGAGCGTATCCTGCCTTTTCCATGGAGAAGCACAATGAGACAGAGCCGTGTCCTTGGGGCCCGGGTCTGCCTGCCGGGAGATCTTCCTGCCAAAAGCACTGACGCTCTGGCCCGGCTCTGATAATGGCATTACCCTCATGCTGGAGTTTGCACAGAACGCATGGGTGTTATTTCGCCTTCGGATGCAAAGCAGGATCTCAAATGGGTGACCACACCCAAAAAGTGACAGAAATTATTGTGGAGAGCCACGGGGACGTGTGTCAGATGAGCAGTTTGAAATTAAAGCTGGAAATTATTTAGGATTCACTGGGATTTCTTTCATTTGATTTTTCTTTTCTTAATGGGACATGAGTGGATTAATTAATGTGAAACTAACATCAGCATTTCCATCAATATGATTTCAGCGCAGTTAGCAGCATGGGCACTTTGTTCCAAAAGTGTGAGACATTTTTGCAACAGGAGCAATATTTGACATTATTTACAATTTCATTTATGAAGCACCTCAACTGGAAAGATGTTGGTTATAGATAAGATGCAGTTGGCTTCCGCCTTAACAGTTTTGTTACAACCGTTGTGAGATGGTGTGATCCCTGTCCCATACTCGGACCCGCTCCCCTCCTGTAGCTGCGTCCTAGCCACAGCTGCGGCCTTGTGCTTAAGCTTTGATGTTGCTGAGTACATTCAAAAATGGAATGACAAGCCAGCTTGGAACGGTGTGCTGCTCAGTACCCACATTGGGTTCCCAGGACCCCAAAAATCCAGTTTTTATGCTTTGCATGTTAGCTGGAGAATGACTGTGATGGATGAGGATGCATTAGGATGAAGCCCCGCTGCCCTGATGGAGCCCCGCCGCCCGGATGGAGCCCCGCCGCCCTGATGGAGCCCCGCCGCCCTGATGGAGCCCCGCCGCCCTGACGGAGCCCCGCCGCTCGGATGGAGCCCCGCCACCCTGACGGAGCCCCGCCGCCCAGCGAGCCCTGCCGCGTGTCAGCAAGTGAGCTGCCCGCTTAATTCAGAAGTCAACACAAGACGTAAATTCACATCCCTGGGTGGTGGGAGGAGAAGCCGTAAATCCCACCGCTTGTTTACGTCAGCATTTACTACATAAGAATGACGGTGGGAAGATGAAAGCGCGAACGAGAGCAGCTTTGAGGATCGTCTGGGAGCCTTCGCATGCAGGCCGCATGACAGAAGATCCTGTCCAACTTGACAGCACGACTGCGGTGGTTAGGCTTCCTACCTGGGCTTCCCCGACATAGATGGTGCTTCAAACTGACAGGCTCTGGTCAGCAATTTCCGGTGTTCTGACCCTGAAAAGAGGGGTGTGGAAAGGGGGAGCTCTCTGGCGGCCGCTTGCCGAAGAAAGCTGAGACACCTGCCTGCTGCCTTGCAGGCTGCCGCCTTTGGCGTTGAGGCCGAACGAGAGCTGAATGGCGTCCTGTCACTGATCATAACAAAGAGAGACGGATACAGGGCGGGAGTCTCCCATGTGGAGGTAAGCAAGGAAGGGGCCAAAGTAACAGGTGTCAAGAAGGGGCTTGTAACCAAGTCTGCTCTGTCATAGACAGGTAACCTGCTCCCTCCCTTCTCAGCTGAAGACTCCGCCCTCCATGGCAGCGTGTCGCAGCGAATCACCCAGAAAGGTGGGACGGGCCTGCAGGCGCTCCTCCAAGCTTGGGCTCCTTTCAGGAAGCAGCATGACTTCCTGGCAGCCGTCCCCTCGCTTAGTCACCTGGACGTCCTTCCCACCTATGGTGCGTGCTGGGGTAGGCCCGGCTAGATGTTCAAGGACACTTCTCTTGGCGTTTTAGCAAGTCGTGTCCTGGCTGTTTGCGGAGATGCTGAAATAATACAGGGCTGAGTTTTGCTAAATGAGTCAGCCCTGTTGTGGTATTAATCCTGGGTTAATATTTAACATTACCCAGGATCTTATAGCAGTTCACCCTCCAGTGCACCCCTGTTCATTTTCAGTGTGTGTTAGTCTGCTCTGGTGTTATTTTCCATTATATGTTGATTATAGTTTATTGCTGATTGCACTGCGGTTCATAGGAATTATGCAATTGAGTATTTGATTATACAGTGTATGTGTGGCAATAAAAGACCCTCAAAGCTTGAACCAATTGCTTCGGTCTCCCCCTGATTTACACCCCAATGGTATGCAGGGTATGAGGCGTATATGAAAATGAGCCTGTAATTAAACTTGTGAGTGTGTAACTGGGTTAGGGTATGTAATTGATACTTTTTTTTTTTAATTAGATTTACCTTGAGGATGGTGGTAATTTTTTTCCGCCAGCTTGGAGATCCTCCATACAATGTGGCAGCAGAGGTAAGGAAAGATTATTACTCACGATTTCCTTCATGAAATATGTACCGTAAAGGGCAGGAATGCGAGCTGCCCCTCATTCCAATTGTTTCAAGAAATACCCTTTAGCAAGCAATGCAATACAATACAGTTCAGCTCACTAATCTCAGGTTTCACCTCAGATGATGAAAAAGGCTGCTGTTATTATTTGGAGGAATTCTGTTTAGCTGGTAGCTGACTGGCTGGTAGCGTAGCTTTAGAGTTTTTATTATCTAAACAGTCACACATTTATACCAAGGTGTACCTTAAAAGGGCACGGTTTACATCTCATTTTAGTGCTTTCACATTCTTATTTCTGTTCTGTCGTGATCAAAAGCTAATCTCAGGAAAGATCAGGTGGTTTGGAGACAGTGTTTTTATGAAACTTTTCTGGCATGATATAAATCTCTTAAAATTTATAGTCATTATGATTACAATCACAAGTTTCAACTATAAAGATACTATGAACAAAATATAGTAATAGGTAAACGGATTAATACTAGCAAAGGTTTTTAAAATACAGTAGGAGATTAGAATAAAGCAATCATTTGTTCTAACATCAAGATCAGCGAGACATTATATGCTCCGTTAGGTTTATCCCTCAGAGAGCGCTGGGGTGTGATGCCCCCCCCCCCCCCCCCCCCCTTTGTAACAGCTTCTCATGACTGCCGGGGACCTTCCTCACATAGAGGTGCCGCGTCACCAGGACAGAGTTGTTGCTGAGTCACCCGCTAGCCCTTTAATACATGTGCTTCAGTCCCCTGTCCCCAGGTAAGTGTTCACTTTATTGGAAAATGTCACCCCCATGATGATCTGCTCCTTCACTCAGTAGGATGCTTCACTTTTCTTGACTCATTAAGGATTTTGCTGACTCGTGCTCACAGGTGAGGATGTGTGGGGTGCTGGGGGGGGGAGGGGGGGGTACTGGGGGTGAGTTACAGTCTTGGTCCAGGGGCCGGGTGCTGACTGGAGTGATACACTCTCATCCATTCCTCTGACACGTGACCATTCCTGTCAGTTCAGATAACAAGCTGGAATGAAGGAGGAACCGGGGAAAAGAAGAAGAAAGGAGGGATTATGTCCTTTTTAAAGGACATGAAATGTTCTCTGAAAAGCATTTTGTACAGTAGGTGTGCGAATTGTGTGTGCGAGTTCCCTTAATGGAAATGGAAAGTAATGAAATGAACGTGAGAAAGAGGTTTCAGTGGCTGAAATTACACTCGGTTGTTAATGAGCGAACGGAAGGAAAATGCAGAATCTCGGTAAAGGTCAGTGTGGGAGATGGAGGGGATCGAACAGACATGGACTTAACCCTGCATCCAGCCGTACTTTCATCACACTAAAGCCACTCACACCCCCTTCTCTGCCCCAACACCAACCCTGCACGTCAGCACTGTCACCCAAAAGCCCCGGCCGTCTCCTCCCCAAACACCCCCTGCCCCTGAAGACGTCACGGAGCACACGTGTTGTATGCAATTAATTACCTAAAATGCAGCTGGGTTTTGCCTGCTGGGCTAATTAATTTTCAAATGAATATTCACCTTGATTAGGAATGGGGAGTGGAGTGGGGGGGATGTTTACACACACACGCACACATGCACACACACACACACACACACACACACACACGTCACTGAGGTAGCGTCTTGATTAATGCCCACTGGGTAAGAAGAGGAAGAATAAGAGAACAAAGGAATGATGTACAGTAGCTGGTGGAGAAATCAAACGAGGCCCCCTTCTGTCCAAAGTCAGGCCCCAGGAATCCACAAGCTCAGTCCCGTATTCAGCTGGTTGCTCGCCTGGATATTTGTGGGTAAGGATTTATAACAGGCCGCGGTGAGGGATGTGCTGGCTCTCTGTCAAGGGCGTTCTCAGGCACTGTGCTGCCTGCTTCTCTGGCTTTTGCACTTTTGGTTATTTGTGTGTCTGCCCGCCGTGCTCCGTGCCCCAGTGGCTCGGCCGCGGGCGGCCGTCGTACGCGCGCCCCATTTTCCCGTGGCACTCTGCCCGAGCCGGCATCTGACAGCTTCCTGTCAGGCTCCATGACCGCTGGTGGGGTCGCCCCGTACCCGCTCCCTGTGCGGGGAAGTGCAGTAAACGCTGGGGGGCGCGAAGCCAGAAATGTGATCCATTAAAGGAATCAGAAGCACTCGGGCTGTCAGGGGAAGCTGTCAGCTGACCTGGAATGTGTGCTTCTCCCGTCCAGCTGAGTTCTTAATTATTCAGCATTCTCGCCTCCACTGCATAAAACTCACAACTATCCAAGCCCAGTTAAGCTGTAAGTTTAAGCTAAGGCCTTGTGATAGGATTTCACTGGTATTAAATTTAATTTGAGTTGAGGCAAGGCATACTTATAATGGTTACATATTTTTATCTCTTAAATGAATAATAGCAGTAAATGTTCGTTATTTCAGTGATTGCTAAGTTGTTCTTAGTTCTTGAATATTTTAACAGGCTATAAAATGGTAATTTAGATTAATGCAAGTTCAATATGAACTTACTTTGTTTTGAAAGTTTTTCAGCGAATGAAATAAAAGGCTATGTTTTATTAAGAGAACACGTTTCTGCTTAAATTTGTTTTTACAAGATTGAAAAATTTGTCACGTCCGCAGCTGACATGTTCAGTTAACATGATTTAAATTATATGGTTCAGTGAGTCAAAACTTCAATCAGAGGAAAGAGGTTAATTAATCTCAGGTGAAATGGAAATCAGCGGGTCCTGCAGTCCGCGTGCATGCAGGGCTCAGGGAAGTGCTAACATCAGCATGGAGGTTTATGCTGCCGGGGGCCGTGACTGTGCCATGTTTTTTCTGACCCGAATTGGCCTTCAGGGCAGGGCTGTGTGGTTAAGTCACTGGTGGGACCCGATTTCATCGCATTGTTTTAGGGGTGATGGTGGTGCATGCAGTGGTACCTACCGCCTGGCTGACACTGGGGGAAAAAAACAGAAATCTATATGTGCATAGTTTTTCATCATGGTTCTGTTGTGATTTGAGTACTACTGTACACACAACTGAATACTTAACTGAGGAAGGCTGGAACTATACATACGATAGTATTTGACCCATATTTAGACAGAAGACAGAATGTGTTTTGAATAGTGCAGCAGAAGACATTTATTGACGTTATCACTTGAAAAGTACTTGGACTTCCTATGTCTGAATGGCAGAGATGTACTAACATCCTTTATCTGACTGGCAGAGAGGTACTGACTTCCTCAGTCTGACTGGCAGAGATGCACTGACTTCCTCAGTCTGACAGGCAGAGATGCACTGACTTCCTCAGTCTGACAGGCAGAGATGCACTGACTTCCCGTGTCTGAATGGCAGAGATGCACTGACTTCCCGTGTCTGAATGGCAGAGATGCACTGACTTCCCGTGTCTGAATGGCAGAGATGCACTGACTTCCCGTGTCTGACTGGCAGAGATGCACTGACTTCCCGTGTCTGACTGGCAGAGATGCACTGACTTCCCGTGTCTGAATGGCAGAGATGCACTGACTTCCCGTGTGTGAATGGCAGAGATGCACTGACTTCCCGTGTCTGAATGGCAGAGACTTACTGACTTCCCGTGTCTGACTGGCAGAGATGCACTGATATCCTTTGTCTGACTGGCAGAGATGCACTGATATCCTTTGTCTGACTGGCAGAGATGCACTGATATCCTTTGTCTGACTGGCAGAGATGCACTGATATCCTTTGTCTGACTGGCAGAGATGTACTGACCACCCGTGTCTGACTGGCAGAGATGCACTGACTTCCTGTGTTTCACTAGCAAAGACAGCCCCAGGCAGAGTTGGCCACTGCTGTCCTACCGACTGTGTGGACATAATGCCGCAGCTGCGTAATACGGCGAGAGGTGGATAAGCAGGTGGGCACTGCTGAACAAGGCCAGCATCACAAAGAAGGCAGACTGCCTTGCGGTCAAGGAGGTGACGGGATGGACTGGCAGGCAGATTTCAGGATGAAGTGCTGCCAAGCAGCCGTCATACGTGGGCAGGAGACTGCGGGCCGGGACAGTGATGCTAAATATAGCATTAAGCTACGTGCATGAGAGGAGCTTTATCACACTGGAGTGACCCTGACTGCTCTGTGGAGAGGGGGCAGAAGGAAGCAGGGGTGTGAGGGCTGACTGCAAAGCACACCTGACACCTCCAGGGGACTGAAATTGCCCTCGGGGGCTGACTGTCAGCTGTGTCTGAGGGACGTCATACCCTAAGTACTCGGTTGTTGTTTTTCTTGTTAAAATTGAAAGATGCGAGTAAAGAACAGGAGATGCTGCAATGGTGTGATAAACACATGACATGAAAGCCGGTTTTCATGTCAGGGCTCAGTGGTATCATAGACTCTTGAATGCATCTCTAGTGCGTAACTCACCAGTGCATTATATGCTGGGTCCCCTTTCAGTTATTTTGGCCTTAAGGGAAACGGCTAGACAAGTGTGAGGTAGCGCCCCTCCCGTTCTGCGGGCCGGTCCTGAATTGGGGGGGCCTGCCAATTTTGGTTTTGGTCGCGTTTTTCTGAGTTCTGATGCCGTGTGGGTCATGGGAGATTTTGTCGTACAAGAAGCAGAATGTGTGATCTCCCAGCGTAATGTGCATAAAAGATGCTCTGGGGGGGGGTTTATGGCCAGATGAAATGGGTGGCAGGAACAAATTACAGGATCACAAAAGGGTTTATCTGCAAAAAAACAAAAAAGCTCCGTACTGTAGAACACATGTAGGGGAATGAGGGCACTCAGGCCGGACCTCCCATGCTGCTAAGCTGCTAATTAGCCTGGCCTCCGTGCACCTTGTGCCGGCTGAAGTTGAGGACGTGTCTTGGGTTCCCTGCTTCCCACAGGAATTGGGGCTGTGCCGTGCTGTGTGGCTTTTCCGCCTGAGATTCCTGCCACAACCCCCCCCCCCCCCCCCCCAAGATACCATCAGGCCACCCAGTCGCTTTTTGACCCGGAACCCGGAGCGGCACAGTCCGGGCTGCTGTGGGGAGGGCTCGCACTGGTGGGGAGAGGGGGTCCCTTTGGGTTAATTCGGTAATAACATTGGACAGGATGTGAAGCATAAGTGCAAATTGCATATGCTGGCATGGGGGCCTGACTCTCCGTCTGCACGTGGCGGCACAGCCTCCCCGCTTCCCGTGCGCCTGTATGTGCCATTAATGCCCCCCCCCCTCCCCACCATCCGCACTGCACCCCTTTCTGCATTTTTAATCACCCTAATGGAGCAACGTCAGCTTGAGAACAGACTTGGGGGGGGGCGGTGGTCCCCCACAGAGTGCCGCATCACTGGGCCTCATAGCATATGCTTTGTTAGCGTGTGCACAAACGAATAGTGACTGGGGGGCTGCAGCCCGGGGTGCGGCCCCCACGTATCCGAGTCGGACATGGATTGTCCTCTGGCTATGCTCTCTGCCTCGCCTAAGATTCAGGGTTACATTCCCCTGTGGATCGACAGCGAAAATTTATCAAGGAGACTGAACAGCGGAGATGGATAACTCAGCTTCAAGTTCTGTGCGTCCCCTGTCATCCTGAGAATGAAATAGCCACAGTCCCTAATCTCTCTGCAGTCTAACACAATATTCTCCCCGTAGGCTTCTGCATTGTGTGCATTTTGGTGAGAAATGTGTCTGTCTGGTTTTCGTGCATAACAGTGTACATGATCCGTGATCTGCAGCTCAGAAACACAACCCTCTATTTTCTGTCGGCTTTTTCACTGCCCTGGAAATATCATCAAAGGAACGCTGTATTTTCCTTTGATTATCAGCATGCCGCAAAAATCCATACTCGTCCAAACGGCCAACCGCAAGGGAATGGTGGGTGGCAATTTTCTGCGGACAGTGGGAAAGATCTGCTTTCTTGCCAACTATATATCGTACAGTTCTTTAAAATTCCCAAGCACATCTGAGCCATTAATGGTCAAGCTGGATCCACATAAACATTTCCAGAGAGCGATCCTTTAATTCCAGACACCAAACTAGAAATGAGATTTTATTTTTACATCTGAATTACAGAGATGTGGACTTATTGGCAGAGCAATTTCATGGAGCCACAGAAATGCTCGGCTGTTTCTTTGGCGAGGAGATTAATTTTTGCGCACGGCACTGAATGTTTTCTCCCATTCATCACGTCTCCCGCTGAAGATGCACAGCGACAGCCGCAGCCCTTAAATAATGAAGGGAAATTGGGCCCTTCTGATGAGTGAATCTGAGAACCCGTGTTTCCTTTATTGGGGATCCGCTTCTCTGTTTATGGTGGCTGTCTAATTAATTTAGAGGAACAGGCGGAAGCTAGGTGCACCAAGCGCCATGTCGATCGCTGGGGTTCCTCTCCGGTTCTCCGGTGAGTGGGCCCTGACTGCTGGTGCAAAGAAACCGGAACAATGGATTTTTAATCATATTCATAGACACTTTCATCTAGAGCCGCCTGCCATACCTGGGGCGAGACCTGGGCTGTTCCAGCTTTAGTGGCACCTCCTGCCAGGGCGTCCCATTAATTGAAATTAATAGCTGTCAGGTATTTTTTTAAAGTTAAATTGGGTCTGACAACGGAAAGGCCTGCTTTGCCATGGCAGCAGCATTGACTGGGCTTATGACTGTACTGGTTTTGCTCAGTTGGGGGTGCGGCAGTGCGCAGGGGCATGATCCTAATGGCCGTTGACGGCTGTCAGCGCGCATAACGGCAAGGGATCGACGCCCCCTGTGCATTCTGGGAAACGGATGAGAGCTCCAGCCGGTGAGTGCAGATTGTGATTGCGGCCCTTTCGGGTGCGACCCGCATTCCACTGAAAGGTGGAGAAGCAGAGGGCGACCATCTTAAATATGTAGCAAGCTCCTCTCAGGGATCGATGTCGGCTCCGCTCTGGCTTGTCGGGGCGGCTGTGGGCGGGCTCTCTGAACTCCGCTCCCCCGTACATCTGCAGATGCATCAAAGCGTAGTCTCCTCTCCCTCGCAAATCCAACATGCTGGCAAATTTGTGCTAGTGGAGGCCCCCCCCCCCCTCTTTCAGTACATGCCCCTCTGTGGGTGGAGGACTTCCATATGCCCCCATGGTGGTAATCAGGCATTCAGGTGCTGAGGACGTGGAGAGCGGCACAAAGAGCACTGAACTGACTGCATTTTCAACATTTTGAGACCCCTTCCTGCAGTTGGACTGTATGTGTGTGTGTGTGTGTGTGTGAGAGAGAGAGAGAGGAGGGGGGGGGGAGATTCTGCCTCTCCTTAATCTACATGCTTGATTGAAGGTTTGGCAGTCCCGTGGGAGCTGGCATAAGGGCACTGGCCAGAAGCCTGTGACTGTGAGGCCCCCAGCCTGGCCAAGCCCATGGCGTGACGTTAGCCCGCGGGTCGCTGCGTTAGCACGCTCGTACGCCTGAGCCAGCCGTGCTGAGTCAGAGGCACATACATTATCATACATTAGCGTGCTGGCGGGATGCTGTTCGGGGGGGGCGAGGCGGCTCCCTGCCGAGGCGTTGATGCCGCTGCTCGGGGACCCGCGGTAAGGCAGCCCAGGCTTGTCTCCTGTCGAGAAGAGCGCCTGACAATTCCAATGTAATCAGCCGCTTTTCACGTCCTTCTCTCTCAATGCGGTTTGCTCATTAATTTGCTTGATTAAGCACTTCGTTAAGATGCCCCTCCACCCGCCGCGGGCTCGTTAAGCCACGAGTGTCGGAGGCATGTCGGGGGAGGGGCCGAGGGCGTGGGCTGCATCTCGGTCACATGCTACCCGCACGCTAAGCATGGTCTCAGTGTGACTGACACAGCATGGCGAGGATGGAGCCTGCATCAGTCGTGACCGGGAGGGACTCTGAATCTGACATAATGCTTAATCCATCCTCTTAATTCGCCTCCCGCAGCTGCACTCAATAAAACCCAGTCTAATAAAACTATTTACTGTGAAATCTGGTCCAGTAATCCTTTATTCTCCTTAATGCCCCCGTAAAGATGAAGCTGATATAGCATTTTCAGATCATTTTTCTCACATGATCACACTACATCCTCTCAAATCCCAGAGCGCAAACCAAGCGTGGGGGGAGCACAGTGTGCCGTCAAAACATCCGTCACCCATGGGAACTGTCTCTCCCCAGGAGTGGTGAGAGCCCCCCGCCCCAGCACACAGCCTACACAGGGCTCGTAAAGCGATAACAGCCACTCGCGAGACCCTCGTCTCTCTCTGTCATCTTAGGGTATGCCGTTAAATGTTCTTCTGCGGGGCACCACGGCTGTCTTTGGTCCCACGGTTTGCGGTCAGTCTGGTTGCAGGATGCGGATCCCTGGAAGCAGGCTGGGGGTGGCCTTGTCACCTGACTCTAATTACAGTAATCGAGGAGGTTTTCCATGGGGACTCGGTGCCAGGAAAGAGGATTTGAACAGGAGGCTTCAGGCTGCTGACGCTAAGAGGGGATTATTGGTGAATTGTGCTGCTGATTGTGTACTCCAAAACAGGGGGCAAAAAGATGCTGGTTTCGTTTTCAGCACGATGATTATCTGGTAGCTAGTTAATTTGCTAGGTGAATGTGCCCCCTCTCCGTTATGGAGCGGGAGGCCTGACTGTGCTTGTTTGCCAGGTTCGTCTCTCGGGGGTCAGGCCTTGCTTGTGCTGGGAGGCACGTTGGCACCTCACTGGCGGCGAGATCTCTCAGAAGGGCAAGGAGACAGGAAGGTGTGCCATGTAAGATGGTGATCATGTCGAGCGTGTCCCTTTTGGTCACATGACTGAGGAATCACATATGCATCTGCACAAAGTAGTGCCAGAGAATACCGATTTGAGCTGCTTATGTCCTGTGATAATTGGACAGTTAAATGGAAATCAGTGAAGTCGCCCCTCGCCCCCCCCCCTTTCCTCCCCCCCGCCTGACAGGTGACTAAACAGCCTCTGAGTGCCAGCATGTGTTGTCACATGGGTGTGCAAATGGCAGCCAGTCAAACAGTCCTCAAAAAATGCCCTAATTCTAGCTGTAGGGGCCACAGACACAAATAAACCCAGGCGGGGGGCAGATCTACCCTCAGGGCTGCTCCATTTTGTCCAGCCGACTTGCTGCAGCTTAGGTGTGTCTGAGAGAGTCGTGCTTCTCGGGGCTGACTGCTAGACAGCATGTGCGCAGTGACAGATGTCAGTGACTGCCTGTCTGTCTGGTCTCTGTGCTTCCATCTGTGTGACTGTGACTGTCTGTGTTTCTGTCTGTAAATGTGTCTGTCTGTCTGTGCGAATACCTGTGTGTCTGTCTGTGCCTATATCGTTGTTTCTGTCGTTCTCTGTGTCCGTGAGATCGAGCACCAGGTCAGGATATTTTTCATTGTCTGAAAGTAGAGACAGTTTCCATTGGTGGCTGGTGTTTTGTGACGTCTGTGTTTAATGATGCCCCTCATCAGGTCAGTCCCACTTAAATGCAAATTGACTTGGGCCAATTTGCATGCATAAATGGGAGCTTGGTTTAAGTAATTGCTGCTACTCCTATTAGTTTGATGTAGTGCATTAGCAGGCCTCATTGAACTGTGACCCCTGTAATCTGTTGGCGAAAGCTGGCATGTGAGAGATTGTGTGCTGTGCCCATTTCTGCAGAGACACAGTCTCTGTGCTAGAAGCGTCTCCCCTGAAAGTGATTCGCTTTTTCTCCTGTACAAAATTAAAAGTCTTTGTTTCTCTTTGTCTGAGGAGACGAATATAGTGAGTTTCCCCCACTCTAAACCTTAAGTACTGTTACTGGCAAGCAGGCAAACTTTGCAGTAGAGTAGCTGGGGAGCATGGCTGAGGTACCTTAAGCGATGTGTGTGTGCGCGTGTGTGTACATGCAAGCAGGTTTTCATTTACCAGTTTATGGGGACCAAATGTCCCCACAATTTTTTAGTTTCGCACAATATACACCTGTGAAAAATCAAATAACTTAAAATGTCAAGAGTATTTTGTTTGGTTACTTGTGGTTAAGGTTAGGGCTGGGTAGGGGTTAAGGTCGTCATAATTAGGATTAGAGTTATGCCCATAGAAATGAATGGAGAGTCTCCAAAATAACAGGAATATAGGAGCTGTATGTATGTATGTATGTATGCATGCATACATGCATGCATGCTAGTGTGTGTGCGTGCGTGTGCACGTGTTTGTGATCGTGTGCAAACATGTGTGATACCCGCCTGATATGGTGTGGAATTTCAATCCAGAGACACTTGCATCCTGACTAGCTGCTGACCTCTGAACTGCAGCCATAGGGACACTCTCACAGGGACACTCTCACAGGGACACTCTCACAGGGACACTCTCATAGGGACACTCTCACAGGGACACTCTCACAGGGACACTCTCACAGGAACACTCTCCCAGGAACACTCTCATAGGGACACTCTCACAGGGACACTCTCATAGGGACACTCTTTGCCTTTGGTAAGATCAGTGCTTGGCAGACAATTCCATATTCTGGCCTTACATGGTTGGTCTGTTTGGGTGTCCAGTTTCTGTTCTTGTGTTTCATATTAGGCTTGATGCTGGAAGCTCGGTACTTATCCAGTCATGTTGCTTATGGAAACACGTGAAGCAGCTTCCTGCCTGCTGGGGGCTCTGAGGGGAGGCCCTGCTGAGACAATGAAGAGTATGATTCAATCTGCTTTGTAAGCATCTGATACATAACTTTTGTAAACTGGTTTTGTAAGGCGTAGCTTTTTAAAGTACTGGTGTTGGAGACTGATGGGACTGATGCAACTTACCAATTTACAAAGTTTCAAATTCCTGCTTTTTATTACAGAAAACGATCAACAAAAACCAATAGCTCATTGGATTTCATCTGTTGCTTAGAGCTTATGGAATTTCCTTCAAATCTGAGCGTCTGTGAGAGATGAATGATGGGCTCTGTCCATGCCCTGCACAGGAAAGATTGATTCTGGCATTCGTAAAATGAATGAATCAATTCACCTGCTTGGTCCTCCAGGTCTCTGCTTTTTCGAGGCTGTAGCTTCATCGGCTGCCTCAGGAGGCTCATAGATTTGGCGGGGGAGTAGATTCTGTACCTGAAAAGCGGGGGTGGTGCAAACAGACGACTTGTAGTGGGCCGGGGGGGTGCATGTTTCTTTGTAATATCACAAATACCTCTTGCTTTCTCAAAACTCGACACGTTTCTCATTCTTTTGCCTGAGTGTGGGGCCCCAGCCGTCAGCCATGGAAACTGGAAACTTCCATCCATATCTGTATCCAGGGCACGCTGGAGCTAAAGTTTGTTGCCACAGTTAAATTTTTTCCAAGAATGAACCCTGGAGCTTGAGCCAGCCCTCTAGCCGTTTCTGCCGCGGTTGGCCCAATAGATTATTACCCGTCAGTCTTTGCTGCTTCCAGATGCCGCACCTCTAGCAGGGACGTCAGTGGTGAGCTCGACCGCTTCCATAGCAACGGCACATGAATCCTCCGTGACCTAAAACACAAACATGTGATTACAGGGGCCTGTGCAACAAACGATCTGACAGACCTTGAGGAGCACAAAGTGATTACAGGCTGATCTGTGTTTCCCAAACAGCACGTTGCCATTGACCGGGACCAGAGATGTGCGTTTGGTTGCTGTGTTTGGATGGCCCTGGGGAAGGAAAAGGCAGACGTGCAGCATACATTTTTACAATTATTAGGGACACAGCATTGCAATGTCACTGCATTTTCACAGGTTAGTGTTTTAGTAGTCACTGTCTATGTGTGACTACTTAATTATGTACTATGTGTGATATTTACAGTAAGTGTGTAGAAATGGTGCCTTTTTCCTGTGCATAGTGCATCATTCAGAGGCACTTGCCTTCTATGAGGGAGCACTCCTGCCCAGCCTGTCCTGCCCATGGCTGGCCAATTACTCCTGTGGATCCCTCAGAGAAGCCGAGCAGTTCCGTGCTGTCATGCTTCCATCGGATGCATCTGCAGTACGAGAGCAGAGAGACTCGTGCAGGTTCTGCAACCCGTCAAGCACTCAGCTAGCCCGTTAAGTGACTTACAGGAAGCAGGAAGTCAACAGGAATTTATGTACTCGCTCCTCAGTCGTTTGCCACAGTGTCGGATTCCAAAAATAAATCCTTTAAAATCTCACTTTAATTGAATTGACTTTAAATGGTCTGACGCAAATAGACGTGATTAATCCTGCAATAAAAACAGTTTGCTGTGGGACCTCATGTGGTAGTACTTTGTGGGTAAAACACTGCTGAGTATCTTACAGGGTAGAGACTACAAGGTACAGCAGCAGCCCCCTCTGTGCTCTCGAAACCCTTGTGGTCACCATTCCAGTGTGTTAGTGGAAGTTTAAACAGCATGACTGGGGAATCACCCAAAAGCCACTGACACCAGGTATACGGTTCGCGCAGGAGTGAGACCTGTTTAATAATTGAACAATCTTAATGGTGGCAGATTATCTAAAGCCCTGAAGGAGGAACAGAGGAGCTGGGCGCTGGCTGTGTTCACAGCAAGAGGCGCCTGGACCACAGTGCAGAGGTTCAGCACCATGGACAGCAGTGCAGCGCGTGAAGCAGGCCGGCCGTCTGGTGCTGTGGGAGGTGGCGGAGAGCGTCATGCCTGTGTGTGGTCTGCAGGGTCAGTCTCTGAGCACAGGCCCATCCCCTTTGCATTAAGAATGGCTTGATTATTGGGGTGACTGACTTAATGACACTCTTCCATGTGCTGATTTCTGCACTCCATACATGTGTCTTTGCAGTGTGATCCTCATGATGGCGGTAATGGACCTGCTGAGGTCTCACCCCTGAAGGTAGCGTCAAGCTGCAGCCAGATCCCACCTCAGTGTCTTCGATGGCAGGTCCGTTTTGGTCTTGACTATGTCTATTCAATGGCCGTGGGCTTTCGCCTCTGCTCAGTGGCTCTGAGGCCTTCAGGACCTGAGAAATGGGGCTGGCATGTTAGGGGGTCCCCCAGGCGGGGAGTCCCTGTCCCCAGTGTGAAGCGGCACGGCGGCCTGCAGGAGGGGGTCCGTTCAGGCTAACAGGCAGGCTTGCCCATGGCTGGGACCCGTTCACCAGGGTGTTGGTGACGGGGAGGATGAGAACACTCCCCTTGCAGTTCAGGGCTAACGGCTCCAATTGCTAATAGTGGCAATTTCACTTTAAGCAAATTGCCAGTTACAGCTCTCAGTGCATAAAAGGCATTTGAGCACAAAGACATCTTTATTAAACCCTTATGCGCTGCACTTTGATTACTTTGAATGGGATTTTTAATCATAGAAAGTGCTACCACTATGCAAGGTTAGTCCGCTGAAGAAACTGAAAATGTTAAAGGGGGGAAAAAAAACAGTTAAGCAGTGGAATTAGTGATTTTGGTGCTGAGCTGGTGAATATTAGCAAGGAGGTGTTGTCTGCATTTAATAATTTCCTGCTAATAAACGACGAGTACGGTTCTGTCGAGAGTCGTTTTAAGAGGCCTCATTGACTGGGCCGGGACTGTGGAGGCTTTAATCAGACAGGGAGCAGCCCCTTCCTTAGCACTCGTCCTGGCTTGCCCGGCTAACGAGCGGCCAAATGTGGGAGACGGGCTTTGATTAAACTGGGCTCCTCAGTGCTCCGCTTGATGTTTATGTGGGAGTGAGCTGGGGGTGGGTGGCTTTTCTGTAAACAAGCCCACATGAACAAGTGCACTCCCTCTTTAATGTAATTAGTGATAGAAGCTTCCATCATGGAGAATGGGTTCTGCATTTTCAGATTACAGGGAGTCACGCACTTTGGGGGCAGGTACAGGTGATCCTACCAGCTCTCCCTGCCACAGCTGTTCTCCAGCGATGCCCACGGCTCCTACAGTCCATCTCACTGCTTCAGTGTGGCATTTCAGATGTTCACAACATGGGTAACATTATTAATGAAAACTAAACCTATAAGAAACTAAGGCTAATCTCCAAAAGTAACAAATTAAATAAAAACAAATGTCAAATAATTTTCATTATCATTTTAAAATACTATTTAGCTGAAGTAATGATTTGTTTACCTTTTCTCCTTGATGGAAGAAAGGCAATCCAGTATATTGCCTTTAGATGACATTAATAAAATGTCCGACATATTTTGCCCATTTGAGGACCTTAGCACATAATGTGCACTGTCCATAGACGTCGGATTCTCTGAAGATCAAACACATGAAATAGCTTTCAGTCCATCCCTAGAAACAAAATTACTAAAACTTGAACCGAAACTGTAATATATTAAAACTAAATAGAAATATGTCTTGAAAGTAATAAAACCACACTCAAAACAAATTAAAACTACACTGGAGATCAAATGACAATTGAAAATAATATAGAAATAAAAACTACATAAAAAAATGAAAACTGTAATAACGCTGGTCCATAACCCGTCTGGGTGAGTTTGAAGCAGGCCTGGGCGTGTCGGTCCATGTTAAACTTCACAGCTCATGCACGACCCTGTTTATTACTGCACCACCAGAACGGCAGCGACTACACCTGAGAAAACCCGCTGAGGAGAAACACACAACCCAGAGGAGCTTCCGGAAATAACAAACCTTGTATTTTACAAAGCAGCGTATGTGGGACACGCTTACATACCATAAATGAGAGTCTGTGAGGGAGGGGCTGCTCTTGTCAGATGAAATGAAAACAGAAATATTCAATTTAGCATTGGTGCCGTCAGCGTGCGTCTTCCTGTGAAGGGATGGATATGGCGTTTGACAGGCGGTGTGTGTTTATACGGCTGGGGAGCTTGAGCCTCTCGCCTGTATGGAGATTGCGTGTCACTGGAGGTGATGGTGGTGAAGCGGGGGTCACCAGGCCGCCACGCAGACAGCGCTCTGCCTGAACGTTGGCTGCGTGTCGCTGGAGGAGCTGTGGTATTTAATAACCTCCAGCAGAGGCTGGGCTTCATGGGATTGTCTGATTGGTTTTTCCAGGAACGTGGGCACGACGCCCTCTCCTACTCTTGTTTCTATTGATATCCAATGTTTCAGTAGATTGGATTGGCTCAGCTCTGGGATGGCCTGACCTCCGCTTTGGTGCAGATGGTCTGAGGTTCGAGTGCTCCGGGTGGCAGCTATCTGCATGCCCTTTTGCTGGTTTTTGTTCCGGCTCCCTGCTCTGACTGATCCAACTGTTATCCACTCAATGTAAACAAAAACTGGCAATCAATGTTCCCATTAACTGAAATAAATATCATTCGGATATATGTTTTAATCGTCGAGAGAACATTAGCCAGCCGTATTTTGCAGGTCCGTGCTGGAGGTTCTGGCTCATCTGATGATTATGTGAGCTCGATGCAGCAGTACTCAGCCTGTAATGCTACCATTATGTGTTAATAAAGCATCTGTAAAATGGCACGTTGCTCTGTGAGAGGAAACAAACCACAGGCAGTCTTTCGGTCCGGCGTACGGCGGTTGGTAATGAAGGGCATAATTAACTCAGACGTGGCAGTTCAAGGACACACAGAGCTGCTTGTCTCCTCTCCTGCCAAGGTAAATGCCCGCTGTAATTGGCTGCAGATAAATAGGGGCGGGCCCGTCCTACTGTCATCGGGATTTAGATGGCAATAAGACACATGGAACGCCCCATGGAGCACCACTACGTCTGCCTCGTCTTTCAGCTGCCACTGAAGTGGTTTAAAAATGGCAGACAAAAGCTGCCCAGTCCCCCAGCACTCGCTGAGCAAATTTTAACTGTATTAGAAGCGTCAACATTTCCCTCCAATCCTCTGGTGGCTTCCTGGCTCCATGGCATCTCAGTGATCATATTAATTGGAAATTTACCGTCTGCGACTTACTTCGGCTCATTAAACGGCCTCCGTGATGGCGGAGGAACGGCCTGGGCAGCTGGCGGTGGCCACAGAGGAGTGACAGGGACTTCTCTGGCAAGGCTGATGCAGTAGGAAGCTCGTTATTAGGGATTAACCCCACGTACCAATTATCGTTTGAGGCCTGCACTCAAAACGGCAGGTGAAAGTCTACAGAGGGCTCCTTCTGTTATACCTTTGGGAAGCTAGCAGGCTCAAAAAATCCATTCTTTAAGTTCTGCAAACGGGGAACTGTGTAACAGTTCTGGAGAGTATTGTGTGTGTTTGGGATTTTTGTTTTGCTTGGAGCAGTGGAAGGTTGGTTCATCCCAAACAGCCGTTTTTTCACTGAGTGGCTCTCAGAAATAAACCTTCCGCTGTGGGCTACTCCAGGCTCAGTCCATGGAGTTACGCATTCATATGCTAGGCTAGATAACGCATTGTGTCATGGCTGGACACCCGAAAGTTGAGAATGGAATCCCTTGATTTATCAAAGCGAAATGTTCCTTTTTCTGTGTTCATAATCAGGCTGTCTGAACGCCCAAGGGACATCATTAAAATGAAGCCTCTTTGGCTAATTGTTGAGGATCCATAACTGGAATCTGGATCTCAGCTGTCAGTGTACTTTGCAATAGTGATGGGAGAGGTGAAGGTGGGATCACTGTTTAATGTCAGCAATGGAAAGGTTAGACCACACATCCTACTGGCTACCATGTTGGGTTAAAGTGAGCTCTAATTGCTAGCACCTGGCAACCCCATCCGCTGTGTTTCACAGCCTCATTTTGCCTGTCAGTGTTCTAAAGGTCTTTGGAGAGTCCGTCAATGTTTTCCCTCGTTGATTTTTAACTGTGTGTTTTCCACAGAGGGGGAAGGGGCATGTGCTTTGAACCTGTGTCCCTTGTTGCCATGCACGTCATATTCTGTAGCAATAGGCCCAGTTCATCTGAGGCACGTCGGAGGCAGAATTCAAACCTGCAACCCTGAGCATGTGAGGCTGGCCATTGAGGCAGCATGCCGCCCCCAAAGGAAGTCACTGCCCAACAAATATAAATGCATGATGCGAAAAGGTTGGCAGTAATGTTACTTAATAATATTACCTGGAGGGGGGTCAAGTGTCCCAATAACATTACTCAGCAAAGGGCCAGTCTGATGGCTGCAGTCGTCTGCGTTACCGGCTGTGATGAGCGGGAGATAAGCTTAGTGCTCATGGGCTTGAGCAGGTGACCAGCAGATTGCTAACTTAGCTCTTGTACCCTTAAGTGATGCATATGGTGCTAATTGCTTGGATGTCAAGATACACAAGTTAAGAATGGTAATCAAATCACTTTGAACAGAAGCAATTTGCCACGCAATTAATAAATGCAAATTTATGAATTAATGCAAATTATTTTGCAGCGAAGGACAGTGAACGTAGGGAGGCAGCAGGAACTGTTCTTGAGCATTAGACATTTGGTCTGTGTGTGTTGCACAGAAACACAGCAAATAGAACATTCTGGAGCAGTAGCATTAGCATAATTTGGCCTATGTGTGTTATACAGAAATACCCTGCACACATGTTATGTTCTGGAGAATTTGCATTTTTTTTGGCTTTGGAGTGTACTTTGCTTACTGTACGTGGAACTTTCTGGAGCGTTACCCTCCTCGTTGCATGCATTCTTCATGACAGGCCATTGCTAGCTAACACATGTGTACATTTTCTCAGGTTCTCTTGTCACATAACACCCAAGATGCCCAGGATCGTATAGATTCCTTCAAATTGATAGCAGACGTGTGCTGGTCTTGGGAGGATGTCCTTAAATGGCCGGCATTGACAAAAGCCAGGAAGCGCTACCTCACTTCTAAGCTTAGAGCCAAAGGCACACAGATGGGCTGCATTTCAAAAGGTGCTGGCTGATTGGATGTGATGTGTGCATCTGTCTGCTTTCTGGTTTTCTCATAAAGAGGTCTGGTGTGTGTCCCATGGCCGGCTGTCTGTGCCTGTGTCTGCATTTCCTGCTCTCCTTTTGGGAGTCTGCATGGCTGAGTGGTTGCAAAACATCAGGGGACTGGATAGTTTGGGGTAGGGTGGTCTGGAAGAATGGGGGTGGATGTCTTGGAGGGACGTCTTTTGCAGGCACCTGCATTGTCGCTGTGGTGAAAAGCTTTGAAGGGCACTGAAGGCTTAATTTAAATAAATGAAATGCAATAGAATGGTATGGCATAGAAATTGGATAGAATGGAATGGCATGTAAATTGAACAGTACGTAATGGCATGTACTGAAATCGAATGGTATAGAAATGGATGGAAAAGAAATTGAATAGAATAGAATGCCATGGGCTGGAATGGAAATGGTATACTATGGAATGGTAATAAAGGCGCTTAATACTTAGCCATCCGCAAAATTTGCTTAAACTCAGTGGTTTAGTTCCTCCTGCTGTATCTCCTCCTGGTGAAATGTGGAAGGTTCCCTTGGTGAACAGAGCAAGGGCCCCTGAGACCTCCACAGCTACAGGCAAAGCTCAGACCAAGGGGCCCTGAGACCCTCACAGCTACAGGCAAAGCTCAGACCAAGGGGCCCTGAGACCCTCACAGCTACAGGCAAAGCTCAGACCAAGGGGCCCTGAGACCCTCACAGCTACAGGCAAACCACAGACAAATGGGCCCTGAGACCCTCACAGCTACAGGCAAACCCCAGACCAAGGGGCCCTGAGACCCTCACAGCTACAGGCAAAGCTCAGACCAAGGGGCCCTGAGACCCTCACAGCTACAGGCAAAGCTCAGACCAAGGGGCCCTGAGACCCCCACAGCTACAGGCAAAACCCTGATAGGGCTACATTTTTTCTCCTGGACTGGTGACCAAGGGTCACTGCTGGTCCAGACGGGCCCCCAGTTTGCTGTCAGATGTAGCAGCAAACTTAACGAGAGGCCTTTGGGCACCTTGGCACTTCAGCTGCTGGTTAGACTCCTCCAGGACTGAGGGCATGCAGCATTAACCCCTGACAGCTATGAAAGAACTCTCTCCGGACGTGGCCAGGACAGAGACAGGGCTGTGTGTACACAAAACCTCATGTAGCAACTGTTGAGTAATAAACAAGCTTGCCTGCTCTGAGGGAAAGCTGGGGACTCAGACAGCAGGCAGGTCAGACGCAGTGATCCAAGGCAAGACGTAAACAGGGTTTCAGAGTGCTTTCTTAAAGCATGCACATGCATGTTCATACACGCACCCACTAGGAGAATTTTGGGGGGAGTTTAGTGTCTTCTAATTGCTATGTTTCAGTTTGTGATGCTTACCTCACAGTTACTGGCAAGCCTACCCACATGGATAGTTCTAATGACGTTTTGATGGAAAGATGCATTGCAATGTCAAACAGCTCGATTAGATGCTAAATTTCATATATTTTCCACTGGTTTCCGACACAGACTGAATACCTAATCTCTTGATCCTTTGTCTGTAAAAGAGTTTATAGCTTTTAATTACAAAGGCTGCTTTAGCCAATCAAGGTTCAAGGATTAAGTCACACTATCGCAGATCCTGAAAATAATATGCTTCATTCCTAATAAAAATCATAAATATGGATACAAGCGGCATGTTCCTGAAGTGGCCTCAATCAGCTGCTGTGCTGAACTGCCACGTTGCCCCTCACAGCTTTGAATTCCCTCTTAATTAAATCAGATGAGTGACTCTGTGGGTGAAGCCTTCAAATGTTTAAATTACACGTCTAAGTAAGCAAGATTAATTAAAACGATAGTCAGAGAGGTGAATGCGTTCCAATGTTTGCACAACTTTCCCAAGATAAAAACAACAAAAATGAAACGGCAGTGGCCTGTGAGTGCGCTCACAGGTACGATCGCGTTACAGGTGACAGGGAAGGACAACTTCAATTACCCTCAAACACTGAAGGCCCTGGCATTATTCTGTGGCGGAAGGGGAATAAACAAGAGAGCAGAAGTGGTTTTTGGCCTGATAGGGATTATTTACAGGAAGGCAGCAAGAAGCACAGGCATCCCATCCTAATGCCTTTCTGTTTATACATGAACAGGGACAGAAGACGTAGAGTGGCTTAGGTCGAAAGGATGTGGACTCAAAACCTGCAAGGTGTCACATCCTGTGGAGGTTACAGCTCTGTACCTTTGATGATGGCACTTGAGCATATAAATGCTTTCGTGTTTATTTATTCAGTGGATGCTTTTGTCTAAAGTGACCTGACGAGGCAGATAGTACATCACGAGCATCCAGGAGCCAGCAGCTTCCAATGAATGACCAGTAACGAGTGCATTGCATCAGAGCCAGAGCTATATAACGCATTACAAAACATTTGCAGAATTTACAAGAGCACAAATCAAATCGAAGGTCCCATGAGGATTAGGTTTTCAATAAACAAGTACAAAAATACAAGAGCACTCAGTACTGAGAAGAATCCATCCAAGGGATGGGAGATGAAGACAGAGCAGGTCAGTGGTCGGATGAGCTAGTTGAGGTCTTCCTGGAAAACATGAGTCTAGAGGTGGTTCTTGAAGGTTGAGAAGGACCCTGCTGTTGGTTGTGGATGGGAAGTTTGTTCGGCTATTGAGGGATCGCACGTGAGAAACACCCGCAGTTAAAATAATCTCCACATGACAACAGGATCTCCAGGTAGGATTGTAAGTAGCTCTAGATAAGAGCTTTGCCTTAGCAAAGTCCATCCCGCCGTCTGTTTGCGATAGTCACTCGCTCAGTCGGGTTGTGGCTTTCTGGAGCATGTTCCAGGAACGTAGGGCAGCATGGTACATTCTGGATGGGACACCTTGTGTACAGGTAGATATAACCTGCCAGCTCCATAAGCTCAGAGATGGGACTCATTTCAAGCCTGCAGGTACCCTGATTAGCTTAACAACACCACTAAAACAGCAGTGGCCTATGAATGCACTCACAGGTATGATCGCGTTACAGGTGACAGGCATCCATCCATCCATCATCTGCCGCTTGTCCGGGGTTCGGGTCGTGGGGGTAGCAGCTTAAGGAGACTACCCAGACCTCCCTCTCCCCAGCTACCTCTACCAGCTCCACGGGGGGGACGCCAAGGCATTCCAAAGGCCAGCCGAGAGATATAATCCCTCCAGCAAGTCCTGGGTCTGCCCCGGGGCCTCCTCCCTGTAGGACATACACGGAAAACCTCTCCGGGTAGCCGCCCAGGAGGCATCCACACCAGATGTCCAAACCACCTCAACTGGCTCCTTTCGACGTGGAGAAGCAGTGGTTCTACTCTGAGGCCTTCCCGGATATCCGAACTTCTCACCCTATCCCTAAGGGAGAGCCCAGACACCCTGCGGAGAAACCTCATTTCAGCCTCCTGTATTCGCGATCTCATTCTTTCGGTCATTACCCATAGCTCATGACCATAGGTGAGGGTAGGGACAAAGATGGACCAATAGATCGAGAGCTTTGCTTTTCGGCTCAGTTCTTTCTTAGCCACGACGAACCGGTTAAGCGCCTGCAAAACTGTAGACGCCGCTCCAATTTGTCTATCCAGCTCCCGGTCTCGCCTACCCTCACTTGTGAACAAGACCCCGAGATACTTAAACTCCTCCACTTGAGGCAGTACGTCTTCCCTGACCTGAAGAGGGCAATCCACCCGTTTCTGGCTGAGAACCATGGTCTCGGACTTGGAGGTGCTAATCTTCATCCCCGCCGCTTCGCACTCGGCTGCGAACCACCCCAGAGCACGTTGGAGGTCCCCAGCAGATGAAGCCAACAGGTTGACATCGTCTGCAAAAAGCAGTGAGGCAATCCTGAGGCCACCGAACTGGACACCCTCAACACCCTGACTGCGCCTAGAAATCCTGTCCATAAATATTATAAACAGGATCGATGACAAAGGGCAGCCCTGGCGGAGCCCAACCCGCACTGGGAACATGTCCGACTTATAACCGGCAATGCGGACCAAGCTTCTGCCCCGTTCATACCGGGACCGAATGGCCTACAACAGTGGACCCCGGACCCCACACTCCCGAAGCACCCCCCACAGAGCACCTCGGGGTACCCGGTCGTAAGCCTTTTCCAAATTCACAAAACACATGTAGACTAGATAGACAAACTCCCAGGCCCCCTCCAGTACCCTTGTGAGGGTATAAAGCTAGTCCAGTGTTCCACGGCCAGGACGAAAACCGCATTGTTCCTCCTGAATCCGAGATTCGACTTTCGATCTCACTCTCCTCTCCAGTATCCTGGAATAGACTTTCCCAGGAAGGCTGAGAAGTGTGATCCCCCTGTAGTGTGATCCCCCTTTCTTAAATAAGGGGACCACCACCCCGGTCTGCCAATCCAGCGGCACTGTCCCTGACCTCCATGCACTGTTGAGAAGGCGTGTCAGCCACGACAGCCCCACAACATCCAGAGCCTTCAGGTACTCTGGGTGGATCTCGTCCACCCCTGGGGCCCGGCCACCACGTAGCTCTTTAACCACCCTGGCCACCTCAGCCCCAGTGATGGGCAAGCCCCCCCCCAGCATCCTCAGACTCTGTGCCCTCAGATGTCTCAAAGGCAGTGTGCGTAGATGTATCTGAGGCAGGGTTGAGGAGGTCCTCAAAGTATTCACCTCCGGGTGATGTCCCCAGGTGAGGTCAACAGCACCCCCTCACCACTATAAATAGTAGGAACAAGGAGCTGCTTCCCCCTCCAGATATTCCAGATGGTTTGCCAGAACCTTTTTGAGGCCGACCGAAAGTCATTTTCCATGGCCTCTCCGAACTCCTCCCACACCCGGGTTTTTGCTTCAGCGACTGCCCGAGCCACGTTCCGCCTGGCCTGCCGGTACCAGTCTGCTGCCTCCGGAGACCCCCGGACTAATAATTCCCGGTAAGCCACCTTCTTCAGCTTGACTGCCCCCCTCACCTCTGGTGTCCACCATTGGGTGCGGGGGTTACCGCCACGACTGGCACTGACCACCCTGCAGCCGCAACTCCGTACGGCCGCTTCCACAATGGAGGTCCGGAACAGTGTCCATTCAGACTCAATGTCCCCGACCTTCCCCGGTATGCAGTTGGAATTCTGCCGGAGGTGCGAGTTAAAGCTCCGGTGAACAGGAGCCTCTGCCAGACGTTCCCAGCAGACCCTCACTATACGCTTGGGCCTACCAGGTCTGACCAGCTTCCTCCCCCGCCACCTGAGCCAACTCACCACCAGGTGGTGATCAGTTGACAGCTCTGCCCCTCTCTTTACCCGAGTGTCCAAGACGGAAGGCCGCAGATCAGATGATACGATTATGAAATCGATCATCGACCTGTAGCCCCGGGCATGTTCGTACCATGTCCACTTATGGACACCCTTATGCTCGAACATGGTGTTCGTTATGGACAAACCATGCATTACACAGAAGTCCAATAACAGAACAACACTCGGGTTCAGATCAGGGAGGCCGTTCCTCCCAATCACCCCCCTCCAGGTCACACTGTCATTGCCCACGTGAGCGGTGAAGTCCCCCAGAAAAACGATGGAATCCCCTCGTGGCATGCTAACCAGCATACCACTAAGGGAATCAAAGAAGGCCGGGTACTCTGAACTGACATTCGGCGCATACTGTAAGCGCAGATGACAGTTAGAGACCTATCCCCGACCCGAAGGCGCAGGGACACAGCCCTCTCGTTCACCGGGGTAAACTCCGTTGTTAAAGCACCGAGCTGTGCGGCCACCAGTAGCCCCACCCCAGCCCGGCGTCGCTCACCCGCCGCAACTCCAGAAGAAAAGAGCATCCAGCCCCTCTCCAGGTGATTGGTTCCAGAACCCACGCTATGCGTTGAGGTGAGCCTGACTATATCTAGTCGATATTTCTCAACCTCACGCACAAGCTCAGGCTCCTTCCCCACCAGGGAGGTGACATTCTATGTCCCGAGAGCCAGTTTTGCCAGCCGGGGATCGGACCGCCAGGGCCTCCCTTGGCCGCCACCCGATCCACAATGCACCGAACCCCTGACATTCCCCTTGCGGGTGGTGGGCCCACCTCGGGACAGTCCCGTTTGCCTCTTTCGGGCTATGCTTGGCCGGGCCCAATCGGCCAAGGCCCGGCCACCAGGCGCTCGCCAACGGGCCCCTCCCCCAGGCCTGGCTCCAGGGTGGGGCCCCGGTGACCCTAGTCCGGGCGAGGGAAATGGGACTTTATTTTATTTTGGAAACTCTTTTATCTTAGGTGACATACGTTTATGAGAAAACAGGGTCAGACAGCCTTGCTGAGGGGCCCAACAGTGAAGTTGCTTTGCTGACCCAGGGATTTTAAAAAGCAGCTTTACAGTCATTGCCGCAACCCTCATCATAATTATTCCATTTATTTACTTTATCACCATATCATCCTGATTGGTGTCCAGTACTGTCTGCATCTAGTAGACCACTCAGCTGCTTCAGAATCTCTGATGTGTAGGCACACTGCAGGCGTCTACTAAACACATTGTGGTGCATCTCAATGTTCTGTTCATTGCTGGACAGTCCAAAGTGTTATACAGAATAGATGCATCTGTTTTGACTTGTGTTCTGTGCAGTCTGTGTTTCCTTTGTTCATAACATAACCAGGGGTGCATTTGTGAACCCGAGTGCCGCTGGTGGAGTGAGCCTGGGAGATGCTGCAGCACGTACGAAACGTGATGGATTTACTGCCAGCGAGGGAGGTGAAAGCTCATCTTTAACAAAGCAATTACTCCCTGATGCAAATGCACTAGTCAACAGTAATTCGGCAGAATCATTTCGTTCTGGGAGTCAGGTAAGACCTTCATAATTACCTTTAATGAGCAGTGCTGTCGCAAGCCTGTAATTCTGTCTTTGTGTAGTCTGAATGTAATACAAAAAAGCAGAATAAAATGGACCTTCCAATAACGTTCCCCAAAGACGGTGAGTGTTATTGGTTTCAGCCTGTGGTTCTCCTCCTTTCTCAGCCCGCACCAGGTAATCATGTCTGCTGCAGCGATTAAATGGGATTTTACAAATCGATGTGCTTCTCCAGCTTTTTGGGATGACTTTTCCACCCCTTCACAGGACCGGGAAGGGGGGGGGGGGGGGAGATCATTCTACACCGAATGCAATTACCCAGCTCTCATCTGTGGGTGCCAAATGCTAAACGGCATCTGCTTTCAAAAAAAAAAGACAGCAGGATACTTGAGGAAGCGCCTCGTCACTCGGAGGCCAGACGATCCTGGAAATGCAGGGAAAGGCCAAAGAGAGGAAATCAGAAGCGATAAGCTTCTGAGGAGGAGACGCCGGGGACATGGGGCGGTGTGGAGGTGCTGAGGGGGAGACGCCGGGGACATGGGGCGGTGTGGAGGTGCTGAGGGGGAGACGCCGGGGACATGGGGCGGTGTGGAGGTGCTGAGCGGGAGACGCCGGGGACATGGGGCGGTGTGGAGCTGCTGAGGGGGAGACGCCGGGGACATGGGGCGGTGTGGAGGTGCTGAGGGGGAGACGCCGGGGACATGGGGCGGTGTGGAGGTGCTGAGGGGGAGACGCCGGGGACATGGGGCGGTGTGGAGGTGCTGAGGGGGAGACGCCGGGGACATGGGGCAGTGTGGAGGTGCTGAGCGGGAGACGCCGGGGACATGGGGCAGTGTGGAGGTGTTATGGCAACTTATTTATTCACCATTTCCTTCTTAATGAAAGTAAATGGATGGTGGATTACGGCAGAGCTCGGATATGGGAAGGAGACTGAGCGTGCTTGGTGGTCCCCATGCTGAGGCGTGAATTAGCATAGCCTCGCTTAGGGCCTATTTAATGTCGCGTCTCTCTTTTGGTTCACAACAGCTTTAGATTACGAAAAGCAAAACCCTATCAAGTGCTCTCTCATTTTGTATACAAAACGCATTCACTGCATTTTACGCCAGATCTGTTTTGCATGTTTTAGACTGCAAATACTGTAGATGCCTGCATTTTTCTGCAGAGTGAGGAATCAGATGTTGTCCCGCTGGCAGCCGGTGTTTCGGCGATCAGGAGGGGTGCCCATCAGCCCCCCGAGGTGCATCCATATGTCTGTCCAGGTATCTGGGCTGCAGCAATCTCAGTGCAATAAAAGCATCAGGGGCTTGTGAAGTACAGCTTGCCGTAAGTCATTCAGCCATTAATTATCTTGGCGTCATTTGCAGCCAAGGAGTCTAACATGTTTATTTCCCCCCATACCCCGTGTTTGATCCTGCACGGACGATGCGACGCCCCCTTTTTATGGGCATCTTTAGGTGGGTATGATGCCTTCACCTCACCACAGGCTTGTCCATCGAATGCGTAAAAAATGCAGCGTTGGTGTGTTAAAATGCAGTCAGCCGTGTGTTAAGTACACTGTGGTCATTCGCATGAGCCCCCGGAGCCCACGCTGAGGAGGACAGGTATATAGTCCAGGAAGATGTAAAATGTCACTTCACTGAGGCTTCATGACAGCTGGTGACCTGCCTCTCGACTTTCCCGTGGAATGCGGTGTGCATTAGAGGATTCTGGGCCGTGTGGCGCGTCTCTCTCCTTGTAGCCTGCTGCGTGCAGCAAGTGAGGCCGGGGCGATGTGCTGTTCCTGCAGTGCCTGCTTTGGTCCGTCAAGCTGTAATGTCGCTCGAGGTAAAAATAGGGTGACGCATCGATTATGTCACCTGTCCTGTGTCCCAGGCTGCTCCAGATTGCCGGCATGGATTTTGTGAGCCTGCACTTGGCCGGCTCAGAAATATATCTCCTGGACCTGGGGCCGTCTCGCCTTGGCCTGCGTCTCCTCCATCTCCTCCAAGTGACAGCTCCGGGAGGGCTGCACAAACGGCATTACTGCCTTCCGTCCTGCGTAGCCAGTTTGAGGAGAAAAAGAAAAAAGACCTTGTTTACTGCAGGCCAAGGGCACGCAGCTGAGAGCCAGGCAGCGATCATGGGAGATGAGTAATTTATGTGTCAGCCCTGCGGTAACGACGAGCCCTGGTGACTTTAGCACTCGGGACGCTAGCCGCTCCACCACCGGCTACGCATGCAGCAGGTGGCGCTCTGCCACCAGCGCCGCCTCCTCAGCCCCGTCCTGCCTGCTTTGTCATCGACCGACACGGTGCTGTACGCTAACCACTTATGCATGCTTCATTTATCCGTAATTAACATAATTAATGACCGGCCTTCCCGCCAAACGATCCTTGGCGTTTTCTTGCAGCCCGCTCTGCTGCGGGGTCACTTTCTCGGGCCTCTCTGTTCGTCCCCCCACCCCCCTAGCCTGAGGAACTCTTCCAGTCCTCCATTAATTACATGCGCTTGTGAACGAGGTAACCTTCGACCCCCCAGGGATCTTCCCAGTTTCCTCCCAGTGCCACATCAGTGCTGTTACGGGAGAAACGCAGACGTGAACGGGACGAGAGCAGGAGGCCACTGCAGACGGTGTGTTTACGTGCAGTATTCCTCATGCAGCTTCACCAACACGCCACGTGCCTGTTAGGCTGCGTCGAAACGGCAAGCAGGGAACCACTAGGTGCAGACGAAAAATCCGCTTTCGCGTTCACACCACCAGCAGCAAACCGGCGCCGCTTGTGAAAGTCGCTGGATGGGTGAATATCACGTCATGAGAGTGTTTGCCATAAAAATGAGTGCGACTGTGAAGTGTTTTTAGGTTTGAAGCAAAATGAGTTACATTGTTGGTTTACACAAAAAAGCTCTTGTTCTCTTGCTGATGGATCGAAAAGTGCATTTATAAGTGCATTTTCATTAGTTTCATTAGCTAAATAGGCTTGGTTTCCAAGTCGCCGAATGTACCTTTCACAAAGGTACATTCGCAAAGATTCACAAAGATTATGTCTGATTGGATGCCGCTTTGCTCGGGGTCAGCAAACTAGGTGAAAGTTCAATTGATTCGAAATTTGAGTGGCACGGCTAAGTGGCAGAAACCGGGCAGTGCTCGGCGCCCGAGGCAGAATCGCACGACGACACAAAAATTTCGCCGCTTGCCGTGTGGACGCAGCCTCAGTCTTCAGCTTTGAGTCATTTTCAGATGCTATAAAGATGTGGCTCTCTTTCCCCTGCTCTAATCCTCTTATGGATGGGCTTATTTTTATGCCTGATATAGGCAGGGACAATTTCAAATACTGACAGCAGTTTGGCCACTGCCACCAAAATCGCAATAGGCTTCATGTCCCTTTTGATACCAATGCACAGATGCTGATTTATGCAGAAATATCTGTACGGTCAGTGACTCTGAGTAAATCGCTCCAGACTCATTGTTTCATGCTCGTTACGTTTGGTCCATATATGTATTTTTTGTGGTAACATAACCACTGTTCCTCAACTGCCAAGGAATCTCAAACATCTCTTTAGGGGCTGTTTGATACATGGAAAACAGATTCCTTCACGTGACCGTAATTCCAAACCACTCATAAATTGCACATAATGGGTCCAATCCATCATTAAGTTGTTCCACGCTCCTTTTATTTTTTTCCTAATTCCCAAACTGGATTCGGACATTTGGAATATATATGTATGGTTATGGGATGGAATTTCCTCGCAGAGAACTCTTCTCAAGGGTTAGTCGCCCTTGGAAAGGCAATAAAATGGCTAGCCTTGCTCTCCAGAGCGACTGTCAGATCAGCCACAGACAGCCAGAAACCAAAAGTTCTATCTTGTTTTTCTTGCCAAATTGGGTTCCAACCTGAGATTGCGGTGTCACTCTGGATATTAATTGGATCCCAGCTGTGGGGGTGAGGAGCGCGTATTTTATCAGCCCCTAATTGATGCTCCCATTTAGCCGGTTGACAGAACAGAGCTTCTCCCTCTCTCTTGCGGTTGGCGGGGGTTCAGGCAAGAGGCGCTGGAGTTGTGTGGGTTTTTTTCAGCCTGTGGGTCCTTATACCCCTGTGGCAGGCCCCGTGTCACGCCATTGGCACCTCGCTGTGTTTATTGGTGTAAAAAGTAAACATTCGCTGGTATCGAGCAGTGCTTGGTGATGCTTTCATGATGCCCTTCGGCCTCTCTGTAGCAACTTAAAAATGGATCACTGCCCCCGCCTTTGGAGGCATGAAGAGTGGAAATATTAGAAAAAGAATTAACAGTTTTTTTTTTCTTCACGCCTGTAGCGGGGAGGCTGCCACGAACCAGTTACTGGGCCCTTAGCGTGCTGTAGCGGGGAGGCCGCCGTCGGGCCCTTAGCGTGCTGTAGCGGGGAGGCCGCCGTCGGGCCCTTAGCGTGCTGTAGCGGGGAGGCCGCCGTCGGGCCCTTAGCGTGCTGTAGCGGGGAGGCCGCCGTCGGGCCCTTAGCGTGCTGTAGCGGGGAGGCCGCCGTCGGGCCCTTAGCGTGCTGTAGCGGGGAGGCCGCCGTCGGGCCCTTAGCGTGCTGTAGCGGGGAGGCCGCCGTCGGGCCCTTAGCGTGCTGTAGCGGGGAGGCCGCCGTCGGGCCCTTAGCGTGCTGTAGCGGGGAGGCCGCCGTCGGGCCCTTAGCGTGCTGTAGCGGGGAGGCCGCCGTCGGGCCCTTAGCGTGCTGTAGCGGGGAGGCCGCCGTCGGGCCCTTAGCGTGCTGTAGCGGGGAGGCCGCCGTCGGGCCCTTAGCGTGCTGTAGCGGGGAGGCCGCCGTCGGGCCCTTAGCGTGCTGTAGCGGGGAGGCCGCCGTCGGGCCCTTAGCCTCTTTTGACATGAAGGCTGCCATCAGACCCATAGCGTGCTCAGCTTTTACTGCCTTCCCTGACTGGCTGGCTTTACTCTCATGGAGGGGAGAGTAAATCCCATGCATGCTGGCAAGACCGAAAATTTGTAATGGTTCACCGCTGATTTCCCCCATAATGCCCTGCTCTCCTTTTGTTGTTTCCAGAAGAAGCTTCCATACTCATTGGTTATATTCTGCATTTTTTTATAGCTCGACTTAGGGCTGAATGCTAGATTTGTGGTCTCTGTAACATAATGGTTGGTAGTTTAACATTTAGAGGTGCTGGTGTGGCCATGCTGGGGATCACATGCTGTTTACAGAAACATCCCCTAAACATGGTGTGCTGCTCGGGAGAGGGAAGACTGTGCAGGGCTGTGCAGTTTGCCTGTGCCGGCTGCATCAGGCCCGGTCTGCCTAGCTGGTACGGGAAGTCAGCCACTTCTGTGTAAACAAGGCTGTTGTTGCCGCCTCTACAATCGCAGCAGTGAGTGCAGGCCTGCTTGAAAAGATCAAAATTGCCGTCGACCTGACTGTCTAACATTTGAATTTAGGATGAAATAGCTTTACAGAAAGTTTCACGCTCTTTGTATAAATGATCACAGAGCTTTCAGCAGGGTGCAGACCCTGTAACAATGCATTTCAGTCCCATGAAGGACACCTATTTTCCTTTGTACTTTTTTAAACCGTAAAAAACGACTTTCAGAGAAACTCTGAAACAAGAAAGCACTCTTTGCATGATTGTGTTTTGTTACTGTCATTAAACAGGCATCCCTTAGCAACAAAAGTAATGTTTAAAGCCCAACAATATCAACTTTGACACGAAGGGCCAAGTTAAACAAAAGCAGCATTTGTAATTGATTTCTTGAAAAGCCAGTTTCATATTTCTCTAATTCGTTACCGACATAGAGCGAGATGTGTAGACTAATTATAAACACGCAGCTTGGTCTGCGTCAGACTTCAGGAATGGTCCTGAACAGCAGGTGGCATGGTGGTTAAGGAGCTTTCGAGCAAACGCTTGACAGCTGAGGGGCTCGATGCCCTGCACTCTGGAGTGCAGGAAATGACAGGGAAGCAAACATGAGCATGAAATCACATTGGATAACAGCCTGCAAAGATAATTGTATATTTTTATTTCTCTAATATCGACAAATTTCTTTTTATGACTTGTGTGCCTGAAACATTAGTGTCTCATTACCCTTTTAATGTGAGTCTAATACACATGCAGATTCCTCTGTAATAAGGCAGGGAGTTCGATGCGTTCCAGTGCGAGGGATTTAGGTCTCTCACAACCGCTTAGCATCAGCTGTAAATTATAAAAAAAAATGAAAATGCAGATCTGCCATCCAGGCACAGCTGTGCAGTGTGATGCAGGTGTAATACGATGCCCTTTAAGGTAGAGCCGTATCCATTAAGGGAGCTGTGAAATGAGAAGAGAGCGGCGTATAAACTGATCCAGATGTGTGCCAGACCAAGCATATTGTGCCATTTTAGTTTAATGACGCTTGTTTGATCGCCTGGGCACCTTGTAACTATGTAAAATGCATTTTAATGGTCAGCATTATTCCCATTAATGACGGCCAGTTTAATAGCCATCAGAAGTGGCTCGTTTCTGGAGATGCAGCTCGTGAGCCATTGATGGGGTTTCGGGTTCCTCAGTTGCGCGGCTGCAATAACGTTAGAACCTTGTGCTTCTAGTTGCCCAGCTGAAACTCTCATCCGAAGTCACAGTTTTAACCCTTTTGTATATAGCTGGCAGTTAGAGCACCAGGGTTCTGCCATGTTGCCCTGAAGCGCCTCTCGGCCGACAGAGACCTGCAGCTCGGCAACACCGAGCAGGTCCTCGTCATAAACACCACTGCAGTACCTAAAGATCGGCAGCAGGTGGCATATGGGTTAAGGACTCGGCCCCGCTGTAGTGCCTTTCAGCAGAGCACCTAACCTCAGTTGCTCCGGTTAAGCATCCTCTGAAGGGGCAGCTGCTTTGGAGAAGCCGGCAAGCGACGTAACGTGAACAGTGTGACAGGCAGAGGGGAAAACCTGTGGGACGAATGGCGAGGGAATGCAAAGCGGAAAGGATTTCATGTAAATGTTTGTCGGAGCCGTGAAAGCCCATAGGCCCAGTGCCAGGCGAAGCAAGCAGCATATTGGGCCTTATTCTCTGTGGATGAGACCTCCTTATAGGAAAGAAAGGGGCGTTTGGTGCCAGGACTTAGCAGCACAATATTGGCATTTACCCTACTCCCCCCCCCCCTTTTTTTGCAACCTTCAATGGCCTGCTATATGGGGATTTCCAGGACAGCAGTTTAGCGGGTCTGTCACCCTCATAATCCCAAATGGCAGTACCCACAACTCATCTCCTCTATCAGCCACATGAAGAGGCTCCAGCTGCTGGTGACAAAAGGGGCCTTTGCATGGTGGCTTTGTGCCGGCGTGACGTGAGGCACTGCCAGGTGGACACTAGGGGACAATGACGAGCAGCGGCTGCCGTGTCAGACGGGTCCCCCTCCCAGATAGTGCCGGCAGCAGCTCCGGCGTTGTGCGGGTCGGCGTGGGATGGAGCGGGGAGGAGGGTGACATAAGGCACCGGCTCTGCTTAACGGGGACGGACAGATGTGCCGGGTCATGGGCAGTGTTACATTCCTGCCGGCGAGAAGGCAGCCCTCAACGCCCCCACGTGCAGCCGTCTGAGGTGCCCGTTTAGAGCTCACCGGTTAGATGAAGGGAAGTCAGAATCCCTCCCTACATGTGGAGCTGGTTACCGACTCAGCCAGCAGGGAACCATCTTTAAACCGAGGCAGGTAGCCATGGAATGAGTCTTTGATTTATAAAGTTTGTGCAAGTTTGGAGTAAGGTCATGCCCCAAGGTGATGGGATACTTTGTTACTTTAGCTGATGGGACAATAAAGACTATAATGACTGATTCTTAAACCTCCCTTTAAAAAAAAAGAAAGAAAAAAATTTAGAGAGAGGTATTTTACTGGGTGACTTTAACCTGACACTGAGCATGACCATGTTAGCTCTGGGCTCTAAAAGTAGCTGTCTGAACACCAAACCCAAATGCCAGGCATGCAGATGTGTGTCCCAACACCAAACCCAAATGCCAGGCATGCAGATGTGTGTCCCAACACCAAACCCAAATGCTAGGCATGCAGATGTGTGTCCCAACACCAAAGCCAAATGAGAGGCATGCAGATGTGTGTCCCAACACCAAAGCCAAATGAGAGGCATGCAGATGTGTGTCCGAACACCAAAGCCAAATGCCAGGCATGCAGATGTGTGTCCCAACACCAAAGCCAAATGCCAGGCATGCAGATGTGTGTCCCAACACCAAACCCAAATGCCAGGCATGCAGATGTGTGTCCCAACACCAAACCCAAATGCCAGGCATGCAGATGTGTGTCCCAACACCAAACCCAAATGCCAGGCATGCAGATGTGTGTCCGAACACCAAAGCCAAATGCCAGGCATGCAGATGTGTGTCCGAACACAAAAGCCAAATGCCAGGCATGCAGATGTGTGTCCGAACACCAAAGCCAAATGTCAGGCATGCAGATGTGTGTCCCAACACCAAACCCAAATGCCAGGCATGCAGATGTGTGTCCCAACACCAAACCCAAATGCCAGGCATGCAGATGTGTGTCCCAACACCAAAACCAAATGCCAGGCATGCAGATGTGTGTCCCAACACCAAAACCAAATGAGAGGCATGCAGATGTGTGTCCCAACACCAAATCCAAATTCCAGGCATGCAGATGTGTGTCCCAGCACCAAACCCAAATGCCAGGCATGCAGATGTGTGTCCCAACACCAAACCCAAATGCCAGGCATGCAGATGTGTGTCCCAACACCAAAACCAAATGAGAGGCATGCAGATGTGTGTCCCAACACCAAATCCAAATTCCAGGCATGCAGATGTGTGTCCCAGCACCAAACCCAAATGCGAGGCATGCAAATGTGTGCTGTTTCCTCCCAGGATTCCTTGTTTTCAGATGAAACCACAGTGAATTTTCAGACTTCAAAACATGCACGAAAATTAAAACATGCATAAACCAGAAACGGTACGGAATTCACTTTCCCATTTTCCGACAATGAGAAAATTAAAACTAATTTTGTTTTTGGAATACTGCCATTTATGGCCTATGTGGGATTAGAAATATGAGCTTTTCCAAAACTGAAATGACTTAGTTTGTTTAAGCATTTATCTTTTTTTTTTATGTAAGCTGCAGTGAAAATAATTTAATTGGAAGGATTAATAAGGTCTGCTCTTGACAAAACTTCTCCATCAAATGGTTTATTCACACAGCAAATTGCTATATATTTATGTTTTGCATAAATTGCTCCTTATTAGGGTATCAGGTCATAAGATGGAGGTTATTCTCAGAACTGCTTTGATCTAATGAAGACGACTTCGGCTTTGGCTTTTGAGAGGCTGAATGGTTAATACAGGGCTGCCCACCCTTAGGAGGAAAGTACTGGACATCCGGTAACAAGCTACCAGAGACTCGGGCGTCCCTGACAAAGAGCCCCATGCAGGGCAGAATGCACCAAATGCCTTGTCACATTTCAGCTTCCTAGAGCAGATAAGGCAGTAATGGAGGGCTGTGGATCAGCCGGCCAGCTGGCACAAAGGCACAGGGAACCGAGGATGCCATTCCCCGCTGTTCGGGCCCTGCAGATCTCTGGAAGGGGCCTCATTTGGAGAACCAGTGTGGACAGTCGGGGAAGGGGCTCTCCAGCCAATCAGAAGGGAACGTCAGTACTTATCAGTCTGCATGCTGACAATGGGCCCCTCTCTCTGCTTTTAGGGGGAATCTCCTGGGTCGAGGAATAGGTGCCATTTGGACATGAAGGACACAAGAGCTTGTTAGTGAATCCCAGGGTGAGGCGCACTTCACTCAGAAGAAAATAGCTTCAGAGAGGCTGCAGTCCTAGTACCTCTCAGCTGCACTGCAACATGGGGAACAAAATCCTAAGGATGTTTTCAAGACATCTGCCGCCTTCAAAGGTAAAGGACAAACGGCTGATGTGAGCAACAAGTTCCCAACAAAGAAATGTCACATTCAGAATCACGTCTGTGCATATGCCCTGGCACAGTTGCAGAGCTTTGTACTGCTTCAGGATAACCCTCTGTTCTGACTCACGGGATTAGGTGATTGCTCTGCTGTGCTGTGCTGTGCTGTGCTGTGCTGTGCTGTCTCGGTGTGCCACAGCTTTCTCCCTCAGTGGTGACCTGCATGTCCCGAAAGAGACACCTGTTCTGGACAGCTGCTCACCCGCCAAGTCACTCCACATCCTTACCATCTTACAAGTTTGCCACCCTTTGATGTAGAATGCTACCTGCTTCAGTGTGGACCCAAAGATGCAGGTTAGGAGATGTTTATATTAGGTGTAAAGGTTATGGCGTGGTACAAATACAACTGACCCCCCCTAGGTGTGACGGCCATGAGGATAAAGATAGCTGGCAGGGTTTAGTTTCGGGAGATACACAGACCTAATCTGTTCCTTAAAGCATGGGGGTCTCTCATAAATCCTGAGCTGAGCGAGTTTCCAACCCAGAGACGTTTGCCGAGTTGGATCGCTTTGATGTTTAAGCCAAAGTCCGGGCTACGGAGGATCTGGGAGGACGATGTGCAGAATTGCGCAGATGAAGGGTCTGCTTGTCTAGCAGTTGGGTTGTAGAGTACTGTGCATTGGTATGCGGCGAGATCAGAAACTGATCATCAGAAACTGACATTAAGGGAATATAGTGAGCACTTTTATCATAACATGGGGAGTTTAAAGCACATGATAAGGGTCGTTGAAAAGAGCAACTGTGGAAGATAACAAAATCACTACCAATATTTGTAGTTGACAGACCCTTGTAACAATTCAAGTTGAGACTTTGTAAGGTAACGTTTCTCTAATAGGCAGGAAAGAAGCAAAAGTGACCCACTAATCAAAGATACACATCAGCTTATATACCTTTTTCAAGCTTCCCTAAAAAGCATATCGATATTATGATTGGCTGCTTCTGTGAAAAGCATTTCACCTGTCAGAAAGCTTATTAACTATGATTGGGTAATACTCCTAGAGTCAATGATGATTGGTTGCTACATCAAATGGCACATCATTACTCTTAGTTGCCTTGGTTACCCCCTTAGTTACCCAATCCCATAACTGTGACCATAACCCCACTTCTGCATATCTGTCTCATCTTAGCACACCCTGCACTGCCTGACCACCTTATGCTTCCTTGCTCATGGGTCGTCACAAACCCACCCACCATCCAATATCTTCCCGATAGCTAAATATCATTGCTACTACTGTTATCTTAAGCTGATATGTCCTTTATGCTTACAAAATCTTGTGCATTAACATAGCTTGTCATATTGCAGTTATTAATCTATAGCATAGCATCCTCTTTTGCAACAAACATCTTCCACTTAAGTCTGGCCCCTCTTCGTGTCACTTCTTTACCTCTCCCAGCCTCAGTCAGTTACTCTTGTCTCAACTGACTCATGATGTAACCACAGGTTTCCTGTTGTTTCTGTGTATCAGTCTGCTTGGCCTCCCTGCGACCCAGCCATTTCCGACTAAGCCCAGAGTACGTGTCGGAGAACAAGCCCACGCATCTTGCATACTTAGCAAACAGCACGTCACACGTTTATCTTCATACCTAAGGCCTAGGACATTGACAGCAAACCCATATTGCCCCCCTCCCATCCGAACCCATCAGCTCGCCTTCCGCACGACGTTGGGCGAGGCTTGGCATGTTCAGCTTCGCCACGTGGCACTGCCGTATGTTTTTCTGAGATCACGTGGAAGTTTTCTTGAATGATACAAAGAAGAGAGTGAGGGAAGGAGATGGTTGCTGCCCGGCCCCCCCTGCGCAGCCTCAGCCGCCTGTGAGACCCCGAGCGGGTCCCTCTCCTGCCTCCGGACTTCCTGCCGGCTGGAACGCAGGAAAGGAAGGCGGAGCGCACCGGATGATTTAAGCCGTCGGAGGGCGCCTGGCATTTCCGGGAGTGCTCGCAAATCTCACCTGAACGGCGGAGGAAGTGACACCGGCGAAACGACGCATTAGGAGTAAGATGAGAAGAGGCAGAGTTGGGGGGGGGGGGGGGGGGGCGGGGAGGCGGGCGCTTGAAAGCCTCACACATTCATCAAAAACAGCAGAAACCAAAACAGACTGAGTTTAAATCATATGGAGCTATTTAAGGTAGACTAAATACAGCCCTATATACCTGCCATATAAAACTGGAAAAATAGAATCTCTATTAATAATACAGACTCAGCAGGGGATACTTAGTCATAGGCTGTGATATATACTCGCGTATAGATGCGGTGTGTGCTCTCTAGGTATTTCGAGCTCTTACATTGCGGTGGGGGGTGTGGGGGCCGTATTTCAGGTCACTGATGTGTGTCTGCCTGGGGAGGCAGGCTGGGAGGAGTCTCCTCACAATGCAAATCTACACCTGCTTTAAGAACACTAAAGGATCCAGCTGCAGAGCAGATCAGAAAGGGAATTGCTGTTATACCCTTGAGCAAAGTGCTTTGGATTTTCTTCAGCAGATAGGCAGCCAGACGACATCAGACTGGGCGATGGTGACTGGCCATGATAATCTTTTAAGCTTTGTTTCACAGGCATGTGGGAGCCATAAGCAATAGGCAGGGATCTTGCGCTGTCTAGCGCTGCAGTTTAGTGTTTCGGAGGAGTTTGACCCTCTGAAATAAGGGGAATGAGCAGCATGTTGTGTCCCCAGCAGTAAAAACAAAAGTAGCACTTCCAGATTTTACACCAGGCTTGAAAAATCTGAAAACCCTTGTGTAAGTTGCCCTTTTGCCCTTTCCGTGTGAGTCATTGCCCAGAGGTGACAGGGCACTATCAGAGAAGTGAGTAACTGACTTCCCGCAATGTGGACCTTATCAGTGTGACCCGTCCAGTACAAAATCAGGTGTAATTGATAAATTGGCTTCTTTGTTCTCTGAAGTAGATTTCCTGGTGTGACAGATCAAACCGACAAGACAAATTTACTGTAAATACAGTCCATGTGTGGACACCCTCGCAAGGCACAATCAAAGCATCTCCCACTGAAGGCGCACCAGATGTCCGGCAAATTCAGAGGTCTGATCCATCAGCACTGTCTGAGCTTGTCCAGACCAGAGGACGCCGCTTTCCCTGGTCAGTGCTGATGCTGCTCCAGAGGATTTTATACTCTTGCAAGAGCCAGAGTCACGAGAGACCCAGGTCGTGGCCAGAGAATGTGGCCATGGTGGTATGTCAGAGGTCATGCAGCTGAAATAAGCCGCTGACCATGCTTCAGTCATGCAGAGATAGCAGTGCCTCTTCAGCAGGGTCATTGGTGTAACCGTGAACATGGGAGGTAAGTTACCATGGCTTTCCATGTGCCTAAAGAAGTGCAGCAGTTATCACAGGGTGTTTCTGAACTAATCCCATTCTACTTTATGTTCGATCGAGCTATATGTAGATATGAAATAGAGGTAGACAGGCACGTAGGGAGAGAAAGACTGGGAGAGAGACAGGCAGGTAGGGAGAGAAAGACTGGGAGAGAGACAGGCAGATAGGGAGAGAGAGACTGGGAGAGAGACAGGCAGGTAGGGAGAGAAAGACTGGGAGAGAGACAGGCAGGTAGGGAGAGAAAGACTGGGAGAGAGACAGGCAGGTAGGGAGAGAAAGACTGGGGGAAATACAGATCGGGGAGAGATGTAGGCAGACAGATAGGGAGAGAGAGACTAGGAGAGAGACAGGCAGGCAGGCAGAGAGAGATTGAGGGAAAGACAGACAGTTGGCCGGAGAGAGACAGACATGCAGACAGAGAAACTGTGAGAGTACGCAATGAGCATCCTGCTGGGTACCTCTCTCACTAAAGCCTTTTGATAATGGATAGAATTAACCCCCAGAGTTGTACAAATATTGCCAGTTCCTCGCTGTTCTCCAGACAAGCTGGCCTCACTTGACACATTCCCTCTCATTAAAGGCCATCTGTATTCACTTTGGTTAGTTTTAACAGTGCTTGTGGTTTCATTTAAAAGGTGTTCTTCACACCGGTCATCCCCGCTCTGCTTTTAATACGCAGGACTCAATTTCGGAAAAAGTGACAAGATTTCGGTCTGATCGAAAGGTCATCGGCGACAGCAGCCACTCCCGAAGCTGGCCTGCGGCGCTTTCGGGCGCACAAGCCGCTCTGTAGCGCGTGCATGTGTGTGTCTGTGAGTGTGTGTGTGTGTGTGTGTGTGTAAGTGTGCGTGAGTGAGTGCGTGCATATATGCCTGCCTGTCTGTGCTGGTGTGTGTCCTTCTGCAATCTGCAGAGCAACATGCTCTTGTGTGAATACAGAGTAGACAGTCTTTTCTCTAGGTAATGAAATCCATCCATCACTCTGGATCAGCCACACAGATTCTATGGGAATCCTCCCAAAAATATTGCTTAAGACCATTTGTATAATAATCTTCTGTGGCATGTCTGCATTGTTTTACGTTGTAAGTTTTTCTAATGGCATGTTACGCTTGTTTGGTATATTACCTGACTGAGATGTTTCTTTTCTTACAGAAAAGCATTAGAATGACTCCCCCCTGCCCTCCCCATGAAAGAAAGCGTGATCACATGTGTTCTCACATCGGCTTTTCAACAGAAACAAATTCTTTCTCTTTGCCTGGCTTTCCAGTCTATCGAGCAGCTGTGACTCGGTGGAAGTTGTGGAGTAGATGTAGAGGAGAAATCTCGAGATTCCAACCGCATGTCAGTGCTCTGAAGAGCTGCTGAAACACCGTTTCATCAGTATTTATCACGCATTCATCAAAGAGGATGTGTTCATCGCAGAATAAAAGAAATCTGCAGATTGTAATCGGACCATCTGTACTTTTTCTACCATAATTGTACGCTGCAGTTACATTACGCGTTCTTGTACAGAGTGCATAGAAACACTCATTCACAGCTGTGAGCACGCTTCACAATAGCCCTGTCTGAAAAAGACTCCTGTGATGTCATTCCCGCTCTCCACGTAAACGCCCGCATGCATCCGTGTTCGCAGCCAATCACGTTTCTCTCCCGGGCGCAGCCCGAGCGAATCTGCGCGGCACCGGCGTCCGCGGTGCCCCAGGCAGACCCGAAATGTCCCATTGCTCCCAAGCTGTGGGCCGGCCTTTCCGTGACCTCCCTATGCACATGTACAATACGCCCTCTGTGCCGCGCATCTGATTGGTTGGTCCGTCTGTTCTCTCGACCACACTGAAGAGCCCTTCAGGAGATCACAGTGAGAGGACGAGTCCTTTCGCTGATGTCAATTTCACGGCTGAGCTTATGCTGAACGTTGTTCTCTGTGGTGAGCTTTTGATTTCTCGCCATTTATTAGGGCCACAACACATTCCTATTCTGAAGCTTACAGCTTTAGTCTAATATTTAATTTGATCTCAGTCGAGCTTTCTAGCCGGGTGCTGTCTAGATTTCATTTGTGGGCTGCGATGTTGGGAGCAGCTGCTTCCAGTAGTGTTCGTGCTTTGGAGAAGAAGGCAGAGTTTCCTTTTGTGTAAAGTGATTATTCTGGGGGCTGCTTTGGATACTCCTGTGATACCTGATCCTCCCCAGGTTCTCCGGACCCTTTGTGGATTTCACTGATCCCGTGTTAAAGATTCCCTCAAGTGAATTTAATCCCCTCTAATACCCATAGCATTGGTGTGACTTTGTAGCAAGGTGACAACGTTCCCACAACGCAACGGCAACGTCATGCCAAGTCAGGCCATGCCAGCTGGCGCTTTGGAATTGATGTAAGTGTAAATCAGATTTGCCATTAGAGGAGGGGAAGAAACACATGTGCAGGAACAAAAAAATAAATAAGGACAGTAATCTTCAAACACATGGGATTTAAAGGGCACTTTGAAAACCTCTCATCTACACACAAGTACGCGTAACCAAAATATTGACTTTCATTAGTCAAATGCATGTCAAAGAAAACAAAGATTAGATTCATATGGCTGGGATGGGTGGATGGATATGCTACCCGCTAATGGAAAGTGCTAGCTGAGGCCGGGCTGAGGCCGCCGTGAGCCGCGAGGCCGCCCGTTTGCGAGCGCCCGGCCCGCTCTCGGTGCACCACCGAGGCCACTGGCCGTTTTATCTTGCAGCGAGGCTGAAATGCTTTCAGACATGTGTTTCTGAGCGCACCACAGCCCCCACACTGCTCTCATTGTACAGTATGTGTGAAGCCCCAGTGCTGTGGTTAGCTCTGGGTTTCCTGTGTTTTCTGAATTCTGGGCGCCTTCGTGTTTGAAGTCCCCCCTGCAACCCCCAATTCATGAGGAAATGGAGTCGGGTTCAACCTAATCGCTCTGAAGGAAAAAGACGCTGCCTGTCTGTCACTTCAGCATGGGAGAAACACTAACGGCCTAAGCGACCACCGCAGGTGTTTGGGATAGTCATGCCAACGTCCCACAGGTTCTAACCTGAAGATGGGATGCATTCTCTCTCTTTTTCTCCAATCTGATCTTTTTCTATTAATCATAAACATATTTCTGACCAATGGCCTGGTCTCTGGCGGGGACGGGGATTGGAGCAGGCCGTGGTCTCGCAGCTTTGGAAATGAAGGTCTGTCCATGGTTGTGTGGTGCCCGGGGTTGTGGCGAGGTGATCTGATTGGCTACAGGATTTGGGCAGCGTCAGGTTTCAGGCTATGTCACCGGGCGGGTGGGGGCGGGGGGTGCGTAGGGTTGGTTCTGCAGCAGTGGGGTCGACTCTTTGAAAATAAAAATGATTAAGTGAATGAAAACATCTTCTTCTTATTCTTTCTTTTCTCGTGCACAATCAAACCCTGATGCTAGACGCGCACCACCCACCTCTACCCAGAGTGACCCCCAGAGGGCGCCCCCTTGCATTCGTCCCAGGGCAGCAGGAGAAGAGCAATGAACTGCATGAACTATGTCACTCCTCTGTCGTGGTGACTCCCCTGTTATCACCCCGCGTGACAGAGGTCCTCGCTAGTGGGCCTGATAGCCCAGTGCCCCAAATTCTACTTGCCTCTGACTGTTAAGGGGTGAATGAAATGTCGGTGGAGATGGTCATGAAGTCACCAAGCCTCTCACTGGCTCCACCCGCGTCACTTCCTGTTCGGTGTGTGACCTCTCTCCGACGACAGCCTATTTAAACACACTTTGGTCGACTACGGGACAGTAAGGAAGAACTCCCTTAGCTTTATTTATATTTACTGAAGGCCAGGGCGAGTCTCTGCAGATTTAGGCTAAAATCCTATTTGTCATAAAGGATTCCTTAATGTCCTGGAGTAGGTTACAGAAACAGTTGGACGCGGCTGCAACAAATGGAATAAATTGCCAAAAAAACTGTTATGAATTAAGCAGCAGTCAACATTGAATTTCAATGTGGAGAAAAATGTTTTTGTTGTACAGGGTGTCTGTTGTTGGCGACCATGCAGGGATGTCCGACAGCATGAGACGTCAGGGACGAGGAAATGCCCTCGGACACCTCTGATGTTTCATTCTCAGTAAGAGAATCTGATAGTGATGGATGACTCGTAAACCTTCATATTTTTTCCATGTGTCGTTGCTTTTTTCCACATAGGGGTTGTGTGCACTGTGGAAGTTTTATTTTTTTTCATTTTTTAAGGACCTGCAATCAATCTGTAAAATTGTATTTAGCGTTTTTCCTCAAGGAAAGTGCCCTATAGAGAGTTACTGTCAATAGTTTCCTGTGTGAAGGTCATTGTTTACAGGAAGTTGATGCATTGTGCTGTTGGTCAGTCTCTCGCTTTTGTCATTGTTGTTCTTATTTTATTTGTCCATCAATCATTTCAGTTGCTTATACTGGACGTCACCGCCGGGCGGGGGCTGGGGCGGGGGGCTCCGGTGGCTGTCCAGGCAGCACAGAATTGGGGTAGACTGGATGCCACTGTAATTTCTGTTGAGGGTTGCAGTGCAAAAAATTCATATTTAATGCAAATTATTCATGCTTTCCAATTAAATAATTTGCTGACAAAAATGGAAGGAATGTTAATAATTTAGCATTAAACACGCAGGTGAGATGAACATGGCATGCGGCTGGCAGGTGGGGTAAATATAGAGCTGGGGAGACTTTGAGCTAAAAGAGAATTTCAAAGCTATGTGGAAAGTGAGATGCAGACCTCGGGAGATCACAAGGTCTGTGCCCCTACATGGATGCTGCAGTACAAAGCAGTGTAAAAATGGAGGGATCAGTCTGTGAGCACTGAGAAATTAAACCCGAGCTCGCAAAGGGCTTCGCTTCCAGCTCTTTGTGCTGCTCGAGGCTCTGGGCACCTTAAAAGGATCCAGTACAACAGTAAGTTGGTAGAAATGCAGCTCCTTTGGTGACTGACCAAGGCGACTGGCGAGGCTCGATCGACTGCACCTTGGGAAGCGCACAGACAGGTATAAACAACTCTGACAACTACGGAGGCAATCACACAAGGTCACCAGTGACAGCCAATAGGGAACCGGGCTTTTTCAGCATTAAAAGAGTTTTTAAGGAGTTTAGTGCAAGTGTAAACTTCGGATTAGTTATTTCAAGCCTGCACTGGATCTCCTTCTACGCACATTTATTCTTCATAAGTTAATCGTATGCATGTTTAGTTATAGTTATTAAATATCCAAAGAAAAATATGGAGGGCTGAATGACCTCCTCTGGTCTGTAGCACTTCGTGAAGTTGTGCTGCGTTAATGACACCAGCACTCAATACGCAAGAGGGTGTACTAGATGGGCATGCCGCTCGAGATGTTTGCATAAATAACAGTCTGTCATCGTGCTGAATGGTGCACTAGACTCACCAAGCACAGTTTGGGAAATGAAAAATCGTCTTATCGACTTGACCCGTTTCTGTGACACACTGTCAAAATGGCATCTGAATGTGCCAACCCTGAAGGACATTTTTTTTTGGGGGGGGGGGGCGATTTTGGAGGAACTGGGGCGTGTGTTACTAAGTTTGCGTTCTGTGACAATCCCGTTTCCAGGCTGCAGATGAAAACGTTTGCCTGGTATTTTGATTACACTTTCATCTGAAGGGGGCTTGTTGGCACAGACCAGTTGCTGAGGATGGATGTATTTTTATAAATATCACGAGTTTCCATGCAGATCTGTGGATGCACAGAGGGAAACGCGATTGTCATTTATTTATAGTTTGCTTCTATCACATGAGCAAATACCATAGAGATTCATTTATTTTTTATCTGCCAAATGTGCCCGATAGAGTTTACATGGCAATAAGATAAGAGCGTAGTGGGGACCTTCCGCTTGTAGTTTGTGAGCAGCTCAGGGAATGATAGCACTTGGGTGACCTGCATGATTATTGGCTGACATCCTGGTCTGTGGGGTCGGATATCCTTCATGGACAACGAGACATTGGAGCTGGTTTAAACTGGCCATCGCCGTCACCAGTAACTGTGGGACCTCCCAACTTGACAGTGCGAGACATCGGTGTAACTCAATGTGTGCAGAAGAAGAAAACGTCGAGTCGGGCGACAGCATTGCGGTGCTTTAAGTGCTCTTCAAGTTTCTTAACTAACTGTAATTGTGGCTTTTCAGGACAGGAACAAACAATAATTTCCATAGTTACTCTGTCGCTAGTTAAGAAACCTGGAATTCAGACATTTTTCAGCCAGTCTGAGGGGTGATTTGCATGCGCACGGCGTTGGGGAGAAACAGACATGATTATGCGTTTGTACTGTGGAGAAAATACGTGGGTATTTGGTTTAGACGTTGATATTTGAACAGAAGGCAGGCTTGCCCTGAACTCAACTTGTTATGTAAATGACAAATAGCAGCACTAGGGGAAATAAGACAGAGTATCACTACTTTGTTATTACAAGTTCTACCCTTTGGTGCCCTTGTGTAGTCAAGGAATGCCCTTAGTGGCTGGTCTGAAGGGCACCGCGGCGGGAGCTGTGGACTGAACCAACTCTACATTTTTATGAATACTGTTAATGGACATTCAGCAGGGCCAGGATATTGGTACAGTCCTCCTTCTTGAAACTGGCTTGTTGACAGGCAAAAATTTGGCTGGGGGCTGGAGGGCAGTTGGGGGTGGAGGTAGGGGTAATTTAACAAGTTTAAAAAACAAAGTGTACAATTCTCTGCTTTAAAACCCGCCCACTAAATGCTGGTCATCTTGAAGGTGAGTCTGCAGCCTTTAATGGAGAGATGAGCTTCTGTTTTAACAGCTGTTGGAAAGATGCTCCAGCGCTGGGAGCTCAGGGTGGAGACAGCAGGATGTCAGGGGAGCTGCCCCAGGGGCACCTGTGGTGGCCTGCCCCGAAATCCCGGTCCTTAAGCACCGCACCGCCGGCTTCCCCTAAGGGGTCAAAGGTCACCTTATGATGTGGGACTCAGAGGTTGGGAAGCCGGAACAGCTAGAGAGAGGTGTCACTGGACAGGCATTTTAGAAGGGGAGGGGCATCTACAAGGTGTGGGTGGAGCCAGTGCTTACTGGGTGGGAGTGGCCAGTGACAACGTTTAACTGGTATGGATGGTACTGGCACAGCTGGTTCCTATGATGTTCCTTCCATTAATAATAATATTAACAATGATGATGATGCATGTTTTTGAAGGCGCCTGCCTCACTCAGCCTTTCAGATGGTAAATTGCAAACAGTCGAGTCACAGCGGTGTGACGTGGCTTTGCCGGGCAGGGAAGGGAGTGCCGGGGGAGTCCCCGCAGAGAGCATCTCATGCGAAAGCGCTCCTTCAAAGGGTGTGATGCAGCCCCGCATATGGCCGGCCCCACCCGGCAAGGAGTACACATGAGGACGCACTGGGGGTTTCACAACCCGCGCCCCCTCCCCCCCACACGCCCTCAAACCTCCACTGGGGGAAAGTAAAGGGCTTCTCCATGTTTCTGATGCATAAGTGAGCAGCTTCTCACTCCTGCAGATCCGGGCCCTTCCTCTCCTGCCTCACCGCAGCGTTGCCTCACGGTGGTGACATTGTGGTCGAGCATGTGACCGCGTCCCCATCCGTGTCGGTGCCCCCCTGCTGCCATGTGACTGTCATCCCTTTATTTGTGTGGAATGCCGTCGGGCAGAGTCGGGAGGGGTCGGGCCCCCGGTCACTGTTCTGTGGACGCTACACAGACGCTGGATAGCGGTGTTAGATGCATTCCTGTCCCGGGGGGCTGGTGGGCCTCGCTCCCGGAGACGAGGCGACCTTTCCGCTCCACTCGGCACGGGGGGGAGCATTCCACCGCCCCCCACCTTCCCGGGTCACTTCAGCCTTGGCCTCGCACAGCATCTTCGCACGGCATCTTCGCACGGCATCGCGGGAGCCCTGGCAGCTGGCGTTTAGTCGCCGGTCTGTGTCCCTCGCTCATGACCGCCGGTGCAGGCGGGCAGCTTGGCCTTTTCCCGCCGGAACGTGCAGTTAAAGTGCCTGAGGCTGATGATCCTTTCATATTAATGCCTGTATTTTAATGGCTGTATTACACGGACGTGCACACAGAGTCAGGCCTCGTGCGCACACATGCGTGTCTATCCATCCATCCGTCTGTGTTCTGTGCCGCTCCCGTGCACCATAGTGTGTTACGGATAAAGTGACAGACATCATGCTAACGTGGTGGGGGGGGGGGGTCTCTCCTATGAGTTTTCCCCCCACAGAGACCTCATGTTTAATGCAGGGTTTGGCTGGACATCAGAATTGATTTGTAAATGTGCCACACACAAGCGTGTATTCACCCCCACATTGTTTTACACACACAAAAAAACCAAATTTGCATATCAGAAAAGAAGTCGGGGGGGGGTGCACTAGCTGTGTCAAGGATGACTCCCTTTCATGGGCGTGGGGGTGCGGAGGGACAAAGCAAAACTAAACTGTGAGCCGAGCGGGGACAGAGTGCGGAGCGGGGCATTGTGGGTAGGCGGTGGGCGTCAGGTATCTCTGTGCCTTTCTTCTCATTTATGGAGGTCTTTAATGTCCTTGTGAGTGGCGTTCTGCATTAGAGCCGCTCCAGCGACACGCCCTGTGTGGTCAGACGTGTCGCTGTAGATGCTCAGAGGGCTCTTTCGTTGCCGGGCATCGCTGGGCGAGGGTGTGCCTTGCATTCACAGCTCCAGTGTCTTTATCTGCAGCCAAGTATCGGGGATTTTAAATGCCATATTTAATCTGTGTGATATTTCAAATGTCACTATTTATTTTCTTTCGGAAGTTTCCCAGGTTTGAAAAATAACAACAACAACAACAACAATGAATGAAAAATAAAAACAGTGTGGCATGCATGGCGGGGGAGAGGTGAGCATTATGGCATTAGTCAGTGTGATCCCGTCCTGGGAATGAAACAGCATGTTCAACTGCAAATGATCAAGCTATAATACACTGTGTTTCCTTAAATATTTAAAGAAAGACATTTTTAATGACTACAGGAAATCTAATTGAAAATAAATTAAAAATCATTTCCAGTCCCCTCCCCCCCCCCACCCTACTGTGCATGTATCTCCCAGTGAAGAATGTTTTGCATTCGTCTCTCCTCACAGCATTCAGTTCCCAAAATGGCAGCTAGGGGGCGCCCTGTGGACAAGGCTGGCTGGCTAATGTATTCCTGACTGCCTCGCTGAGGCTGGGCTGGTCACATGGGCGGCTTGTGCGAGTTTAAAAGTGCTTTAGTTTCTCCCTCAGCCAGAGTGGAGCGAGCCACTGGCAATAGCACAGGCAGCCTGAGTGCCGCGACCGTGCTCCCTGAGCCCGCGTGCTGGAGCTGTACCCCTCCACACGGACGACACGCGCACACACTCGCACACCCAGGCACGCAGGCAGGCAGGCAGGCAGGGACGCTGCTACTGAGGAGGACGGACGGGGAGAGGAGCCAGCCAAAGCGTCTTCAGTGAGTACCAGGATCTGCTTCTTTTTTCTGCTCTGCCGTCTGCTGGGTCCGTCTCGCGTAGGAAGAGAGCGACACCACATTTAATGCCACTGGAGGATGCTGCTGTTTCCTGCCTCTTCTTTCTTCATGATTTTCCTTGGGTCCCGTTGCCGTGTGAACGTCCAGGAGCGATGGGAGGGCTGTTCGTTGTGGCTCCGTCCGTCTGTCCCTGTATGCTTCCATTTGGGAGTTTCTGGCTTTTGGCAGTTCACGGGGAACCTTCGGTGCGCCTGTCCCTTTCTCCCGATCGATGGCCATCTCCGTCCCCGGTGACGGGAGGCAGGCAGGCAGGGAGGGAGGGACCCTGGCAGCTGGAGCGCGCGTGTACCTCGGACAGCCCATGTGCGGGGAGGATGCGCTGCTGCGCTGCACTGTGCAGGGGGGCCCCACCAGCGGCGGTACCCTCCTGTCCGGGGGAGCTCGCAGAAAAAGGGTGGCTGGGTTGGGGGCGGTGGGGGGGGTCGAAGGACAGGAATTAGAAAGTGGAATGCATTGAAGGTGCTGACACTGGCCGCACAATTAGCCAGGACTCTCGTTTATCGGAGCCTTTCTGAGACGCTGGACCCAAGCCAGGGGTCGGGGGACAGGCTGACCCTGTGTCAACACTCCTGTGCGCAGCCCTTTATCGGCCTCTGATTGATTAGTTTTAGCGGAAATCCCACCCCCCCCCCCCAATCCCAGGCCACTGCGGCCACCCCACCCCTACCCGCCCCACCCCCACCCCTACCCGCCCCACCCCCACCCCACCCCACCCCCCATGGCTTTTTGTTGTGCTCTGTTGCTGTATCTCCCTGTGCCCTCAGCTTTATGCGGTGCTCCTCTCCTCCTGCCCTGCCCCCCTCCCCCCCCCCCCCCCTCCGACGGCGGTAGGGGGGCTTTTGAAGGAGCCAGTTGTGGTGATGGCCGGGGGGGGGGGGCTGTCTCGAGCCCCCTGTTAGGTTCTAGGTTGAGGGACAGGCAGGCTGGGGGGGGGGGGTCCCAACAGCAGGTCCGAATGGGGGGGGCAGTCAGTTAGTGGGTAAATGCACCTCAGTCTTAAAAACCACTTGCCAGTGAATACGGAGATGGAAAGCTCTCCTTTGGGGAGGGGGGACTCCACTGAGCCTGTCTTGTAACACTGTCAGACCACACTTTGAAAATGGGGGGCTTCCTTTCACTGCCGCTTGGGCTAAGCTAACCCCCCCACCCACCCCCAGGGGTCACTCCTGACTAATCATTTGAGTTGAGTTATGTTTTTCTGTGTTTTTGTGATTATTAAAAAAATGCCATTTAAAAAAAAAGAAAGGAGAGGTGGACTAAGCAGACAGGCGACTGGAGCTTAGCGGACCCCCCCCCTTAGCGTGCCGGGGGGGTCGATGTCGAGCTGCGCTTTGATTTCCCAGCTCGACGGGGAGCTCGGAGCTGGACACTTCGGCCGAATCCCGCTCATTTGGGATTCTAACAGCAGAAAGGTAAAAGAAAAGCAGCACAATATTTCCCTAAGCGTGCTTATGCTTTGGACAAACATTCTCAAACAGATGTCAGACAGCGGCCTGATCAGAGGGGGCTGGGGGCTGGGGTGTGGGGGGGTGGGGCTTATCTTCCGCACAAAGATACACAAATTCTACAAATTGAAAGCTGGTGCAGGAGTGGACCCGGCCAGCTCCGCCGGCAGCTGTAGGCGTCCGCAGCCTGTGATCTGCGAACAGGAGCAGCGGCGAGGCTTGGTGGGGGGGTGGGGGTGGGGGGGGGGGGAGTGTGTGAGGCGCTGCCCGCTGGCCCGGCAAACACACTCGGCGTGTTCTTTTCTTTGGTGTTTTTTTTCACTGAGGCCCCTTTGGGCTTGTGTGGAGTTACTCACAGGGCTGTCTCTGTGCGAGGGTTCACGCCCCTTTCGATTAAAGCGTAGCAGTGTTCACAGAGTGAGTCTTGTGGTCATGTTACGAAGCAGCACTGCATGTTTGATAATTATGATTTTCACATGCCTAAAGAGCTTGATTATAAATATAGATATACACGGCATAGCAGTGAGTAGGTAATATTGTCCCTATTGGGGTTTATTGGTTTCGTATAAATGTTTCGAAAAGTCGTGAAACTCTGCATTGACTGGGCTCATAGCGTGGTCGAGTTGTCAGAGCGAGCTGAACGCGATTGCTGTGCTGACGTCCGGCCCAGTCGTAGCTGAGTCACCTTGCGTTTGTCTTGACGGTGCAGTTGGATCCTCAGCTAGCGTGTCAGCAGTGTCACCCCCCAGTGACTGGCGCTGAGTGCTTACGGGGGGGGACTATGCTGTCAGACCCCAAAATGGGTGCGCTGAACACCACCCCTGTCCCTCAAGAGGCTTTGAAGATCTGTCCTCCCTCCAAGTTCATTAAATCTCAGCTGGGGAAACCACGCCCATGTCGGATTGCGGGCAAGCTGATCGGACGCAGACCCGACCGGTGGAGATGTGTTCACTGTAGATATGATTGGCGGAGTCCTGACTGGTCGCGTGGATCAGCTGAGCAAATGCAATCGACGTGGACGAAGCATCTCCATGCGGACCTGCTGACGCTGCTGGAACTGACCGCACCGCCTGAACCGGCTCGTGTCTTTAAGGGCACAATAATGTGGAGTATCTATGAGACGGGGATACTATACAGCGGAGCAAGTAGCCATTCAGGCGACGAGGAAGGCGGTCGTACCAATCAGAACAGCCAATCAGAAAGAGTTCATGGTGGGGGGAGGGGGCACACCGAAATACACGGAAGTGAGGCCTTTTCCCCTGGATTCCAATGGCTTTTAATCTATTAACAGCCGATCCTTAAACACTAATCAATGGCGGCTTTTATATTTCCATTAAAAGGGAAATGAATGAATAAATCATTGGTGGCAAGTCAGCCGTCCCCGCTGCGGAAAGCCGTGCGGCTCCAGCGTGCTGGCCGGCTAATCACGGTATCGTTCTGGGCGGCCCGTTTGCCTTCCTCTGCAAGAAGCTCTGTTATGCATTTTACAATAAACAGAGTGTCTCGTGCCAGGGTAGGTCTGTCTGCGAAGCAGCCTTCACCGGGAGACGCTCTCTGGCTACCTGTGGACTGTAGCTTCACCTGTTCTGTTCAGCTCTACTCCTCCCGGGACAGCTGCAAACACATGAATAGGTACTGAGTAAGGCACCGAACGGGGCTTTGCTCAGAGAGGATGTACTCAGTACAAACAGGTCCAGCAGAGCCAGAGTCAGGATGGCAGCGGCCTCATTAAGGGCCCAAGCCGCTCTCCTCGCGTCTCCACAGTGTTTCGTCAATACGTGTCCAGCAATCCAGGACAGTTCCCCCCCCCCCCCCCCCCCCAAACTTTCCTAAAATATCCACCAGACCACATCTGATAGGCTTACATGACATGTTTTACTGCTGATGTTCTCCAGTCGTTATCTTAATTAACCCTAACCCTGGCATCCATATGACATACTCAGCCTGGCACTGCCAAGCCTGTGTTTCGTTAAGCAAATTAGGAGGAGGAAATTGCAAGATTATTGACGTTAGGGAAACGGAGGAATGAGCAGAGCTGTCGAATGCTAAAACCAAGACACTCCCAGAACACGTGAGCATTTCTGTTCCACTGACATGATAAACCTCAGGTGGTGAGCGGCGCGTGTGAACATGAGCAGAGGTGTGTAATTATTGATACCCGCCGCTGCTCGTCGGCATGCTGGATGTGTCGTTACTCGCGAGCGGTGCCGACTTCCACGTGACTATTACGGGGAGAGGTCCCGTTGCCCCCCCCCAGCCACCCCAGTGCACCCCCCCCCCCTCTCGTGCCGGGTCTGTTTTCACAGCAGAAATCTCCCTCCAAGGGATTCCCCACCCTACCCTTCGACAGACGCAAGTTCTGCAAACTATCAGCGCACACGTTACAGGAATTATCTTAGGGGCTGGAGGAAAGCCTGCTCCCAACAGGAGAGTAAGAGAGGCCATTCGTTAAGGCGGCCGGTAACCCCGCCTCCTTACCCTCTCCAGGTGTGCGGTTGTAATCCTGACAGACGCACCGTGATAAGATTTCTTTCTGTGGGAAGATTAAGAGTGCTCTTTACGGGCTGCTGTGGTAGGCTACCTCCGAGGCAGGCGACTTCCACCTAAAACGTCGCAGTATCCATTTAAGTACAAGTGATTCACCTCCAGCGGGCGCAAGTCGAGAAATCTTACTCGCACGTGAAAACAGTCGAAACGTGTCCCTGGGGAAAGCAGGGAAATTCAGGAGAGGTGAAATATTAAACCCAACTCTGAATATTTGGGGAGATTAATGAAGAACATGCGGGAGCAGATTGGAAATTGTTTCTGTTTGGGCAGATGTGCCAGACTTGAACTTTAAACTGGCTGAACTCTGAGCATGTGTGTGTGCCTGTGTGTGTGTGTGTGTCTGTGTGTGCGTGTAAATTTGTCCAGATGGTCTTCCACTCTCCTCGGACTGTTCTGTAAACATCCAACAAACACAGGGGAGAGACACAAATACTGAGAGCAACTTGTTGAATGTACGTTAAGGAGAAGCAAGTCGAGGGGGGGTGGGGCTCCTGCAGTGCATCTGGTGGCTGTTATTATGGCCTGTCGCATGTCCAGACTCTAGTCAATTTAGTAAAATTTGCCAGTTAGATCTAAATAATGTGGTATTTACATCCCAGTAGTATGATATATGGTGTATTTAAGAGAATCTTCTGTTGGCAGAAACCACAGGAGTTTTTGATGATCAGTTATTATTACTGATCGGTTGTTTATGTTGAATTAGTCTCACTTCTGCTGTCTGCCTTCTCTGGCAGGCATTAGTGTGGATGGCCGCAGAGCTAGTCCCCTCCATCGGAGGTATTCCGGAAGCTTCTGGCAGCGAGCGGCTCAGCTAGGCCGACCGTGCTCGGTCACGATACTCGGTCATGATACTCGGTCACGATACTCGGTCACGATACTCGGTCACTCTGAGGATGGTGAGTAATGCTGACAGGCCTTTTACTTTTTGAGAAAACAGGTCATAATGTCTCAGCCGGTTCGATCGGAGTCACCTTGCCTACGATGGTGAGACTGGGAGAATCACGGGGGATCTCAGGGCAGCGCTGCTCCCCCCAGGGCTCGTATGTGGTGCCCCCCCCCCCACGCCACGTGCCTTCAGACTGTGTCCCTGAGTGCAGCACTATGCTGCTGTGCTCACTCTCTCGGCACGGCGAGTTAAGTGCTGCGGGAGCACGGGCTCCCTTTTCACTATCGATCGCAGAGAGGAAGCGCTGCATGTGCTTTCTGGCCGCGGTTCGGCCCGGGAGTGCCTCCCCCTGCCTTCCCGTCTCCGTCCTGCGCCTGGCGGTGCGGCGTCTTCTCCCACGCCGCCGTCTTTTTATAGCCCTGCCTCTCGCTGCCCTTCAGCGGCTCTCTGTTACACGGTGCAGTATGAAATTATCGCTCCTGTGTCCTCTGATTAAAGTCTCGCTGCAGCCGCTTTCGGGCGCGTGCCGAGAGGCCGGCCGGCCGGCGTCCTGCCCGATGGCCGCAATACCGCCGGGGGATGGGGGGGCGCCGGCGAGCGGCAGAGAGGGTTTATGCCTGGGTGCTTTGAGCATGCAGTGCTGGCTTCTTTTTTGGGTTACAGAGTTTTGTACAGAAATATCCAGGAAGAGACACACTTAAGTACTGTCTGAGCTCCTGTCTACAGAAAAGCGGAGTGCTTGGATGTGTACAAACAGCCCGGGGGCAGGGATGGGCGGGACGAGTCACACACAACAATTACGGTCACCTGAGCCTCCCTCCCCCCAAAAACGCCTCACTCCCTTTTCTCACACTCGGCTCGCGGTCCTGGGGGCTGCACTGTTATACCTGAGACACACTGGGCTTTGTGTGCTGGTGAGATTGTCGCCTCGTATAACATAGCGTGACAATGAGGAGCATTTATCTCTGTGAGTCTCACTGCCGCTCCAGGGCTCCCGAAACACCCAGGAAGTGTGTGTGGCCTCCATGGATCCCTGTCTGGGACATAGGGATGCGGAGAAGCCTGACGGTTAGGGATTAAGCGACCAGGCAACATGCTGGGGTGGGGGGGGGGCGGCTGTAATATATATAATTAATTTACTACCTGCCCTCCCCAAGCTGGAAGGGGAGATAAACTGTATTTTACATTTGATGCCACAATTAATAGGTTTTGCAAAGTGCACCAGGTGCGGGGGGAGGAGGTGCCCTCGGGGGACACAGATTTATAGCCGTTGTCCGAATTCCGCCATCTTGCCATTTTCACATGGAAAAAAATAATGACTGGAAACGGGGTGTCTGATTAATTGGGGAAAGTGGGCCTGGATAGAAGGGGGCCAACAAATACGCAATGCCTTTAAGAAATACGCAATGCCTTTAAGAAATACGCAATGCCTTTAAGAAATATTACAGCTGACAAGTCTGCATTAAACACATCATAAGTTAGTGCCATTGACAGCCTGCTTGCCTGTGTTTCGTAAAATATAGTTCTGGGCAATTGAAGCTGAAGCAGAGTGCTTTGGAGAGCCTGGGGCGCTGCGCGGGGGGGGGGGGGGGGAGAGGGGGGTGGCTCCGTGTCTGGCATGCCGTGTCCTCTGCCAGGAGTGGGGCTGCTGTAGTTCTTTGGCCACATTCTGGTCGCTGGGACATCCTCTCACACAGCCTCTTGCCACTGGGACAGCCTCGCTCACAGCTTCTGGTCACTGGGACATCCTGTGACACAGCCTCTGGTCGCTGGGACATCCTCTCACACAGCCACTGATCGTTGAGACATCCTCTCGCACAGCCACTGATCGTTGAGACATCCTCTCGCACAGCCACTGATCGTTGAGACATCCTCTCGCACAGCCACTGATCGTTGAGACATCCTCTCACACAGCCACTGATCGTTGAGACATCCTCTCGCACAGCCACTGATCGTTGAGACATCCTCTCACACAGCCACTGATCGTTGAGACATCCTCTCGCACAGCCACTGATCGTTGAGACATCCTCTCACACAGCCACTGATCGTTGAGACATCCTCTCGCACAGCCACTGATCGTTGAGACATCCTCTCACACAGCCACTGATCGTTGAGACATCCTCTCGCACAGCCACTGATCGTTGAGACATCCTCTCGCACAGCCACTGATCGTTGAGACATCCTCTCGCACAGCCTCTGGTCGCTGGGACATCCTGTGACACAGCCTTTAGTCACTGGGACATCTCACACAGCCTCTGGTTGCTGGGACATCCTCTCACACAGCCTCTGGTTGCTGGGACATCCTCTCACACAGCCTCTGGTCGCTGGGACATCCTGTGACACAGCCTTTAGTCACTGGGACATCTCACACAGCCTCTGGTTGCTGGGACATCCTCTCGCACAGCCTCTGGTCGCTGGGACATACTCTCACACAGCCTCTGGTCGCTGGGACATCCTCTCACACAGCCTCTGGTCGCTGGGACATCCTCTCACACAGCCTCTGGTTGCTGGGACATCCTCTCACACAGCCTCTGGTCGCTAGGACATCCTCCTATCCATGCTGACCGCCTGTTTTCAGATCCACCCCTCTTGTCTCCCACAGACCGTAAACACACTGCCATGCTGGACGCAGGATGTGAGCAGAGCTGCAGTGAGGTCACCTCCCGGGGGGGGGGGGGGGGTGGGGAGCCGCTCACACGCTGATTTTTGCTTTGCGTCTCTTTTCCGGGACGAGGGGAAGCGGGTCCTACGATGTAGGTGTGAGTGTGGATGGGTATTAAAAATAAAAACCACACAGTATGCTGGCTAACGGACGATGACGGCATGCTCTGAAGGATGGAGATAGGACAGGGGATGGAAAGGAGGTGAGACGGGGGAGGGAGCGAGGGAGGGGGGAAGGGAGAATCAGTCTGCCCTTGAGCTGGAGAGCTCCCCCCCTGGGAGATTAAATAACATCTATAACTGTTACAAGCAGAACACTGCAACGCTCTGCTGGCACTGTGACATCACAGCCTGCGTGCATCTTCTGCTGGCCTGAGACGCTGGGATCCGAGGCGCCGCCGGCGTTAATCGCACAGCCATCGGGACGCGCGACGCCCTCCACCATTAGGTAGAGTTCGCTTGTTAAAAAATTAACGTCTGATGGATTAAGTGAATGCTAACGAGGTTCCCGCTGCTAGATTCTGCGGGCGGGTGCCAGGTTCAGTCTGTTTCAAAGCTCAGTGATGTTTTTTTTGTGTAAGGGGGGGCAGTGTTGCTGTCCTCGGTCTGTCTGGCTGTCATACAGCCAGGCAGGTTTAGCACCCCCGTGGGGGGGGGGGGGCTGCCAGCTCGCCCCTAGACACCAGGCTTGCCGGTCTGCCGCGCTTTGGACCTCTGCAGTTTTTCCCTATTCTCTGTATTTGGAAATGTGACTTCTGCTTACAGTTATGTTTTACTATTTGCTGATCATTTACTGCATTTCCTGGGGGTGGGGTTGTTCTGCGATAATAGACATTGGCCATGTAGCAAATAGCTGTGAGAGGCTCTCCTTTGAAGTTCGGGGGTGGGGAGGCATGCAGGACACGCACCCGACCATCTGTGATTTGCTCTTTCCACTGATCACCACTTAGCGCTCTGATCCCTGTCGCTGGGCTTCGACACCCTAACCCTCCCCCCTGTGGCGGGCCGCGACGCCGCCCGGGAGCCGTTTCGGGAGAGACATGGCCCACGACCCTGCCCGGGAACCCAATAATGCCGCCATGCCTGTGAGACTGACTCAGCGTGGCCCTAACGGCGGCACGCGACAGCCGGGATCGTGACTCCTTTATCCCGCGTCGAGCCGCACGGGCCGCCCGCACACCGCGGCGCCTTTTTCCCGCGTCGAGCCGCACGGGCCGCCCGCACACCGCGGCGCCTCTATCCCGCATCCAGCCGCACGGGCCGCCCGCACACCGCGGCGCCTCTATCCCGCGTCGAGCCGCACGGGCCGCCCGCACACCGCGACGCCTCTATCCCGCATCCAGCCGCACGGGCCGCCCGCACACTGCGGCGCCTCTATCCCGCGTCGAGCCGCACGGGCCGCCCGCACACTGCTCAGCAGATTTCTACCCTCTATTTTGTTTACTTAAATTTCCAGAAGAAAATGTTACTGTGAGTACGGGCTGCCGGGCCTCTGGACAGACCCTGTTTCTGACAGCTGCTTCTGTCCCACTGTCTGCTGGGAGGCTGTTTGTACATAAATAAAGTGTTTAATGGGTCATGGGGAAGTATTTCCATTTTCAGGTTCAGTATTAATGTTCAGGTAAGATCATGAAACTGTGGACCCTAAATCCTGCTTCAGAAATGACTGTATGTTCCCCCCCCCCCATCTCTCCAACAAGGTCAGGGGTCTACATTGTGCATGCCCTGGGATGACGCCCCCTTCAGGACTGACGGGGCTGCGCAGGGGTGTGAGCTCATCTGCATCCTTTCTGCAGAGATAAATATGCATCCCATCACAGTGGCCGCAACAAACTGGCGAATGGGGGCCGTTTGGTTTCCTTTTTATATATTTTCCTGGGACAAGGCTAGAGATGGGGGTCGTACCTGTATATGGCTGTGGGGGGCAGGAGGCCATCCTTTCAGTGTAATATCTGCTCTTCATGCCGCTTCCATTGGCCAGTGCTTTCTAGCATAAAGAGACGCCACCTCTGCGATTGGGGGGGGGCGTTAGCCGGGGCGCTAACAGCACGACTCGCGTCTGATAAAGCTACAAGGCAAACGTGGGGCTGTGACGGGTCCCTACCGTGTCCCCGAGATGGTGACAGCGCCGGGCGTGGGCTGCCTTTCAGATGGGTGTGGAATAAAGGCACAGCTCTTGCTGTCAGGTGGGGGCCTCGCATTCAGTGCCCAGTAACGCAGCGCTGCGATGCTGCCTTAATGAGCTGCGTGCTGGGCTGACGGCAGCACCGCACCCCTCTGTTCACGCTTGGCCGGATGCTTGCGGACGTTACACACGAGTGGGACACTCCAGACGGCAAAACCGCCAAACTTTGAGGCGACTTTCAGCTGCCTGGCGCAACCTCGGCACTTTGAAATGAAAGATTGATGGCACGCCTTATTAATATTTATTATTTAAATAATAGGATAAACCCGAAACCGCGGGAAAATAGCATGCCGTCTCTAAAGCAATTCACGGCGCATGTATAATTCAGAGAAGATCGTAATAGGGCTGTTGTGGCTGCATTCATGGGCAGATAAGCTGGCGGTTGGCGTTTGTGGACTCACGGCCGCCTGGCGCTAGACTCGAGGAACCCACACCTGGGCCTTCTTACAGAGACGCCCCCCCTCCCCTCCCCTCCCCGCCCCGCCCCACCCCCAGAACATCAGCCAACAGACGCTTCATAATTACCCAGGCTGTAACATTAACACAGGACACACACGGAGGGCAAACGCTTTCCCTTATCATCTCGATAATGTAACACGCTCTCTCATAATTTTTCTAATTTAATTACATTATTTAAATAAATGGAGATAGGAGGTCAGGGCTACCTTTTTGGCTCGTATTTCCCCAGCTCCTCTCAAGGTGGCTGCCAAAATACCCCTTTTTAATGAATATTTCCTGTTCTTCTTGGGGGCTCTTTTGTTCTGGGTATTAATGAAGGGTGACGGTCTGTGCCAGTTCCTCCCGTACAAATACCCTTGGGGCCGCTATGATGATGATTCCATTGCCCCCCCCCCCCCCCCCCAACCCCCTTATACAGTCACTCTCCATTTCCCTTGTTCCTGGACATGTAATATTCACACCCATATGTAGATCATGTGATGCTAGATCATACAGATGAATAATACTGCCCCCCCACCCTGACTACTTAAGACCCTCATGAGTCAGTTGATGCTGCAGCCGATGCCCCCCCCAGCGCCACGGTGTCACCCGTGACATCATGCTCGATCTCGGCCCGAGAGCGGTTGACGGGGCCGCGGAGTGCGCTTCCCATAAAACGTTAACGTGGAGGAGGAGTTTAATTCTGCTCCGGTGAGACCACAGAAGGGGCCAGAGTACATCACAAAAGGCCACTTCTGTGAGCCAGATGACAAAAAGATGGTGACAAAGGATGTCACTCCCCCCAACACTCCTCTGGCAAGTGTCGGCTCTCGAGGAACTCCTGTGGAGGGTTTTAACTAAAGCCCGTGCTCAGGTGTCCTGTCCTGTCCTGTCCTCACTCGTTGGGGACAAATCTGTGGGTGTTTGCAGAGGCGCCCAAGCGGAGAGGCTCAGCTGGTATCAAGGGCGATCGCAGTCCACGGGCACTAGGGCGCAGCGCTGAGCAGAAAGCTGACGCCATCAGCACCTCTCTCCCTGGGGCCGTCCCTCACGCTTTCACACCAAGCACTTTTCTCCCAGAGATTTGCGTTCGCATTTTAAAATTTATCTGCCGACGGGAACGGAAGCAGGACAGCGGTGTCTCGTCTCGCCGCCGCCTCCCGTTGTTTGGAATCTGTTAGCGCGGCCGTTACACTGCGGTCGTTTGGGGTGCCGACACTTAAAGGTGAAGGAGCCTTTTCCAGCTTCATGTAAAAGGTCCCTGAAGGGTGTCATGAAAAAGCCTGGGCTTTCTGGACATTTCTGTGCCGTGCTGTTATGTTAGAGAAGCGAGTAAACATCCATTTCTAGTTATACAGGGTCATCTTATTAGGTTTCATGCTCCATAAACAGGGCGAGTGGCCCTCGGAATGCCGACTGGATACAGACAGCGGTAATACTCACTTTGCTTTTGAAAACGGAAAAGCCTCGTGCTCACAGAAGCATCCAGCCCGTTGTATGTGCCACTAAAACTTCCTAATGGTGTTTACACAACCTGTTCTGGGCTTTCATCTCCACTGTCACCCAGCCGGGGGAAACGCGGACCGACACTTTGGGCACGAAAACCAGCCATGGGGTGGTGGTGGTGGTGGTGGGAGGGGGGGGGGTACACCTTTGGATTGAAGAAGCACGGCTACAGTTGTGTTTTTATCCTCTTATATAAATATATAATGCACCATAATTATTTTGACAGCGTTCAGCATTACCCTTTTGGCATGTAAGAGGGAAAAATGATTTTGCGATTTAATGAGGGCGCATTCTGAAGTAAGAATACTATTAGGTTGATTATGTTTAAATAGTCCTGTGACGTTTGTCTGTGGCAAACAATCGCTGTGTAATTAACCTTCACTCCTAAGTTATGCAAGGGCCTTTAGTCATTAATCAAAAACATCAGATGTTGTTGCCTGCATGATTAACATTATGCAAATTCGCAGCCAAGGTAAAATCTGAGCGAACCAGGGTGAGTCCACAATTATTTTGCCAATTTAGGCTCCCTGCTCATTTTCCCCTTCAGGTTGCCTCACATTAAAATCCCAGTCATGAAGTACACTTTTTTTAAAGAAGAAAAACTTCATCAGAAGTTGAATTTGTTAACACGGCCCCTTGGCAGCTCTTCGAGAGTCACAGGTTCCTGCCAGACCAAGTGCAATGTGATGCTTCAGATGTACCGGAACGTCGACAGTGAAGACTAATGCCTTTAATTCATTAGGGGACGAAGCGTGATTTATGTTATATCCTCTAGAATTTTGTGAGAGCGATTGATGAGAGGTTTCATTCAGTATCTTCATAAAAGTACAATTAATTGCATCATCCCAAATTAAACTAGAGAATAAAAGAATTGAAGTAATTTAGCTGGGCACCCTGTGAGGGTTTATTGTGGAATACCGTGTAATTCTGCTGGTTTATGAGAGAAGCTGTTTGCAGGCACCTTATGGGTTAGGGGGTGGGGAGGGAGATGGTTGGGGACGAGCTATGGCTGGGAGTCGGATGAGTAGGGCTGTCAGTCGCCGGGGGGGGGGGGGGGGGGGCAGCCGCCAGTTAACCGTTTCCCTGAGGTGGCAGATTTTGGCTATAGAACCGTCATTCTTATCATGTGCTCTTTCTAAAGTACAACTCTTAGTGACTAAAAGGAAGCCAACTCAGGCATGAGAACAAACATTTAATAGCTATAAAATTGATGCAATCCCAGCAGGTTGTCCGTGCGCATTACAGCAAGCAGCCATCGGGTTCGTGCGAGTTCTGCTTGATTTAGTACAAGATCACTGGAGCTTGTCAGTCGCTGTCGGTGTTCAGCGACCCTCCGGACAGGCGGCTGTTTGCTTGGCTCTTTTGTGTTCCCTGGAACTCGGGTACGATGCTTTGGTGCCCGGAGTGGGTTCTCCAGTGTGAGGGGTTTGTTGTTGCCCGAAATCCAGTAACCTGACCAAACTGAAGGTGTATATGAAGGTGTATATTGTATATGTGAGGGAGCATGCATAACAGTCCCTGTTAGTGATGTAGACCGTGTTGGATTTGCTGAGATTAAGGATTGTTTGCAGCTATTATTTCCGTAAAGCAGCGATTACTTTGCCATGCTCCCTGTTGGCCACACCCTCAACTGAATGATGCCACGCCCCCATTCTGTTTCTAGTTCGGCCGTCCAATCAGACGCAAGCCTGCCATCTGTGTGTGGAGCTCTTCTGCTGAGCCATGTGGTTTGGGACTGGCTCCACCCGGCGCCCCCTGCAGGCCTCTCGCACAGCCGGGTCCTTCCGGTGTGGTGCTCACCTCAGGTGTAATGTGATCCCGCCTGTTTTTATCTCCCGGCCTTCCCTGTCGCCAGACGCCTCCATATCCGAAATCCCAGTTTATTTTAGACCGTCTGGGAATGTGCAGGGAGCAGAATGAGTCGTGTGCATCGGTCAGCCGGACCACAGCGCTCCAGAAAGCTTGCGTGGCTGTGAGGATCTATCCGCAGAGCCGAGAACAGAAAGTGCAATCCGCTTGCATTGACTAATACGTAAACATGGGGTAGCCTTTGGCACCCAGAGGACGTACTCCACCCTTACTCTGCCATGTTCCTCAACTGATTGCTCGACATTTTAAAAAGCTGCGCCCTGCAGTGGCTGGCAGTCTGCAGGTGTCCCCACGGGGGTGACGCCCACGGTTACGGGTGCCGTGGTCATGCTGGCTGCTGTGGGAGCGGGGGCCGGTCTGAGCTGGTGATTAGAGTGGCATCATGGGGTGTGTTGACATGGCAGTGGGAGGAGAGTGATAACAGAGTAGAAATCAGGGTGACTTTCAGGCTGGCTGGGTGCTGCCCTCCCTCATCCCGCCCCCCCCCCCCCCCTTCTGCATGTCACCCCCTCACCTTCCTTGGGGGCGCCCCCCCCACGCCGTGATCAGCATGCGGTGTGATCTTCGCCCGTCCCCCGTTTGGTCGTTTTTAATGAGAGCCGACGCCTCCCCCATCAGCGCCCCCGCTCCTCCGCGGCTCGCTAATTGACAGCGGTCGGTACACGGGGGACAGCCGCGTATTCCCTCCCACGCCTCCACGGCGAGTTGGCTGACAGGCTTCCGGCTGCTTCTCTCAGAAACCGGGCCCTCCTCTTGCATGCCGGATACGCAGAGAACGCTGTAAACCTCCTGGTGATCCCTGGTGATCCCTGGTGATCCCTGGCCGCACGCTTCTCGGCAGCGTGTTTTGTCCGGACGACTTTGCTCTCGCCCCATGTGTTGTTTCCGTGGCAATACATACCCAGCTGAAGCTGTAGTGTTTCCTACAGCCCAAAGCGACTCTTTGAACCTCAGACAGGCTGATTGACACACCCCCAGCTCACATGGGGAAGGTGTCCTGCGCCCGTCCTGCAGCATTAGCGCGGGTACTGGCTCTATTCGAGCTGACATCCAGTGCTCTGAGAAAAAGGTTAAATGAGCTCAACGAGGAAAGTAATTAATTCAATTACGTGATTTAAATGTTGAGGGAGAGTGTGAGCCAGTCCATACACTCCAAAATTTGGGACCTTTAATTGGTCGGTTTATCTCCCTCGGTGGTTCTCATCCAGGCCATGTAGCCACTCTGCATACAGACTGTTTGCTCTGACTGAGCACTTAACTAATCACATTTTATTAAGCTAGCAGTTCACATTCTTTACATAATATTGAGTCTCCGTTGACTTTCCTGATTTACTTTATCATTTTTACATTAAAATGAACAATAAAATGTCCATCAATACTCTGCAGTATTTTTGCTTCCGAGATGTTCAGTCAGTCAAATTGATCCATTTTAAACCACGCGCTTCCGACTCCCCTTCAGGGTCATTAATCAGCTTCAGACATCTCCCTCAGCTTCGAAGTGATAAATTAGCTTGCATTGAGTCCTGAGAGCATTTCTGCTCCACTAGCCAGCTGAAGGGGTTTGACACCATGACAGAGTGACACTTGCCATCCCTTTGCCATCCACATTTTGTTTCTAATCAGCAGAAAAGGGTAAACTTGTCCCAACCTTGAGTGTGGAGACAGCAAGGGACACCAGCTATCTGGGTTAATGGGGGGCAGAGGTCAAAGGGCGAGCTTGTGCGTCTCCCATTTATTCATGCAGGGAAAGGTTACTAGGGTGGAGTTACGGGCCCATAAAGCCACAGCAGCGCCACAGAATGTCAGGACCCGTGATTGGTGTCCCTGGCTGGCCCGAAAGCCTCATTAGAGCACTAGCCATGTTTACATGTTGTGTTTTGGTGTGGAAGCGAAGGGTGAGCCGCCGTCTGCACACTGCACGCACGTCCTCCCCCACCCCATACGCAGCAAGGAATTTACTTTGGGTCCTTTATTTGTCAGTCAGTCTGAAAAGTTGGCATTTGGATCTGCGATGAATAATTCATGGTAGGAAAACAAAGGCAGGGGAAGCGATCGTGTATATCTAACAAGAGGACCCCGGCGATGCTGGCGAGGCGTCCGAGTGAAAATGGGGGGGGCGGCTCAGCGACAGGCCGCGTCGTTTACTCTGCATTCCAAATCGGCCCCCCTCCCGCCTCGGCGAGGCTCTCAGCACCGCCAATTTACAGCCACTGGGCCGTGTGTGTTTTTCAAACGCATCGTTGAGCCGGATGTCATCTGAGGCGTCACCAGAGTGACGGCATCCGTTCACGTGTGAGGGACCCGGAGCCGGTGCTCAGGGGTGTAATTAGCAGGAGACGCGAGGGATGGTTTAAATGTATTATGAAATGTTTGAGATGTAATTAATAAACGCAGGAAGGAGTCTCAGTGGGAGACTGGCAGCTGTCAGCGGTGACATGTTCCAGATTCGCATCGCTGCGTAAATGTGGACAGCGTAAGCCAGACACCGGTGGGGGAGGGGGGTGCATTTTGAAAGGGCTGGCTGAAGGCTGCAGGGGGAAGCTTTGTGGAGATGGAAAATCAGGAGCTACAGGCGGCTGCTTTTCATCTCTACGCTTAAAGTGTGTATTTGCGCGGCATCGGACGGAGCTGGTCACGCTTAACCTGCTTCATCTTCCTTTATTCGGTTTGGCAAATCTTCTGTGTGAGAGAGATGTACGGTTTGATCAAATCTGTACAGACAGAGCCTATTCATCTCACCTGAACTCACAAGTGACGGGGTGACCTTGCTGACTGGTCGGGGTTGCATCCAGCGTTGACCTCTGACTGGCAGGGATCATGCAGTTATTGACTGGAGGCTTCACTGCGCGGCCCAGTGGGCCGCTGATCCGCCAGATGCCCTCAGGTCAGCGCCGGTGTTTTGCATTTATCGATCATCAGTCCTTAAATGGCGCTTCATCATGATGCCATATGAGCATGTGTGTGACGTCGCCGGTCTGCACTCGTACAATCACTGCGTATTTGCATATCTGTGCAGGCTGTCATTGGCTGCGGGCTGTTATTACCTTTTAATTGGCGGTGGATTCCCAAGTGCTCCCTGTTTTCTGATGCTCTGAAGTAGGGCAGTAAAAGCAGGTGTTTAAGGCGCCATCTCCTCCTCAGTGACAGATCATCAGGCTCTCCCACGGCTATGGAAACTCCACCGACCAGGAAAACATCTTAATAACTAGTTACCTGCACGCGGTCCTCAGAGTCAGACACATTCTGTTTTTGACATGTGGGGAATCCGGCCCAGATTCCCCTCCAGTCCACCTGCTGCAGCAGCCAGGTGGCGCCATGGCTGGGGTTGCATGGTACCATCCGAGTGTCTCTTGGTGATGATGCATGTCCCTCAATCTCCATTCATCTCCCTCTGTCTCTCCATCTCCCTCCATCCATCTCCCTCTGTCTGTCTTCCTTTGTTTCCCTCTGTCTTCCTGTCTCCCTCCACCTCCTTCTGTCTGTCCATCTCCCTCCATTTGTCTCCCTCTGTCTCTCCATCTCCCTCCATCCGTCTCCCTCCATCTCTCCGTCTCCCTCTGTCTCTCCATCTCCCTGCATCTCCCTCTGTCTGTCTTCCTTTGTTTCCCTCTGTCTCCATCTCCTTCCTCTACCGCCTCTGTCTCTCCATCTCCCTCCTGCTCCCTCTGTCTCCCGCCGCCTCCCTCTCTTTGTCTATCCCCCTCCGTCAGTCTGTTCCTCCTTGTCTCCCTCTACCTACCTCCACCTCCCACTGCACTGAACAGGTCACCAGTCACACACATGAATAATACAGTATAGTCTTCTTAAGGACACTGACCAGGGTGGGGGCCACATCAGGAAATCCTTTGATCTCTTGGGCACCCCTGGATGGACCAGCTTCACCCCTCTGGTGATTTTTTCCCTCATTTTGCCCCCACACGCCCCCAGGCAGACATGCTGACGCCTCGCCTGTCCTTCACCTGTCTTGGGTCCCGCCTCCTGGTTCAGGTGCAGCGAGGCGTGACACCTTCTCGCATGATGGGCTCCCTGGCCGACGCCCCTCAGCCTGCTGTCAGCCTGTGATTTGTCCATTGATCTGCATAAAGTAACTGTTTGTCTTGTTCTTATAAAGTGTAACTAGCCAACCCCCCCACCAGGCTCCTCACGAATAGCCGCTCATCCCAGGCAGTTCCCGGCATTTTTTTTTTTGGGCCTACAGAGCCATTCCAGGGTTTATTTTTTCCTCCCCCTCGACCAATCACTTCTTATGAAATGTGTGATGAGCGTGACGACAGGTGGAAACAAACCCTGCTGCCAGCCCCCCCCCCCCCCCCGACGGGCCTCTGCAGGACCCTGAGGTGGGAGACGCATCATGTTTCGGGTCATTGGGCCAAAGGGGGTTTATTCTATGTGTCACACTGTAGTAGTCTGTGTCCATCACCAATGAAGTTAAAGCGCTTCGGATATGGACCCGAGGAATTAATTTGTTTTACCTGAGACGGTCAATGCAGGCAGCTTCAGTGCATCTGAATAGAGGGTGCAGAGGAAGAGGGTGGCCTGTGAAAATGGCAGATGTTTGTCTTCTGGTGCTGGAGCTGGGGAATCAGAGCGGGGGGGCGGCTTTTTCCACCATCCCGAGCTTCACAAGTTCCCCCCTCCCTGGAACAGGGAAGGTGAGCTGGGCTGCCGGAATGAGATGCCTTAGACATTCACTGCTTAGCTGCCCCTGCCCCCCATTCCTCCCCCCCGACCCCCCCATGGGTGTTACTGTTGTGCCCCAGTCTGGATTCTGTGCCGCATTCGGCGGTGACCCAGACTGCCACAGGCTCAGTGAGTGTAATCTGTCTGTGACTGACACTTTGTCCATGACATTTCCAGAACATTCTGGAGAGAGTCCCTGCGGCATGCGCTTCTGGACTTCATTAAACAGTTCAAATGCACCCCACACACGAAACAGATAATCCCAACTTCCTCAAGTGAGATTACCTAAAGGGGACTACTAGTTATTCCCTTTAAACTGGAAGCTTTTGGCAAAGGATAATATCTACCGTGGATATGAGATTAAGGTTTTAATGTCACAGTTTCAAAGCCTTTTAACAGCATCTTTACATCATGGCTGTAAACTGTCGTCAGAATTAGATTACTGAAACTGTCACAGATGCTGCAAACTACTTTGCCATTTATTTATGTGTCTTATCATGTATCGTCCATCTGTCCATCCTGCCTATGCTGATCAGCGTTTTGGTGGGTGGGGCCTGGAGTCTGGGCTGCATACCACGCAGTGCCGGTCCATTGCAGTGCGTGCCTCATATTACGATCACGTTCGTGTTCACTTATGATCGTGTTCTTGACAATTCCCAAGGAGCGGGAATGTGAAATGACTATGAAGGGGCCTTAATGAATATCCAATCAAGAACAATTTCTTTTGATGAATACAAACCACTTAAAATGTGTAATTAATCAGAGACTTGTCAGAGCGAGCACCAATATGCCCCATGTTCCTGTAAGCCGGTGTAGGTTGGTAATGCCATATAGGCTGATTAGGTGAACATTGTTCTTACAAGTAAGACACTTCATTATATGCTTAATGCAAAACAAAATCCTCTTTTATCTTAAGCATTGTTCTATCTTTCCAGCATGGGGCACAAAAAAGCCACTAATTATGCAAATCAGACTGCCCCGAGTTTCCTGTGCGCTCATAAGAATGGCACGCATGTAGTCTAAGCCACCTGGTTCATTAACGTTGCGTGTGACGTGTCACATGTGTGTCGGCTCCTGGTTTGCGCGTGTTCTGGCGAACTTTGAGCTTATTACTTTCCCGAGGGAACCTTCAGCTTTCTGTGACAGTTGAGCCGTTGCCCAGGTTCTAGAGGAATCGCATTCTCTATAACATTCCGTGGTCTGCTTTCTCGTAATCCGGAGCCCCAGAGGTCTGGTGCCTTAATAAATTACTTTTCCAAGTTACCCGGACACATGAAAGGAGGTATCCGGGTGACATTAAGGAGTCTTTTTATTTCCCAGGCTGAGCTGGCTGCTTTTCCCCTCCTCACGCTGCTCTCTGGAGACAGAGACTAATTTGTTCAGAAACCCCCATCGATAAGGTCAGAGACTTGGGGTGGCACTGGGACAGTGTGTAAACCTCTATTCCAGGTAGCCTTCCGAGGCATAGAGCCATACCAGCTGGGGCCCGGTGACCTGCCTCCTCGTTTCCTGATGATCATGGTGTTTGAAGCTCCCGCTGTCCACCCAATGGAAAACATTGTCCACAGAGGAACCTGAGAAATCACAGGCAGAGCCAGCACCTTAAGGAAAGTAGACACAGATCTATAAAGACTAATCTCCGTGATATTAATCTGTCAGAAAGGCTTAGGAGGTGTACAATGCCGGCAGATACACGGTCAGTGGAGCTGTGCGTTCACTCAGTCCCTTCATTTTGCCTCCTGTATTGGAGCTGGCTTGTCTTTATAGGATGGCACATCTGGATGTATCTCCGCATGCTGATGGACTTCCGCTTCTCCTTTATTCCCACCTTGCCCCTTACTTGGCTCCAGTCAACACAATGTTTATCATCAGCTCTCCAATCCTGTAGCAGGCAGGCTTGGGCAGATAGGATCTTCCTGCAGTTTTGTCAGCTGTATCATTAACTGCTTGGTGGTCCTGCAAAATGGTTTGGGGTGTGTGTGTGTGTGTGTGTGTGTGCGCGAGCGTGTCTGTGTGTGTGTGTGTGCACGCCTCTGTGTTTGTGTTGTGACCATGTGGGTGGGTGGGTTTGTAAAGAGTGTGACCCAAGTCGCCATTGACAACAATTGCTTTGAGCTGAAAACCATTAAAACCTTGATGGCGTTGGGTTCCATCATCGCCATGGCCGCAGTGCCCTGGGCATGGGATGATTAATATACACCATGCCCTTCATTCCCACGGCCTACTTGACAACAGTATAGCCTGCAACAAAACATACATTTTCTGGTGCAAGTTTCCAGGCTGTTTCATTCAATTGTGGTGCTGTCTCCAGGGTTAACAAGCATATTTATTTTGTATAAATTGATCCTGTCATAATTTCACTGGGAAAATTTGCAGGAGGCTTTTGTGAGGATATTTTTGAATTATGAGTAATTGCATCGATGCAGTGCTGAAATCTGGGGACAGACCGTGGAGCCGGGTGTGTTAATTGTGCTGGTTGTGCACAGCGCAGAAGGTGGGAGGAGTTTTCTGTGTGTGGTTTCCTGCTTTAATGCAGCCCGTTAGCGGCGGCCTTGCAAACAGGAGCTCACCTTTTGGTTTTATCTGTGTACCATGAAGGAAAAAAAGCATCTGTAACACACTGTGATCTGCAGTCAGCCTGTCACTTTGGTTAGTTTTTGTGGATATGAAATCACAAATGCAATACAGCTTAAGTTTTCCCTGAATTTGAAACCCAATTCCTTGAAGACATGAAATAGGTTTTACATCCCTTCCGAATGGATTTTAATTTGTGTTGAGTTCGGCCCTTCCTTCGAGTGAACTGTAAACACCGGTATATTTCATCACATGATCTCTTGGGTCTCAGGAACTTCAGGTCCATTGTATGCTTGACCTAGACCAGTTATTTCACTAGTATTATTTATCTGTGCCCATCGTTTGCCTGTGCTTAATGACTAAGTGGAATAGTGAAAATGAAAGGCTATAAACTAAAATTGGCTTTTTCCTTTAAATAGTCATGGGATACCCTCATTGTTGGGGAAGAGCATGAGCATAGCACCTCCTCATTGTGACGCGTGTGAGGCAAAGTGTCTGTTTACATTCCCCGATTCCCATCGAGTAATCAATTACGGAGGCAGGCAGCCTGCGAGTCCAGATGGCGAATGCTTGGCTTGAGTTTTCACTGCTGTCCCCCGGCCACAGAACACATGTTGAAGAATTCCTTCCGGCTGCCAAGCCTCTCGCCGTCCACCGGTCCACCCCCAGTGCAGAACTACTTTCCCAGCATGCTTGGCATGACATCACTTCCTGGCAAGCGGCCCCACGTGCTGGGCTTAGCCCCGGGGGTCGTTCTAAATGATATCCCATTCCTAGAGGAAGCATAGGAGCGGAGATCTGCTGCTAAAGGGAGCTCGCGTCAGACTTCCTGTCTCTCTTCCTGTCCTGGCCGTCACTAGCTGTTAGCCCGGAAATCACAGTCCTCATTTCATCCCTCTGCATTTGCCTGTAATGAGGACGCTGGAGGCAAATTCATCAGCTTCCAGGTCTGAAGGGAGCCGCACCTCCCTGCTATCGATCTGTCTAATAGCCTTAGCAGACAGTGCTGCCCCTCCCTGGACTGGCTAAGCCCCGTGCACCTGCCATGCATTTGCAGTGCTCAGCTCACTGCGCTCAGCCAACTGACTCCCTGCACTCCAGTATTCTGAAACCAACCTTGCTTTCCTCTATTTTTCTTTTTTTAAGGAATGTGTATTTTTTTATTTTTTATGTTTTCCTTCCTGAAAGTTGAGCTTTGTTGAAAACGGTAAATCAATTAGTGACAAATTGCAGCGGATTTGGAGGAAATAAATCTACAATTATTTAATAATTTAATAATGGCCTACTGTGTCCGCCTTGCCGCTATCTTGATGCCGTAATGGGAGCAGATGGGCATCACACGGCCTTTCAGCTTGTGTAGGGCTTGGTGTTGAGTTTGCGCGTGTCATAGTCTGAGATTCTGTGTTTTGCTCAAGCACTGAAGGGCCTGTATGTCTTTTTGGGTTTGTGTGTGTGGCTTCTTAGGGTGACTGTGCGTTCAGGTTATACCAAGAACCTAGATCTTGGTCATCCTCACTATTTGCATCTTCCAGCCTTGACCACTTGGAGAGAAATTTCACTACACATTTGACGATTGTTACGGTTCTGCTGCAGTTGTATCGTGGACATCCTTGTCTTTAGAACCCTCCGAACAGCAGGGACTGGGTAGCATGGTCACGGTCCTCGCTTGCCCGGTGAGGTCACCCTGGCCCTGAGTGGTCGCCTCGCCCTGAGGCTTAACAATGGCTAATCTCTGCTCTCGATCACTGCAGCGGTCCCCTAATTAACTACAACCAGCCAGTCTCCTGACCTGGACAGCAGGCTGGGCTCCATTTGCTGGCGTTAAGCAGGAGCTCGGCAAGGATGCATGGAGTGGCAAAGGAAGACATCTGCCAGTCACATGTGTGCCAGGGGCACCTCCAGGCCTTTGCTCAAGGGGGGCTCACAGGTGGGTGGGCGGTGAAAATGACATGGAAATAGTAAAGAATGAGCCCCCCCTTTCCAGACACATACACACAGACATCCAAAATTAATCACCTTTCTATCGCCCCCCCCCCCCCTCTCTCTCTTTTGTTGGGGTCGTCGTGACTTGCCAGAACAAGGAGAGAGACATGCCTGTGTTTTCCTCTGTATCTGAGGGATACAGAAGAATCCTTGTAATGCATGCCTCTTGTATTTCTGATTTTGGATGCAGCTGCCTCCGTTGCCTCGCATTACCCGCTGGGCCTCTGCGAGCTGGGGGAGGGGCACTGGCTGCATCAGACTGCTCGTCTCCAGTGAGCCGCCAGCCTCGGTTTCCTCCGCGTCACTCGCATATGTATGTGCTTTCAGGCTCCTTTACGCTGTTTGTCTCTGTGGACCCACCATGTCACCACGGTCATTTCTGATTCAACTTTTTCCCTGCTGTTGCTGGGATGTACGTTTCCTGACGGACAGAGGCCTTGTTAGCAGAGATTACAGTATACTCCCCCTGGCCATCGTGTAGCCGGCACCATCAGACCAGAAGACTGACAACCAGCGGTCCTGCCGTGATGTGTGTGTGTGTGGGGGGGGGGGGGGGGCGGAGTCAGAAACAAGCTTCCACACGGAGCTCTGATTCATCATCAGTCAGGAGGGGCCGCAGGTGATCGTCATTCCCTCAGCGATGGACATGTTAACTCTGGGGGAGGAAATGAAGAGGGATGAAGTCTATAGGCGCCCATATGCAATAGCTGCCATGCAATCAGGAGATTATATATAGGTATATATAACTTTAACGTATCTTGGGACGTAAGCCAAAATTCCGGTACTGGTAAATGATGTGTTGAATCCGGAAGAAATGGGCAGGGATAAAGATCTGAGTGACATGGTGGTGGTCATAATGCTTTGGATCTTCAGTTGTTTCTATGTATGTGTATATTATAAACATACTGTTTATAAAATCTGGTATATAATCCAGTGTATGTGGTTAGGTACTCTGTGTATATCGTACGGTTTATAATCCAGTGTACATGGTTAGGTTCTCTGTGTATATCATATGGTATATAATATAGTGTATGTGGTTAGGTTCTCTGTGTATATCATATGGTATATAATATAGTGTACGTGGTTCGGTTCTCTGTATATCTCATATGGTTTACAATCCAGTGTACGTGGTTAGGTTCTCTGTGAAAATCCTATGGTATATAATATAGTGTACGTGGTTAGGTTTTCTGTGTATCTCATATGGTTTATAATCCAGTGTACGTGGTTAGGTTCTCTGTGTATCTCATATGGTTTATAATCCAGTGTACGTGGTTCGGTTCTCTGTGGATATCATGTGGTATATAATCTGGTATACAACTGAAAGGAAACTGTTGTGTGGACATATTCCTCTCACAGAGGGTGTGATAATTGCGGATCAGGAGCCCTAACAAGCTGTCTGTTGTTTCCCAGTCTTCTGAAATGCAGCAGATCTTTTCCCTCACCCACCTGAAGGGTTACTTCAGTGTTCAGTTAATTTTGGAGCTCTACTCTGGCAGAATGGACGTCTCGCTCGACTCGATGAATTTAACTTTCACTTTAATTAGATTGGCCGGAATGCTTCTCGCCGGGCTCCTTCCCCTAATCCCCAAAGTTATTGTTCCATGCTGCTGGACCTGGCTGAGGTTAGCAGGCTGCTCGCTTCTTAAATTAATGAAATTCCCCCATCTTCTAATCCCTGTCTTCTCCCGTCGCTTTGTTGCATAAATCTATTTAATGCCCTGCGTTTCACTTTAAGGCGGCTTTCCGTTCGGCCGGAGAGGTTCAGAACCTTGACATGCTATAAATCTCACAGTCAAACACTCCAGTTTCACACGATGAGGGGTGAGGCGGGGGGGGGGGGTCTCAATGACGGGTGACCTCTCTTGCCAGCATCATTCGGACACCCTCTGTCACTTCAGATCTGCTCAGTCAAACCCCCCCCCCCAATTCTGGACGACAGTCCTGTATGAGTCTTAGAATTGGTTAGTTTTCAAGATCAACCATGTGACCGCCACACACACACACGTGTGCACACATATAAGCACACCACCGTCTCCCCCAAGGTCTGTTTCATGACCAAATGGAACGTGCTGATGTCCAATCTATTTCCTATCTATGGGGGGGGGGGGGGATAGCTTCCTTCATGGGAAGCAACACACTCAAGTCTTAAAAAAGCTTCTTGTGTAACAATTGAGGAATTAGACAAAGGAACATGGTCCCCAACAAGCACAGAAGATGAGGTTCCCCCCCCCCCTCCGGTTCCTGAGGCACATTCCTCATGTGTGGGTTCAGCATGACGTGAGTTTTTCTTGTTCATTAGCATCTCCCGGCTGAAAACTATTTATGGTTTAATTTATTGAAAAATAAAAGGAAAGTTGCTTTTATTAAAAAAAACAAAAAAAAAACAAAAAAAACCCCACACACAACATGGAACGCAGAGAAACCCAAATAGCAGACACCCGGACCCACAGACACATAAAGTCAAATTCTTATTTCATGCAGCATATTTCCTTGTGGCGGGATCGAGCTCCTGGTTTCAGAGAGCGCTCCTATGAATACGGTCGGGCTGTGAAAGCGATAGACTGTCACACATCTGGCGCCGAGGGAGTGAGGGACCCGTCCCATTCCAAAATGCAGTGCCGTTCCATTGTAATCCCTTTAAAATCCTTATCCATAAAATCCCATCTCGCCAGACCGCAGGGCTGCGTCGCATCGTGTAACCGCGTGGAATAAAGTGTAGTATTGTGCTCTTAATCCACTCCCGCCTCCCTCGTCTTACCAAATGTGGTGATTCTCCCTCCTCTGTGCTCGTTTTTGAATAAAAAAAAAAAAAATCACGTTCTCAAACATTTTTTCATTAGTATAGGTACCTCGGTAACATGACAAGCTTTGATACTTAGAGTTATTGAAGTATGATAGTGAAAATAATTGCAATAAGAACCAGCATGGTACTATGATCTTTGGTGTCTGAATGCTCAACCTGAAATTTTTATAGATTTAAATCTGACACGTATTTTTAAGGATCAGGGACAATGGTTTGACCTTGTAGCTGTAAATCTGGTTTGCTAATTGTTGCCAAGGTCACAACTCCCACATTCCAAGTGGGATCTTCCCTGACCAGACTTAGTCTGAAATTTAATCGCCGGTTTGACTCACCCGTATCTCTGTTTTACAACCCCTGAGCTGATTATGATTCTAAAGTCACCTCGGGCACAGAGATTATAATTCGTGTCTGACATGTGGATTATTTCTAAAAGCCCCTGTGCTGTTGAACCTTCATTTTGTTGGTCTTATCTCACTGTCCCTTCACTCACCGTGCATTTTGGATTTTTCAACCCATCCCCCAATGGCAGGTGAATCACTGCAGGTAACTTCATTGTATGATGAGGACAAATGAGTGTGGGTCCCTCAAGACCCTGGAGTAGCTTCTCCTAAACCTTCTGAGGAGCAGAATGGTCCAGGGTTGGCCAGCACAGATGGTTCCTGTGAGCCGTCGACAGTGTTTGTACACTGAGTGAGTGATTCCCCTATTTGTGCTCCAGCTCTGATATTGTTCCTTTGTGACGCTCCGTGTGCACTCGAGCGAGCTCTGTTGGCTGTAAACATTTTTAACAAGGCTCATAATCCAGCTAGGATGTTTACACAAGCAGTGTTTTGTCAAAGCTCTGTGACGTCAGTTGGGTTAACTTGAGTCCACCATGGACGATCGTTTGTTCGAATCTCGCATTTCCGCAATGCTCCATTTGACCCCGATTGTGTCGATGGGGGACGGTGGGGGGGCTGGAAAAACGCACTCAAAATGCAGTTTCTACTGTTCTGCGCATAAGCGATTATTTTCTCTCCATTTCACAATGGATCGCACGGCAGCCTGCTGGTCCCTAGTGCCCGCCGCCTTAGGTAAAACTCAGTACGCTGATGTAACTGGAGCCTCGGGCTGGAGTGACTCTGAAGGGCATCTCTGAATGCTTCAGCACCACTCCCTCGTAATTCCCTCTGTCCTCACCCGCTCTGTCTCGTCGATTTCTACCTCGGCCCACTGGGAGCTCTGATTGGCCAGCTGTCCACAGCACAGTAAGTAAGTTTCCGGATTTGCAGTCCTTTAAAACTGGCCTCTCCAGGCTCTGTTACTGTCAGGTCTGTTGGACATTGCCTTTAATTAAGGTTTCAGCAATAGATCCAAGGTGTGTAACAGTAAATCGTACTGTCTGGGGTTTCTTCACGGGTTAAGTAAGAAAAATGGGTTATCGACGGAGCTAGACGCCATCAGCTACGTTTGCTTGTGGATTTTTTTTATGGTGACCTTGGAGTTGGTCTTTGGCTTCCGCTGTCAACAAAATGGTCAAAGGATGTTCAACCCCTGCTGAACAGGTGCAGATATGGCAAAGAGACTTATAGCTTGAGGGTCATGCAGGCAGAGGCTGCTCACCCCACGAGATTCGGTCCTGAGCACCGGATGCTGCCATGTATTCCCGGCGTCGTCCTGACCACTTCCGCGGAGCAGATCGGGCGAGGATTCCATGGTTCAGCGGCTCATCACAGCCCGTTACCACTGGAATGAGTCCACCTGCACAAGGTGCCTTGTGTAACAATTTGCACCCTGTGCTGCTTGCATAATGCGAGCCCCCGCTTTGAAGCACGCACTGCACGGCAAGCTGCAGCCACACCGCACTTCCAGGCCGCATATTCACTGCCTCGTCAACTCTCAGCTCAGTCACTGGAGTCTGAAGTCTCGAATGGCTTCCTGACAGCTGTCAATCAGTTGGGGTCTCGATACTGCCACACCCAGCAGTCTTGATAGGCTAAGACAGGTGATGGGTGGGGTTACCATATATCAATGTCTTAGTTTGTCCATATGGGAGTGATTAAGTAACCAACAGGAAGTAGGTTGAAGCAGTTGGTGATTGACACAATCCTACCCACCAGGACTTGGAGCCATGCTACATGACAGTAGGGCTAACAGTGGCCTATTGCACAAAGTCAGATGAGGGGAATCTCTCGTTTTGGCCACTTGTCTCGGGTTTTTAGTTATCGGCTTAGCGATAGCCTATCTGCTATCTCGGACTAATTACAGAAGATGCCGATGGGAGGCGGAGAACTGGGGAGGCTTCGTAAATGGATCTTTTCCTGCAGCCTTCCTGACCTTCCCTCTCTCTCGGGCCAGCTCAAACGACCCTGGCTTTAAATGGGATCCCGGTTACTGCAAGTCGAGCAGGGATGGGATCGATGTGGTTTCATCTGCCGGGCCGACTAATGTGGAGCACAGCGATATTCCTCAGCCTGACGACGTCCGACAGAAACGCCCCAGGTGTCCGTCGGACTAACAGTGTTGGGAAGGAGCGTTTTCATTCCCACGCACAGACACTTTCCTTCTGTATTGTACGGGCCCTGCCAGTGACTGCAAGTTTAATGTCGGTATTGATTTCTTACGCCACCCCTTAAAACATCTAAAAGATGTTTCTTGTGTGAGAATATGCTTTGAATGCCTGACGGTGGTACCAACACACACACACACACACACACAAACACAGACACACACTAGGGTTGTTAGCTTAAGTCAGCTGGCTGGCGTGAGATTTTCAATTCAAGTCTGCGCACTCATTTCCATGCATGTAAGAATTTTATTACCTTATAAATAGTCTGCAGGGTTTGCAAACTACCCCAGCGGTTTTGATGAAGCTAATTTTAGGTTTTTAATGAAATAATATAGATTTGCCATAAGACTCCTTGCGTGAGTGTGAGAGTCTGAAAGCGTGAGCGTCACGCCAGATGTGTGAGAGCTGGCAGCCGTAACACACACAAACACACAGACATTTGTATGACACATAACAGTAACGTGGTGACAGAGAGCTCAGTGTCAGCAGTCCCAAATTAACCCTCGAACCTGCAACCCTCCGGGTCCATCTTAGGACACTGCACTCCACAGGATGACATACCTGAAGGACAGGGACTGGGTGCCTCTCTGGTCCACCTCAGGCCTCTCTGCACCCAAATGGAGCTCTTTCAAGCTCCTTCAGGTGTAAAGAGCATGTGCAGATGTCCTTGGACCATGAGCCTCTCTTTAAGTCCAACTTCTGTGGGTTTTTTTTAGACAGAGCGATCGATGGCTCGCCGGAGCCCCAGTCGTATGGACTTACAGGCCGCAGGCCGTCTCCGTGACAAGGTGTAAGGAATCGCAGTCGCTGACGTTTCACATACCGCGAAGTCGATTGATGCGCGGAGCGAGCAGAGCTGGAAATAAAGCCCTTAACAGCCCCCATTAGCTCCCCATTAGCAGCCAAGGGGCCTCGGCTGATTCTTGCACAGGGGGGGGGGGGCGGGTTAGCTCGCGCTCGACTCGCTCGTCGCAGTGATTTTGCTGAGGGAAACTAAAATAACCCGGGCCAGGTAGAGTAACTTGTTAGGAAACCCTTTCGGCTAAACGATTATTTAATATCAGACAGCCCCCGGCATCTGATTCTGGCTCAACTTGGCAGCAACGGTTAAAAATACATCCGTCAAAAACGTCAACGCACTGTTACTGCCTTTGCTAACAGTAAATCCCTCTGAAAGGGCTTGCTGTGTGAAGTTTATCTGGATTTATCGGTGGGTGTGGAAGTCAGCTGAATATTTTATGCAACAGCTAGTGGAATCCACATTTTCTGCGGTTTTTAATTGGGGTTTGTGTCTAAGTAAAAATGACCTTCATTGTAATTATATAATTTCCTAATAGAGGTCCCAGGCTGTTTACTACTGAATATTTGAGAAGATATAAATCTACTTCAAGGATATTTAAAAATGTGAAATAGTTGGCATTGGTCATAATCATTGTGCGTGTCTTTTTTTCCGGCTGCAAATGAATTTGGTTTTGTTTAATCTACCTTTGTGTGATTGATGTTTTCATAATGACCTGACAGAATTGCTTAACGTACTCTACTCTCATGTTTTGTATTAGATAGGAAAAAATATGATCAGGTTATGATATCCCACAGACGGTGAGCGGATCCATTAAGATCAGCAGTGAAAGCAGATGCTCGCATGATCCGATTTTCCATGGTAGGGAAAATTAGGGCACAAAAACGCACATTATAGGTTTATCCGTTCAAAATGAAGACGGGGAGCTTTCAGCTGGGACGTGTGCTGTGAATAGGGCTGCCGCTAGAAGAGGGAAGCGGAAAACATACAGAGACGACGTTCCCCTAACGCTTGTGAGCCCAGCTTCTCAGGATAACTGCCTGATGTAAAGACACCCTGCGCTGTCTTGATGCTAGCATGGCCAACCAGTTACCCCCTCCGTGAAGGTTTCATTTGACCTCGTCAAATCGCCATTGTATTTCTTTGTGCTCATGGAATTCAGTATTTATAACAGTCTGGGTAAATAAAACATCAACACTTGTAAACAAAATTACAGACACTCCCTCCATTCCCCACATTCCACATTTTTATTTAATTATATTTCCTCTTTGAATAAACTAGCAGTCTGTACCTCAAAACAAGGCGCTTGCAAGTAGAAACCAATATGCCGTTTTATTTTACCAAAGCACTGTTGCATCAATTTAGTAAAACAAGATGCACCAAATGTATACTCAGGAGGCCAATTGTAATAATGCTGGAAATTAAAAAACAACATATTTAGTGTAACGGTGGGTTTTGTCAGCTCTCAGCAGTATCAGCAGTGCTACAGAGAACATTCCGATGGGCAATTTGTTACCAGCGGCAAGAGTTTGGTTTCAGAGCAAAGAGTACCTCAGAAACACTGCGAATATGAATAGTTCAAAAAGAATTGTGAAGGGCTGTGTTTTTAGCCCAGAAAGGGACATCGAGTGCAGTAGCTCCTTGGCTTCTGTATAGATTTTCTGAAGTAACATTTTGGCAGTTGCGTTCAGGTGTGCTAGATCTTACCTGTAATTGTACAAGAGCGATGCGTCTGTCCATCATGGGTACACTCTCGTCGCGAGCCTGCTGTGAGTTCCATAGCTTTCAGCTTTTGTGTGGATCACAGGGCCCGGTTCCCCGTGTCCTCAGAGCTGACCGAGAGCCCGCATATGGTGACAATGATGGCAGCGGATAATGCATTAACACTCTGGGCTGGCGAGGAAAGGGGCCAAAGGACAGTTTTACATGCAGGAACTAATCATTTGAAGTCATTAAGTGATTTTAAGGACTTCTGAAAATGCTCAGCTTGTCATAGGAAAAAAAATGCAATGCCATTCCCCAGCGTAATGTGCATACTGACCTTAAAACTCATTAACGGTGAGCATTAACTGTGCCTTAATTTAGAGGCATCTGAGGGGAAAGAGAAAACATGCTGCATATGAAAATTAATGTGCAAGAAATTACACCGAGAAATGGCTAACATCTCAATAACGTGAAGACATATCCAAAGTTACTATAGTAGGATGGGTAATGAAGTAAATTATCTAGTAATTCTATATATATATTAGGAAGTTACACCATATTTACTCAGACAACATGCCAGGGGCTGTAAGTAGTGTGTGTGTGTAGTGTATGTGTAAGAGCACAGGGATATCTGAGTACATGTGATAGTAACGTACACCTACCCCTGAGTGTCATTCGCTAACAAGCTTTTGGGCGGCAGGGATCACGCTACACAATTAGCAGGCATGTACAATACACATGGGTATTCAACGACTTAACAGTTAAACTGTGCTGCATGGCAGGTTGGCATTAAAGAGAGTATCATCCGGTGCCCATGGAGACGTGTCTGGACAGGGCTGTTACGGGAAATGAGGGATTCGAGGGTCTTCCAACACCATTCGCTATAGCCAGTGGTGGAATGTCGCTGGAGGTGAGGGGGTTACTGGGCGCCCCTGCATTTGGGAGCTGGGGAAGAAATTCATTATGAAGATGATCCTCAGTTTCTTTAGCTCCTATCCCCACATATTAAGGGACTGTAAGGACAGCTGTAATAGCTCTGCAATAATTAGACCTTCTCTGCCTCTTAATGCTGCCTGACTATTTGTGCGGAAGGTGATTTATTCTCCTCATTGTCTGAACACGACTCTGTATGAAGTCATACTTCTTAATTATGTCGATTACCTCGTTGCACTACCAGGCAATTAGAAGAACAGGATGGACAGCAAGGAAATTATACAACTGCTTTATCAAAAAAGTTTCTCTGAAAGTGAACTGATGGTTGTAGACATGAACCTCCGTACGGTGACCGAGGACAATGGGGGGGGGGGGGGGATTGGGTTAGCATGTTTGTGCTGTTTTAGGTACCAGTCATGGCTGATGGGTGGATGTTTTGGGTAGATGTGCAGGTCCTGGGATCAGTTTTTAACAGCAATGTAAGAATCTGGCTGCAATATGAGCAGCACCTTACAGGACGGCTGCTACTTGATTCACCGATGACTTTTTTTTTTTTTCTTTTTTATAATATATCTGCATTCCTGCATTCGGCTTTCATGTGAGGTGGGGATCAGACACAGACCCAGCGAGGACAGGCCCCACTCCAACATGGCCGCTCTAAACTCCTCATCTCCCTGTCAGGCTTGCATGCATCAGGCAGGCGTCAGAATGCAGGGACTGAAAATAAGAGGCTCAGCACCGCTTTGATAGCGGCGGGCAGAGACGGATCGATAATCCCGTTTGGAGACCTTGGGGGGGGGGGGGGGGGTGGGGGGTGATGGTAAATAATGACTGTGCTGTTTGAACACTAAATGGGGGGGGACTGGGGAAGACCACCCAGTCTGCAGCTTGTCAGTCCTGAGGTGGGGGCGCGGCCCGGCAGGTGGGGAAATGTGGGCGGGACTCAGATTTTGAGATGCAGCCTCAACGGGCCCATGTGGGTGTGGCTCAGTGGTGAACTTAACGAGTCTGTGGTCGGTGTCCGAAACGTCACCAGTTTGATTCAACGGAGGATCCTGCTGTTCAGCACTTAACCTGTGATGATCCAGCTTTGGAGGCACGCAGCAGGAAATGGATGTCAACAGGCGTTAAAAAAAGACAATGATGAGAGATATTACTCAATGTTGAATAAGAGCATCGATTGAAAGAATAATCTATAAAATGTAGCTAGTATGTTTCCATCCGCAGTAGTGCCTCCCCAGAGCTCTGCAGGAGTGATCACAGCATCCCCCTGAAAGTGGGAGAGGGCAGCTCAACCTTAGTTATTTTGACCTTTGACCTCTCTGGTTTGAGGCTTGGAAAATCTGAACTATGGGGGTGGAACCCTGATGGGGAGAGGGGTGGCGACATCTGCCACAGGATATTAATTATCCAAAATTCATTGCTCACTGCAATGTGCAGTTTGCAAAAGGGAAGGGATTTAGCAAAATACCCCAGAGCTGATGGCTATCAGGAAGGTTGGATTTGGTTGACTGGTGTCCTGCTCACCACCATGCATCTGTGTCTGGGTCTCTTTCATGTGTTTCACCTTCTGAAGAGCCCCCTGAAGGCAGGTCTCATTTAACTTCACTTGCGTCTCATGATGATGATGATGATGGCGACAATGATGACAGCGATGATGTTGATAGCTGCACCTGTCATCATGTGCGTAGAGACGGCTAATACGCCATCTCTCTAATTAGTAATTAAAATGGCAGCTTTGCGAGCCAGTGGACCAGGCCCGACTTCTCAGAGGACGCAGAACCACAGCCAGCACTGACCTAGCTCTGCTTCCTGATTATTTGCGGCTCATGCTGCTGATACAAACACATCATGAGCCGAATTATCAAACGGCCTCAGATCTGAGCCTCAAAGAAGACATAGGCAAGTGGAGCACACAGTCTGCTACGTGGTGTCACCAGGGGGAGGGGCCTTTCGGTAAGAGTCCCGGCGTATCAGCGAGACCTTTCCTGTCAGCCCTGTCTCTCTCCCTCATTATCTCCCTTCCTTTATCAAACGGCTCCCTTCCACCTTGTTTGACGCTGCTGCTGAATTAGATTGAGTCCAACTGGCCGTGCACTGGGTTTGATGGAATATTTCCCCCCCGCGGATGACACGGCCCTCCCCCCCGCCTGGCGCGTGTAATCTAGGAGTCGGCGGGAGCCGGCTGGCCCGGCCTGCCATAATGGATTGCCTGGCTAATAAGCACCGAAAAGGCCGGGAACTTGGGAATAGAATCCTAATGACTGTGTCAGGCGCATGATGAGAGACGTTCTGGGGATGCAGGAGGTGTCGAGGTGGGGGGGGGGACAGACGAAGGAGGGAGCTGGGTGTTGCACCAGACTGCTTATGACTGTGATGTTGTCCATCACACACCTAAGGGCCACTGGCCACTGCGCCCTCTGCCTGTGCAGTGTGTCACGGACACGTGGAGCGCCCTCTGCCTGTGCAGTGTGTCACGGACACGTGGAGCGCCCTCTGCCTGTGCAGTGTGTCACGGACACGTGGAGCGCCCACCTTAGGGCAGCGCCCTTTACATCGTCCACTTTCTTCTCCGGGTGTGGAAAGGGTTAATCCCACGACTGGCCCATGGCTGCTTGTGCCCCGCCCCTTCCCTTCCCACGAGGCCATGGGCTACGCTGCCGGGCCCGGTGCCGGCTCTGTGTGACAGCTGTCCGCCCAGGGGCCATGCAGGAAAATATGATTACATTACTGGCCATAGATCACATTGGGAGTTAACGTCAGCCAACAGAGCCAAGCTGTCTGCAGAAAGGCTCTGTGTCGTGTGCGTGCATGTGTGATATGTCTGCATATGTTTGTGTCTGTGTGTATTTGTGTGTTCATATTCTAACGCTTCCCTGGCGCTGTACAAAATAAGTGCCTGGAAGATGAATGGTTGTACGGATGGATATGCTTATGTATATATATGTTAGGGTAGCTCTCTAGGTAAGTAGTGTTTCACACAGAAACATGCACATGCTGCATCACAACTGGCTGTGAAGCTCAGGATTCAACATGGATCAGTGCAGGAGCACCCAGGACGGGCTGCCTTCATTAGATACAAAAGCCATGCTGTTCCCCTAATTGGATTTAGCTGCTCTGCCTCACAAGCCGCACAGAATTCAGCCCTGTTTCTGTTTTTGGGTCGGCCACTGCTTATCACCAACAGCGACAAGGAAAGTCATCTGATGATCGATTTTGTCACTCTGTCTCTGTAACATTGCCTTTTGCCCCCAGAAGGACAGACAGGTCAAACAGAACGTACTGTTCCTGACACGCTAACAGGCTAATCAGAACAGACATGCAGCTACGGATAAGCTAACGGCCAGATCATAACAGACATGTGGCTATGGATAAGCTAACAAGGCTGATCATAATTGACATGTAGCTACAGATAAGCTAACAGGCTGATGATTATAGACAGGTAGCTACAGACATGCTAGCAGACTGACCATAGCAGACATGTAGCTACGGATAAGCTAACGGGCTGATCATAACAGACATGTTGCCATGGATATGCTAATGATGAAATCTTGTCAGACTGTCTAAGCAACTTGGCAGACAGGCTAACACACGCCAGTGGGTAGGTGCAGCTGGTCTGTGAAAGTCTGTTTTTGGATCTAACAGTGAATGAATCAGAATTTACTAGCAGTGGAGGGAGCTTTTGTTCAGTTTGGACTAATTCTGTTTTTATTCTTCTCTGAGAGAGAGTGAGTTGAGGCCATAGGTGGGGAGATGTACTGGGATCTACACTATTTTCCCATGTGTCCAGTCTCCTTGCCTTGTTGTGTAGTCCGTTTGATGAGCTACTTAACCAGTCTTATTTCAAAAACTAACTTTCAGAAAGACATACTTACACTGCATTTCCAAGTATTGCGCTGTGCTGAAAATACCACATGTTGAAATGTTTACCTATTCCTGCGAGGAGGTTCTCGGTGGGTAAACAAGCTGGGCGCCGGGCTGGCTGACGTGCGGAGCATCTCACGCCCGTGCCGGACGGGGGAGGCGCGTGTGAAACCGCCCGTGTGTACGGGGACCAGCTTAAAACATCGTGCTGACATAGGAAGTGTGCAGTTTACACACAGCCGCTCGCCACAGATGAAACGTGGTGATGAAGTGGGGGGGGGGGGAGACAAGCTTTACGGGAGGTGTCCGCCAGCCTCATAAGGAACTCTCAGTGAATGAGCTCCTGAGGTTTTACCCTGGACCTTCTCACAACAGACTCCTCACACACTAAGAGAGTCCGACCGGGGTGAAGAGAAGCTCGGCCGCAGCCTGGGTGGGCTGTGTAGGTGGAACCGGGTCACGGCAGGTAAGGACCATGTATGGTTGCTCTGTGAAGGCCGCTGGGAGCAAAGTACACATGTTTGTGAACTTTACACCCCCCCACCCCCTCCTCAGTACCTCACTGAGAGCCTGTGGTTCCGCTTTTTTTGGACCATAAGCAAATATTGGGAGTTTGGTGTCGTGGTCAGTGTAGGAGTACTCACTGACGGTCTGAAAGCCTTCTGTGCAGGATAGGGGCATGAGCCACGATGTGTGTGAGTGTGTGACTGTGAGCACAGGATAGGGGCATGAGCCACGGTGTGTGTGAGTGTGTGACTGTGAGCACAGGATAGGGGCATGAGCCACGGTGTGTGTGAGTGTGTGACTGTGAGCACAGGATAGGGGCATGAGCCACAGTGTGTGTGAGTGTGTGACTGTGAGCACAGGATAGGGGCATGAGCCACGGTGTGTGTGAGTGTGTGACTGTGAGCACAGGATAGGGGCATGAGCCACGGTGTGTGTGAGTGTGTGACTGTGAGCACAGGATAGGGGCATGAGCCACGGTGTGTGTGAGTGTGTGACTGTGAGCACAGGATAGGGGCATGAGCCACGGTGTGTGTGAGTGTGTGACTGTGAGCACAGGATAGGGGCATGAGCCACGGTGTGTGTGAGTGTGTGACTGTGAGCACAGGATAGGGGCACGAGCCACGGTGTGTGTGAGTGTGTGACTGTGAGCACAGGATAGGGGCACGAGCCACGGTGTGTGTGAGTGTGTGACTGTGAGCACAGGATAGGGGCATGAGCCACGGTGTGTGTGAGTGTGTGACTGTGAGCACAGGATAGGGGCATGAGCCACGGTGTGTGTGAGTGTGTGACTGTGAGCACAGGATAGGGGCATGAGCCACGGTGTGTGTGAGTGTGTGACTGTGAGCACAGGATAGGGGCATGAGCCACGGTGTGTGTGAGTGTGTGACTGTGAGCACAGGATAGGGGCATGAGCCACGGTGTGTGTGAGTGTGTGACTGTGAGCACAGGATAGGGGCATGAGCCACGGTGTGTGTGAGTGTGTGACTGTGAGCACAGGATAGGGGCATGAGCCACGGTGTGTGTGAGTGTGTGACTGTGAGCACAGGATAGGGGCACGAGCCACGGTGTGTGTGAGTGTGTGACTGTGAGCACAGGATAGGGGCATGAGCCACGGTGTGTGTGAGTGTGTGACTGTGAGCACAGGTGTATAAGTGTGTGTCTGTGTGTGTCCCCATAATGTGATTAGAAATTTATTTTGAGCTTTTGGTCTCCACATGAGGAAAATCAATTTCATAAACTCTGTGACTGCAATCAAATAACTAAAAATGCCAAAGTTCTTGTGTTTTGTTTGGTTACTTATAAGTAAGATTAGGACAGGACAGGGTAGGGGTATGGTTGTCGTGATTAGAATTAAGATCCTTCACATAGAATTAAATGGAAGGTCTCCATTTAGATAGGTACGCCAGCATTTGTGTGCGTGTGTGGATAAAAACCTGTATTTTAGACATTGCGGGGACCATTTTTCAGGTCCCCACAAAGATCTGTGAATGCAATCAAAAAACCAATAATGCCAAAAGTCATGTATTTTGTTTGGTTACTGATGGTTAAGGTTAGGGCTGGGTAGGGGTTAAGGTCGTCATGTTGGGATTAAAGTTTTCCCCATAGAAATGAATGGATAGTCCCCACCAAGATACTATTACAAACATGTATGCGTGTGCGCTTGTGTCAGTGTGCGTGCGGGGAGAACAGAGTTTCTCTGGGCTCTCGCTGGTCGCTGAAGGTCAGGGCTTTATGAAGCAGCCCCATATTCCCTCAGTTTCTAGTTCATAAACTTGATCAATGTGCCGTATTGACGAGACGGATCAGTGCTCAGGTATGAAGCCTTAACCGTCTGTCTTTGAAGGACAGCTGCTGCTGTGAGTCCCGGTTCAGTGTTCTTTGCGGGCGGCCCCGTGCAGCAGTGTCACACCGGAAGCCCGTCCTCCATGTGGCCCTCCCCTCCCCTGCAGAAACACCTTCCCTGCTCATTGCTCCATCTCCAGATGAATAAAACGGTGTATTTAAGGCACACGGATCAGCCAGACAGGCCAGCCTAGTAGCAATCACCCTCTACTTTACAGTCTCCAAATGCCATTTTCGGAGGTTTTCTCGCTGCCGTCTGGAAGCAGGTGGCAGGTGGGAAACGTTTCAGGTCATTCGAGAAATTGGACAAGCCTGCAGTTAACATTCCTGCCTTTTGGATGAAGGAGCGGAAAGCGTGTGGCAGCTCTGAAAGCATCCCGGTGCCCTCTCACCTGGCGGAGACCCTGCCTATTCTCAGCCAGGAGGACGCTGGCGTTCCTTCAAATCCCTGTCAATAAACGAAACAGACTGTCTGGGCCGCTGAGTGGCCGGCCTGCACGTGACGAAGGGACCCATTTAGTAACACAGGAATAGATTCACTGTTTTTTAACCCATGTTAGCGATTAGCTTCTCAATGTGCCACAGCAGCACGCAGTTCAGCCGTGTGTTTCATAGCTGTGTGTCGGCCCGCTTCCGTCCCCGAAGCCCCCCGGGGCTTTGATTCGCTCGTAATGTTGCCGTTTGGGATTGTGGGGTGGGGGTGGGGGGGTGTTTCAGTTCCATCCAGAGGAGGAGGCTCCCTCCTTGGAGGCACACAAATGTCACACGCGTCCATCCCCTTACAACCGTGATTGATGGTGTGGTGAGGAATTAGTTAGGGGGACTGAGCCATGTGTGGCCACTGGGTTTTGCTGGAAACCAGTTAAGGAGGGGAATGCAGGCCTTGGTCATCCTCTGGAATTTTTTTTTTTTAAAAGACACAAATTGCATCTGCCCCATTTATCTGTCATTCACACATGCATATGAAAGTGTGTGTGTGTGTGTCTGAGTTTAGTGAATGTTGACTCCAAATCTCCAAACCAACAGAATAATCAACAAGCAGAATTTGGGTCTTGACATTATTGGCGGTAGGGGAGCGCTCTCTCCTACACATTATGCAGTATTGCATCAAACCCTCGCGATTCTTTATGCTTTTAAAATATTCATGCTGTTTATCTTCATGTTTCATATTTGGTGGTCATTCAAGCTGTTTGTTTGACTGTCAAAAATGTCCATGGACCATCATTGACCAGCAGCATCCTCTGGATATCAAAGAGCTAAAAGCTCATATAGACTCTCTCTCTCTCTCTCTCTCTCTCTCTCTCTCTATATATATATATATATATATATATATATATATATATATATATATATATATATATACACACACACACACACACATACATACACACGCATAACATTTTGATACGCTATTTTGAAACGAAAAACTGGATCGAAGGATCGTGTTGGGCCTCATCGGGTTGAAAAGTACCTTTCTCTCTGCTCACTATCCTATCCCCAGGTACATCCAAGGGGTGGGGTGGGGTGGGGGGGGGGGTTTAGGGGGCTGCACAAAGACTTCTGAGGAATTTATCATCAAAGACAGACCCAGCATGACTAATGGGAGGAAACATCGATACAGGGGTGTGCTTCACAACTCGCTCCAAGCAGGTGGGCCTCTAGGGGTCAGCTCGGGGGTCTTTGTGATTAGAAACGATGCGTGTCTTTGCGGGCGGCCCCTGTGAGCGTCATGCTGACGTCACGATGGCCTTACGTAACGCGCCGCTCTGCCCGGCTGTGCGGTGACCCTCACAGTAAGTCAGCGAGCATTCACAGAACTACGTGTGGGATACTTCTCTTGAAAATGCAAATTGCGTCTGGGCTCCGCATTCGAGGGGAAAATCGTTTGAGGCCACAATGAGACAGCTTTATTTTTCAATTAACCGGCAAGCTAAATGCATCAGAACGTCCAGAATCAATAAAGAAATAAGAGGGAAAGCAAGCAATGAATGAATTTTGGGTGATATTATGACACAGCGGCTCATTGTCGCTAGAGGAGGCCTCTGTGAATGATTCGCGCTGTGCCAGTCACTTCCCATCGGGAGGCCGGACAGTCGAGCTCAAAGCCAGGGCTGGGAATATGATTTTAATTTCACCCTTGTCAGTCTGTTTCATTCCTGCCGCTCTGTGTAAATGGAAAGCGTCAGTCAGGCTCTCTGCGGACACAGCCTGATGTTGTTTTGAAACTTATTATAACGCTCAAATTACTGTGGCTCCTTCCCATTCTTGCTATCTGACTTTTATTATCTATAATTATTTAGACATTTGTGGATCAGGGCAGCTAGTATAACTGCACTATTTAATGAGTTGGTATGAGACTCCATCGATGGCTCTGCAGTCACGGACTGAGCTACAATCACGCGAGTCTTTGACAAATAAGCAGATATTTTAATATCTATGTATCTCCAGCTCTATCCATTTATTTCTACTCATACGTTCAATGTGCTGAGAACTGAAGATTGATACTGCCACATTAACAAAAGATCTTGCACGCACACATACAGACACGGACACATGCACACACACACATATATATATCTGATACATATATGTATCTGAAGATACATTTTCTGATCTCAAAATTTTGTTCACTTGAAAGCAAATCCTTTGTCAAATCTGCAGTGTTGTAATTATTTGTGTCTGATTTCCGTCTCTGTCTCATTTCTAAGTGTGTGTGTATATATACTGTATATGTGTGATATATATGTGTGTGTGCGTTTATATATATATACTGTATATGTGTAATTTGTGTGTGTATATATACTGTATATGTGTGTGTGTATATATGTATACTGTATATGTGTAATATGTGTGTGTGTGTATTCTGTATATGTGTGATATATATGTGTGTGTGCGTGTATCAGTTTTCTGTCATGTCTCTGTGTATTATCAGTGCCTGTTTGAAACTTTTCTGAAGACCTGCTCTGTTTCCATTTAATTGGGTCCTTGCTCATCGCATCAAAGCGACTCAAGGATGCAGGGCAGCCTTTTGGCCGGTTAGCTGCCCCTTTTTGAGTGGCAGAGAATAGTAACGGTGGCCATTTTGACCTCGTGTGAAGTTACCCCCCATTTGCTTCAGAGAGGAGTGCCTTTTGCCCCCAGCCTCATAGTGAGGGCTGAGTATGTCCCATCCTCACATGCTGGCTGGCCCCTGTGGCATCATCGGTCTTCCTGGACGTCTTCCTGGACGTTCCACAGAAAACACATGTCGGGGGGTGGCTGGGGGGGGGGGGGGTTGAGTCCATTTTCTGATTGCAGTATGTTAAGAACTAAGAATGCCATGGTCTCTCGGAGGGGTGTAGTTTAATGATTAATCTGCAGAGAAAAATCGTTTTAGAGCAGATTAAAGGCGGCTTCTGGGGTGCCGTGTAGATGGGGGTGTCATCGACTTCCCGATTATTTGCTCTCCTACAGATGTGGGCTGGGAGAAACCAGGAGCTCAGTGTCTGACTGAGACAAGCTGGGGGCCGAGGCATTAACCTGGCTGGCCTGTGGGCGGAAGAGCTGAAGCTGGCTTCTTGTCAAGTGCAGGCCTGGGGAGATCCGGAACGCAGCTAACGCGGACCGACCCGCGGGAAAATGGCGTTAGCGGGCCGCGGAGAGAAATCCCTGAAGGAGCAGCAGGAGGATTGTGCGTGTGGGTGAAGTGCTTAGAAAGGACGGCAGTGCGGGGAAACAAAGGCGGAGCCTCCAGTGAGGCCCGGCGGCCGCCGCTGTCCTGAGAGGGGGCTGAGGCGGACAAACAGCTGCCCGTGAGAGTCCCGGCCGCGGCGGGGAGGGCCATGTTTATCCTGGGCTTTGAGGCCCGGAGCTCGTCTCGCCCAGTTGCGTCCCACTGTTCCCAGGCAGGGCAGGAGACAAAGGCGTCAAGCTAACATGGGACCCATGAAATTTTAATCCCCGTTCTTGGCAGCGGTGAATTGATTTTCAGGAGGATACAACAATTAGGGTAATTCCACGTCAAATCAGGCTGATCGCGATTTATTCACATTCAGATTTCCCTCAGATGCCGCACATAGAAAGAAACTTTTTAGGAATTAACTTGAAATGTCTTTTTGAAGCGCTTTGTGTTGGTGTGATGAGGCAGCCCCTGCTGTGACCGGCGCTCCTTCATTCTCCTCTCCTGTCGTCCTGAAGTGAAGAGCGCCGTCTTTCCAGTGAAACGTGTTTTTCTGGGGCTTAAAAGAATAGGATGTAAATTACTAGGTGGCTTTGAAGTGCTTGTTAAGAGAACACAGAGTTGGTGGGGGGGGCGGCTGCGGACCATGGACCATGGCTCTTTTATCAAATTTCTCGGGGTGGGGGAAAATGAAACGAGAAGAGAAGAGCGGCTTGAGAACGGCAGGCCGTAAAACGCATAAACGCCGACGGCACGGCTCTCCACCCCAGCAGCCCTTTTAACAGCGTCCTCCCATAAACATCCGTGGCCCCTGGGCTGAGGCATCAAGCACCCAGCTGGGACGCTGGGGGCCGTCCTCCTCTGTTGGGCTCTTTTAGTGACCCGCTTTAATTTGCCGGCATCGATCACGCTGCTGTTCCAATTCCGCACCTCTCAGCTGCTGATATCCTCGTCGCCTTTTGGGTTCAACCCCCGTGATCATCCCGGTGATTTTCTCCAAACAGCCGGTTTCTCCTTGGATGTCGCCCCCCCCCCCCCCTCTCCATGCAGTTATTGTTCATATCTTAGCACATCAGATCCGGATGTAATCAACCCTCCTGTGTGGTCTGTCCAGCACGCTGGATCAGTGTCGCATACCAGTCTGTACTGTCTTTCTGACGGTCTGTAAGGAAGCAGGTCATTTACACAAGTATTTCTATTTCTGTATCTTATATGGCCATTAGTTCAGCCAAAACCATACCTGTAATCATATTTGGTTCTGCTGGAGAATGTTATAATGGTATTGTGTAGTTAGATGTGAGGCATTTTAATGAAGCAGAATCCTGGTATAAGCTCAGTGTCATGAATATTAACACGCTGTTATCAATGGCCTTCAGACAAACTCATTATTTTAGACGCCATATTAGCCCTTTAAGGAATAATTGCAGGAAAACTGCATTATTATGAATCAAAGGATTTGTTAAAACTGTAGGGTTCCTTTGTATTTGCTGCCATTGTGTCGTGAGAATCAGAAGTGTTTTCCATCTCGATTTTTATTTTTGTTGCAAAATGAATTCTGTACTTCAGAGTTCAAAGCAAATGCATCAAGCAGAACAAACAGCAAAACACAGGCAGGCGCAAAGCGGGCAACCTCACAACCCGGATGGGTCTCCACTGGCTTAGCTGCTGGACCGTCAGAGTAATCATGCTATCGCTGCCTGTTAAATATCTCAGCCAGGGTCTCGGGTCTCTTTCTTTCCAAATAAACAGAGGAAGCGCATTGATGCTGATGTGTTTTTATTCACATGACAGCGTCGAAGCCGTGATGCTGCAGGCTGTATCAGTGATGTAAGAGTGTTGAATGGGGGCGCCTCACCCTTCGCCCTGCGTGTTGCGATGTCGTGCTCTGGGCTGCCCGCCCCTAATGGGTTCCTGCGTGCTGCACGTCCTTCCTCTGACTCTCTGGCAGTGGGTCTGATGTTTAAATGAACATATCGGGCAGCTGGTGACGCCCGTTCCTGTGCCAGCTTGACTCTTTACGGCCGAGTCTGCGACCGGCACCCTGTCATTCCGGTCCGCTCGCCTCCTCACACTCACTCTCTCGCTGCGATTGCACATCATGTTGCAACCCCCCCCCCCCCCCCTGCACACAGCCGGGTAATGTGAGCGGGGTGGGGTGGGCAGTCACTGGGGGGCTGTCCCTGCAGCTTGCTGACCCCCACCTCTGTCTCTGTGTCCCTCCACAGATGGCAAACGCAGTGACGTCGCTCTGCTGTGTGGTGCTGGCCGCCGTGGTCGTCGTCTTTGCGCAGAAACGAAGTCTGCAAGGTAAGCCCGCCGCCCCCACTGCTCTGTCACTGTAACCCCCCCTCACCCATCCATTACAGTCCCCCTGGGCTTTATCCACCAGTTACCTGACCAGCCGCCTGGTGTCGCATTACCGACCACACTGACAGGGTTAGGGGTCAGGTGGTGATAATGACCTAAGAGATGTGGGTGGGGCTGGAGCGGGGAGGGGGGGGAGGGCAGGGCACCAAGGACGTGAGTCTGAAGGACAGCGCTCTGCCAGTGGGGGGCCGGCACTTCCACATGGCCGTCGTGTGACAGCGGGTAGTGAGTGGCAGGAAGGGGACTCGTGTGACTTTGGCAAATAGCAGTGAAAGCTATGAAGGAAGTAGAGCTGCTGAGCCAGCGTGCCGCTGGGGCGATAATATGCAGCCCCCAGGAGGCGCTCTGCGCTTCACCCCCAGCGGCGGAGACGGCCCATCCTGTCAGCAGTGCTTCACCACAGGAATTTCCCATAGATGTTTCTGGAAAGGCTGCTGCAAAATGAATGGCAAATAGGGATGTGGGCCCAGAGCTGAAATAGCAGAAATATGAAACGTCTCTAAAGCAAGATCTCACTGCAACCCTCACCAGGAGGCGTGGCCTGGAGATGGATGGATGGAAAATATACACTCCAATGTGCACAATGTGATTTTTCATATTGCATCATCATCGGTACTTTTCATGTTATTCTTCTTGCTATTGGTTATGTCATGTCGTTTACATTGTGACCTGTGACTGCAGGGCTGGGGGTTCAATTCTCTCTCTATGTTCTCTACGTGCTCTTCCCGTGCTGCTAGACTTCCTACAGCTACACCGGTTTGCCTTCTACGGTCCAAAACCGTGCATTTTGATTGATTGTCTCGCCCACGGTGAATGGCCTGCCGTGTGTGATTGTGAGTGTGTCCTGCGATGATGGACTGCCGGCCCGTCCAGGCTGCTCCCTGCCATGTGCCCGGTGCGTGCTGGGATTGGCTGGCCATGTGCCCAGTGCGTGCTGGGATTGGCTGGGGGCTCACCGCAGCCCTGCCTCCGATAAGCTGTTATGGGAGACGGATGGATGCGGTGTTGCTGTTTGCCAGGGAGTTTAGCCTGAAGAATCCCTGCTTCACGTCTGAGTGGCTGCTGTGTGGCTGTTTCCGGAGCCTCTCCTGACTGAAGCTGAAGGAAACGTGTCCTTTTATCGTCTGAGAGGCTCTTAAAGGAAGCAGGGAAAGCACTCTGTGCTCTGAAGGGCTGTAAGCGGTGATTTTTAAAATAATTATGCCACTGTTTTCTTCACACATACTTATGGACTGGGGTCCAAAGTGGTATGTAATTGTCTTCAAAAATGGTTACATCTTGAAATTACATCCATACCACGGAACACTGGTTTTGGTAACAAGTTTAATTTAAAAAGTAAATTTAAAAAAATGAGTCTTTATGGTTTAACTCATTGTAATTAAGTGGATTCTCAAGTGGGGAGCAGATTTTTATAAACATAAGTCAGGCAGCAGAGCCATAGGAAATTCAGTCTCCTTAGTGTGTAAAGCATAAAATAATTCACCTTAATTATGAATATTGCCTTGGTTCAATTTATAACGAGTCGCCTAATGAAATAAACAAACATCGACGTGACATATCAATGTGAAATGATGCTGTTGCCTTTGGCTTATATATTTAATATCCTGAATTTGACAGTGGGATTTAAAAAGCTGTTCGGTATAAATTAAATCCTTCCGAAAGCAGTAGATTAAAGATGACGGAATATCAGTGCCTTGGAAATGATTCTGTTTAATTCAGCTTCTGTTTGCTCATCAGCGATCAGGCTGTTTTGTAGTTGTTATTATGGAGCATATAATAGGGACCCCCAATCCCCCCCGCTCCCACCCTCTCATGTGTGGCTCATGTCTCCCTGCTGGACATCGATCGGCCGGCTGTGGGCTGAAATGTGGTGGTGGGGTGCTGTTCTGTAAAATGTATCGCACTTACCTGGTCCCTGGGTGTCAGCCCTTGAGAGAGTGTGATCTCTAAATGGTAATTAGTGCCACACAGGCTGAGACGTGCTCAGCCGGAGCCGGGTCGCCCCACACCACGCTGGGGCCATAGCGGCCCCCCTTTCCAGATTCATCCATGACACTTTGCTGAAACATTTTCTTTTTAGCCCGAGGCCACTTCCTCTGAGGTGAGATTTCTGCTGTCTGATGGATCCGCACCCCCCCCCCCCCCCCAAACCACTATTTAACTGAAAAAACAGAAGAAATGATTACTCTGGTAAATAATGATGACTGTACCGCGGGAAGGCGTCGGTGTCCTCTTTCTGTCGCAGGCCTGTCTTACACCGGCCCGGCTCGGCCCGGCCCCGTTCACGCCGTTGTTCCCCACGCCGAAATGTCCCTCGCTGGAGCCGCTTTGCTGTCTGAGTTCTGCAGAAAGGCAGGATTACGTTGATTTAAGTTGTGTTTTAAACACAGGATTAAATGGAAAACAAACAGCTTATTTCCAGCAGCCTGTGGTGGGCGTCTGTGTCATTGTTGTGACCCGTCTGCATCCCGGCTGGGGACTGGGTGGCAGGAGGCGAATGCCAGCCGGAGACCAGCGCCTCACACTGGACCTCGCTGCTTGAGCCCAGGTTTTGTTATCTTTGCCCCAGACGGCTGTTTTACATTTTCTATTTAATTTCCAGTAAATTGCGCCTGTGAGAGGCAAACGGCCAGTTCAGCACACGGGGTGGGGGGGTGGAGGGGGTGCCGCATCCGCGTCCGGGGGGGGGGGGGGGCGTAAATGCCTCGCTTGTGCTGCCGTGCGGATGCTGACTGCCTGTGACTCCCTCTCATTAAAATGCCCCGCGCTAAAAACGTCCCCTTTATGACATATTCCAAAATTAGCCTGTGCGGCAGTTTTTCCCCCCTAGAAACTGAGGGGTGGGGGGGGGGGACCTGATAATGGATGTGTTCTTGTTATCATCTCACTCCCGCTTCCTGTGCTCGCTGGATTACAGGATCACCACGCCGTGCAGATCGGCGTCGATGGGATGCTAATCGACTTGTGCTTCGCAAGGCCTCCAGCCTGCCAGGACAGAGGCAGGCCGCTGTGTAATCGCAGACTGCAGGCCGCTGTGTAATCGCAGACTGCAGGCCGCTGTGTAATCGCAGACTGCAGGCCGCTGTGTAATCGCAGACTGCAGGCCGCTGTGTAATCGCAGACTGCAGGCCCCTGTGTAATCGCAGACTGCAGGCCGCTGTGTAATCGCAGACTGCAGGCCCCTGTGTAATCGCAGACTGCAGGCCCCTGTGTAATCGCAGACTGCAGGCCGCTGTGTAATCGCAGACTGCAGGCCGCTGTGTAATCGCAGACTGCAGGCCCCTGTGTAATCGCAGACTGCAGGCCCCTGTGTAATCGCAGACTGCAGGCCGCTGTGTAATCGCAGACTGCAGGCCCCTGTGTAATCGCAGACTGCAGGCAGCTGTGTAATCGCAGACTGCAGGCCCCTGTGTAATCGCAGACTGCAGGCCCCTGTGTAATCGCAGACTGCAGGCCGCTGTGTAATCGCAGACTGCAGGCCCCTGTGTAATCGCAGACTGCAGGCCCCTGTGTAATCGCAGACTGCAGGCAGCTGTGTAATCGCAGACTGCAGGCCCCTGTGTAATCGCAGACTGCAGGCAGCTGTGTAATCGCAGATTGCAGGCCCCTGTGTAATCGCAGACTGCAGGCCGCTGTGTAATCGCAGACTACAAGCCGCTGTGTAATCGCAGACTACAGGCCGCTCGTGGGTGCCGTGTGTCTGCAGAAAGGCCCGCTCGTGCTTGTTTTAATCCGTTCATCATTGCTGGTGACTGGGTGTTTTGTATCCGAAGGCCTGGTCAGAGGGCATCGCAACGGCAAAGCCAGCAGGTTCCAGATTCAAGACCCGGCAGGGGGGTTTGGGGGCTGCATCATTGTACCTGTGAGTGATCATCGCGGTGACTGAGTGAAGCATCCAGCTGCCTGTGAGAGTGATGTGTAGGACTGCTTAGCCCAGATAAATGTTTTAATGTTAAATAATGCCGATACCACCTCTATTTTCAACTAAACGTTCTTTATTTCTGCATCACAGCTTGTTGACAGCCTCTCTGTCTGATGCCAAAGGAGAGTGATGAAGCGGTTTTATGTTTTATTTAGGTATTTTGAATATTTAATGGCTGCGTTTTACATTCCACGTCGCAGTCCTGAGGTTTGCTAACAGGATTTTATAGAGGATCCAGGTGCACGAAAGGCCAGGGAGGGGGGGGTGACACAGAGGTCCTTTTCAGAGGCACATTGAGGGTTCAAAGCCGCATACCAAACACCGACTATAAAAGCCAGATTCAGCTGGCCGCTCCCCCCCGGACCCCCCCGGACCCCCCGGCACAGACACGGAGGACAAATCGGTGCGGAGGCTGCCATGGTGCGACGCCTCGCGACCCTGATTTACGGTGTGGGGCTGTGTGTCCTGCACCATGCCCGGCCAGGAGCATTACAACATTTCTCTCACAAACAAACCTCCATCCGTAACCGCGGTATATTACCCTAGTGACCTCGCACACAGCAAATGTGCATCTGTCTGGGAGCGATGCCCCCCCCCCCGCCGCCCATCCTCGCCGCCATCTAGTCATAGTCATTTAGCGTGATGGATTTACCGAAGTGCCACATTAGGGATCAGCCACTGAGGCGTGCAGCAGAATGTTAACCGTGCCCTGGGTGCTGTGACAGCCTGTAGCGGTGGGGGCCACAGGCTGGGGGGGGGCACTGAGTCACAGGACGAGCCCCCGGGGCTGAGCCGACATGTCACGGCGTGCATAGTGCCAGGCGTTCCTGTTTTTTCACGTTTTTACACGCTCCTGCTTATCGCACCTGCTATCCTTCAAATAAACTGCTTTGCGTGCAATGAGACAGATGAGGGGGGAGTTTACAGTAAGGGAAGTCCATCAATTTCACTGCAATCATGCCAATTAGCCCATAATTGGACCCGCAGGCCCCGGTTCTGGCTCTGCCCGATGAGGTTGGCCTGAATAGGAGACGAGACGCGCGATCACTGCGGCAGAGCTCAGCTAGCCTTTGTCTTACTGCGTTACGCACCTCACGTTATCTTCCTGGAGGGTCATTTTTCCCATGCTAAGCACATCTTGGAGCGGATACAGGGTCTAGTGCTGTGAGACATACCAGCAGGGCCTGAGTATGGTGCTCCTGCAGCCTGTCCCAGGCGGCTGGCTTTGGTGACTTCAGCGAGGCCCCTGTCGATCCGTCTGGAGCCTGGGGTGCAGAGAGGGTGGGTGAGGCCGTGTGGCCAGGATTCCTCCTGACCTCTTCATTCCCACCGAGCCCTGACCAACTGTGATGGCGATCACTGTGTACTGCCTTCTCATTACCCAACCGCATCAGGAGGTTGGGCCTGGAAGCTCTTCCTCGCTGGTACCGCCCACACGAGTGCAGGCTAGTGGAGGATCCACTGGGTCATCACATCACAATGCTGCTCTGAGGGCACGTCTGAGGTGGTGTCTCGTATTAACCCAAGTGGCCATAACATGGGTCACTGCAACCAAGAGCCCCAGCCACCATGACGCCCCAGCCACCATGACGGCCCAGCCACTCGATCAGTTTGCTTCAGGGACGAGCTTCTCGTTAATGAATATTCTGCTCCCGCTCGTTCCGGCACAGCCAAGGCTCCTGAATTAGCTACCTTCTTCACCCAATGCCTGTGGTCTTCCTGTGATACTCAATGAAGCATCAAGGCTCAGTGCTGGAGAGTTACCAGAGGGAGCAGGAGATGAGGAACCTCCTTCCTTCTGAAAGCCATTTGATTCTCACTGTGTTTACCCTGGAAGGGGTCCCGCCCCCCCCCCCCCCCCCCCCGCAAAGCGCATGGACCATTTACCGGCTGGCCGGTGTGATTAAATAACCTTCATAAATGTGAAATGACTGCTCTTTCCAGACATCTCTGGTCTTGTTCTGGAGTTTTGGAAATGAGCTCTTTCTTTTTGCAGTAGAATTTGACGATTTTGGAAGGCCGTGTGAGAATTTATTATGCTCTCCTCACGAGCCGGAGACTCCGGAATGTTAAGCCTGCGAGAAAAGCCGGAGGATAACTTCATGTAAGATGAATGGAATATTCCGGCAGCCCAGTTCCATCTGTTCCATCAGTGGTCCAGACGGAGAGGTGTCTGAACTTTGAACAAGTTACAAGGGGCGAATGGTGTCACGCTTCTCTGACGGTACCAGGGAGCGGCTTGCTGACATATTCTCACCAGATCCTGACAAAGTCGCCTATTATTCGGCCGATTGGGCGGCGAGACGGCCAATGATCCGACGTCCAGGTGGCCCTATTCACAGCTGCTCCTCTCAGCAAGGTGCCTTATCTAAACAGGGGAGATCTTCTGGTGATAACAGCACAGAAGCTGCACTGTTTCCCAGCACACGTGCTCCATGGCATCTGAGCCGTACGCTGCTTCGGTTGTTAGGTGTGTTGGCTCACACCTTCCTGACAGGCCACTCTACTCTACGTTTGGCCAATCCCACGACTCCCCTCAGTCTGATGTCCCATGCAGACCCCCACGTGGACTGGGACGGAGGGCCGAGGTCGCCCATGTCAAGCTCCCCGGTTCCTGCGGCGTTACTCCTTAAACCCATTTTGCATTGGGTGCCCAGAGGAGGCCCTGCAGACAAGCAGGAATTAATTAGTACCTTGTGGGCCTTGAGAAGGTGTGATCCAATGGGAGGTGTCACTGGAATATTTAACATTTGTTATACATCCTTTCTTTGATCCAGTATTCCATTCTGTGAAAATTAATTTTATTTATTGCATTTCTTAGAGCATTCCAAGCTCTAGAGAAGGTTGACACGACAACACACCAAGACGCTGTGATTTGGGGGTTCAGGGGGCTTTTTAAACTTAATCCCCGTGTCTGGGATAATCTGGTAGGGAATTTTTTCATCTTTTGGGGGGTAATGACCTTTCTGTGCTCATTCTTATAATTACATGATAATCTTTTCCACTCTCCTGATGCTGCACTAATGGGACCCGGTTTTTGTCCGCAGGTTTTCCATCCGGGATTTTAGCAGGAAGTGTGTGAAATAATTAGGCGTCATGTGACACGGGACACTGGCTCTGCAAAGGCACTCGCCAGTCCGACCGACGTGGCTGTAGCTTTCGGCCAGATCCAACCTCAAAGTGCAGTCACAGAAACGCAGACCAACTCATTCACGGTCGATTCAGCTCAAGTTACTACTCGAGGCAGGACCCAGGCCCTTCAGAAATAACGATTATCGTGAAGATTATTTATGTGTGGAGGGGGATCTTAGGGAGAAATCCAGGCACCATGGGGAATTCCATCTTCTACCACGCGGCTTTATGGAACTGGCACTAAATTAAACTAAACGCTGTGGATGTGCGACAGCTGATGCACATATGATGCATGACAGGCTGCAGGTCTGCTGGTTCCTCAGAGCCGTGCCGCGTTTCAGCGCCCGTTCCCCTCTGGCCGTTTTCAGCAGCGTGATCCGAGCGTGACCGAATCCGGGCTGCAAATTGGTTTAAAGCGCGGCCGGATTGAATTGCCCAGCTTGCGAGGGGGTAGATGGATATTACTGCCTGGAGAACAGACAACAGCTCAATTGAGCTGGGGAGACACCTGACTGGTCATTGCAAGGGGATTAAGAGGAAATGATGTGTGCCAGCCGGCGTTCTGTGAGGATGATGGCGGCATGTGAGAGTGCGTGCGAAATGTCAGCTGAACGCAGGCCTGTCTCCTGAGTATAATGTGATGTAGAACAGCATGTTCTTTGTTAAACACGCATAAAAAATGGAGGATTATTTTTATGCCGGCCGTTCGCCCCGAGGGGCAGCGATGCGCTACGCACTATATATTTACAACGGAGTATGGCGGGCAGGATAAATAAATTACCCAAGATTCAATGCTGTGTTTTGGCGTGGACGCCTGTGCCGCTGCCCCAGATTAGCCCTGGTGAGCTGATGACATGCGACTCGTCACCTGACCCCCAGCCCCTGCGGCCCGTAGCTGCGCAGCGTTTGGGTTGCCAGATTGCACGGGGTCTGATTTCGATGAGGGATGCCATTTAGCCCCAGGACGGCTTCTCATTAAAGGCGGGCATTTATTTCTCACTACTTTCCTGGAACAGGTGAGGTGTTCACAGATACTCCCCCTCTCTGGAGTTCCCACCCCAAACCTGGCATGCTCTGGCTGACCCCCACGGGGGGCGTAACACGCAGCGCACTGTGTTACCATGCAGTTTCTGCATGTGGGAAAGGTGTGTGGCTTCCTAAGAGTCCTATGCTGCATCGACCGCTGATCCTGACTCCCCCCGCTGTCGCTTCACATGGGTCTGTGGCTGCTGTTAGTCGAAGCATCACACGGGGCCTGGGGGGGCCACCCAGTAAATCTGCACACAGCATATCTGCCCACTGGAGAGGGCATAGGGGAATGCGGTGGTGAGGGGAAGGGGACACTGTGATCTTGGGAGGGGGACGCAGTGATCACGGTGGGGGTGTGGAGAGCAGTGGCCAGGGGAGGGGGAATGGTGATCAGGGGAGGGGGAAGCAGCCTCCAAGCAGTCCAGGGCTCTGCGGCGTTTATGGAGAATGCCCACCCCTCCATTACTGCTTGGTTTCCCTGGATAGAGTATCAGTTCTATCGTGATGGGGGGGCTCCAAGCCTCCCTGGGGCCAGGGGTGCAAAGGCTGCCTGTCGCCAGTCCGACTTGCTTTGTCCCTCCCCGACACTCGGTGTGACCTTGAGGCCGCTCTGCCGTCTGTGACGTGGAGGAATTAATACATTTTACATGAGTCTCTGTGCCTCCCGTGGTGGTGGTGGGTGGATATGGTTACTCGGGCCGGAGGGCACTCGCAGGGTCCTCATCGCCCAGAAGATGGCTGCCAAGCCTGGGCACTACTGTCCCGCTGTTGCCCCAGGATGAGTGCAGGCGTTGGGGAAACGGCACAGAGTGAGGGTGTCCCACTGCCGATGTCTCCAGCACCGGCTGCTGTTGCATCCATATATGGTCCATCTGACCATATATCACGTGTTGTTGTGGGAACAGGTATCACTGTATTTCCTGCGGATTTATGCTGCTCTTTGCTGTACTGATGGTGGTGCTGGCTCATTGTGTCAGACATGGCTTGGGCCTATTAGCTCTGCTTTCATTTGAAAACATCCACAGACAGTTTTTAGGTCAGGTTCTCCACGGCAAAGAGGACTTTGCTGTCTGCCATTCACACGTCTCCGGTGTATCTGTGTTTGCTTTGAAGTGTGCGCCAAGATAAGCATTTAGCGCCTCTGCATGGATGGCGTCTCAGCCGCTGACTCTGTGAGGGCCCCCATGTCCGAGTGGAGCCGCGCTGGAGGGCTGCGTTCCCCATCCCTGCAGGTGGAGGCCGTGGAAGTGGCGGAGGGAGGTCTTTGGGCGTCCCTGAATCGCTGTTTACATGTTCCGGTAGCTCGCTGCTCAATCGCGTGGCCGACGGTCGGACAATGGCGCGAAAGCTGAGGAATGCCGGCTTGGATCCGGGTCGCGGGGAACGCCGGAAAGGAGATTCATCACGGTCGCTGGGCGTCACGGCACTGTACGCTCCTGCTGTATTACTGAAAAGCCCCAACGGCGGGCCTGCATGATGGATGTTGGCGTTTCAGTCCCAGTTTACCGAAGAATACATCAGTGCTGAGTGACGTTCAGGTGCCGTGATGTTTTGGAGCTAAATCACACGTGTTAAGTATGTCTCAGAGGGTAACGTAGTGTCAGTTTCACAATACCGTCCATTAATCGTGCTGCTTTTTACCTACATGCTTAAACACTGCGAACAGCCCTTTGGACCAGCAAGTCATCTGTTAGGGGCATTAGCCGAATCATGTCTTTTTCTTTTTGAACACCAAGCAGTTCTGGTCTTGGCACTAACATCTATCAACACATTAGACCCCTCCCTAAGAGACTGGATTGCAGAGCAGCTCCTAATGTTGGGTGTGCAAACCAAGAATTAATCGCTCTCAGCGGCTCATACGTGTCTGTTTGCAGAGAATGTGCCACAAAATGTGTTTTCAAACTAACACTAAACCCTCTGCTTCTGCAAATGATTGTCATAACTTGACGCGCAGACTAAGAAATGGACGTCCCATTTTTGCGGTAACACTAATGTGAGGACAGAGCTTCATAAATACTTCTAAGAGGACAGCTGTAGACAGAAGCTGGAGATGTGACCATTCAGAGTGAGAGCCTTTCTACAACACCACACCTCAACGCTCAACAGAACATGTCAATAGCCAACTTACTCAAAATCATTAGATCGCTTACAAATGCATCACCCAGGGAGCTCCTTACCGCTCAACAGGTCAACTTAAGGATGACAATGTACAAGGAAACTTTTTGAACAATGCGGCTGTTAACTGGGAACTTTCCTATTGATATTGGGCAGCAAATTTCTATTTGAAAAACTTTGATCAGCAGTGGTCAACTTTTCGTGATCATCCACATCCAGATGAGTTGCCCTTTGTCTCACCTGGTTGGCAGTTGCCTGGCAACATACTCAAAATGTTGGCCTGTATGTAATCACCTTAAGGGAGACAAACATGTATACACAAAGGATGGTGGATATCTTGGGTTTACCGTTAATATGGTCTCTGTAGCATTTGTGGCTCTAATACCAACACAGCCCAAAGAATTTATTGAATAGTCGAAGTGTCTCATTAGGACTTGGTGAGAAACGGTGACAGACTGCTTTGAAAGGTTAATTAATTCCAGTTCGTTTTGTTTAATCTCCAGAATAAGTCATGAATCGGTTGACCTTCTTCCGTCTTGGCAAGCGAAGACCAAATTGAAAGCAACCAAGATAAAAACTGTAGAAGGATGTGAGACCGCCCACTCAAAATGAAGGTTTTTGAATAAAGCGTGATATTAAATGCTTTATGGCATTAACAAGGCTGCGTTCAACTACTTCCTCTGTAGTCTAAATATAGGTCTAAGAAAAGGTCAGCCAGCATTCTGTTCAAAATTCCCAATTCAAGATGTTTCATTGGCCTTGTGCAACACGTGCACTGGGATGCTTACTCACCGAGCCGTGCCCGAGACAAGAAACAGCTAACAGGGCACAAAAAAATAGACAACAGGCACATAACAGTGCCAGGAAAACAAGTCACGCATTGTAATTCACGCAAAGTGCAGGTGCAGGGAATGCTGCAGTGCTGCCCATTTAGCCAGTCACGTTCCTCTGTACAGCTTTTCATGTTTTTAATTGTAGCCGCCTTTCTGTGGAATCTGCTCCACACCACACTCGCCGTCCCCTGAGTTCTCTCTCAAGCCCCCGTTTCCCTCGTTTAGCTGAACTCTGAAGCGCTGCAGTGTGAGCATGCTAGCCCACCGGAACTCATTACTCCGGCTCAGCATTTGGTGAATCAACAATGTATGTTGACATACGTATCTCACGGTCCAAGAATAATGTGCAGTGCAGGACAGACCCTCGGGATCGAGCTTTGTGCATTGTCCCCGTCCCAGGATTCTTCAAACTGGACCTCCCACTCCTTCTCCCCATTCATGGAGCCACCTTCCAGAAAGCACTAGCTCCCAGTTGTGGATGAGCCCTGCTAATGGTGCGTATGAGAGAGCGAGTAGAACAAACTCGGTACGGACTCTGACTTCGACCTCCAGTCATGACAGAGCTTGCTTTCAGACTGCGTTGGTGGCCTGCAGCATAACCTGATCTCTTTGAGGGGCCACGAGTTTGAGCTCCCTGCAAGAGGGCAGTGGTCATACTCCCGTTGCTCTGGTGAACAGCCATCTGTTTCAACATGTAGAATCATGCATTTGCAAGCTAGGTGAAGCTTCTTCAGACCAAGGCATGTGACAGCGGAGCAGATGCCTTGAAATGACTTCATGACCAGGTCCTGCCCTGGTCAGCTGTGGGCAGATCACAGTCCACATTTCATTAAGCCCTTTGTAAATGAGGGCAGTGTGGCTAATATTAGCCTTTGGTTAGAGAACCTCATTTCCTGAGTGCGATATGACCAGGAAGAAGGTCTGTAGGAGATCTCTGCTTGTTTGGAGGCAGCAGATGGTGCACAGTGACTGAGGAGCTTGAGGACTTGTCACCGGCTCTATTAATGGCTCTGCAGTGAAGCTCTAATCTCTGCAAGTCACTTCTTATGAAAGCATCTGCTAAGTCATTATGAGACGCACAGCACTGCAGTCCGCGGGAAGCCGCCCGCCGGGTGGGACCACCGGAGAGGTATGAGACGCGGCCGCGGGAGCCAGACTCATGCCGGGGTCTGACTGACGCCCCAGCAGGGCCCCTACCTGCTTTTTCGTTGCCCCCCCCCCCCTCCCCATGGTGGCCAGGTGTGAGGTGCTGGGCCTGATGAGCAGCTGACCGTGTATCCATCGGTTGGTGGCACTGACGCTCATCTTTATCCAGTCCTCTCACGCCGGCCTTCTGACGAGCCTCATGTCAGGGACCCTCCCAGCTGCGGATGGGCGCCTGCATGTCGGAGGGGAACCGCCTGCAGAACCCAGCCTGCAAAGAAACCTCTTACTTAGCATTTAGAATGTTTTATAATGCTTAGTGTAATGTTTAAAATGCGGGAATGGCACAGGCATTTCCAAATGTACTGTAGCACATTATGGATGCAAACATCAGCGAGAAGTGATTAACTGGGCTATGGAGGCCTCACGGTCATGCAGCTCATTTGCCTGTTTTGGGAGTGTATTTTACAATGCAAGCAAGGAATGACAAACGTCTGAATATATATATATAAATATATATAATGTGTGTGTTATATATCTGCACTGCAATATCAGGCTGTTACCCTCCTAAGGCGTATAATTTCTTCCTAGAGCAGAAGGAATGTATTATTCAAACATCAAGTTCATGCCTGCAGATATATAGACAGAAAAGGGCAGGATAAGCAGAAAAAGATCATTTTGGCTCCCCCACCCCCCCCCTGAAATGACAGATCCCGTGCGTTTGGTCGTGACGCCACAGCGGCTGCCGGTTCCCTGAGCACGGTGCAGTGGCAGCGTCACGCAGGAGGAGTGACGCTCTACAGGGGAAATCGGGGTCGCTGCTGTTCTGCTTCATGCTTTTTATGAGATCAGCAGGTGGCCGTGTAATTAAACATCTCTCCTTAAAATTGACAGAGTCGGGTCACTTACTGAATGTCATACCGGTGCAGACTGGATAATGATGCTATTGTCTTTTAAGGACTGGCTTGAACTCATAATCATAGGCTGAGAACTATTCAGAGCTAAAGTGCCCCTGGCAGATGATCGAAAACCTGACCTTGAGTGGATCTACTGTGAGGCACACCTGAAGGACTTGCTCGTTCACAAGTGGGTCGGGTCAGGTCTGATTAGGTCTGAACCTCAAACGTCTTGCAGTCCGAACAGGAGGCCATGGTGCAGCCAAAGGCCTGACACACGCTCCCAGCTTGCCCTTTGAAAAGTGAAGACAATAACCCAACCAGCCTGACCCACTTTAGCAACATCAATCATTTAAACCCCAGAGCTCAATGTGAAGGACAAATATTTCTGATACAATAGTCATAAGCTTCTAATCCCATTGACATTTACGATACAGTCCCCGTACGTGACCCAGAGATTTCACTGAAGATGCAGTCATGTGACGCCGCAGTACCATAACAACAGAGCTCTGTGTGTAACAGCTGTCCCAGACCTGAGACTCGCTCATTCTCGTCAGAACACGCTGGTAGATAGCTGTGACAGCGCTTGTTTCAGCCGCGACATCACGGCATGAGGATGCAATTTGTCTCCAAAATGCCGACATTTCGCCGTGTTTTTTCGCCGGTCCTTTGCAGTTATGTTGACATCTGCACGGCTGCCTGTGGTTCTGAGCTCTTCTTGCAGGTGACACATTTTACTGAACAGGAAGCCATAGAAAATAAGGCGATCAGTGCTGCTTAAGTGTAAGTATTTCACTTTTCCACAAAATGATGAATGTGGAACCCTGCAGTCCGTGTCAGACTGCAGCTACGCACAGAAATCGGGGTGGGGGAAGGGGCTGGCGTCTCGCAGTGGGGTGAGACTCGAACCCACGCACCTCTTCCACCCCGAAGCCCGTGGGTGGCTGTTTGGTACTCCCTCGCATCAACCGCTGGAGTCCATATTGTGCTTGTGGCCCTCGACATCCAAAATGCAGGCTACCAGCAAATCGGCCCAGTCTTAATCTTGTGTCAAAGTCGGCCCACACCTTCAGCCTTCAGTGGTCCTGGAGGTCCATTTGAGCCAAATGTCCCTAGATAACATGCTGTGGTCCAATGGCAGGGTGATATTTTTTTCCATTTCCTACCGGTTTGAAATTATGCCCCCACCCCCTTCCCTGGATCCGACTGGGCCCAAGGCACACTTGCGGAACCGTGCCGCTGGAGATATGTGCCTGCAGAATCCACATGCAGGTTATTTTTAACTGGCCATTGTTGACGGCACCTGAGGCATGCTGGGAATTTTGTGTGCCCTCCCCTGCTACTCCGGGGCCACCGTGATAAGAGCGCACCAGACAGGAAATGGATTTATTCACGAGCCACCAAAGTATCACGAAAAGTGGGGGGGGGGTGGGTGGTTGGTCAGGATGATTCTTCAAAGGGAGCAAAATGATAGTTACATCATCTTAGGGTGTTTACCGAAAGTGCTAAATTACGTGCTCCGTGTTCTTCTGATCCCAGCAGGGCAGAGATGATGCTCCCCTTGAATCAGACGATTTAAAACAGGCGGTGGTGGTAGTGGAGACTTTAATTTCTAATCCCCATGCTGATAATCCCGTTTGGGCTGCCTGCGTGTCTGCGTGCACTGGGATCTGGGGGAGGAGGAGGAGGAGGGGGGGGGGGGGGCAGCAAAGCACCAGGAGAAGGAAAACTTCACCGAGTTTTAATTAAATAGCACCAACACGGTAAAAAAAAAAATCCATCTGGATTTGATTGTGACATTTCCCTCATACTAAGGATGGACGGTAGGGTGTTTTCCTGCTGCTAGACACAAATGTCAGTATGTGAGACACGAGTTACCCCACCTTCTACATGCATTTAATGTTTTGCCCACTTATACAGCAGAATATTTTGCAGGAGCTCTTTGTTCAGGCTGTACTACACTGGAGCCATGCTGTAACGCCTATTATGAAGAAGATTCTGGATGCCAGCCTATAAATAGGTGCTGACTTGGGTCCCATCCGCTCTTGCTTGTGCTTGCAGCCGCAATCCTGGCATGGAGCAGATGGGGGGAGATGGAGACGGAGCACGAGTGTCTGGACTCTCCCCAAACGGCTGCTGGGGTTTGAAACATCCTTGTTTTTAAACCCTGCGGCAGTCTGTGTGTTTGCAAGACACAAAACCCATTTTACAGCACTTCTTAAATTAATAACAGCACACAGTTTAATTTAATTTGCAAATATTGGCAGCAAGACTAGCTATTTTTAAATTTTTCTTTTTCCAAATGTCTAAGCACTATCGATTTGACTGAGCCGAGTAAATGTTTCAGATGACTAAATGTAAAAGTACACTACATGGCAGAAAACTGATCTTAAACTCAAGTATTAGTGTGAAAGCTGAAAGCAGAGGAACCGTGGACGCTGCCTATCACCGCTGGTGCATGCAGCCTTGGCTTTGCTGTCTCAGGCATTCAGCCCTTGTTTGAGACTCATACGGTAAATGCAGACAGGTCTGCGCTCGCTGCCTGGGTTTCTGCAGTTTCTAAATGCAGTAACAGATATGTTTTTATTTTAAACCTTTTTCTTGTTTTTTCATTTTGGAGCTGGAGAACCACTCGCATAATGACATGAATTTCTATAAACAGCAGAAATATTAATTTTGTCATGTTAATATCAAAGCAACGGGTAGTCATGGCATCAAGACATTGTTTGTTTGTTTGACCGTTTCTTTGTTTATCACTGTTTTTGTTTGTCTATTAGTTTGTCCTTGTTTGTTTGGTCTGTCTTTGTCGGTGTCTGTTACCTTTTTTGTCTGTTTTCTGTTTGTTTGTCTTTTTGTTTGTTTGTCTTTCTGTTTGTCTGTCTATTTGCCTGTTTGTCTGTCTATTTACCTGTTTGTCTGTCCGTCTCTTTGTCTGTCTGTCTGTCCCAACTTCAAAGCACCAAGCTGCTTTTCTTCCAGCTCTTTGTTGTGCTCTGACAGCAAACAGCTTTCGGCTTCTTGTTTCTTCAGGATGGGTCCCTGCACATCAACAAGCATTTTAATCACGCGTATTTGAAATTCCTGTGTTTGTACAATTTGTGTTTGGAAGGGAAAAAGTCATAATAGTTTTCTGTTGGAACGATTCTGTTCCGGTGTGTCTCTCATCTGAGAGACATTTTGCCTGACGTCATCGTCCCCACCGGGTACATGCTTACCCAGTACGTCTCCGAAATGTACATTGGTTCATTCTGTTGTTGCTGAACACAGTAACTGTTTATTCTGAAATCACAAGTCAGTCTGAGATTTTGTCCCAGGACTCAGCTCTCAGCATATGTAAAATGAATTCCCAATGCCTTTAAATAAATCAGACTGTCAGCATGAGACTATTTATCCACAGTTCGATTAAATATATCCGATTATGGATTTTTGATATGTATATTCACATATATACCTATACATTTGTGTCATGTACAGTACTGTGCAAATGTCTTAGGCAGTCAAATGGTTAAAACTATTTATCTGGGTATTAAGTATATATGTGCTCAGAACAAAAAATGCAATCTAACGTTAGAACATATGCAAATGAAGAGTAGCACAATAAAGAACAACAGGGACGGGAAAAGGAATGTCTTCTTCAAACCTTTCCTCAGGAGCACCTCAACCATTCCACATATTCATTAAATTTCACCACCAGCTCATTTAATTAATTGATTGATTGATTGATTTGATTGATTTTGATTTAAAAGTCAGTGAGATATTGATTAGCCATATGAGGTGTGCTAGTGGTCGAGTCAAATAAACCTGCGTGTATTGCAGGGGTGTAATGGACCGTAAACGTACATAAATGCCATTTACACACCTTTTTAATTAAAAAACAGCATTTATTACACAATAAAAATGTTTGAGTAAAAAATCCCCATTGTACATTACTTTAGTCTACAACAGCACACCATACTGACCCTATCAGCATATCAACAAATTGGTACAACCATAACCTCCCCCTTTCACTCCCTGACAAAGCAGCCGGTGCTTACGAGCAAGCAGATCAATGACAAATCCTGCAGCATGCATGCGGAGAAGTGGACATCAGACAACATTTTGCAAGAATCGCAAACATCCCAAAAAATCCACGGTGCATGTTGGGGTTCATTTTCCTGGATCTCTTGTTTGCTTTGGAATGTTTTGAAAACGGTTTTCAGTAAAATCAAATGTTTAGTTTTATTGTAGTTGATTTGCTACATTTCTCAGGAATTAAAATTCTTGAAACTACTTGTTCAATCTCAACACCGTCTGGTCACTGTTGCACATCAAACCCAAACTTTCCAACCATCTTCTGTACCTACTTGTCCTATTCAGGGTCGCGGGGGTCCGGATCCTATCCCAGAGGCTAAAGGCGCTCGGCAGGGAACAACCTATCACAGGGCACCAACCTATCACAGGGAACAACCTATCACAGGGCACCAACCTATCACAGGGAACAACCTATCACAGGGCACCAACCTATCACAGGGCACCAACCTATCACAGGGCACACGAACACACCATTCATACGCACAAACTTCTGTGCCACCACACTGCCCCAAGCCCAAACTATTATTCTAAATTATTATTATTAAATAATAATACTATTAACATGATGATGACTTACTGCAGTCCTGCATCGATATTAGATGGTATATCCACCTGTCTTTAATGTGGACATGTATATTGGATGGTTGCTGCTAATCCTGTGGGGTGACTTTCGGAGAGGCTATGACACGACCAAGCTGACGCACTTTTAGAAACATCACATCACATCATTCTACACTAACAAGTGTCACTAACAAACGTCTCTTTGACTGCTTAAATCTTTGCACATTACTGCATGTGTAAAGGTGATCCATGTATTGAAGGCATGCTTAGTGTTTTTAATGCCTTGCAGTCAGGGATGTCTGACCTTCCCCCCCCCCCCCAGGTGCACGAGTGCAGTATGAACGCATGGGCAGTGATGTGACCATGCAGTGCGGCACGCTGGAGGCCGACGCCTCCGTCACCTGGAAGGTGAACGGCACGGATGTCAAGGCGCAGCGGGTGGAGCAGGGATCTCGGCTCATCCTCAAGCAGGTGGACCTGAGCTCCAGCGGCCTCTACAGCTGCTTCCAGGACCCCGGCGGCGAGCGGCGCGACCAGATCAACCTGCGGGTGGGCAGTGAGTAAACCCCCCCCCCTGCCCCCCGTCTTCTCTCCCCTCCTCCATGTCTGTTTACCCAAGGTGTGTTGGGGGGGGGGGGGGCTTCCTTATGTAAACCCTCAGAAGGTATAAAAGCTTCATCAGGAGAGTAAGGCTGTCACACACCCCTGCCCAATCAGGATTAGGATGGGGGGGGGGGGGTGCATGGTCATTTGGCCTGAGAGTCCTCTGACAGTGTATACTGAGGATGACGTAATTAACTCCCCCCCCCCCCCCATAAACCACTGCATCATGGGTGATGACATCATCAGGGCTTAGGTAACAGCACCAACTGTTATTTATTATTAAAATTTCACACCGAGACTGAGGCATTTTTTCATGTACATTTACACCGATGATGGCCGATGAATTATGAATTGTATGACTTTGCTTTTTATAAACTGCCAGGATTAACAGTTATTTTTCAATCTCCTGGACCATGATGGTGATATAATGTGAACAGTGAGTGTTGTGATATTATCTGATAAATCGTGTAGAGATGATGGGGAGAGCGGAGGCGGGGGGCGGGGGGGGGCGGCTGTTGTCTCTCGCAGTGGTAATAGCATTACGCTGGGGATATTACCAGGGGTGCTCTGCAAGCTTGACGAGATTCTGATTAACTAGGGGCTTCTGTCTGAGGGAGACGGTCGCAGGAGTCTTGTGGGACAGCATGCCGGCCGGTCAGTGAGTCGCTTCCAGCCAATCAGGGGGCTGTCACTGCAATAAACCATTGGACCAGAAAAGGATTTACCGGCCAATCAGTGCGCATGGAACAAGTGTAAAAGCCATCACAGCAGCTGCAGGTGGGGCCGGGGGGGTGGGGGGTGGTGCAGCGATACCCTGCCTCTGTTTTTATCTTTCCCTAATGAAATGGGTGAAGTGGTGCATCAGCAGGGGGGGGGGGAGTGGCAAATTTCGCAGAGCCAGGTGTGCCCCACGCCGTGCCCCCCCAGCTCCGGATTCCGAGCCGGACTCCTCCGACCCAGCATTACGCTGGCCGATACGGGGCTCAGATGCCATCACGGGGGGGGGGGGGAGGGGAGAGAACGTTAGCGAGGTGCCGTGAATGTGCACATGAGCTCGATCACCAGGAAATGTCTGTAAAGCGTGTGAAGCGTGTGACTTACTGTACAGAGAGGCTCCGCAGTGACATGGGGGGTGGGGGCCAGGTATGCGTTACGCCCCAAGGCAGTGCGCCGCTGCCCATACAAAGACCTCCTCGGGGTGGGGTCTCTGTCCAGCTCTCCTTCATTCTCTCTCTGTCGTATCAAAGCCATTCATCCAGTTTCCCCCTCTCTCTTTCTCTATGAGGGAGAGGTAACAAGATAAGAGGCTCCCTAAGTGCTGCAGTTAATGTGGCAGAGTCCTGGGGCTTGAATGTCTTGTGACACGAGACAGCGGCCTCCAGACCAGCCCGTCGTCCTCCTGCTCCTGCCCCCCAGAAGGAAACACTCGCCTGTCTAAATACTTCACCTTCAACTGCATTATCATTTTTAAGTTTTGTGACACAGCTGAGGTCACTGTCTCCAAGCCGTGTTTTGCATCATGTTCCTGTAACGTTCGACGGACGTTTACTCTCAGACTGCCTGTAGGCCATTACAAAGCTGTGCTGTTGACATCTTCTTTTGTTTATAGCTTTGGGATGAGGCCTTTCTGCTGTTTCCGATGTGCTACCAGCCCCAAGCTGGGTTTGTTTAGAGCTGTGAAAGCAACTAAGTCAGACCCTCCCTCTGGTTCCCTAATCCACTAACCAGCGCTGCCGAATCCCAGCCTAAACCCTCTTTGCAATTTGAGAAATTCCCACTGCCCTCAGCTAAATGGAAAGTGTGGGAATCTCTCCGGTCCCTGCTTCTCCTCAGCCCTGCGCTCTGTCCTTCCCAGCGGGAGGAGATTGGCGTCCTTACCCGGCCTGCGGAGACGACCTTCACTCCCCCTGTCACTCCGTTTTGTTTTCACCATTTAAGAGATGCAGGCATCCCGTTAGACGCCATGTGCCTATAGGCCTCAGACAGAATTGTGGGTGGGGGCTGGTGGCAGGTCCTGATGGCACAGCATGTGATCGGGCCGGGGGGGGGGGGGGGGGGTTTATGTCGGATCGGGTAGATGGCTCAGGGTGGGGTTAGGAACTAGAGGCTATGAAAAAAAAGTCTCAGTGATCCCACTGTTCTGTTTTACTGACACAATAATTACCCTCCCCCTACCTTTTTTGGGTAATTTCATTTGTAAAGGACAAACACAATTATGCTGTTTTGTCAGGGACCTCAGGCTTACTGCTGTATGTAATTAACATGTATCGCTTAAAGTCAGTGCAGTTAAACATTCTGACTAAATTAGCCAACTCATACTGAATTTTCAGGCCCTTTCTGTGAAATTGAATTCTTTCATTCCTTAAATGGGGTTTACTTTTTGAAATGCGGGTTATTTGTACATGACGTCAGCCTGAGAGTGAGTAAACACCAGCAGGAAGTGTTTGGTGACGTTACTGTGTTTGTGCAGGGGCCTTTGCGTCGAGCACCGGGATTTTTGCGTGTAGGGGGGATTCGCCTGGGAAACGGTCACGCTGCGCATATGCACGTGCCCCCCCCCCCCCCCTCGTGCGAACGCCGTGCCTCAGGAGGTCCGGAACGCAGCAGCTTCCGCTCAGAATCACCCGGAGCGTGGGAAGTGAGGCCAGTGGAATGGCTTGGATCAGCTGTTCCACTGGCACATAAATTAGCTTTAAAATATAAATTAAATTTCAATGTATAAAATATTAAAATCCTAATATTCAGCATCATTCACTATGGGGAGCCGGCATAATGAAGCACACTTAATATTTGTAATTATTATTTCTGTTATTATACCATTAAAAATGCGAGCTTCGGAGTTCTCGGTGTTAGTTAACGTGTACTGCTGGGCGGGGCCGGTGTTTGAATGAAGGACATATGGCCTGTGGAGGGGGGGGGGGCGAGGCACGGGAAACTGCTGTGTGGTCAGATTGAATCGGCCTTAATGACATCAGCGACTTTCTGAACTATTTATGGTTTTTTTCTTGGACTGAGAAAAAGGAAACTCCCCCCCACCCAAATTGCATATATTTACCCGCCCCCCCCTGTCAGATGAATTGCCTGTGATTAATATACTGCTCATGGTTTGTATCTCCGGGGATTGTGGCGAAAGGGTTGAGCCAGGCCATAACGCCATGACTGGGGGGGGGGCAGTGCTGAGGGGTCGCAGATGAGCTTGCCCTGCGGCCCGCGGACTGGGGACCGCTCTCCCATCACCAGCATGCCGACCTCATAATCGCAGTAATTCTGACAGGGAGCAGCAAGGGGTCAGCTGTGCCCCAGCGAATCGCCGACAACCTCGGGCATGTTTGTTACTGCTGCGTTCACTGTCAGCTTCAGAGGAAATATTTCAAAATGCATAAAGTCAATAAAGCGTAAGTCAGTCACAGCGAGCCGACTGCGCGTAACCTCCAGTGCGGCAAGAGACAGTCGGCGAGCTGCTGACCTTCGCCTGAAATGCACGCCGTTTTGGTGCATTTCAGCATAAAATCATTGCGCCTGGGAGGGGGGGGGGCTTAGGGAGCAGCATGCCGTCTGCTGCAGCCTGCGTCTGCTCCGTTACGATCTAATTAAAACCACCACGGTCGGCTGAGCGCAACACATCCCCATCTAGGATTAATGTTGGATCGGTGTTCAGGAAAAACCATGCGAGCGGCCCACGTTTGTCGGGCCTTGGGGCGGTGGGACCTTGGGAGTCGGAGGTTCTCGGGAGCGAGGACAAGCCCCAGACAGTTTGGAATCTTCTACTTGTGATTGTTGGATTCTCATATAAGCCTCTATAATTATGCTAGTTTGGTGCTGTGGTCAACAAATCTGAAATGAGCCTGTTTTGCATGCGGTGGGGAAGTCAAGGATTACTCAGGATTGTCACAAATTACGCGTCTTACTGGAAAATATTTATAGCCTCTGATCCCCTGGCAGGGCAGGAGGTGAAAGCGGCCTGCCTCGGATTTAAGGTTTACAGTTGAGCCCTCAGCCTGTAACCGCCCAACAAACTGTTGACGTTCCGGCACCCCACCCCCCGATTCCAAATCTAGCTGCTGGGCTGGCATGAAATGGCAATTTTCCCACCAAATAGGGGATGCGTCAAAGCATCCTTTGTGAGTTCTAATGGCGAGGGGGCGAGGGGGCGAGGGGGATGGCCACAGAGCACACAAAAGAAACACAACTGGAAATGGGATACTTTACTGAATATTGGGGGGGTAAAGATATTTATTAAACGTCTTCCTTGTTAAACCAGGCTTCCAGAGAGAGGCTATAATACATCTCACTTCTGCATCCTTAGCGGACATGGAACAGATGTGGCCTCTCACTGCAGTCAGGGCTGGCCCCCGTCCAGGCCGGCCCCCGTCATCTCCATAAAGGAGCCTCTGCACGGTGCTTGTGGCAGGTTCGGGGGGGGGGCAGGCATAATACCTGGGATGTTTAATTAGCAAGAATGGAGAGCTTCCTTCGTGGTCTTTGTGAATGCTGAGTGTGTAAGATGTGGAGCATCACAGGCTGCGGGGGTCTCTGTACATGGGGGGGTGGCAGGGGTGGGGGGGAAGTTTCACAGCTATGTGAGCAGTGAGATATCCGCTCGCAGGATGTATGTTTCTGTGTGCATCACATAACCAACAGGGACCCAGCAGAGACTGACAGGATGACAGGGGGCCCTGCTGAATAATGCGGCATGATCACTGCACTGATCAATGGCACTGTGCTCCATTAAGTGTCAGAGCCAAGCGGGGGGGGGGGGGGTAAGACCGTGAGAGGCAGGGTGGCCGGGGCTGCCAGTCAGCCCATGCGGGATGCTGGCGTGTAACGCGATGCCCGGCGAGGAGGCAGGGGGCCGTCCCCCAGCTGCGGGGGGAGCACGTGACGCCTGGCCCCCTCTCCGCAGTGCAGCTCGCTTCTGTGTCTGGTTTCCGCTGGGCTGTTTGTTTTGGCCTCTTTGCCAGCGATGGCGGCCGTCGGCTCCCCAGCTGCGGTTGCTTAACTCCAAACGGCGGCGCCCCACACCAATTTCACGCTGCGTGGCGGCCAGCAGTGCCACTGCGCCAGGCCGCCGCAACCCCCCATTACCGCACCGCGCCATGGACCGGCCTAGGTCTCGGGGAGCGTAGTGTCCGCGCTCAGCACTTCCGTGGACTGGGATGGGCAGATGAGTACATCGCCTCCCGCTGTTCGGGGGGCTAATTAGCGCCTGCTTTAGCCGCGCGGCGGAGTGACCTCTGGGCACCATTTGCTTGACGTCTCGCTCGGATGAATTAACAAGTCTGGCCGTGCAAGCAAGACTTAAACAGACCCGAGATAAAACCGGGAGCCGGGGTTTGTGGTAACTCTAGGGAAAATGGTGCCTCCGTCCGAGAGCATGTCTGAACTTTACAGACGCTCCCTTGGGGTTCTAAGCGGCGCACAACCTTCCGCTTTGTGTGATGAGCAGATTCGTCGCGCTCTGCATCTCCAGCCTGTTCTGCACCCGCCACCTCTGCGCCATAGACATGTGTCGCGGTTGCATCTATTGCTGCGGATTCTGATCCACAGATCCCAGGTGGGGCCTGTGATCTGGCACTGCCAGGATCCCTCCCGAGAGCTCTGCGTTTGGCCGGCAGGTCCAGACGACAGCAGCATCCTGCCAGCCGGCTCCTCTCGGCTCCACCCACGCCACCCCACAAACGGTCAGAGAGGAGCCGGCTGGGCCCATCCAACCTGTGAGTCATGTGACCATGCTGGCGTAGACACGGTGTCCTGGTACCCTGGTGTGACATAGGTACCTGCTCACACTACAGTTGTGAGAATGTTCTAGATGACACTTTTCTCGGGGGACTCTAGAGATCTTGTACCCTTTGAGCTCCTACTTCACTAGAAGAAAACTCATGTGTGGGGGGGACGGGGGACGGGGGGGGGGGCAGTAACACCCTTCAGCTTGTCAGGGGTCCCCACTGTGGGGTGAATAATTCTGCTGGATGTCGTCCGGAGAGACGAGGGTAATTTTGTGGGTTTAGATTTCTCACCTTTTCAAAAGGGAAATTATTTTGGTCACTAGTCCGTGGGGGTGTTGTGGTGGGATGGGGCGGCTTCGAGGGCAGGAACCACAGCGATCTGACATGCAGGTGACGCCGGTGTCCAGTGAATCACACGGTGACCCATATCTGACACAACATGCTTTATTTCCGGATGGTTCCTCTGGTTCTGTGCTGTAAACATTCCCACACCTACACTGGATTCAGATGAACACCTTGCTCATGTTTATAACAGACATCTTTAAGTTTGTGCTCCAGTTCAGGATGAGGTTGCTGGCTCAAAGCCTCAGGCAGTACGTTCTTTTTATACAACTTCATCAATGACAGAATTTACTTCTTGTTTTATAAGCAGAAATACATTATTTACAGAAATCGTTTTCCACATTAGCCTTTCTGAAAGAGCAAGTTATCATTCTGCCAAAATAGCATGATAAATAAAACGAAAACAAAAACTAATTCGGCTCCAGAGAGAGGAGGTTGTTCTGCGGGATCATCTGTTCATAATGCATTTGGTTTCGGACGCGTCGCCGCAAACGTTGTCAGAACGCTCCCAAAACACTCCCCAAACTTTAGCTGTAATTTATTGCCTCGGGGCACTAAGTTCAGCAGCTGGAGGCAAGATGACCCAAGCTGCTGCAGGGGGGGTGGGGAGGGAGGGGCCCGAAATGACGTGAGCAGGACGCATCACTGTCACACAGAGCAGGGCAGTGAGTTTGGAGGTTAAATGATTGATATGCGGCGTAGCCACAGTCCTGCCCCGCCCAGCCCTCCTCTGGAAGTCCATAGAAGCTTAAACAAAGTCACTTACTAGGCCAATCAGTGCGTGTATCGGGGGGGCTAAAAGGGAGACCCCCCCACCCACCCTCCTCGGTCAGTCCCGGGGGCCATGCTGCTAGACCGTACAGTGTCCTTGCTGGGGAGTGATTCATTTTCTAAGCCTTTTTGTGGGAACAACATTGGTATAGAGAAGAGCGAATCCTGGAGTAGATCAATCCTGCTTGAAAGTACTTACAGTGTGTGAGCTGATGGTTTTTTAAATATATTTCATCTCATGTCTTTTGGATTTTTTATATAATATATTTGTAATGTTGTACATGGCTTGGTAGTTTTAAGATTCTTTTTTAAGGGCACAAGGCAAAGAATAACTCAGGTTGGAGCGTCAACCCATCGCAGGACTATACATTATGTATCTATTAATATTTTCAAGTATGTTCAGGCATATTAATAATTTTAAAGAGCAACTTTTAACAGATGGTGTATTATTTCTGCTTGACTATTGGGATCTCTGTACAAATGCTGTATAAACTCTGGCTCACGTCACGTCAGGCAGTCTGTGGGTCTGCAGAAGGAAACAGACGTTCCCTGTCAGTGCTGCTACTCTCTCTGTGCTGGGTGGGGTCTCCATTCCAGTCTCTGCCAGCTTCTCCCAGTTTTAGCAGGGAAAAAGGCCAAAGTCTCACGTCTGGAAGACGATACGATGGGGCCTGATTAGGGTTATCGTATCATCGTCACAGCCCCGGGATGGCCGGAGGGGGGGGGGATCGATCCTCTCCCCTTTCAAAGGAAAGTCCTTTAGCAGAAGATATGATTAATGTGAATCATTACAGGGATCGATGCTCGCGTCAGTGCAGATGTTCGGGGTCTGACATCCGATCGCCCCCCCTTCCCCCCGCCGCTCGTCACGCGCTCCCCGCGGGATGATATCGAGCTGTGGGGAGCGGGATCCGGCGGGATGTGGACGCCAACGACATCAGCATGCCGCTGACTGACAGGCCCCAAAATAACGATTCCCCAGATAGCACTGAGGCGATAATGACGGTCCTCCATGATGTGAAGTCCAATTATCAACCTGCGGAGGGCGTGAAGACGCCTTCACAGCGAATATTCATTAAGAAAACAGTTAATTACCCAGCAGTGACTGGATTATGCATGATATCATTTACAGCCAATGAGTAATCAATTACCTGGGAAGCCGGCGAGAGTGGCGGTGCTGCCGGGGGCGGCGGCTCTGAGATGAATCACCGAGCACAGGAGCCCCCGGCCGCTTGGCGTGCAGATGGCTCTCTAACTCCCTGTGTGCCGGCGCTCACACACAGACGTGCTCGCTTTGGTGTGTCCGGGCTTCACAGTCCCGTTTGGATAAAATAAACAGAAGCACCAACAAAATGCAACACATGTGTTGGAAATGGTGTCCCGTCACAGTTATTCAGGGGGCCATAGCCCCCCCCCCCCCGCTATGGGCTAGGGGCCGGTGTGTCCCTCCTGCATCCCCGCAGCGTGTGATGTCATCCTGGCCGCGCCTCATCGTCTCACCATTGGGCCACCGATCCCTGCTTCCTGCTAAACACGCTACGTCAGAGGCAGACTGTCCCCCTGACGCGTGGGGGGGGGGGCACAGGGAGCCTTTGGGGGAGGGAGAGTCATAATCGGTCCTCAGCATGGCCTGTTACTCGGTGACACGTAGGAGAATTAGCGGGGGAAGCTGGGAGCGGCTGCTCAAGCTCTGTCCTGGTCTCCCATAAGCGAAGCACTAAACCAGTTGGTCCAGTTCATCAGTTCAGCTGTGGTCATTGGTAGAAAGTGGGGGCTCCCCTGGATAGAGGATTGACCAAGAAACCCAAAAAATCTTATCATCTATCAGTCAGCCCTCACCCAGGGCACCTCCCCCCCCCCCGTACTGTACAGTCTCAGGGCCTCATCCTCCAACAGGTGCTATACACTATGGGGGGGGGGGGAGGAGAGAGAGAGAGAGGGAGAGAGAGAGAGATCACTCAGCTTTGGAGAAAAAGCATGATCGCTTAGTCTGGGAGAGAGAGAGAGAGTGATCACTCAGCTCAGGGGAGAGCGAGTGATCAGAGAAAGAGTGATCACTCAGCTCAGGAGAGAGAGTGATCAGCGAGAGAGAGTGAGCTCAGTTTACCTAGTTATGTTTTTAAACGCCATGTCAGTCTCAGAGAGATGAATGGCGCTGTGGCAACCCGGTTCCGCCTGCTGCTGCGAGCGTCTCCCTCCAAACCAGCGCCACTAAGGCTGCCCCACATACAGATATCCCCTGTGGGCCCTTGCATGTCATCCTCAGGTATAAATTCTCCAGGTAGCCGATGAAGTACACTGCCAGAACTGAGGCCTGTGTCAGCCTGCAGAGTCCATGTCTCTGGATTCATTGTACGTTCTTGGGGGATCCACGGGATTAGCAGGGATTTTTCTGAGATAAACGTAAAACATTGTTCACACCTGAATTAAGAATTATTTTACAGTTCAGAGGTGCCGCCCCCCCATGCCACATTGAATGGACTCTCCATGGATCAGAACCCTCCGGTCGGCTGCATACCAGACGTTATTCTGTTGAATCGGACCCCCGGCTTAGAGAAGCCGAGATTTGTAGACGGGGGACTGTAAATGCGGGGACTTGCTTCGAGAGCGCGACCCTATTGAAGGCCTTCGCTGCTCGCAGTGAGGGAGGCAGAAATGCTCGTATCCTCGGCCCATGAGCCGAAAGCAAGCGCGATTTGCACCGTGACTGTATCGGACAAGTGTGAGCGGACACAGAAAGGGCCTTTTATTGGGTGGGGGGGGGGGCGCTTTTTCATGGCCCTGCATGCAGTAATTAGCATTGTCACATTCCATCGCTGTCCTCAGAGCTTTTGACGCCACCCCCCACCCCCCCAGCCATCCAAATTAGAATAGTTCACAGACCTGGACTCAAAGGGAACGGAATAAACGCGGCTCCTGAGTAACGTAATCTCCTGTGAGCGGCGAGCGGATAAAGGGAGTCCAGCAAGCCGGCGCTCTTCCACGGAGACCGACTCTCTCCCTAATAACCGCCCCACCGCCGCACACGACCGCGCTGCCAATAGAAACTATTTCTCTCCCTTTTTTATGGGATGGGTGGCTTTGTTCCAAGTGCGGTTTAGTGAAGGGAGACTTTGCAAACTGGGGAAAAAGCCTGAGCTTCCCTGGATGGAAAAATCACCACACTATGATATATACGGTCAGGGCAGAATCACTGCGGTCTGATATATACGGTCAGGGCAGAATCACTGCGGTCTGATATATACGGTCAGGGCAGAATCACTGCGGTCTGATATATACGGTCAGGGAAGAATCACCACGGTCTGATATAGACGGTCAGGGCAGAATCACCACGGTCTGATATATACGGTCAGGGCAGAATCACCACAGTTTGATATAGACGGTCAGGGCAGAATCACCACGGTCTGATATATACGGTCAGGGCAGAATCACCACAGTTTGATATAGACGGTCAGGGCAGAATCACCGCGGTCTGATATATACGGTCAGGGCAGAATCACTGCGGTCTGATATACACGGTCAGGGCAGAATCAACGCGGTATAATTTACGGTCAGGGCAGAATCACCGTGGTTTGATTTACGGTCAAGGCAGAATCACCGCGCTGTGATATACGGTCAAGGCAGAATCACCACACTCTGATATATACGTTCAGGGCAGAATCACCACACTCTGATATATACGTTCAGGGCAGAATCACCGTGGTCTGATTTATGGTCAAGGCAGAATCACCACGCTCTGATATACGGTCAGACAAGAATCACTGCAGTCTGATATATACGGTCAGGGCAGAATCACCACACTCTGATTTACCGTCAAGGCAGAATCACCGCGCTGTGATATACGGTCAAGGCAGAATCACCACACTCTGAAATATATACGGTCAGGGCAGAATCACCGGCTCTGATTTACGGTCAAGGCAGAATCACCGCGCTGTGATATACGGTCAAGGCAGAATCACCGCGCTGTGATATACGGTCAGGGCAGAATCACCGTTGTCTGATGTATGGTCAGGACCAGTCCAGTGTAGTGCAGTGGACACAATGTGAAATTACCCAGTGCTAAATTCTTGGATGACAGACATACTCTTATTGGATAGAAGCGCCTTACAGAGGCAGCACACTGGAGAATCAGTATGCGAGACGAGGGCTTAATGGCACACAGAGTAAAGGGTCCTGGGAGCGGCTTTGGAGAGGTTGCTGGTCTTCATATCTGGATCCAAAGGAGGGGGGCAGTGCAGGTGACAGATGGTGTGCCCCACCGTAAACGGGGAGGAAGCTCTCTGACTACCAGTGAACAAATATTAACCCAAAGAACCACAGCATTACTCCACTCTGACACAACCCAACTGCCCCTCTGAAAACCTTAACAAGCACAGAAATCTAACTGGTGTCAGCTGGGTTTTATTACTTGAGACATCTTGCTGCTCATCACTGACGTTAGTGCTGGTCATCCGTCGCCGTGGAAACTCGGAAGCCAAGCCCAGCCCAGTTCTTTGCGGGTACTGCTGAAATCGCTGCTGCTTTTAGACAGGGTGCTGTGTGTAATGAGGAATCCAGTGACACCAGTGCCATGGAGAAGGGCAGTGCGGTGTGTACGGGCTCTGGCCTAGACCAGGCATCTTCCATTCTGTCACTATAGCTATTCCAGATTTTCCCACATTCCTTAAATTTCTAAATATAGAACGAAGACCAGCAGCACTGAATGTCCTGTTACATCACACATAATCATAAATGTTTTATGACATTAATCGCTTAAGCGTCTGGAACAGATTCCTATTCTGGCCAATTAGGGCCAATTAAAGACTCCGTTAAGCAATTAGTCAAGGACAGGAGCTAATCCAGCGCATTTACGAATCAGCTGCACCCCTAAAGACGCCAGGATTTTTTTTGCATAAAATGTTTTTCTTATGGTTTTTGCAAGCCCATCTCATGCAAGCTCTTCAGCCACCCTGGCTCTCCTAAAAAGGGTGGCTGGTGGCCACGTTTGGGGACTGCGAGTGACCTCAGTGTGGCAACTGGCAGCTGCACTCTTGTCAGCACACAGCTTCCTAATTGGACTTGCTGCAGTAAATCACTAAGGTGTAAAACTGAGCGATAAGCAACTCTGGAACAAACCAGTGCTAAGGAACTAATTGATGCTAATTAATACTATCAATAAGGTGCCACCTGATGAAGCAGCATGCCTTCGATGCGCTGAGGCCAGCAGCTGAGACGTCCGCCGTGGGTCACACATGAGATCCCTTCTGAGTGTCATCCAATTTGCCAAAGCCCCGAAATTCTTGGAGAAAAACGTTTCACATGCTCAGAGAGGAAAGGGCCAGAGCCCCCAGGTCAGATCGCAGCGATAACCCTTGTAATCTCATTGTTTATTGTTGAACACGGCCATTACTTAGACATTGTGGTCTCCAGGGAAATCTCAGTGACAGGGATGATTCCTGCTGCTACCCGCTACCTCTCCAACCCTCGCTCAGTTATACAATGACTGAGATCCATCCCAAATTATGTGTTATTAAAAATGTGCGCAGTCATGGCGATGGGGCCGAAAGGGCAGCCTGTCCACGACCTTGAACCCGCGGCCGGGATTCAATATTACCGCTATTTCTTCCAGGCTTCACCCGCATGGGAAACAAGCACCAATATAACAGCACGGCGAGCTAAATGCAAATACAGTCCTACAGCGTGTGTGGAATTCAGATACCATCAAATAGAATGAAGCACAAGGAAGCTGCCCTCTGCCACCTGGGCAAATTAGAATCAAGCGGCATCCTGCCAGTTGGTGACCCCGGGCACACATTAGCGGCTGCCGGGGGGCATGAGGATGCTTAGATATTCGGGTTATGGTGATCCGATGGATACTGCGGAGTTCCAGGAAAAACAACAGTAAAGGAGAGCTGTTCAAACAAGATGTGTAGATTTTGTGTGAAGTCGCGCCATACTCAAACAGGACGGCTTGTTTTTTGTGGGTTTCAGAAGGTTTCCCTACTTTCTGTGCACCCAGCGGGGGAGCTGGCCATGACGACTATCAGTTACACGTATATTCTCTGAAAACTGTGCCCCCTGTGGTGGGTCATAGGAAGGACACCTTGAAGGTGTTTGTATTTACAAATGCCAATGTATATTTCTCATGCTCGGAGGGAAATGCATGTAAATTTAGCCTGGATCTGCAGTGGAACAGAGGCCTTGGAATGTGTTTGAACTAAAACCTTACGAAATCTAATAAGCGCGAGGTATTTTCGCCGTCTGTCCTGCGGAGGGCAAAATGAATAGTCAGGGGAAAAAATGCGATTCATTTTGCGGAAAATCTGCAAGTGCCTTGTGGATTCGTATAACCTTGTCCAATTTGTAAATGGCGCAGATGCCTGAAAGTAAATGTGTCCCAGTCATGGGTGAAAGGAAGGCAGTCTGCTCCTCGCGCAGGTGATTTGTCCTCATTTGGCCCATGTTTGGCATTAATGGAGAAGGACGGCTACTTTCCCTGACCATCACGCTTCAGCCCTAATGACATATTATGTATTTACCCTAAGTGCTGCCTGCAGCCTCTCAGCCCGTCGGCCTTCGCACAGAAAAGGCATTTTGGGGTGAAAGGTCCGGTGTAGTTGAGGTTATGTCATGCAGAGTGACCTGTCTTTGTATTCAGATTTGTATCCCCTGCTGCAGCTCGGTCCAGTTACGGGCTAGATAGCCGTAATGCTGCTGGCCGCTAAAAAAATTAGCACTGTGTCAACATTTTCCAAAGTGGCAAAATTTTGCCTCTGTTGATTTTGAAACAGGCGTCATTGATACAATGGTAGTCTGGCTGGGTGCGGGATTGGGGGCGGGGGGTACTTTCTTCAAGTTTCAGGTCTCCTGTGTCTCGTGGGGGTACGTGTCAGCTTTAATAAGCAACTTTGCTATTGCCAGCTTCCGCTGAACATTGGCGGTATGTGTGGCGTATCACCGGCTGAAAGGCTGGGCCCCGTGACAGGGCCTTCCAGTGACTCCTGTTTCATGGGACAGAGGAAGCTAATACCCCATTTTAAGAACAGGCCTTTATCCTAGACACTGCTGTGAGCAGAGAGCTTATCACCTAAGAGGCCATAGAGGAATCTGAAATCCCCCATCACCAGAAAACAGTCGGGCAATTAGAGTGAGGGGTACTGGGTGGCGGATCACGGTTGGGGGGTGGGGGGGGGTAGCACAGCGATGTGAGAGAGGCTGACAAATGTTAACGGTGCCTTAGTCATTTGAAGGGTTTTTCCCATAATGCTGTTAGCGTGTGTTAGCTTGAGTCAGTAAGGCTCCAAACGGCTAGTTGTGGCGCTTTTCCACTGGCATACAGGAACCAGGCCGTACCGCAAAGGGAGACTAGTTACAGTGTGGTTCCAGCTCGCTTTGGTTTTCCACTGCAGAAGGGTTGGCTTCAGAAAGGCGTTGCTGGGTTTGGAGAGTGACAGTGATGTGAAATCGACTTGGAAATTTTCAAGTTATCAATACACCATGATATGCGATACTACTGATAATGAATGATATATAGAACATGCCCCTTTTTCCATCAGACGATCCTTGTATGTCGACGCAGAATCCTGGTTCTTTCTTAAGATTAAGATTCAACTTTATTGTCCTTGTACATGACGCAAGTTCAAGGACAACAAAATGCAGTTTTCCATCTAGCTCGAAATGCAAATAGTAGCATAAGGTGCTTATCAGTTAATATTTACAAGACGGTATATAAATAAGTGATATACAGTTATATAAATGTAAAATACATACAGACTGGAGGATAATGGCAGGCAAGTCAACATTTACAAATAATTATAGTACAAAGTAGAAAAATAGTGTTGCTGAGGCAATATTTACATGTAGGAGCATATAGGATGATATCCGGTTTTCTGCAACGTGAAGTATGTACAGAGAATAAAGATAATTTACTGTTCGGCAGTCTTCGTGCATTTCAAACAGTCAGATGGTGGTGATACAGCAGCTCAGTCTAATCATGCTTTCGGCCGTGTCAGTGTGAGTACGTCTCGCGTCAGTGTCAGTGGAAAACCGCCTCTTTGTGGTTCAGCTTGGGACTGGCTTGGCTCTTGGTGGCAGTAGAAAAGAACCATTAATCCCAGTGAAGGAAATAAATTCCATGTAAGCCAATGTGAGTCAACTTGAAGCCAGCCCCCGAATCACTACAGACTGGAGAGTGACGGGTCTGGGTCCAGCCCCCGAATCACTACAGACTGGAGAGTAACGGGTCTGGGTCCAGCCCCCGAATCACTACAGATTGGAGAGTGACGGGTCTGGGTCCAGCCCCCGAATCACTACAGACTGGAGAGTGACGGGTCTGGGTCCAGCCCCCGAATCACTACAGATTGGAGAGTGACGGGTCTGGGTCCAGCCTCTGAATCACTACAGATTGGATAGTGACGGGTCTGGGTCCAGCCTCTGAATCACTACAGACTGCAAAGTGTTGGGTCTGGGTCCGGGTCCAGCCTCTGAATCACTACAGATTGGAGAGTGACGGGTCTGGGTCCAGCCTCTGAATCACTACAGATTGGAGAGTGACGGGTCTGGCTCCAGCCCCCCAATCACTACAGGGCTGGGTACAGGCCCCAAGTCAGAATTGACTGGAGGGTACAGATTCACCAGTGAGTGACAGGATCAAGCAGCTGGGTCGGTACTGACTGGGGACGGGACCAGTTCTTGAATTTTTAATGACAGGGATTCATCCCAGGTTGGGTTATTAGCAGAATACCAAATATCCCCCTCAATGTAATAAAAACTAGATTTTTGACATTGTGGGGACCATGTTTCAGGTCCCCAAAATGCCAAAAGTCTCATATTTTGATTGGTTACTTGTGGTTAAGGTTAGGGCTGGGCAGGGGTTAAGGTCGTCATTTTGGGATTAGAGTTTTTCCCATAGAAATGAATGGAGAGTCCCCATAAAGATATAATTACAAACCTGTGTGTGTCTCTGTGTGTTTGTGTGTGCGTGTGTGTGTGTCACCACCTGTCTGGCGTTAGACTGAGCTCTGCCTTTCCAGGTATGACAGCCCTCCTCATGTCGCTACGGACAACAGCCCATATTTGACCTCTTCATGCCCCCCCGCCGTGATTTCATTAAGGGAAATGTGGTCCTCATCCCCCCCACCCTCCCCAGCAGCTCCTCTGTGACAGATGTCAGCCTCCTTCGACCATCTCAGTCAATTTTCATTCAGTCACTCCTAAAATACATGTGTGTTTGCATAGTCATCTGACGATGGTGGGGAATGGTGCTGGTGATATTAGTACCTGTTTATTTAATTAATTTGAAGGGGGGGTGAGGGGGGTTCTGTGAATGGTTAAGAAAATGCCCAGAGGCCCTGAGACACAGGGGCATCCATTTAACTTGTCCGTGTGTGGAGCTCAGTTGGAGCGTACGCCTCCGCCTCCGGCCCTCGGCCGTGACACACCGCCTCTTAACGGTCACTCTCCGGTCATGCAGGTGAAGTCAATCTGCACAAATTGCTGGTTACTGCCGGTAGAAACGTTTTTGATGGAGCCAGGACTGGTTAGATAGCACTTAGCTCGTCTTAGTGGGAGGGGTAAGCCTATAAACTGCCCCCCTCCCATCGGGGAAAGGCCAGTGGAAAAGCCCAGAACCAGGCCGTCACTAGGCCCCCTTTGTTAGCCCCACCAAATAAATGCACACTGATTAGTTTAAATTGTGTGTTCTTGTTCATTTTCATTAAAATCCGACTCCTTATTACTGGCATTTCATAAATCTCTAGCTTACCCTGCTAGTGCATCTCGTGCATCTGGGCAGGGGGCAGTCAAACGGCCCCCACATAGCCCCACAAGTCACACTTGCCCCAACATGCCTGCCCCGTCCCATCAGAATGTCAGTGGCCGGACCCTGCGGGACGTGTCAGCGCATGAACACCTGCTTGAGCTGTACCTTGCACAGTAATCCCTGTACCCCTGCTCTGTCGGTCAGACGACCCCAGTCTTAGCACCACAGGGTTGTCGGGTCAGATCCCAGGATAGCCGGTTGGATCTTCTTACCCTGAAATGCTGTCATACATGCATGCAGCTTGTAAGCCGGCTGCTTGTGTGTGAGATTAATATGGCATGTTTTATTTAGCGGCCTTGGAAGCTGGGAAATGCGAACCAGCCCCATGTGGGGAGCTGCATGTAGATATGGGGCTGGAATCCGGCTTTTCTTGTAGGGAAACGTGGGAGATTAATGAAGGTGCGGGGAACATGGGGGGGGCGGGTGTGGGGGACTCTTGGGATGGGGGGGGGAGTCGTTCCTCTGAAGTCCATTCATAGCCCAGTGAATCCATGGAATTCTTTCTTTCTTTATGAGGGAGATCCAAGCATGTAAATACAGGCCTGTCACCCCACGCGCTGAGCCCTACCCCCACCCTGGAGCCCGTCCCCCGTCCCCCAGGGGCCCGCTCCCGCGCAGTGGATGAGGCTTGGGGTTTTTGTTGTGCTCTGTGCCCTTACTTGGGGGGGGGGGGAGCGGGGGGTACACATTCGCATCGGGCCAGCGTGCGTTTTCACTTAGCAACCTGATAGGGGCACCGCACCCGGCTTGGGTTACGGACCAGGGACCAATCGAGCTACCCGGGGGGGAGAATTAATATTTCTCCTTATTGGCAGTGTGGCTCCCAAGGGAGGCGCCGTGATGCTGACCTGCTCCTCTCTCCCTCTCCGTGCAAGTGTGTGTGTATGGGGGGGGGGGGGAGTCACTGCTTACTCCAGGGAAATTCATAACTGGGAGTTTAAACTGCATCCTCCTACCTGGAACTCCCTGGGTGATTCTCATCCCCCCGGTGGCCCCACCCCCCACTCCGGAAGGCCCCCCCCCTCACAGGAGCCCCGGCTCAAACAGGCCCTGGTGAGGCTGCAGCCTGGACATCGCCTCTTTGGCACTGAATGGCATGGACCCAGCTCCTTCCATCTTCCTTTTGGGGATGAATCCTCTGATTCTCTTAGATCATACAGTAAATGTGCATCTCCCCGTCCCCATGGGAACCTCCACCCATCGTGGATCGCTGGCCTGTATGGGGCTGTCGCCAGTAAGCCCAATTTGAGCCGGTAACCAGTGTGGCTGCGTCCATTAGCAAACCGTCCCGCTGTGGTGAGCATTGCGGGCTGTTTCCATGTGGTGCTGAGTGGCCGTACGAGATGCTCCCTCCGGTGGCGCCCGAATCCCGGCCTCCCAGTCCCCCTCCGAGGATCCCACCTTCATTATCATCTGTCTGAACTTCAGTGCCTGGGAAATCTCACCCCGCCCCCCACCACTGCAATCCCGCCACGGTCGCGGGGTTGCTAAGGACCCTGACCCGGTCACACTCTGAAGCTGTCCGTCACTGTCGGCCTGATAAATATCGATTAGAGAGCGAGACGCCCCCCCCCCCCCAACCCCACCAGGAGAAGCCGAAAGCCAGCCCTCTATAACTCGCTCAGCCGTGACTCCCGGGGGGGACAGAGTGCCAGGTGTTTCCTGTCACTGTGGTGACTGACAGCTCGTCTCTGGGATCTACCACCCCCCTCCCCCACCCCGATGTCGGGAGCTGGAGTGGATTTCACACACATCCCCAAATTTGCCCACACAGCATTAAACTCTCCCTGCGGAGTGCTTCCCCAGCCCAGCCAGACCCGGCCCGGCTAATCCCGCTCCGTTCCGCCTCCCTGTCCCAGCCACGGACCCATATGGGTTTACCGCGTCTTGCCCTTCAATTTTCAGCTCAATTACCTCGGTGGTAGCAGTGTGCGGATTGAGAGCGGCCTTCCCGCTCGGCCCGGCGGGCCAGACGCCCTCTGCCCCCCCGTCCCACCCCACCCACTCTGTTGCTTAGCACACAGATTTATTTAAAGCTTCTGTTTTTCGCTTTACCTGTTTATCTGCCGGGTCTCTTACCCGGGCAGGTGAGTATAGACGTTGTATCTGTGGAAACGGGCCAGACCCATGGTCACACATAAATTTGGCTTCTCTTCCTGTCTGTCACCTGAGGCCCCCGCTGTCCTGCTGGATCTCTGGCGGGTTGTATTCTCTCTGCTTCCACGCCCCCCTTCCCCAGCCGAGCTCCCCCCTGGGGCCTGCGAGATGGAACCCCCTTGCTGATTACAATCACAGCTGTCATTCAAAAAAACTGCCTGTTGCTGATTTACCAGGGCGCACACCCCCCCCCCCCCTCGCCCCACCCCCTGCAGCCAACCCTGCCCCCCCGGCCGCTAACCACAGCAAAGCCCACCCCACAAAGGGAACAAACAGGCATGTAATGCTGGGGTCCCTTCTGGGTGACACAGGGGACAGGAATGCAGGGGGGGGGGGCGCTAGCCGCCCGTCGGGGGCCCCCCTGTCAGATTAGCCCCATTAGCATGACTGTGGAGCGGCGGCGCGAGACAATGGCTGCCATTTATCCCCTGCCAATGCAAGCGGCGTCGGAGACCCCTGTGCGGCTCGCTGCTTCCCAGGACAGCGTCTGCTCCACCCAGCCGCAGCGTGGGCTTAGGGGACGCTGTGCAGCTGGATGGGGCCCAGTGGGGGGGCGCGGCCAACAGCTCAGATGCAGATAAGGCATGTGAGAGGTATGAGCCGGCAGCAGAAGGGGTGTGGCTGATCGCCTTGGGAATGCAGGATGAAAGCTTCCAGAGATCAGCCTGAGTGCCAGTGCAGAGGTACCAGTCCAGCTGGGGGTCAAATGAGACATCAGTGGGGCCCCAGATTTACAGGATGGTCGAGCTCTGAGAGGCCGGCAACGGCTCGGAGCCTCATAACCCACGCGGGGGATGGACACAAGTGCTGAGAGGGGTTTCTGTAGAAGCCACCGCGTTTAAATGTCAGAAGTCACTGGGAAATGCGAACAGTCTGGTGCGAGCATTTAACCAGCTGCATCTGAAGTCATCGGTGGGTCTTCTGAGGGATTTCTGAATGGGCTGTTCATGCCGGGATTCTTCCAAATCCACACTTTCAACACATTTGACTTACTGCTGTAGATGGAAGGAACACTGAATTTAAAGCAGAAAGAAAGTTTATTATTCACTTTTCGCTCTCTATTTTCTATCTTGGCTTCTGTGGAGCCTCCATCATCCCATTAATACCACTGTACTTTATAAACTAAATCCCTGGGGGCTTACTGGCTTTCCATGGGTGTGGTGTGTGGTGCCAGCTGATGACCTTTGACTTCATGACCTCTGACCTCTGTGCTATCACTATACTGTCGTAAAGCATCTAGTAGATGGGAAAGTGTGTCTTATGTTACTGTGCACAGAATTAGGAGAGTTCAGCGGTAACTGCGCCTGGTTGAGCTAGAGGGGTTGGTACAAAATCCTGGCAGATGGGTGGAGGTTTGGGTTGGTGTTAGGGTCAGGTAGGGGGCGCTGTGCCGGCTGTCAGAGATGGGATTAGGGTTAAGGTTAGGTACGGTTAGGGTTAGGGTTAGGTGCAGGACCTCGTATGACTGTGTACATCTGCTTTGCATGCAGACACACACACGCACGCACAGGGCTGAAAGATCCACTTGTATACAGAGTAAATATTCTATTATTCTTTGTGTTCTAAAGGATAATGAGAGTGAAGGGGGGCAGGGGGGCGGGGTGAACAGCAGGTCCAGCTCACTGCCTGTTGCTGATTTACCAGGGCGCACACCCCCCCCTCCCCTCGCCCCACATGCAGCACTGTATCCCCAGGACCACTCAGCCACCCCCGACCCCCTGAGCCCGGCACTCGCCCCTCTGCTCCTCTCTCTGCACATCCTTCACCCATCCATCTTGTTCCCTCCATTTCTGTTAGATGCCCCCCCCAGATGCATCACACACTCCTTTCCTCTGCAGACAACGTGAAAGATTCATAAAGCAAATGTTTTCTGCTGCTGCTACTCTTGTTGTTGTTTTGTAAATGCAACCTTGGTTTCTCTGAGTGTACATTTTGCATGTATGGAAATGTAATTCACCTCCTGGGGTGGGGGGGGGGGGGGGTGGTTGGCTCAGGAGTAGGACGCCACGGCAAATCTCTGGTACGTCTGAATTCCTTTTAATTAGTGAAATCTGTTGAACTGTTCAGCCACTAATCTAATTAAGCTGCTCCTCTTCCTTCCTGTCACGTTAGTTCGCTCTTCCTGTTGATTTAAAGGGAGAAACTTCAGGGAGAAAAAATAGGCACTAAAATATATTGACGTGTTTGTCTGACTTTGCACCCCAAAACGATGGCCGGTGACATCATGCTTCTTGGTAATTAGCTGATGAAGTGGTGGTGGGGGGGGGGGGGGTGTGGTTCAGAAGCTTGATGTGTGCTGTGTTCTCCCGCTCGTTGACAGAGACCCCCCCCCGCTCTCATCTACTGACCGTCTTAAGGCTTCGCTTTTCACGCAGTCGGATTCGAGTGGATCCGGTCCTGTTCTAGCGTGGTCCGTTTCGCCATTCAGACCGTTGTCTGTTGCCATGGAAACATTGATGGTTGTGAGACGGAAGACAGTTTGCTGCCCATGTTAAGATGTGCGAGGCGTGCTAGGCAGTAGGTGAGGAATGGGTGCTGACCAGTATGCTGCTGGTTGGAACACTGGGGTTGCACTAGGTGTTCCCTGTGTGCTCCTGCAGACACCCTGGCTGTGTCAGTCAGCAGATGGCGAGGTTGGGTGAGAACATGGCGTCAGCCTCCAAGGCTATTTATACTTTGTTCGTGAAAGTGGCTGTTTGGGGGCTGAGGTGTTGCTGTCAAAATATTCAGTGTCAGGAAGCGACAGCGGGGGACAGGGGAAGGCTCTCACAGTTTAATCGTCGGGCCATTCCCCGCGGACCTTGTGGCCGAATCTGTGATATATGTGCGACTCCTCCAGAATGTTCCACTACACTCTGGGCCTTCTGGTTCCACCGGGAAGTCCCCGCTCCCTGCCCCGCCACACCAGACAGCAGCCGCTCTGATTAAACACTGCCTCAGGTTTGCACTGAATTTACAGGCAGGCCCAAATCCTGAGAGAGCGATTTGGTGGAATTTTCGGCACTGGACCCGTGCTTCACCGCTGGCTCATTCGAAGCATCACCTCCTGGCTTCCCCTGAGGAATTGAAACGGACCCATCTCACAGCTTGGGGAACGGGCATTTTTACTTGGCAAGTTGTTAGTTTCAGACCAGAGGTTGGCTTATCCCCTTGGCTTCTGGTTCTGGGAAGGGAGGTGCCTGGGCAGCAGAACAGCGCCGCTCAACGTGGCACGTGTTATTCCGTCCCGGTTGGGGCATCACCGGAGCGGTGTTCTGTTCGGGTACGGCATACGGCCCTCCTGTGGGGGTCTCCATCCGACAGCTGCATTCCCTGCATTCCAGCCGGTTGACCCGGGGCGGGGGGCTGGGGGTAGGCGTGATGATAGCTGGGGTCGGGGGTCGTCCGCCCTCCCTTTCATGTTGAGACAGCAGCTTGACGTTTCTCAGGCTAGCCTTCAAAATGGTGTCTTCCATTTCATGGGGCCTTTAATCGTGGGAGATTACAGGGCTGGCTGGCCGGCGGGGAGCCAGAGGCCAAGCAGAGACGATCCCATCATCCCCATCCTGGGGGTCTTGCCGGCTGACGCGGGCCCCTGCTGCCTCGGTGGACCTGATAATGGAGCCCACGGGCCTGTGTCGAATTAGGACATTATTTATTTAGTCACATCCCAGATGCTCCAGATCCAGAGTGCAGTGGCGTGCTTCGACTTCCTTATATGGCAGCTTTTGGGGTGTAACCAGGCGCTCTCGTTCCTGGGACTTGAACCAACAACCTTCGGGTGACAAGTCCCGGTCCCAGAGTATCCAACCACTGAATTCACCGCTAGCCAGAAACACCACAGATTCGTGGATGTAAGACTAAGGCTGGTAGGAAGTGACTGTAAATTCCATCAGGTGCTGAGTGGACGGCATGTCGTGCGCTTCCTGTCCGCTAGCCTGGGGTCGCCGGCTGAATTGCTGTCTTCAAGGTTATTGGTGTTACTGTGTGTGCATATATTATCTGTCATGAAAGGAACAGAAATGCCGTTTGTCCCCCAGTAAAGAGCTTTTACCCTGGGATGTCGTTAATGCAAGAGCATTTACAGCGATGGTAGCTACAGGACAGCAGCGTTCCCCCAACCCCCCCCCCCCCCATGCTCCGCCCCCCTCACGTTGCCTCGGGATCCATTGTAATTACTCTCCTTCTGTTACATTTCTATAGTTTACATTGCTCGTCTTGTCTGAGAAATATCATTATGTCTGAAAACTGTTACATGCACCATTAAAAAGCCAACATACTTACAGTTTTATAGATTTAAATATTTGGATATAGAATGTGCAGCCAAATCATGTTTCTCATTTGTAAGTGAGCATGTCAGAGGACCGCTTTTGTGTCTTTCTTAATCGTGCAACAGCCAATCCCACTAGGGATTTGAACAATACTTGCTGAATGGAACAGTAGATGTAGAACAGTAGATGAATAGCCCCATCCTCGCTCCCCGGCTCCCCCTACAGCCCATCAAGCTGTGGCACACCTGATTCTGCAAGGTGGATAATTATCACACCTTACCTGTGTTCAGGTGAGCAGGTGCAGGGATGAGAATGTGGCCGTGTTCAGGACGGGTGGGAGGTTCATAAGCACAGGACTCACCCAATCTGTCTGTAGATGTGGGTGGATTTATAAAGACCTCAGGATGTGGGAATGATCACTCCATTTTGTAATACTGACAGCATGAAATGGGCGATGACCTCTCCTCGCCGGAGATGCCCGTTTTCAAAGCCAGAAAATTTCCCTTTGCAAACGAGATTTCTTGATCATCCACACTGGGGACACGCCGTAATTTGCCATCGATCTTTCACCGCTGACTAACTAATCGAGGGACCATCCGTGAATACGTCAAAGGCCGGGCCAACGTGCCCCCCAGAGGAATGTTTTCTGTCGGACTGTCAATCTTCCCAAATCATTCTTGACAGCGTGAACCTCGTGCCGCCCCCTACGTGTTTCAAAGTGTGCCATCGAACCGGAGAGAAACTTTTAATGATGTGATTAGGGCAGAGTTTGGGGAAGTTCGGGGGAACGGCATTGATTGGTCTCATCAATTTGAGATTCATTTTGCCCTTAATCATGATGGGGAGGTTGTTTAGGGTTTTCATAGACCATATATTGAGTTACATCTGACTTTATTAATGGGGAATATGGCACGTTGTGTGGGCTTTATGGATAGTCGTTATAACTTTAATGGATTGATTAGTACTGCCTGATGGTGCAGATGGATTGATTAGTACTGCCTGTTGGTGCTGTCTTCCTGTAGAAAATGGGGATACCCCTCCAGCCTCTTTTAGCATGTGATTGGCAGAGTGTTTAAGCTGCTAGAGATTTTGCTTTTGGGCTGTGGTATGGCTTGTGTTCTGGGTGCTCTAGCAGCCCTGCACTCTCAGAAAAATTAGTAGAGATTTGTACCTTTGCTTGTCACTGGGGCTGTACCCTCAAGGATAAATGTACCTTTTAAGGTACAGAAATGGATTATGAGGAACATTTTTGTACCATTGGGGGTACATTAATGTTGTTTTTACCTTGGGGAGTCCATTTCTGTATCCCGCCCAATGCCAGGCAGAGGTACAAACGGGTACCCTTTATTCAGGGCGTGTAGGAGCCTGTCAGAGAAGCTGCTGTCTGCTGGTGCTGCGGTTGGTGGGAAATGTGTGGCCGTCCATAGCAACGTTAGCACTGTGTTGGGGGGGAACTGTGAGCACATGAACGCGGGGCTGTCAGCCATCTGCACTGCACTTTGGCAGCCACTGTTCCCAGCCAGGCATCATGTTGTTGGTTGTCAAGACGAAATCGGGAAGTGTACGTTCAGCTAAGCCCCTCCCTTGGTCCCTCCCCTCCACATTTCACACTGCTAAGCAGGAATAAGGTAATATTATGCGTTTCCAAGGCAACTAGTTCAAATCATCGGTTTCAATTTTGCAAGCGCCGGACACGGTCCAGTGGAGGTTTAAGAAAGTGGTCTAATCTGGGGGGAGGGGCTGGGGTGGTTGCTGCGTCTCCCCACTGCCCTGTCCACCCGTGCCGGCAAGTGACCTCCCTTCACACTCTCTCTTTCTCCCTCCCCATTGCCTCCGTCTCCTTCAGCTCCTCCCAAAGATCCCGTGGTGATGTGCCGCTCCAACACCTACCCCAAGGGCTTCTACTGCAGCTGGCATTTGCAGCACCTCACCTACATCCCTACTGAGTTCGAGGTCCAAGTCAAGTAAGGCTCCGTCAACGGCCTGCAGGGCGGCGACATGCTCATTCGGGGCAGGGAGTGGGGGCAGGGGGGCAACTCCAGCTGGATTGGGATGGGAGCTGTGTGCCACCTGCTGAGCCCATAGGCGCACACAGTTTGGTTGGATCTGGGTCAGAAAGGCCTTGTTCATTAGCGTGGTTTTAGTTTGATGTATTTAGATGGGTTATAAGGCAGCTGGAGTCAAAAACTCAACATCGTGTGCTACTGGGAAGTCAAACCCACAACATGTCACATAGTGACGTTTTCCAACATTAAGTTGGAGAAAAGGCTTCCAGATCCAGAGCCTCCTGCATCCTGAGAGACAGACTGAGGGTAAAGACCAGCTTGTTTCTTAATGGGAAACAGAAGGATGATATTGTGAGATCGGAGGGTTTCGCAGGCCGGGTCGGCAGCAGGAGGCCAGGGGAGCTCGGCTTCTTGGCTCAGAAGCACGTTTCTCCACCGGCCCGTCGTCTTTCCAGGTGCTGTTATTGCTCCGTGGCAAATCAGCGATCCTCAGCGCTGATTGGAGCACTTAGGCACACATTCATACGTAATCGTCGGCGACAGGTGTGCTTGTCCAGCTCGACGGGCACCTCCCGCCTCCTCCTCTGAAATATTCAGCCTGATAACACTCGTTTTGTTGGCCACCCTTCAGATAATTGAAGTGCCCGAGACACTGTGGCAGAGAGTACTTTTAGCTAGGGCCAGCGCTGGTGACACTGCGGGACCAAACATCACACCATGATCCAGGAGCAATTTCCGGGAGGAAATTGAGTTTGGCACTGTTTTAGGGAGCTCCCGGGGGTGAAGGAGATGCCCCTCTCCACCTGCCCACCTCTCCTTCCGTATGGATCGCTGGCAGATGAACAGCGCCCCCTTCTGTTGATCCTGCAGAGTAGCGATAGTGGTCCCTCCCCCCCCGTGTGTGTTACAGCCGCATCACCCCCTTGCTGTAAACTCGCCTGGGTTAGCGCCCCCTATGGATAGATTAAAAATTCGCCCACCTCGATTTTGTATCGATATGACCTCCGGCCATTTTCGGTTTGTCAGGCTGGTTGGTTTTGGTTGGATGTGAGCTTTGCTGACAATTATTAGTTATAAATATGGAGCCGGAAACCCAAACAAACCAGCCCCCGACGGTGACTCAAATGAGTCAGAGCTGATCTGGCCACCAAGGTTGTAGAGTGGGGGTTTGTGGGGGGACCGAGCTGGTCTCACTGGAATCAGTTCCTCAGAGATAAATGGGATCCATCGCTTACTGAAGAGGCCTAATAATCTGCACGGCATATCAGGCTGCAGGGGGGGCTTAGCTTCCTATAACAGATGCTCCTTTGCAGCGTCACGCTGGCGACGAATGGGGCTATCTGTCCTTCCGAGGGCCACGCGAGGGTCATTAAACCATCACACTCTGTGCTCATAAAGTCGGCCATGATGTAAACCAGCCATCATCACTTTACCGTGATCGATCTTCCACAGAGGACAGAGTAGATGCCGTGATTACCTTTCCTTTGCAGACCGTTTTTATCCATGGTGTTCAAAGACATATATCGTGCAATCACTTTAAAATTTTATGAATTCAGGGGGGTCCGTCGTATCGCTTTAGGAGCAGTGTTACTAGATGTGTTGTGGGCTTATGGGCCACAAAGAGGGTGGCTGTTGGAATGTCACATAAATGCAGTTCATTGAATGAGGTAATGCAAACAATTCCCCCAAAATATATATGCACAGCACTTGAGTGATTTATCTCTACCTTCATTTGTGACTCGTGAGGTTGCCACAAATTAGATTTCCCAGGGGGTAGGCTTATGTCAGCCATTTGTAAAGTAAAGATGACCTCATGCCCTGCTGTTTTGATTGGCCGGGCTTTTAGCCAATCAGCCGCAGGACAGGCAGGTCCTGTAGTCCCAGAAGATGGCAGTGATTTTCAGAAGTGTGTTGGGTTTACCTGATGTGACACTGTCCACTGCTGTCTCCTCACTCTCAGACACAATCAGAGGTCCCTGGATGTCCAGAGGGATCCGATCCACAAGAACCGGTGTAATGTGAAGTTCCCTGAACTCTTCTCCACGTTCAAGTACAGGGTGAACGTCACTGCCATCAACGCACTAGGCCAGGCGTCCACCATCATCTCCTTTGACGAGTTCAACATCGGTAAACACGTCACCGTCTGGCTCTTCAGTGCTGGCTGTCTTTCCGCCATCTGTGCCAGTAGATTTTACCAGAATGTAATTTAGTTCAGCCATCGCTGACATTTTAACTGCTTCTGCGGGGGGGAGGATTGGTGGGGTGGGGGCTGGGAAGGGAACCCTATGACAGCGGATGCAACCCTCTACATGAGGGGGAGCAAGATGCAAACATCATCATTACCCCCCCACACACATTCACCAGGTCGAGTATAGATGTCCATGCAGAGGCCTCTGAGAAGTCCCCACCCACAATGGGCGCTTACAGGCTTTCTGAGTAATGAGCTGCCCGGGGCAGAGGGGCGAGAACAGGGGCGGGCTGGGAGTGGCCGGTCTGTCCATCCACACGGAACCCCCCGAACTCCCCCCACCCCCCCAGTTCAGCCCCAGGCCCCACCAACTGCTGCAAAGCAAAAGAACCACCATGCCCATCACTGCCCCCCCCCCTCTAAATCCTCATGTGGTCCAGGTGTCTGTCTGTCAGGGGGGGGGGGGGGAGGTGGGCTGATGGAGCTGATGGAGCTGATAGCCTCCCCCTCATCTCTTCCCTTGTTATCTCTCTCTGGCTTCTGGGGGCTGACCTAATCTTCCCTTATTTTTATATCCATTAATTTCTCTTCTATATTCTCTTTGTCTGTTTTATCTTCATATTATTGATGGGTTGCCGACGTATTGAAGACAGAATTTTCGTAGAGTCCTGGACAATGTGAAGCTCTGACCATTACAGGGGCATTTAAGAAACGTTATGAACATCTCTGAATGTTTGTGAGCGGCCGTGAACATTGCCGTGCCTTTCTGCTCCATGTGTATAAGGCCGTGCCCCCCTCCCATCCCCGCAGTAAAACCCGATCCGCCTGAGAAGGTGGTGGCCACACCCATCCCCAACAACGTGCGGCGCCTGGAGGTGACCTGGAGCAGCCCAAGCACGTGGCCCGACGTGGAGAATTTCCCCCTGAAGTACTTCCTGCGCTACAGACCACTGATCCGGGAACAGTGGCAACACGTGAGTGCGGCCGTCTGGCTCCCTGTTTGTCTGTACTGTAGAACAGCTATCCGGCTTGGCAATGGCTTCTCCAGGGGTGAAAGGTCCTAGCTCTACTATGGAAGCAAAGGTTCCATATACAGCTCTGGAAAAAATGAAGAGAACCTGGTTTAATCCTGGTTCTGCTGGCAGAAGGCTACACTGCAAGGCAGGCTGCTTCCAGGCTCAACGTCTCTAAGACAAAGAACAAGGTGAAGCAGGGGACATGGGAACGACCAAAAACTAGCCAGGTAAAGGGCGGAAGCGACTTTCTGATGCCAGAGATGACCATCAACTCCATAACCTCAAGTGACCTTCAAAAGGAACAGAAAACATTAAATGCAGGTGTGAAGTGCACTGCTAGGACAGTTCATATCAGGCTCCTAGAAGCAGGACTGAAGACCCATAAAGCAAGGAAGAAGCTCTTCACTAAAGAGAAGCAGGGAAGAGCCATGCTGGGATTTTGCAAAAAAAAAATTATAATTTACACAGATGCACACTCAGAAATTGAGAAATGAGTGAATTTTTTTAATTTTTAAATTTTTCCAGAGCTGTATATCCAGTCTGATATCACCTTATGGCTCAGCCGTAAAGGATATACAGAGATTTAATTGGCCTATTTAATACAACAACAGTGTGGTAGGACTCTGCACGGAATGTACGATGACACGCCTTCCTGATTCGGCTAGAGCACGCCCCCATGTGGCTGCCCTGTGCATAGTAGGGAGCTTGTTTTCTCAGAAAAGCAGAAAGATCTGGCGCTCTCTGGTGAGCATGAACATCCACGCTGGGCACGCCTTCAGGTTTGCCAGCAAGGCACTGCCATCTGCCGCACTCTACTGCCCCCTTCAGGGGCTTTTAATTCCAGCCACCTTTGTGGGCAAGCGGTCCTCGCCGCCTCCCGTGTACCACATACCAAGGAACAAATACCAAGGACAGAAGAGCCCCATAAACGTTCCAGTTACAATATGAAGCAGCTTTGGTTGCCTGCTGTCCAGCACTGAGCTGAAAACATGGGCTGCAAAGAATATTAAGGAAAGAGGCTGGGTTTGAGCAGAGGCAGTGCATGCTGGGATAGGATGTTAGCACATGCGGCACTCTGGGACCCTCTCCAGCCTCCGGAGAGTCAGGACAGGAGCTGCTGTGTCAGGGACTCAGGGTGGCTTGTTAGAGAGAGAGGGATGGTGATCCTGTAGTGACAGTGGACACACACATGGCAGCTGTGTGTTTATGTGTGTCTGCGTGAGTGTGTGTGAGTTTGCATTTGTCTCCACAATACAAACCTGTAAAAATCTGTGAATGCAATGAAAAAAAAACAAAAATGCCAAATGTTTTGTATTTTGAATGGAGAGTCCCTACAATGATAGGTATATATGGACAGTGTGTGTATGTGTGTGTCTGTGTGTGAGAGAGAACCAGTGTCTCTGTAGGTAGGAAATGTTTAAAAAAATTTGTGTCAGGATACTTCTGTTTGGAAATGTGTGTGTGACTGTGTGTGTGTGCATGTGGACCAAATCTCCTCATACAAATGTCCCTATAATGTGATAAAAACCTGATATTTTGATGCTTTTCGATCCCCACAAGGGGAAATTCAATTTTATAAAAATCAAAAAACTAAAATGCTAAAAGTCATGTATTTTGTTTGGTTACTTATGGTTAAGGTTTGGGCTGGGTAGGGGTTAAGGTCGTCTGTTGGGATTAGAGTTTTGCCCATAGAGATGAATGAGCGGTCCCCACAGAGATATGAGTACGTGTGTGTGTCTGCAGTTGTGCATGTTAACTGCCTTTTCCGGGTCAGGTTTTCTGGCACTGCGACGGACTGGTCCTCTAGCATCCATCCTCCCCAATATGCTTCTATTGAGCCCATCTCAGTGTCCCCTCTGCTCTCGTATTTTAAGCGAAACTCACCCAAAAAGCTGATGTCATCTCCTGCCAGCTCCATTAAACTGAAAAGCGATACCAGCCGGTGTGCTTCTCTCGAGGACAGGAGACAAACATGTTCGTATTTCGTTTTCCTGAGCGGTGAAGACGACAACACAGGTGCGGTTATGCGGCGGAAGAATGGGGTGGAAACGCACAAGCGTGTCGCTTATCGAAAGACGTGCGTGCGGATTATAGACCTACACTGGGCTGCTGTACCTACACACTCTGCCAAATTGGGCCCAGCCTGATGTTGCCGTGGGCGATGGAGTTGAGCAGAATAAAAATTTAATTTTAGATGTATAATGTTCAAGCAAGAGAGTCTCGTGGGGGGTGGGGAGGGGGGGGGGGGGCTGCCACCCTCAGAGGTTTCTCCTTAAAGGAAGACGCGCGTGAGGCGACGGCTCGGTCTGTATGACCTGCTTTTCCGCGTCATCCTCCTTCTCTGAGGTCATTCATCTGATGTCATTCTGCGGAGGTTGTTATGGAGACAGAGCCCACCATCCCTGGTCCTGTTATGCCCACCCGGCTAGACCGAAGCCCCCACTGGAGGCTCAGGGTGGTGGGACAGGGTCCTGAGATGCGTCAGTAAGCTGCCAGCACTGATTGTCACAGCTGGGGTGGGTCAGCCCCGCCCCATCACCCCCGCCCCATCACCCCCGCCGGGTTCCATGTCAGATGAAGCTCATTTTCCATAGATCCTCTTTGCTTAAATATTTATAATGGTGGGTTATTTTCAACGGTGGCTTCTCTGTCACGTCGCTTGTCAGCAGAGCCATAAAAAGAGGGCTAGAGGGGCATGGTTATTCCTGATGACCCCTCCCCTGGGTCCCCCTGTATTTCTGGTGACGGACGGACTGATCCTGGTTCTGGCCTAACGCCCGTGCCGGATCACGGCCCTGAGAGCTGCATGTGGCCAGCCTGGGATCCGTTACCCTTGAGCTCCTCACCATGTAAAAACATGTTAAAACCATATAATGGCATCCAGCACTGACACCAGAAGCAGTCTGGCCACTAGGTGGCATAGCGATTAAGAGCGTGTACTCATAACCCAGAGGTCATAGGGACAAACTCCAGAAGAGGTCCTCATATACTGTAGTAGCCATGAGTGAGATACAGTAAAATCTCAGTCCTTAATGAGGGTTTTACCTGCTAAATAAAACTTCGATAAATAAGTGTGAAGTATCAGGTGTGGCTGATCCTGTCCACAGCCTCTTTGGAGAGCAGACCCAGCCTGCTGTGGGCACCATGATGAGGAGGTTATCGTGGCCCCGCACGCCCGGCCATGAAAGCGAACACCCCCAGATCGCAGAGAGTCTGTACACAGGCGTGCTTCAGGAAACACCCCCGTGAGACTGCAGGAATGTGGGGTGATGGGCAAGGTCTTTCTGAGCAGGGATCGCCTTTGGTGTTGGAATGGATCTCTATTTGTTTTCATCAGGAATGATGTTGATGCTCTCTGGGCTCAGCCCAGCTGACAGTACAGAAAGGAAAACAAGCTGACTCCCTTCTGGAGCTGGGGGTGGGATCACGAGACCTGATAAATCAATCCGCAAGGCGTGCCCCGCAGCACCCGCCCAGACCGGGTGCAGGCCACTTCATCATTTATTCATTTCAGTCAGGCACAGAGGAGGCAGCCTCTCAAGGCCCTTCTGCAGACACGTGCCCCTTGGATAAAAGGATCCAGAAGCTTCTGTTCTCTTAAACATTTGACGATTTTCTGTTTCCAGTAAATCCCTTAGCTAAGGAACACAATATGTATTATTTCCTATATTTAAGTCTGTATTATAGGTGAAGTTCAAACATGAAAGCTTTAGATTGTAGCCATGTAGTATTAACATGGTGACGGTAACCATGGTGATGCTAACATCCAGCGCCCTTGCTGAATGATGCTGAGCTCTGCGTGAAGGTAGAAGGTGCCAGCGGTCACACGCGGCGGCGGCCTTGATGGTCATGTGATGTCATTGGGTGTTGACATTGCTGGGCATCGGTCCGCCTCCCTCAGTCGCGGTTCGCTGCAGGTGAACTCTGGCCACGCCATCGCCATGGCCCCGCACACTCGCCCGGGGCCTCGCTGGCCCTCCCGTCTCCGCCCCCTGGCCGCAGCGTGCCCAATTCTCTATCGAGCTGCCTGGAATGCAGTAACCATGGCAACCATACACACACCGCTTTGTCCCTGTAGTGTCTCTTAACGGCCGCCTTATGCTGCCTTCCTGTCCAACACATGTGTGGGATGCGGGGCCATCCGTACGTACGGCTCCCAGGGGGTCCTGGGGGGGGGGCTCCTTTTCCCGTTAATCCGCATCCTCGCTGGCCGGCGCAACAATGAAGACTACCCCCATGCCTTTCCCCCATCGCTGTTTCCATTCATTTATTCTCTCTCGCTTTCTTCCCCTTTCCTTGCACTCCTGCTGTCTTCCTGCCCTGACATGCAGCCCCCCCTCGTATTTAATAGGCTTTCTTACGTCTGGCAGAAGTCGCTCTCATCCTCCCACTGCCACTTAGATTAATCAATAGTCTCAGGCTCGTGATCCCATTAACATGGCAAAGGAAATGAGAGAATGAAAGGGGTTATTCAGCTGTCTATCCCCGCATCTCAGCCCCCCCCCCCGCCCCCCGCATGCGCACGCGCTTGCCATACGGCCAGCCGGAGGCGGCGGTGAGCTTATGGGGTGGGAATCATCCGCACGTCTCCCGATTCGCTCGCCTTCCCCAGATGAAACCTCTTACTCACGGCACTTTCAGCTAAAAACACAAACAGTACAGGGGAAACCTGACCCAGAATGACAGATCTAAGATTTAATTACATTTTAGTTAATTTTTCATTGAGACAGAATTGAGCTCTGGAAATGCCTCCCCGTTAGATTGTCTGAAGGTGCATTATGGGGTTTGTCTCGAGGTGAGACCCTGAGTGTCTGTCCCTCTGTCCAATTACTTGCCATCTACCGAAATATGGCGGGACAGTACAGTGATCAGGACAGCCTCCGGGTGGCAGTATTGGTCCAGGTGCCAGGATTAAATGCAATGCACTCTGCTTCAGCACCCTGGACTGGTATCGGGCAGGAAGTGTTGTGTGTTTCCGTGTGTGGTGTGTGGTATGTCGTGTGCTTAAATGTTTCAGAACCTTCTAATGGACTGGGTTTCCACTCCGGCCCGGCGGCGCATAACGCGGTGGCGCGTTATTTTCCGGGTGGCCCAAGGGAGGCAGTGTCACGCAAACGGCCTCATACACCTGCGGAGAATGACATCGTCGGGGTAAATGAGCAGCATTAACACCCCCCACCCCCTTTGACTAATCGTGAAATAACCACAGAGAAAATACAGGAAGCCGGAGGCAAAAAAGATGCACTTACTGTAGCGTGCGATGCGTTTAGCTGAAACACGATGCCGTAAGAGAGCGTATTTAATGGGGCTCCCGTCAGAACAAAGGTACGGAAACCAGGTCTGATATAATATCTAAAACAGCGCCGGCCGGCCCCCCCCCAGCCTACAACGTTCACAGCTGCTCTCGCGGGTCTCTGGCGTCTGGGATAAAGCACTTCGGACTCGTCTGAACGCGGTGGCACAGCGGAAGAGGGATTAATGCCTGCATGTTCTTTTTTGTATGTTCTGTTTGTGTACTTTTACATTTATTTGTGTTTACTTGTGAGCACAATGTGTGCCTGTCTCTACACTTTCTTCTGCACTTTATGTACGTTTCTTACATCCCTTGCTGCTGTATGTACCAGTATTTCCTCTTGAGATCAATACATTTCATATGCATTCCCTTAAATCCTCAGGAGAGCCTTATAACCAATACAATGCGGAGTACCAGGACGCTAATGAATGCGTTATTCAATGATTAGTATGATTAATTGAATTTTCGGAGTCCGTCCTGTGATGGGAGGAGTCTCAGCACCTTTATGTAGCAGTTGGCTCTCAGGGCCCCCATGGAGGTCAGGGTTTCCTTCAGTGTGAGGAGTTGCTGGTGTGCTGGAAGCAGCCGTTTGGACAGTGACCCTCTCACCTAGTGCTACGCGTGTAAATCTCCCACCGCCTGAAAGGCAGCTGTGAAAACTACAGGATCACGGCATTCAACAGCTCAGGTCGTTGCCGCTAAGAGCAGGCTGTAGAAATACCCCAAGAAAATTCTATTTCCGAAAGGAGATTCGGGGTTGGCTGTGTGGAAATGACAGCCAGCGAGGAGCTGGTCAATTGTCTCTGGTGGAACTAATGAGGCAGGCATGGGGGGAGCACGCGGAAGGGCGAGGCAGGCGCTACATCGCTGCGTAATTGATAGCTGAGGTACAGGCCGTGCCCAGAGCTGCAGCCCCAATTCCCCACAGCGCGGCGTTTATATTCAGCTGCTAAGCCTGCGCTTTTAGCAACAGTGACATACAATGCAGGTTAAGCGCCTCGCTCAAGGCTACAGCAGCATGAACCTCTCGGGACTCAAACAGGCTACATTCCGGAGGCTGCTTCCTTAACCGGCACGCCACCTGCTGACTGTTACAGCGCAAGTTCAGGAGCAGAAAGCCGGACCCACGGAATATAAGGATGCACAGTGTTTTAGGACTGTCCTTGCTGGGCTTATCATTACCCTTCCCCCCCACCTCAGGCAGTGATCATTTAATTAAATTAAGGTCTTTCCACTGTTTACTTCTGCACACACTTAAGCGCTCGGTCAGCCTAATCAGGCCCGGATCGATAGTCGGAAGAGGTAGGCCGGTCTCATGTGTCTGACAGGTTGAGGAACGATCGAACCGGTGCCCCATGACCGCTGTCAGCACGCCATCCCTCTGTCCCCATGCCGTCCGTATAAACAGGGCCTGATTATCCTCGGTGTGCTGACGAGCTCTGCGGCTGATGACTGGCTGGTGCTCACACTGGCCGGTAATTATCAGTCCCCAGTGGGGCAGCTTCAATTGTCACTTGCTCTGTAGTGTCACCCCGAGACCTGGAACCACACCCGTCATCCACCCCCCTCTGAGCCCGTGTGGGCATGCCGGACTCGTGGTGGGGGTCGATCGCGACTCTGTCCCCGTTATTTACTTCTCCCCACGGCTCCTCCCGCCATGCCTCTAAAGCCACTTCCAGGGATTAAGGTTTTATCCAGGACCGGATTGTGCCGGTGGATCTGATACCAACCCAGTCCAAGCGCTTTCATCAATGGATATGGTCGAAGACAGCTGTTTGGGCTCCCCACCCTTCGGGATTTTGCCTTCGTCTCCTGGGGGAGCTGCTCCAGAAGCCCCACACCTGATTATCCCATTTTGGAAATAGAGGTGTGGTCAGTTCAGAGGCAACACCTTAAACTGGTCAGCAGAGTATCGAGTTCTCAGGGACGGCACATGGGGACAGGGCATAGGGACAGGGTGTGGGGACAGGGCATAGGGACAGGGTGTGGGGACAGGGCATAGGGACAGCATGTGGGGACAGGGCACGGGGACAGGGCATAGGGACAGCGTGTGGGGACAGGGCACGGGGACAGGGCATAGGGACAGCGTGTGGGGACAGGGCATAGGGACAGCATGTGGGGACAGGGCGTGGGGACAGCGTGTGGGGACAGGGCATAGGGACAGCGTGTGGGGACAGGGCGTGGGGACAGCGTGTGGGGACAGGGCATAGGGACAGCGTGTGGGGACAGGGCATAGGGACAGCATGTGGGGACAGGGCACGGGGACAGGGCATAGGGACAGTGTGTGGGGACAGGGCGTGGGGACAGCGTGTGGGGACAGGGCATAGGGACAGCGTGTGGGGACAGGGCATAGGGACAGCGTGTGGGGACAGGGCATAGGGACAGCGTGTGGGGACAGGGCATAGGGACAGCTCTGTGTCTGCATGATCCCTAGAGACGGGTCGGCATCATCCTCTGAAGTCACCGGCTCTCCTCGTCATTGTGTCACTCTTCGGATCTCCTCACCGTTCCCATAGACAGGGATGTGTAGAGAGCGGACAGGAATGTGAGGCCTCTTATTAGTGAGCGTTAATATAGGGGAACGCAGGTCATGCCCCTCGATCCCGACCCCCACCCCCTCCAACTTGCAGCCCGCCTGGTCTCCGTGCCCTGGAGTCACTGCCATTTCCGGCAGCTCGGTTTGTAAAGATGTCCGGTATGAGCTGTCCCACGCACCGGCCGACTGACAGAGCGCCCCCCCCCCCGACGTGACGGGCCCGGCTATCCGCAGACCGCCCTTACTCTTGTGCCCCCGCCTGCCCCAAACTTCTTCACGCAGAAGTGTTTGTGCTGCCGATCCATACGGCAGACGGTGTGTGTGGGGGGGTGTCAAACGATGGCAATGGATAGCTCTCCAGAGTAATGACACATTGTGAACCCCCCCCCTCCCCATCACCGCCAACGCCTGAAATTCAAACGGATCCGAATTTACGCCTCCGCTGTGCGTGTTTTGGTGTTGATTGCAGGAAATTATTGCAATGACCGTGAGTCAAACGTGACACAGATCATTATTCAGCGGCACAATCAGGCACATTATCCCGGGGGTGGGAGGGGGGCGGATCCTGGCACTGCTGTTCTGCATGGCCCCTTCACTCCACTATGACCCAGGATGTGCTGCCTAATTGTCCTAATTGTACCAGTGTTTATGTCTCATCCTTCAGACATTGGATCACACGGCCCCCACCACCACTCCCCCCCCCCCCCCCCCCCCCATTCTAAGATCGATGCTTCACCCTGGTTGGTGCAACGCAACTCATGCACGCATTACATCTGGCATCGAGGTCACGGGCAGCCGTGTGTGGATGAGCACATGCGTGCGCCGTCAACACAGGAAGGAGGGATTTAAAAAGAGAAAGAGGTGTCATGGCTGCCTTTCGGACAGGTTCTTTGCTCCACCTTGGACGCAAGCTGCTGAGTGCAGAACGTTGATCAAAGATGTGCGCCCCCTAGAGGCACCGGTCAGCATCACAAGAGAATGAAGTCTGGCCCCAGCCAGGTGGTATAGCGAGGAGAAAGAGCCCATCTCCCTTCCTCAGAAGTAGGTGGGAAAGGCAGCCTCTCTCGCCTTCCCGTTAAACCCCTTCTGCATGCCGCTCCAAGTCCGAGTTTGCAAACAAAGTCTGCTGACAGCCAGACCTTAAGCCTACCCCACTCGGACACCATTTTCCAAACGCTCCTCCAGCAGAAAGGACAAGTGTACCTTTCCCATCCTGTTTGGGAAAACGGTCACGGCCTCTCCACGTTTCCGTGTGCTATAACCGTACCACGCAGTCCTCAAAAGGAAGCCCTCAAAGAACGGAGAGGGCGAGGGGCCTAGCTGGCTTATTCACCGTTTCTCTTTGTATCTTCAGAAGCCCCAAAATTTTGCCCTATTATAGGTTTGTAAGCTGAATCCTAAGATTTATCTACATCACCATCTCTCTGGCTATTAAATTGCTAATGATCATGAATCGAGCAAAACTGGCATTATATTTCATGCAAATCCTTCTAAACAACTACAGAAAGGCAGGCCTGAGAAATTAGAGCCGACAAAATAATTATGGTTATTAGATTCATTTAAAAGATGAAATCCCTCCTCTTACCCTGCGCTGTTTATGCACAGAGCCCAATGAATAATTTATTTAGTGAGATGTTGCTCAGATATCGCACAAATTTTGTAAAGCTCCCCCTCTGTGTGAGCAGTGTGGAGGAATGAAGGTCCTTCCAAAAGTTCCGGAGAAGGCCTTGCTGAAGTTCAGGCCACCCCTGCCTGTTAACCTTGTCTTGCCCCCCCCGGGGCCAGGTGATCCATGTAACGCGGACACGCGTGAACATGCGTGCGAACGCGCTTGGAAGCTCGCGGCTTCCACCTGTGTGTTAATTACGATATTTAAGGTGCGTTTCAGGCTGCGGCAGTGCGCATAATTGCCGTTACAATAACGAGACGGGGCAGGTCTTCACAGATGGACTCGCCGGCATCATCGGGCCCCTGGAGCGTCCGGGATGGGGAGGCTCCCCGCAGGAGCCTGAACGGTGCGTTCCTGATTTTCCATTACGAATTCCTCAGATCCGACGCTTTGTAAATGAAGAGGATGTGAGAGAGCCGCCTTTGTAAGCCACTCTGATTAGGGGTGTCTGTTAGCAGATGATAACTGCTGTGACAGCATTCTTCATGTCACTGTTTTGATCCTGTTCTGAGGTAATAATGGACAGCAGGGCTGTGTATAGCTAATGGATATTAACATCCTTCCAGTTGTTATGGGGCCTGAAGACAGTGGTGCGTCTTCTTTGGAGGGGATTGTGGATAATGGAACAAAAACCTGTAATTTTGACTTTGTGGGGACCATTTTTCAGGTCCCCACAATGATCTGTGATGCAATCAAAAAAGTAAGAATGTTAAAAGTCTCGTATTTTGTTAGGTTGCCTATGGTTAAGGTTAGGGCTGGGTAGGGTTAGGGTTGTCATAGCTGGGATTAGGGTTTTTTTCCATTGAGACGAGCAGACGGTCCCCACAAAGACAGGACTATATGAGCTCTATGTGTGTGTACTTCCCTGTCTCTACACGGTCATATTCATGAATATCCAGTGGATATCCTAGACTGGCTCAGAAGTCTGTTCTTCTTTAGCTTTTCAATTCCTTCTAGAATTTTCATCCAAAAATGCCAAACTTTAGTTTGCTTTGAACGGCCAGTATTTTCATAGTATCGCGGTTATTGAAATGCTCACATGGGTCCGTGATGACAGCGTTGTATAATCGCGCAATCTGTCACTGTCAGTTAATAACACCACTTCTGGGTTATTGGTAGTTTTCTTCTGTTTTGATCTGTGAATTCTGGGCAGGTAGAGACTCACACAAAAAGACTTTAATAAAAACAAGAAATTTCACTGTTCAGATATGTCTGGAAAACCTATACCTGCAATTAAAATACAGTCCCACGCTCAGCGAGAGATGGATCCCCATTAGAAAGCCCCAGCAGGGCCTGAGGCTCCAGGAGCTGAGTGAGTTTGCGATTTAATAAAAAATAAACGTGAGGCCAACCTGGGCTGAGCTGAACACTTTTGGGGCACCTCTGAGCCTTGAGGTGAAGTGGTCCACACCGAGACAGGGTGATGGTCTGCGCAGAATAAGGCCCCTGAATTATGGGATGCGGCCGGCTATCTTCTCCGATGCCGCTCAGACCGATGCCTGACCCGGACACTCTTGGAAGGAGAAAGGCACTTCAGGAATTCAGAGAAGAATCTCCCTTTCCGTCAGTGTGAGCCTCTGGCAGTACAGCCGGGGAGCTTCACAGCTACAGCCGTGTTCTGTATTTTCTTATGTGTATCTATGAAAACACATGCATACCTCATTCCCAGAGGCATCAAAAGTACATGCATTCTTCACTCAAGCTGAAGTATAGATACATGTTTTTACAAACACTCCAGTAAAAGTTGAAGTATTGACTTCACTTTTTTACTCAGGTTGAAGTGAAAAGTACAGGCTCTAAAACATACTTAAAGTATAAAAGTATAAAGTACCCGTGCAAAGGACAATACCACCATTTTAGGGCAAAGCTGACTGGACTCCATGTAGAACACAAGCAGAGAAAAATAAAGTCAGATAAATACTTAAGGCTCCATTGGCCATAACCATCATTATACATGACGATCGCCTTTTTCCTAAACACATCATGCATTATAGTACTGTAAAAGATTGAGGGGTTATAAACTCAATGTGCATGGTGTTCAAAAAACTTTATTTGTATGCAAATATATGTTAGGTGTTTGTGTAAGCCAGAAGAACTGAGGCACACACCATAGGACTACCAGACCCTCTGTTTAGCTTCAAAAGCTGATTTTCAAAGTTCCTGGATTCAAAGCATGCCCTTTTCGGTGTGAATATCAGTCCAGCTGTGCTGAACAGTCTCTCGCACGTAGCTGAGGCTGGTAGTGGAGTTTTGAGCCTCAATGACAGGTTGAATATTGTCAGGAAAGACTTGAGTATCTTCATTGCATCACCTGGGCATCCTAAGTAAATCTCCAGCTGTTTGGCCCTTTCTTGGGAACTGGGGTTCTGTGCTATTACAGAAAAGAAGTCATGGTCCTCCTCTGAAGAATGAGAGGTCTCACCTCGATTCCCCACAGCATCTTTCAAACGACTTGCTTTTCAAGCTTCTTTCTTCCACTGCAGTCATGATATCTTTTCCCACCCAGTTGCTGCCTGGTTTTAGTCTCTCTCTCTCGCTTTATCATGTCTATTGTGTTGTGCATCATGTGCAAAGACAAATACACCAATGGGATTGTCTTTTCTGTGCGTGTTTACAAACGTCTTTAAGCCTCAACCAGTCAGTCAAGTCGTCTGGATGGCGCGCATTATTGAATCGGAATAGGTAAAGTGCATGGCAAAATGCCCTAATAAACGTCATTTAAATGAAACGAAACAAGAGTAACGAGCCTGATTTGAAAATGTAAGGAGTAGAAAGTACAGTTATGCTAAAATGTAGGCAGTATAAGTTAAAAGTTTAAACAAAAATAATTAGTCAAGTACGGATACTCGGAAATTCTACTTAAGTACAGTAATGAAGTATTTGTACTTCGTTACTTCCCACCTCTGCTCATTCCTCAGTGAAGCTCCTACAGTGACAACAGCGCCCTCTGTGGTCGGCGGAGTCAGCACCTCCCGTGAGCCGACAGATGTAAGCACAGCTGTACCAGGGCAGCATGTATCATGCAATCGCCGGGCTGAGAGGCCTTGCTCCTGCAGAGAATCCGCCCCCTGCACCCTGAGGCCAGGTTCCTGGCCAGATATAAAAAAACAAAGGAGTTTATTTTTCTGTTTGGTGCTGTGCTGGGTCACTGGCCATGACCAATACTTAGGCTCCACCCTGCTGAGACGACTCTGTCACCTGATCTGGAGCCTGTTGGACATTAAGTTATCCCCAGCTGCCTGCTTGGGTGGGGGTGGGGCATCAGGGCTGAAATACAACACATGCACTTTGAAAAAAGGATATTAATAGCCATCTCTCCGGGGTGGTTGATCGTATAGATGTTGTGAAGCAGAGCTCCATTTCAGACACCCCCCCCCTACCCTCTCCAGCTCTGCCTCAAACCTAACAGCCACCTCACCGTCTCCCCATCAGCTACATATCCCTGTTTGCTGACAGGTGTAGATCATGCCCCCTGGGGTGCAGAGAGCCGCTGGCCTTTTAGGGTGCAGCTCATCCCGTTTTTCCTTCCGTTCTCTGCTTGCGTAGCAGCTTCCCCGCTTCCAGTCTTCTCCGCCTTTGCTGTTCCTTATTTCAAACAGGAGCCCAAATTGCAGCAAGCTGATGGCCACCTGCGGGCCAGCAATGATCCAATCCCTGTGCACGGCTCGGCGGGCGTTTACAATAAACCGATGGCGGCTGCGTGCCGGAAATCGCCGTGAAATCACATGTAAATGGAGAGCTCTGCCGCGTTCATCCCAAACACAAGCTGATGCTGGGGCTGGGCGGGGGGTCTGGAAGTTCACCAGCCGGCTGCCTGTCCCGCCCCAGGACCCCCAAGAGACTAAAGCTGGCTCAGCCCCCCACCTGTGACCTCAGCTGATCGGGTTTCAGCTGATGCAGGAGAGGAGGCGGGAGGGGGCTGCGAGGCGCCGTCTGTCGCGGGTGGAGCCATTGACGCTCCTGGCCGACGCTGCACCCCGATCCATCCTGCTCCCGCACCTTTTCAGTCTAAACCGGGCAGGCTGGCGTGTCCTTCGCCTATTTCCCTCGGTCAGAACATTCCTGGTACTGCGCAGAGGCAAGCTGGTGTTGGTGTTCTGAGGAAAAACAACCAGCCAGATGTTTGCAACAGAGGTGTCTCCGATTGGCCTCAGTCTGCCTTTAATTCCGCCCACAGACTGATGCTCCATTGTGTGATTGGCAGGTGGAGCTGTCAGATAGCACCAGCCACACTATCACGGACGCCTATGCGGGGAAGGAATACATCATCCAGGTGGCTGCCAAGGACATGGAAATTGGCACCTGGAGTGACTGGAGTGTAGCTGTCCATGCCACGCCCTGGATAGATGAGCCCCGGCAAAGCACCTCCACCACTGAAGCAGAGGTCGTTATAGGTAGGCATCCCGCACACTCTCACAAGCCCAAAGGCAACGGCCAAGACTACAGCAGACAGCAGCACATCAAGGAAAATCTATGGAAACTCGGCACTGCCCTCTAGTGGCCCACCCCCGATCCTTCAAAGGCCAACGGCAAGGCTGGTATCGATCACATGACCTCCAAAACAAGAAAAGCAATGTGAAAGTGTTTGCAAGAAAATTTAATATATATTACTCAGGATATGAGGGTGTTAACCAAGCGAGAGAACCTACTGAGATCCTCATTAAAAGAGGGGAATCGAGACCAGGTATAGTTTCATCATCGCTCTCAGTATGTGGGGATCTGAGAGACGTCAGTAGCCATCAGGATACAGAAGGGCTGCATTCCAGGGTGATAGTTTGGTCCTGAGGATGGTATCAGATCAGCCTCTCAAAGCCTAGTTCTTCAAATCTTACCTGAGAAGCCAGGGAGTTAAATCCTAATCGAGTTGCATTTAACCCCATAGCTGGTCGTCTGCGTAAGGCAACTTGTTTTGTCCTCAATAATTACATGTTTTTTCCTGGTAAAATTGCAGTGAATTCCTGCCAAAAAACTCAATATTTAAAAACCCCAAAACCCAGAACTTGCTGTAACACTCTGATAACAGAGCTGATCCTCTAACTGAACAAGCTCTGTTTTTGCAAAACGCATCGGAAATGTAATGGGTTTGTCCAGCTGCATTGTGCAAAACGCAGCTTCCAAGCACATGTGGAATAGCCCTAGATCATTTATGTGTTGGCTTTTTTTTTCACACGTTTTTTGCGAATCAGGCATTCAGCTGAACACATCAGATGGTGACCTTCTGTAAAGCAGAGGGACATTCAGAAAATGTCTCAAAGCTGCACATTAGTGTCTGGATGCATATGGGAAATACCTGACAGCGGGGTCTGGGAGGGCCCTGGAATGTGACAGGGAGCGGCTGGGCAGTGGAAAGACGATAATCACTGGCAAGTCACCGTAAAGAATCTGAATTTATACAAGTTTCTGGGGCCGTGATGAAATACGGCATTATTTTTTAATATTTGCACAGCTGCTTCGTGACAACAGGCGATGGCCTGGAGGGGGCGATAATAAAGAACACATTCTTCTGTGAGAGGGGAGGTTGGGAAATGCACAGTAAAGGCATTTTTGGGGTAGAGTTCACACATGTCCATCCTCTGCAAGACTGCCGACCTCAGAGCGTCACACAAAGCCTCAGCGCTGGTGTCCTCAGTGTATCACGCTCATCTTCAGTGAATCACACTCAGCCTCAGTGCATCACGTTCAGCCTCAGTGCCGCTGTCTTCAGTGTATCATGCTCAACTTCAGTGAGTCACACTTGGCCTCAGTGCCACTGTCCTCGGTACGTCATGCTCAGTCTCAGGGAGCTACACACAGCTTCAGTGTCTCTGTCCTCAGTGCATCACACTTGGCCTCATTGAGTCACATACAGCCAGTGTCTCTGTCCTCACTGCATCACACAGCCTCAATGTCTTTGTCCTCACTGCATCACACAGCTTCAGTGTCTCTGTCCTCAGTGCGCCACACTCTGCCTCAGTGAGTCACACTTAGTCAAGTGCACCACTACGGCCTGGACTCTTGGTTCACTGCCAGATTACCTGCTGTTCTGTTTGGCTCTGTGGTTTAATGGATCTATTTTTCTTGTGATTGGGTCCTGGCTGCACTGAATGCACTGAGATTGGACAGGCCTCTCACCTGCTCCTTCTCCACCCAGAGACCACCCCCTCCGCGGCCCCCCCCTCAGCGAAGCCACAGCTGTCAGTGCCTGTGGACAGCTGCTGCACCCTGGCCGGCTCGTCTCTCCTGCTCCTGGCATCCACGTTGCTGTCGGTCGTGTGGTGAGTTGACCTCGTCCGAACTCGTCCAAAGCGGATCTCCAGTGGTCAGTGAGCACAGAGCAGGACAGCATTGATCTTGATGTCCAGCTGGGGTAACATCTGTCCAAACGACTGAACACGTCTCCTCTCCAGACAGGACTTCCTGTTGCATTATTAAGTCAGAGTGTCATTCCTGGCTAATCGCTAATGAGAGAATACATAATGCTGGGCAGAGCCAGATAAGACTTTGTGCCTTGGATGCTGGATGGGAGGAGATGGTTCTGCCAATGGAGATCCATGGGTCTGTTCAGGGTGAGATGTGAGAGAGGAACGGGCGACAGGGCGGCGCTGACCAGGAGTGCTTTGCAGGCGGGAGTCAGGCCCCGTGTGCCTAAGGGAGTCCATCATCAGACTCTGACATTGGAGTCACAGTCTTCTAAGGCTTTCGTCAAAAATTAGTTATTGACACGGGGTGGGGGTGGGAGGGGGGGCAGTGTGCCGCCAGACAGCTTCTTGTGTTAGCATGGTGTGGCAGGGAGATAAAACTTCAAATTAAGTTCTGTTCACCGAAACCCATCAGAAGTTTAAAACCTTAAGTGTAGAGCCTGCTTTCGTCAGATAGAGCTCTTTCAGTCTAAGACCTCAAACCGTGAATCATCGATTTTGGGCCGTAGGACCCGGGTGGGAGGGTGATGGATCCGTGTCGACAGGTTTAAGTGACACTTTCCATCTCCGCCGTCCCTGTCTTTTATTAAGTTATTCTCTGATGAATAACGAGTGTGACAGCGCAGTTAAATTACTCATCTTACTTGTTATGGTTTACCTCCCACATGCTTCCTACTCTAATGTGTCCTAAAATATCGATATTATTTCAAGATATTAATATATTGTGTTTGAAGGACAGGAGTCTGTCATCACTCACTGACATTTAATAATTTCATTTCTCCTCCCCCCCCCCCCCAGATATCGGTGTTTCATTCCTGTGGAAGAAAATCGAGGAACATCCCTGTCTATTTTGCACATGTTAAATGGATATAGTGCATTAATAATTTAATTCAGATTTCTCACGAAGAAAAGCATAAACACAAACAAAAAGTGACGAAAATTTCTACAAAAAAAGAAGAAAAAAAAAAAACAAAAAGCTTCATGCAGACACGGGACGCGCGTCGGACAGAAGCGAAGGATCCGGGGGAAACGACTGGAACAGAATCGAGCCTCATCCCTCTTCCTCCTGTTCAATCGATCGATTCACTGATTATTTTTGATACTTAGCCAAAAGCTCCAGGAATGCCTATATTTTTCTTTCCCTTTTCTTCTTTGTCTTTTCCTCAGTTTGTCATACTTTGCAGCTACATACAGCTAACTCTCCATGCCAAAGACTTGTCTCGGAAACATTTTTCCCGAATCCTTGGCTTCCCGATGTGAATTCCAGGAATCTGCGTCCAGCAACACAGAAGACAAGGAAAGAGAGGACTAACATTTTGGGGGGAAATTAGTAATTATTTCTTACTTTTTTTTTTCCTTTTTCTGTACAGTTATCACAAGCTCCAGCTGCGGAAATAACCATTACAATACCGAAAACAGTTCTTTTTCCATCACCGCTTTTTGGTTTGTTTTCTCCTGTAAATATGAGGCAATATAGTCAATATGAATAAGCTCCGGTTGGAAACAACATGTTTTGCTTTCAAACTCTGTCGCCTTTGCAGATGTGTTTTTACAATTTTTTTATAATCGGTACCACAACTTGATATTATGTTACTCAAGACGTCTAGTTGTGCTTTATGTATTTGTTTATTATTAAATGAAAATATACATATAGGATCTCAGCTTTACAGACCCTCATAATTGCTTAATTCCCCCGATCATATTTTGTAAACAATGATATGTATCTTTAACATGAAAAGTTTATTATTTAATAATGTATGTATTAGGGTTAGATTCTTGTAACCGGTATCTGGGTTCTTTTTATAGATGTCTATAAAATGAGGAGTTGTTCATTAAATGTGACCATTTCACAACGAACTCCAGCTCCAGTTATTCCCTCGCTTCTTCCTTGTCGTTCAGTTTCTTGCTGTTGTACATCGATTTACAGATCTCTTAACTCATTTTAGGACTAGATTTTCCTCAGAATCACTAATATGCCACTAGGATGTGGCTGACTTCTTATACATCTTTGCTAAATGTCACGTTAAAAAGAAAAATGTGAGCGAGCTGAATGTGGTTCTGGTTTTACGTTTCTTCTCCTTGAAGCTCTGGGCTGCAAACGCTCCCATCGACCCCTGGCCAATCAGGAGCTGCCCCATGGAGACCCGGCCAATGGGGAGCTGTTCCATGGACGCCTGGCCAATGGGCGGCTGTCCCACGGACACCTGGGCAATTGGGAGCTGCCTCACGGACACACGGAGAAAGGGTTATTATGAATGAAGAAAAACAGAGGGAGCGTGATAAGTTCCTGCACCTTCGGATGATTCATTTCTCATTAGCATGGCTTTGATTCGCGTGCCCGTGCTGCCGGGAGTGTTTGAGGAAAGCACGTGTGATTACTGACCCTGCCCCACCTTTTATCTGCATCTTTCCATGTGAAGGATGTTTTCCTGCCAACGGCAATTTAGAAAACGCTGGTCCCAATGAAATAGCCGGGTCCCGTTAGTTATTACAGATTTTATTGGGAAAATATTAAATGAATCAGATGCCGGATGTTACTTGTTTATAGCTATTACAGCATTATTAACCCCCCCAACCCCCATGGAGATGGAGTCTGGGGGCTCAGTCATAAGTTATACCTCATTGGTCCTTCTGATTCTTTCCTCCACAGAGGCGTGGACGTTTACACGACGGTGCCATTCCTGCCTCTGACGTGGGGGCTCGCCTTAATTCTGCCATTTCTCCTCCTCAGGTTCTCCCACATCCATGGAGCAGACAGATGCCAGCAAGATACGACCTCCATGAGGGACTGACGCCCATCACCTTCCTGCCATCAGTGGTGGTGTGTTGGGAGGGCAGTACAGCCCCTCTTTACCTGGGCAACGAGCCAGTAAAGGCCGGAGACTCACAAGATGAACGAGGGATGGAGGGGGACAGCGTCAACTAATTTGTCTCTCATGACAGGTGCAACTAACTAGCGGAAAACGTGCAGTGACATAAGGAGGCTCAGCATTTGCAGCCCGCGGGGGACCATCTAGTGGCCAGCCAATCAGCCTTTGTGGCCCGCGGCAGGGGGGCTGTCTAATGGTCGCCCAATCAGCATTTGTGGCTGGCAGGGGGGATGGGGGGGGGGGGGGGCGTCGCATGGCCGGCCAATCAGCATTCAGTGGACCGACGGCAACGAAAACTCATCACCCTCTCACATGCAGATGATCGGCTCATCTCTCTGGCTCATTTAGGGTCTGATAAAAGCATTGGAAACGCAGAGCAGGGGAAGGACTTCAGGGTAAAATCCATGTTGCCGGTGCCAGAGCGATGGGGGCTGCAAGAGATAAATCATTAAGCGTTAACATAACACTCCATGCACATTTTAAGAGCATGAATCTGCAGCTCCTCCCACCTCCAGCATTTCGTGATGCACCTGCTCACTGGAAAATGAACTGCATGTTAATACCTCTGCTGCCCCCCCCATACACATGCTGTCTGGCAGCTGTGTGATGAAGCACTGAGCTTCCTGTCATCTAGCAGCTGCTCACACCTGAGCTTAGCTCTGATCTGCGTAATAAACCCAAGAAGCTCTCTTTGTTCTCGCATTACGCTGATGCGGGGGGGGGGGGACAGGGAGCACAGAGGCAGCTGAAGTTTGTTATTTTAAGGCAAACCAAAGAAAATGAAGTCTTCAAGTGTAATGCGCCAACAACACAGCCTCCGGAGCATTCTGGAAGGATCTATAGTTATCCTCCGCGCAGCGTGACATGTTCACGCCAGACTGCGGAAAGTGTGATAACAGCACTTTGCGGCTTGGGCGGGTCTCCCCATCTCAGGCCGCCGGACGCCTTTGCTGTGGGGGGGGGAGGGCTTGCTGTGACTCGTGAAATAATATTACCGCAGGTTATTGTGTGCTCTGCTGATGTATGTGAATAAACAAAAATGGCCTGCCTTTACCAAATAAAAACCATTTGTTTCCTGTTATGTTTTAAATGCCATTGTGCACACTCAGTACAACAAAACAATCCTTGGTGACAAAGATTAAATATATCAAACAAAGTGAAACTAATCACCCCAACATAGAGAGCGAGCGAGGCGCCGCTCATGGGAACTGGCAAGCCCCAATAACCAACTTTCCCTGTGATTGGTGATTGGCTGGTGCGCTGGCCTCTGGTCCTGCCCCTCTAGGGGTGTTGGACCCCCCCTGCCATTTATCCTCAAGCTTCCCGGCCTCACCGAGGCCTTCGCTCGCCTTTGATGAGGCCTCTGTCGGTGCTGGGAGCCGCGGCCGCTTCCAACGGAGACATTTCTGGCGACCTGACATTTTGACAGCCCTCCTAAGATGTAAAGTTTAAACTCAAGACGGTGGATTCTGGGAAATCGATACACCCCGGCAGAGCTGTCTGCTGCACTGCTGTCTAATGACAACTCTGACCTTTTAAGAGCCACTAGACAGATACGACGGAGTGGCCTTGGGCCGAATTAATTCCAGAGCAAATCTCCATAGTGGAATTGCGGCGCTGCGAGTGAAATCCCCCAGACTGAGACCTGAGGGTCAAATTAATGTTTTTAATTATTTCACTACAAGCTCCTTGTTTTTTCTTCACTACACAACCTGGATCTATATAAAAAGATGGCTCACTAATTAGCGTTTCTCCTTCTGAGGCCTGACATTAATCACCGCGCTTTGTGTGAAGGTGCGATATCAGCAAACAGGGCACATTCCTCTTTGTTTTTGCTTACGAGACACTCGAGTGATTGAAGCGGGACTCACAGCGCCACTACGGACAGAAGTCTTCAGATTTATCAAGGGTCCAATGGCAGTGGCCAAGTGGAAGATGAGAAGTCTGCTGCTGGTTTTGTTTTCAGCTAACAGGAATCAAAGAAACAATCAGAGAAAAGGCCGCCAGTCTGTCAGGATTCTGGAGATGGTATTTAATGCGATGTCACTCATTTTAACAGCAATGAAGACCTGGGGGCCCCAACCCGTGATGCTGTGATGTGCTTCATCTTAACACACTGATGGTTCTTTTACCTGACGGATACGCACCAGCGGGAAAAGCACCTTGGGCACTGTCTGCAGCAGCCTGCAGCCCGGCCGGCTCTCGACTGCAGCAGCTGGGTTTAAGTGTGTGTCTGACAGATATCTGCATTTTGTATGTTTCTCGCAGACGGTCTGTTGGCAGAAAATGTGGACGTCAAGCCACACGGTCCACTCCGACTGCGTCAGCTTAAGGGTCGAGCTGTCAGGGAGGTGGGGGAGTGGCTGGTGTGACTGAGGGGGGGGCAGGAGGAGGGTCACGAGGGGCCAGAAAATGGTGCCGGAGATGTAAGGAGAGCGTGTGGGGAGGGTATGAGTTGAAGTGAGCGTTAAACTGCCGGCTTGGAGAATTCGTCTTGAGAAGTGCCAGATCTGAGGCTGCCTGAGGTGACTCTGGGTTATCTTCTGCATCACCCTGCTGAATGATCACCGGCTCTGTGTCCACAGCTAACCTACGTAATGAAAGCCAGCTGGCCCAGCTTAGACTCACCGCCTCGTTAGGGCTTTATAGGGTCAGGAGTGCGGCAGTACTGGAGAGTGTGTGGAGCATCTGTTACCGAAGGAGCCTCGTGACATTTTTTGGTTTCTTTAAGTTCAGTTTATGGTTGCTGTTCTTAAAAGGGCCTCACCCCCATTTTCTGATTGGATTTTTCCAGAATAAAGTATTTTGTTCCGGTTAAACCCAGCTGTCCTGTGCCACTGGTCCCACAGCCTGTGATACTGCTGGAAGGAAGTCCAAACAGCCAGAGACATGGAGGTACCAGGGTCTCAGACGCCCATCCACACACCACATGGCAAAAAGGCCTTGCGATTCACAGCCACCCGCTTAGGTCTGGGTCACCTAACCATGTTTTCAGTGTTTTCCCTGTTTTAGACAGATGAGTCTAGATGGACAGCAGCTGCATGATGGCCATGTCCATTCCTGGTCATCAAGCCACCGCAGCCGTACGCATGAATCTGACCTGTTACCCACCTTGCAGCCTATAACTTCCCCCAGCACCAAGGAGCAGAGTGAGTCCTCCCTGCCCCATGGTGAAGGTGTCTTTAATAGCACTGGAAAAATGTTGCGTGGGATGCTTTTGGCAATAAGAAAAAAAATTCAGTTTGGTTCAGAAAACACGAGGCACCAGCGTCTGCCAGGCGTTGAGGGGAGGGGGAGTCGACGCAGGCTGTGTCCAAACCATGGCTTTAATCGAGAACAGAGGCTTGGGGGGGGGTTCCATGCCTGTCTCCCGTCTAGCTTTACAGATGACACCCCTCTCAGAAGTGCCAGGGATGAATTGAGACATTCTTTTGTGGCACCTCACAATCTCACTAACTTTTGGAAGTGTGTAGGATTGGTTCGGGGCTATCTGAGCTAGGTGCTAATTAGAACCAGGCTTGCTTGGGTGATGTATTTTATACCCTGGTCTAGAGACTTAACCTTTAGGAAGGGGAGGAAGCAGGGCCACAGGGGTAGAACTCCAGTAGAACCCTTATCTGGACTGATTTATGGTCAGGCTCATCCAGAGACATCTCTGGGCCTTGAAGGCCGTTCCAGCGCAAATCTGTGATGTCGGTATCCCAGGAGACGCACAAAAGTACAGAGGGTCCCGTGACACGGTATGTGCTCGGTGGGGTGGGGGGAGGCATGGGGAATGCAAGGCCAACGTCGGAGCAGTATTTAGTACGCATTTTTATGCCTGCAGGGAGGCTTGATGGGGTGATCTGACAGGGCACATGACTGGCATACTGCCTCCCTTAGTTGTCAGCATTTATTCAAGCCAAGTTGGAAAGGCGACAGCTCCCCCTGGTGGCCAAATGAACTGAAGCGGGCATATCCATACCATCCAACATCTCCACTGCAGAGACCTCTGATAAAGGACACCTCGAAAGACAGCACACCACGTTTACCCCCCTCACACACACGCACAAGCTTAATTCAATCCGACAACTCCCAGAGAATCCGTGGTCAACAAACCCTGAAATGACATAGTTGAAACCACACTATAACTTAACGAATCATCATAGTCACTTTATGGTGGGGAGGTAATGAGAGAGTCCTGGATAAGCGTCGGAGATGATTCGATCTGCATTCGGCATCAGTCTGCGCTGTGCTCGTGCACGGTAATGTGCTCTTTGGCGATGTCGTTTATTCAAATTTCAATTCCGTAGAAGAAAATAGAGAGGTGGAATGAGATCATCATTTTTAATGGTGCCGTTCAGTCTTCTTGACGTGCCGGAGGCATTTACCACAGAGGCCTTTCAGTCGGCTCATTCAGAATAACGTCCTTTTCAGCCTGCAAAGTGTCCTTGCCTGGAGAACAGGTAGGAGCACGTGGGGTTGTGCCTTCTGCAGTTTGTTCCAAGGAGTCTTTGGACCTTCACAAGAAATACTGCAGTGTCAATGCCTTGAATATCAAATGTAGGAGAAAGCGGGTGCTATTTCCCTTCAAGTGCCGCTTTTCTGTCTTCTGATTGGCCAGCCCTCAAACTTCATGGCCCCTTCTGTTCCCTTTCATTGACCCACTACATCCTAAACTGGCAGTCCTATCAAAAGCTTTATTTAGCCATACTTCGGTGTGTGCATTTCTCTGTGTGCCTAGGCTGTCACCTACTGGCAAGGACACGAAGTGCTCTATTTACCAAAAAATGCTTTTCACCTACAGACCTAAGTAGCGGCTTCTCTTTTTACCTTCTGACTGTTCGCTTTCTGAATAAATCTGTCAGACACGGACATTTCTTGCGGCGCTCTCTGAAATGGGAAGCATAAGCCAGAAAAATTTGGCCGGCTTCTGAAAGATTATTCTGCAGTGATTTCGCTTTCTTTTCATCTTCTCTGCTCTCCGTATTTCTGGCGCAGATGTTCAGACGCAATTATATTGTCTTCTGACAAAAAGGAACATTTTCTGGACCCCTCATTAATCAGGTCTGCCCCCCCCCCCCCCCAAAAAAAAAACAGTGGCAGTAGGAGAGTGAAAGACTCGAGTCAAGCGGATCCGCTTGCTTGTATTTGAAGCCGACACCTAGTTTGCTTTAAAAGCAGAGAAACACCGAACCCCCTTTCCATACATTCACTCATGGGTCCTGCACTACCTATAGGCTACGATGTGAAAGAAAGAAAGCAAGCAAGAAAGAACATAATATTCCTCCTCGCTCCCTGACCTAATTACCTTAGTTTCAGTTCAGTTTTGGCTGTCGGCAAGCAGCCAGCCGTCTGCCCCCATTAGCGCTGGTGGATTAACTGGACTGTTTCATAATTACTTTTCTTTCGCCAGACCGTATCTTTTGAATATGGCCCGCTGGTGCAAATCATGACTAAGCTCAACATCAATCACGCTTTTTCATTAGCTAGCCCACTTCTTGAAATAACGGCAATTCGGGGATATTCTAAAACAAAACAGTTGGATTTGCAAGCATAATTTTAGATTTCCTAATGGAGCGATATGTGTGTGACACTGAGAAACTGGACTGACTGATCCCCACTACGGGCGCGTTTACAGAAAAACCGATAAATGCTTCGGTAACCGGATAAAGATGTACCACTTGCCGCAGTTAAAACAGAAGCAAAGAGTTGTAACCAGAGGCGAAGCAACGATACAAAGGCAGGCGTTGCATTAACATTACATCAGCATTTGACGAGGAGAATGAGAGAGAGACACGGAAAAGAGAATGCGACTACACATTTTAATCCTGTTGCATGCACACAACGATAAGCACAAAGTATTTAGAACAGAGTCAGACAATCCCTCCGAACACAAAGGCCGCTTTAACAGCCTGCCCTAAACAGACACTTCTTCGTCAAAGTAGTTTTAAAAAAGCAATGGGTGATACCGAGCTCGGCGGCGGAGCCAATTGGGAGGCAGGAAGCACCGCTCCCTGCTATTGGATCGGCCCACCGAGTGCGCTCCCCGCTTTCATTGGCTCTCATTGATGTCAGACATAGAGCGCGGAACGCAATGTTCACAAACATACGCATGTAACGCAACTGATAATATTATTTCCCTGAATTGCAGAATTGACTTACTTGTAGTGATGGGCTAAATTACTGTTTTTTGTAGTTGGCTAACGAGTCCAAACGCTAAGGAACATTTTAAACTGTGAAATCCAATTGCAGCATACGGCAAATCACTGCACACCTAGGCTATATACAATTCAGTGACAAAAAAAGTTAAGCCTTCAGATAAATGACTTGATTTGCAAGGAGCTGGCAAGTCTAGTCACCAGACACAGAGGATGCCTCATAGATGCATTAGACGGCATTACCAGCGCTTGATGGAGTTTGATAGGGGTCACATTGTGGGTTTGCTTGAGGCAGGGTGGTCGTATGATGCAATTGCCCGGCATGTGGAGCATGCAGATGTCACAGTCGCCCGATGATGGAACCAGTGGGCATGTGAGGGCACCCACACATGTCTTAAAGGCTCTGGTTGCCCAAGACAGACCACACCAAGGGAGGCATGAACTGATGACGAGTGGCATCATACCATCTTCAGCGATCAATCTTGGTTCTGCATTACCACGGATGACCATTATGGGTGCGTATGGTGGCACCAATGTTGCCAGTGTTGTGGAGAGACACACCGGCATTACTCCTGGCATCATGTCGTGGGGATCCATAGGGTACGACTTCAGGTCATCTCTGGTGGTGATTCAGGGGACCCTGACAGCACAGCGCTACATCAGTGACACACATGGCAGGTGTGTCTATGGACTGCCTGTATCATGTTTATGCCGTCCCGTGGTCCTCCAATCTTTCCCCAATCAAACGTGTGGGATCAGCTCGGACGTCACCTCAGACCCATTGCCAATCTGCAGGATCTCCAGGGTCACTTAAAACAGCTGTCTGCTGACTTGATGCAGCAGAGGAAACAACGGCTGTATGACTCCCTTCCACACCGTATCACTGCATGTATCCAGGCCCGGGGGGGTGCCACACCCTACTGACATGGGACCAGCACTGTGCCCATACTGCCAACTCTATTGTCTGTTTGACCTGATATTATAATCATTGAAATACAGTCACATGACCTTTCACCACATGCAGATTAATTTCATTTCCACAACTGTCTGATGATGGGGTATTACTGTCACGACTGAGGTATGGCTCTCTCATGCAGTATCTGAGTCTCTCGTTCCCCAACTCGCTCACCAGCTTGTTCACTCAGGTCTCTCGTTCAGAACTAAAGGAGAGACTATTGGTTGTTCATTGTAGGCGTACACATTCAGTCCCAGGTTTAGTTTCCAGCCAATCATATGCTCGCTTACAGCACCGCCTTACATGTCACACTGGCTCTCACTGGCCATAGTCGAGGAGGGAAGAAGCATTCACATCATATTCCTGAGGACAAGTTGAAGAATGAAAAGAACTAATCTTTGTAGGGAAATGAACGTGAGTGTGTAGATTCTGTAAGGGACTCATTCCCTGTGAATGAATTCTGCGTGAATGTCACACTATCAGATATTATTTGACGGAATCTTTCAACTGAAAGCTACTATGAGGAAACCCTTCAGAATTTCCCATGCAAACCCAACTAATGGAAACCTTCTTTTGCTCCATATAATCAAATAACTTTGTCCTTCTCTTAGAGGTATAAATGCGCATATGAAAGATTTTGTTCATGCTCGTCATATTCCACAAATGCTTTGCAAAGAAGAGAACATTGGAGGGCAGGATCTGTCTACTCCTCATTTCAATCTTCTCTTGTACTGTATCACAATTGATGTCAGAATTTTTTATGAATATTTGTCATTTGTATACTCGTAATGGCTAGAAAGCACTGCTAACAATTAAATAGAGGGCTCAAATCGAAATTTGAAGAAGTTTTGGAAGCAGGCCTGGGATCAGTCCATCCATGGGACAAGTTGGACCAACAAGTTTAAAATGAGTGTCTAGCTAATGGGACAGAAGTGCTTGCATGCTTGAAAAGGTGCTGGGAGGGTTTGGACACGAGTTAGTCCCAAAAATAGCTGGAACAGATGCTGTGAATCTGTGCTGCTGTGGTAAAGGTAAGGGCTGATTATTTTGACAAAACTCATACTCAGGCACTTGCATTCATCGAATTGCACCTACAATGCACAGTACATTGTTACATTACTCTTAAAAACCAGTTACATTTGTTTTAAGTGTTTCTAATATTTTCTTGTAATAAAAGTTTGAAAAGGCAGCGTATCGTTTATTTTTATAAGAAATTGGAGGGTGGGCCCTAACTTCTGGCCTCTAGTGTATGCGCGCGAAAAAAAATATACAAAGCAACTATCAGCATGAAACAAAGTGAAATCGCAGCCATTTCAGGCATGTTTAGGTCCCCAAAAGAGTATGTATGGTCACCCTATACCCCAGTTTTAAAATTGGTCAAACACTTTTGATTTAACGTGAAGTAATTCTGTCACTTCTGTGGAAAAAATATATGGACATGACTCTGAAGTCTTAGATATGGAGGAGTTCGTCAGGCTAAGTACATGGAAAACCACAGAATACGGTTGTTTAGAAGCCTGACCACTGTGCTGAAACACAATGTAATGAAATACTGCCTATCCATTTTCTATAGCGTACAGTATTAGAAAAGCAAAATTAAGAATTAAAACGTGTCCTCATTTATTTTTAGTTAAATGTTAGTAGAAATGAGTGGATTATAGGCTCTTTTAAATAAGCTTACCTTCACATGAGTGACAGGGTATCATAACCATACATATTCTGTAATCTATGATAATGTGATGTTTATCATTTTGGGTAGCAAGGCCAGTCAATCCCATCGGCGGCAACTTTTGAGGGGTACGATTTAGCTAGCTGAAGTATTGGCGCCCCCTGCAGTGCTAGCATAGAAAAGCCATCCGATGTGGGGGAAGGGGAAAGGTTTTAAACATAAAATTAAGGTTAGTATGATGGTACAAAAAATGCCAAAAGGGCTGTGAAACGATTAATCGCATATAGCCTGCAATCATGTTGCAATGCCATAAAAAATGTATACATTGTATGTTGAGCCTAGAAACTAAATTCTATTTGAAATCTCAATGCTCATACTGTCCTGCCATTAGGGTATGAAAAACAACGCAATTAAGTTAACCCTATGAAAGAAATAATGTATTATGACGTCGAGCACCTATTATTTAAGATATAATTTAATATCTGTAATTATTTATTTAATGTGTCTTTATGTAACAATGCTACTTAGGCTATAGGCCTATTATAATTATTTTTAAGTACTGTGCTATAGTATAACACTAAACAATGCGGATTTTATTTTGTGTAGAGCACCACATTGCTACATCTAGCATTGCTTAGTAGAAAGACGTCAGTAACAGCTTTCTTCTTTGCACCCCCACCCATTTTTTTTACTGTCCCTGGGGCCACTCTGAAATGAATCTGTAACTGTTCATATTTCTCCGCATGCGTACTAGTGGACGTGTCCGCGCGAACGTTTATGACGCGTTTTACGTCATTGTGCGTCCCTGACCACTGACGGAGATCCAATGCATGCGGCGGGTTCTTCCCAGAGAAGAACCTGGGGGGGGGGAACCGGAGGCGGAACCCAATATTTAATTTGGATTCATTCAACCTCCCCCCCACCCACACATAAATAACAGTATGCAGAGTCTCGCTGTTCCATAAGCGGGGTACAGGGAACCCCTGACGCTTCTCACATTTGTCCAGCAGATGTAGCTATCTTACTAAAGGCAGAAATGCCCGGAATCGACCCGTACCGCGAGTTTTGGCTTGTTCTTCAAACTGAACATTATTATCAGAGATTGACATTGTCATATCGGCGCAAATGCACATATAATGCGTACGCATTCACGCTGCTACAACACTCGATTGCCGAATGTATCGCTTTTAAAGGTGAATGCGTACTTGCGCACCAGTTATGTCAATCCCGTATTATTATCATCATTATAACTGAGTAACCGCACATCGGCATCATTTAATTACCCGGTTTCACCAAATAAAAAGGGGAAAGAAAATATATAGTGTCCAGCTGTCACTCAAAGTCATGAGATATGACTGACATTAAAACAAGTTTTATTATAATAAATAGGCCTATGTTTTACAAATATAGTAACTCTTTAACATTCGCGAGGGGTACGGGCAGAAATCCGATTCAAGAACAATTCTTGGGTCTATTACTAAAAATTAAAATTTGACGGCACTGAAAACTTGAAAATATACTGCAAGAAACGCGAGATTCCACGGTCAACGAAACAGCTAATATGTAAGTGAGGATGGTTCCCGAGACAAATGGCACTTGACACTGGCGCGCAGGAATCAAGCCGTATCCGGTCTGTATAGTGAAGAGAGACTATAGGATGCGCGGGGTAGGCAACCCAAGGCAAGATACGAAGATCACGCAGTTAAAAAAAGAAACAAATAGCAAATAGGAGGTTATATAAATATTACAGATGTCTTATGCACTTACAGAATCAAATATTAAATAACACTAATATTTATGTATTATATGTAATCCAAATAATTTCAGTAGCCTATTGTTTATATGTTTATGTCTTACGCATTGTCTAAAAATATTCCCATTTAATTTTTGACGTCCAACTCTATATAGAATAACCGAATCTGCGAATGTCCAAATAAGTAATTGATAACGGTATAAGACGCTCGTGGGGCTGTAAATCAGGTGGTGACCGCATTCACCTGTAACTAATTTGCGACAATATGGGCCTAAAAGAGTTTTCCAGACGTACCCCGCTCTTCGATAGGCCGGGTCACATGCACACTTTGTTCATTCCATGGCCTGGCGCCCTAAGTTCATTTGGACTCTGCACGTAAGTGCCCCTTCTCCCCCAAATTCTCAAGGTCACATCTCACTGTGCTTCTCACCACAGACCAGTGCCTGAAGATCCGCATTACGTGATAAATCATTGGTAATCGTGAATTGTTTCCTTCGTATCGTATCGTAACGTGAGTGATACATTTTATTCAAGTATCAAAGGTTCCACTTGCGGCTGTAACCATTTCCTCATACTTTCGTACTCGGTCTGCACTTGTGTTAACTTAGCAAAGAAACGATGGAACACCGCTTCAGCCAGTTGATAGCGGTCGAAGTGACGCAAAAAATATATAATGTGCTGTTGTTCGAGGCTCTAAGAAACAAAAACTTGAGAAAAAAATGTTGACTTGCAGCAGGTGCTGAATCGTGACTGAAATCAAACGTCGCACGCACATGTACACTTGTATTCATATTGGCAATACGGGTTCAATTATTGCGCGCATAATGAATAGAGCAATAACCAAAATATAAATCGTTATGCCGCATCAGTAAAGTGGTAGCGCATATGCTTCCTCTAAATATTCTGTCACTGAATTGTGTGTCCTTGTTTCGTGATTTATGAATGATGTAAAGCAATATTTGTTATGAAAACGCCCATTCTGTTGGTTTTGATGGTGAAAGTAGCAGCTTGTTTGAACTCATCGCAGTGCCCAAAATGATTGTTCATAATTACTCGTATATACTTTTTTTTATTATTATTCATTTCTTTTTTTTTTAGATTGCCCTAAGTCTTGTCATTTTCAGGGCGGGTGTTTTCGTTTTGGGCATTTTGAAAAGGATCTTTTCTAAAATTGGGTGGAGAAATAAGGTCTTGAAAACCAAGTAGTTTCCAACAATTATCCGATGGGCAAGATAAGGCGACTCCCGTATGCACTTCTCGGCTACCAGCTGAATGTTGGCACTTGACAATACCTAATTTGACTATTAGACTGAACATAGAATTTAATCCGTTTCCATTCATTGAGTTTTTTTTTGGTGATTTATTGCGGAGGAACGGCTGTTTGTATCTTAAGATTTGGGTGTTAAACCGGGAAGTATACGTGGGTCAGGATTTTGCACGGTCTGTATGACAGAAGTGCTCGCCCGAGGCTTCAGTTGGAACTTGCTTTAACTTGCCATACTTTTTTCAAGTTCGACGCTTGGAAGTAATATCTCCTAAGGCATCAAAGGTGTTTTGAATGCATACAAGCAACCAAATTGCGCATAAAAAGGAAGATGCGTCTTTTTGTTTAAGTCAGTTGTCCGTGATCTGACTATTTACGACATAGAACTGTTTCTGGAGGTTAAAGCTACATTTACGATTTGGCTCGAAATTGGACTTGCTATTGTGTCCAGAGCACACCGGACCCTGCTAGTTTCGGGTCGCCGTATGTTAATGAGCTGCGCTCTCTAGCTCCCCCCGCCCCCTGTTGCTCCCAAGTTCCCGAAGTCGTTCTGACCCACGGCAGAAATTTTCCACAACACTTTCATTACGGACCCGTCGCATTCTCGCAGCTTTCCCTCGGTCTCCACTTTCAAATTAGGTAAATTCGCTTTAAATCCTGGAAGGTGTAGCGATGCCGAGGCTCTGATAAGTAATCTACCGGTCGGTACCGTAGATCCCAAATCTTACTCGTATTTGATCTTCTCAAAGCATTTAAACTGGTCTAAGGTCTACATAAGGGGGTCGTACATAACTGGAAGAAAGTTTTTTTTTTATTTCCCCCCAGCTCCGGCCCCATCGCTTCTAACTGACAGTACGGCTCACCAATGGCTGATTTCCTTTAGGAACCCGGCGACTCGGTATCCTGTAAGCCCGGGTCTTTGCAGCTTACGGGGGGCAGAGCCGATACCATGGAGAAGAGTCCCACGAATACGCCGCTTTAATCGGGGGACAAAACCCACTCCGATCTGAAGTTAAGGTGAGTTTCTTGTTTTCCGGTGACCCGTGCGGAACCGCGGTGGCTTTCACGAAGCGGTACAGCGCCCGCATGTCGAGTCGGACAGTCGAGAAAGTTTCTCTCGGTAGTAGAGCGGGCTGGCGTCCCGTGTGTGGATTTCCATTCCGAAGGGTGTGCATCAGTCGTCAAGCAGGACGACCACCACGGGGTGCCTTTTAACCTTTATTCTCAGCAGTAATATTAAATATCACGTAATCTTTTTGTATTAAAAATACCGACCGCGACAGTCAACACAGGGTTGTATTTTGTTTTGCTCACTAATGATGACCCGCATACTTCGGTTGCGTTTTGTTTGTGGTCCCCGTGGGTGTGCGATCACTGACTTTTTCTCTACTTAGGAATGTTTTCAGCCACCCGCATTTTACGTTAAACTAGCGGTTTAGTCGCAACAAAATTACCCGATATTACGTTTGTGTAGTAAAATGTTTACTACTGACAACTTGCATCCAGCTCAAGCAAAGCTGGATATTTCACCCAATAGGTAAACAATGTGTACCGCCAGTTGCAAAATTCCTTATCGATCGTTAAAAGTTTAGTCAATAGTGTCCTCAGCTGTATGAAAGTTAGTGACGTATATTGGTGGCATTTTAGATTTAGGGTGAAGAATTTAACTTGTTTACTGAGCTTAAAAAAACATCAGCATATGCGCATTCCTTAATTCTGGAGGGGAATCTGGGTTATACATTTTTTTTAAGAAGAAAAAAACTGGAATGCAAACGGGACCTCGAATGTAACGTTTATAAGGTGGGAAAACTATAGCCAACTTACATAAATTAAAATAAACTACAGCGAAGCGATTAAATAGGGTTGTTTTCGTACTTTGGTTACGGGCTAATTCGTTTTCCCCAAGGTCGGACGATGGTGCGGACGCATTTACATTTTTCTTTCGCTCTGGGGTTGGATGCTGCCCCTTATAAATTACGTTACGGGTCTCTGCTCGGATTAAAAGGTAAACTGGCTTTACCTCAGGTGAGAGTGTTGTCATTGAAAAGGAGCAAAATCACAATTCTGAAGCTCTCACTTGAAGCTGAGACCATTTTATGAGTCATAGTCCACTGGGGACATGTAGCGTAAAATATTAAAACAATGAGAGGTGACACCCATCTTTAGTCAGAACTCCATACTACTGAGGTACCTCATGAATGACAGGCCAGTGTCATCGCCTGATTGGCCCTGCCGAAGGTGGAGGGCGGATCCCATTGGGGTGTGGCAGGGTCACTCAGAAGGCAGGGTGGCACTTAACATTTAGTGCCATTTTTAGCTTTACGTTTCTGTCGGCTTAATGGAGCACTAACAACAGGCCAGGAAACACAAAGCATGTTGGCCCTATGCTTACATTTATCTGTTACAACGCAATCGCTGTTAACGGTATAAGAGGGGGAGGGGGTAGCATGTGAGCATATGGGACCATTTAAGATTTGAACATACTTCTTAATCTGTTTTCCTCAATTACTTTAAGTTACCCGTTAGGATGCAGGTAGTGCTGTTTTAGGACTGCTTGTTTAGATGTCTTCATGTTTAAGCAGTTCAGCGAGTATTTTTAATCCCTGGTGGCAGCTTTTCAGAGTGCCTTAGGCGTGAGATGCCGATGCCACGATTATTATTATTAGTATTACTGCCTGTCATAACTTCAGAGAGGCCATTTAATCTGAACAGATGTGTAAAAACCGAAAATATGCTCCGGGTTTGGAAGTGTTAGGAATGCGGACTTGTGTAATTCGGGGAAGGCAGGCATCACGTGCAGTTCTTTCCAGCTTTGGTTAGTGCGTGTCCTTGCCTAAAGTCTCCTATCTGAGACTTACTTTCAGTTTTGTTATGTCAGATTTTCCAAGTTTGACTTAATGGAAGTTTTTTTTTCTGCTAATAGTAAAAATTAAAAGTCATCAAAGTTGAATTTTGTTCGGGAACCGTGCGTCAGTGCCAGACTCCGGGCTGGCCGTGCCATTGGAGGCTGTGCAGGGGATCTCGGCGGTTCCCCCCCAGCATCCATTGGGGCTTGCGGTTCGCTATGCTAAAAGGCTGCAGCGATAGTGCGGTTTCCGTCAACGCCTCGCATCATTTCTCGACGTGTGCTTGTGAAAACGTTAATTTTCAAGCGATCATTTAACAGTGTATTCCAGTAGTAACAGCTGAGTAGCTGTGCGGAATTAAAATCAACAGAGTGCCATTAAAATGTCTTTGTCATTAGGGGCATGTGACAAAATGTGCAAAGCAGGAAGATTGTGTTTGTCTAGTGATTTCTGAAGTGGTGACGAGCAGATGGAGCGGCGTACACTTGGGTTTCCATGAGGAAAAAAGTGCCATTTAAAGGGGGAATCCGGTAACAGGTGGCTTCTTAGGTGCCTCTTTCTTCCTGATCATGGTGGCTGACAGTCTGGTGCTTAAGCTGGGATTTGACCTCCCTGTGTTTCACGTTGTTTTCTCTGCTGCTCGATCACTGTGGATATCAACCTGACAGGCTTAGGGGAAGCCTGCGGGAGAGAAAAATGTGCTAAAAGCCCTGGGTGGTTTGTGGGGCGCCCCCATGTGGTTATCCTCAAGGCCTTATCTCATTCGAAAGGCTCAGGTCACGTCTGATTCTGATTGTAGTGATGCGCTGAACAGCCTTGTGTTTCTGTCGCTAACTGTGGTTGGAGTGTCGCGTGTAGAGGTGGGGGGTGATTGCAGCTGATGAGGGTCATTAGGGACATGAAAGAGAAGTCGATTGGTGGAATGAAGTGAGCCGTGGTTGGGGGACGGTTTGGAGAGCAGACATTTTAAAATGGTCTGAAGAAAACCGAGCCTCAAAGGAGACGTATAGTGTTTCAAAGCTTATTTATTAATCAGACTCTTAAAAAAGTCTGACAATGCTTTGGTAGCTCAACTTCTCTCCCGTTTGGCCTTTTGTGCGAGTCTGATGCAGGCTGCAGCCCGCCTGCACACCCCAAAGCACGCTGTGCTGCGTTCAGCACGCTGTCCAGCCTGTGGTGGGAGAGGAATGCTCTGCGGTGGCACGGCTGCGGTGCCCGAACATCGGCTTGGCCACATTGCCAGACCGATCTTTGGTCAGGCCGGGGTTCTTCTCGACCACCGCAAGACTTCCAGGGTCCACAGGCAGACCCTGGCCAGAAAGTTGCCTAATTAGTAGGCAGAGAAGGCTGTTTGGAGCCGCAGCTTGCAAATGGCAGGAAGACTGTTTAAAGATCACACTCGGTGATCAAAACAAGTCTCAGTCAACCAGCAGGTGGCGTAGTAGTTAAACGAAGAGATCCCTGGTACTTGCAGTGCTTGATCTGAATAAGGTTCTGGAAACCACTTGGGATATCAAAAGGTGGGCTGATCTGGTGTGGGGTTAGAAGGTGATCATGAATACATTTGGGGTACTGTGTGTGGTCCACAATGTGTGAGACAGCTGGGCCAAGGAATCTGATGCAGAGAAAGCTTAAGCTCTAGAGTGGGTCCAGTTCTAACCGTTGTGGTCACCTACACAGACGTCGGTCACAGTCTGAGTGCTGAGGACCGAGTGGTCCGGTCCTGTTCTTATTTTCAAACTGGGTCCATGGTGCAGAGCTGAGACCCAGGTAGCAGTTGGTTTGTCCTTATGGGTCTGCTTCTTCCCTCCTAGGGGAAAGAGTCATTCTGAATTGCAGTTACCCCAGCAATCTTGCTGAATACTGACACCATGTCATGTGATAACCCCAGGCTGAAACCCTCCTCCCCCCATTTGCGGGGGTGGTGTGTCCTGGGCTCACTATGGCTCGTAAAGACGTCCCAGTGACGAGAAATCTGGGCCTGGGTCCGGCCTTCACCGTGACTCATTCTCGGAGTAGACTGGAAGATGATCAGGAGCACAGACCCACAGCGTGCCAGAGCCTCATCAGCCCGGCGGGATTGGGGGCGGGGGAGGGCGGGGGCGGGGGCGGGGGCAGCAGGAGGTGCTCCCGATCAGGGCTAGATGCCACATCGGGCAGCCCAGGGCCCGTGTACTGTGTCGTATCCCCACCCATTGTGTAATTAGACACTGCCGCACAGGGTGGAAGTTTAGGTCCAGAGCAGTGGCCTTCGGGTGGGGGGTGTCTGTGAGGGCTGCCTCCCTATCAGCAGAGATCCCGAGGTGGGATGGTACTGAGGGAGTTGGGGTGCAGTGTGTCCTGTCGTGTATGATGTTCCCCAAACAGCCTGCATCACTATTGCGGGCATTAGCATGAGCTGCCGTGCGTCATGCTCATTTTTATCTTTATTCTTTCACTGACATTTATGACATGCTTGTGAACTGTTGCCTTCATCACTGCCCCCCCCCCCCATGTAGATGGTTGATTACCAGAAAAATAAAACAAAGTTTGCAAAGGAACCAGAGGGACGGGGGGTATAATTGCCAGAGAGGAGAGCTTGACAGATGCCATTTCAGCCCAGCACTGGCCGTTTCTTGGGCACAAACCCCTGTTTCAGGAGCTGATGGAATCAGGGCAGGACAGGGCAATCAATTAAGTTTGTCTTGGGGTGTGGTATAGAAAAGGAACATTTGATGGAAAAACTAACTAGTCTATTATGGATTCAGGTCTTGAGGTCAGCCTTGGGTTTGGGTGATTGGGTCCAAAACCAGCAAAAGTGATCCAAACGAGAGAGACAAAGGGAACGTGAAGTCCCAAACCGCGCCGGTGCCCGTTACCCACATGTGGGATTTCTGCTGCCCTGTGCATGATCCGCACACACGGCGTCTGGGCCCGTCTCAGGTCACTTCATGCTTGCTTCATTTTGCTGTGTGGTCTCCCTGGCGGTCTGTGCGGTGTTTCCGGGCGCTATGCTCTGTCGGTCAGGGTTTGATCCGTTCCTGTGTGGTGGAGCCCTCCCCGAATTGCGGTGAGCTCCTAAAAATAGCCGTAACACCTTTAGGGAAATGGAGCATGACGCTGACGCCAAGTGCGGAGCGTCCCCGGCCCGGCGGGCCTGTGATGGCTGTCACCTCTGTCACTTTATCCCGACGCTTATCTCCAGTGCTCCGCCACCCCATTTGTTCAGTGGCCCCACCCACCATGGCGCCGGCGCTGCTGCCCCAGGTGTGGCTGGAGGCCACGTTTTTTTTGGTGAGGAGGAGGCTGTCATGACAACCTTAAATCTCTTATCCGTCTGGCTGTATATTTGTATGTAATTCTGAAGTGTGTTTTGATAGCTGCTGAAGGGTGTCATATTTGCCCTGCATGGGAACATAACCCTCAGAGTGTGGCTCAAGTTCCTTTCTATAAATTTCATACCAGCCACTGTGTTTTATGTTTGACGTGCTCCAGGGCCTCGCAGTGTGTTTGGATGGCCGAGGTTTGGCCAGTTGGGTCAGAAAGGGGGACTCCCGGTTTGCTCAACGTATGAACTTCCGTGTTTACTCAGGTCTGCAAACGTACAAGAGCTCTGGTGTTGCGAAAGTGCCATTTCACGGTAATTTGAGTGCAGGAGCGTGGCACACCGTGGTCTATCAGGCCACACAAAACCGAGTGGGGATAAACACGGCAAGCAGTTTTATTAAACACCCCAGTTGCTGGTTCTCCGCTTGTCCTCTTTGGTTTCCATCCTCCCAGTACATTTTGTGCGTTGATGTCTTTTGCCTACATATAAATTCCTCTGTCTTTTGGCTCTGTGTCGGCTGATAAATCAGCTGGGGCCCTCTCACCCCCATTCAGACGCCTGCCTTTCATCTGGCTGCCAGAGCGCAGGCATAGTGCTGCTCCCCCAGCACCTCGCAGGCGGCCCCCTCCGAGGGGCAGAGAATGGCCCTGCTTGCCCTATCCTGAGTCGCTGAGCCGGGCTCCCCGGAGCGTGACTGCCAGCGTTGACTTTGCTTTTAGGCAGCTGCTAACTATTTTCCAGTATGTACAACTGCTCAGACAGGGAGATTGCCCGACTTTAAGCGCAGAGGGATGCGTGGACCCCCCCCCCCCTTCTGTCAGAGCTATCATGTCATTTTGATTTATTACAAACGAAGAGGCTGCGAAATCCACCATATGAGAGGGGCCTCCGTGGGCTCGGGGCCTCTGAAAGCTGTAAACAAGCGGGGAAGGGGAGAGGGTGCAGGAGAAAACATGGCCCCTCCCTCATTCACTGGCATGGAGTTTGAGGGCAAACGCACCGCTGTAATGGGTACCAGATGACTGGGGTACAGATCTTCCCATGAGTAGACTCTGATCGCATATTCTCTCAGTTCAATCCATATGAGTTTCTGGCGTCTGATGTGGTCTAGCGAAGTGCTCTCACCCCAATGTACACCTGTAGAGGACTCCTGAGATATGCCATGCCCCCCCCCCCCACCCCTGGATTAGCAGCCCAGCAGGTGTAGGTTTGGTTTCAACACTGGTAAGGTTGAAATCAGCTCCCGATCCAACCCGCCCCCCTAAACACACGGTACTCCCATAGAGACCTTCGGATAATCATTTGGTCTCCGTAGCCCTCAACGCCGAAGGGGGCATTTGTCTTTACAATAGTTCACAACGTGTTGGAGCGTGTTGAGCTGAAGGCAGAAACATCAGCAAAATGCATCCTGGTTTCTGGTTTGGCCCAAAATGATCATGGTGAATGAAGCACCTACAGGGGCATCACCGATAACAGAGCTTTTTTATCGGGAGGGCAAACAGTCATTGTTCATCTTCAGATGCATCGAGGGCCTGTTTTGTTTGGTGTGCAGGAAGGAGGGGGAGGGACAAGGGCGTTTGTCAGTGGGCAAAGTCCTCAGCCAGACAAGTGCTGCTGCTGATCTTTAAGAAAAGGGGCAGAGATCCTGAGGGCTGGTGCCGTTTGCTGGGAGGAGGAAGGACCGTGTTTCTGTGCTCTGTCTGTGCTATATGGACGGGGTGTCCATGGGGCCTCTCACTGGTGGCTTTTGCTGGGAGGAGGAAGGACCGTGTTTCTGTGCTCTGTCTGTGCTATTTGGACGGGGTGTCCATGGGGCCTCTCACTGGTGCCGTTTGCTGGGAGGAGGAAGGACCGTGTTTCTGTGCTCTGTCTGTGCTATTTGGACGGGGTGTCCATGGGGCCTCTCACTGGTGCCGTTTGCTGGGAGGAGGAAGGACCGTGTTTCTGTGCTCTGTCTGTGCTATATGGACGGGGTGTCCATGGGGCCTCTCACTGGTGGCTTTTGCTGGGAGGAGGAAGGACCATGTTTCTGTGCTCTGTCTGTGCTATATGGACGGGGTGTCCATGGGGCCTCTCACTGGTGCCGTTTGCTGGGAGGAGGAAGGACCGTGTTTCTGTGCTCTGTCTGTGCTATATGGAGGGGCTGTCCATGGGGCCTCTAACTGGTGGCTTTCGTAATGAAAAGCAGGAAATGCCTGATACTACTACAGCTTGTGTGTCAAGGACAGCGAGCTCATGGAGGCTGAAAACAGATCCTTGCTACTTGCTGCCTTCATTTCCAGCCTCACGCCTTTTTAGCAGTTTAATTAGACGCAGGGAGCCTCTGCCCTTCTCGTGTTCCCTCGCTGTTCCTCCCAAGCCGCGTGTCACGTTGAAGCAGAGGCGGTGCTTAGTGTCCTGTAGCCTCTGGATGCAGGGACCCATCAGGGACGCCGTGGGATGTGTACACGCTGTTCCCCGGCAAACACAGACAGCTGTCAGGGAGCTAATCGATACAGCCCTGTCATACCATCCACGGCCAGGCTAAAACAGCATCTTTTACTGTTTTTCTAATTATCTAGTGAAAATATGTGGGGGGGGGGGGGAAACTGCAGGGAATATGGTGAATCTGGTAAAGCAGGACTAACCGCACCTGAAGAGCATGTGTGTGTGTGCGTGTGTGTGGAGCGTGTGCGTGTGTGTGGAGCATGTGTGTGTGTGGGGCGTGTGCGTATTCACGTTTGGCCTCCTTTGGGGGGCAGAGGGTCCTGCGGGTGAGGTGAGCCCCTCCATCCTGGATCAATGCTCGCTGTGTTACTGCTTATTTACCCAGAGGACCCTGTTTTTTTTTTCCCCCAAGGTACACTGCAGCACAGTCCAGCTTTGTGCACATCACAGCTTGTTCTGCAAACTCACGGGGGGGGGGGGGGGGGGGTTCTTTGGCCGAGCATTAATCCACACGCTAGGCAGATTAATGTTGCCTTTCCAAGACTGGGATTCATTCGAGCTTTGGCTGTCCAGAGTGATACCTTATATTTGATTATTTTAATGTGCATTCAAGAGAATGAATCTCTTGAATGCAGCAGAGGGCAAAAATGTAAGGCCCTATTCATGACGACTCCAGTACATAATAATTTTGTGCTCTCTCGCTGAATTGTGTGCTGAAAAACGAGACTCAGGTCGTGCTTTCCCGTTGTCCCTTCATCAAATCTCAGCACGTGAACGAGACGGACCGCAATCGCATCTTTCCTGATGACATTTCAGTGTTCCGTGTGAGTGCACACGGCCCTGGGTCTCTGCGGTGCAGTGTGGGCCACTGGGCTCTGGGTCTCTTTGAGGGTTAACAGCAGTCAGATTCTCCACTGCATGAACATGGAAACGCTAAGTGGCAGCTGCCCGCTGTATTTCCTGGGAGTGAAAGTGGGTAATCAGATCAGGCCCTGTCAGTCTGAAGACACTAACAGGTACATCAAGCACCTCTGTGTATGACCCTTTGTGTAAACCATCTGGTACCACAGAGAGGTGCCTGGACACGCCCCCCCCTGTTTGCACACGAATGCGTCCTGCCCCTCGTGTGGGTTCTGGCTGGGACTTGAGGGTAGCAGTGCTTTATTCTTCCCCGTAGGGGATTTGAATAGCTTTCGCATAGCCCACCTAGAGAGACATAGATACGTTTATACAGGTGACAGCAGGTTTTGGGATCAGACTGCAAGGTCAGCCAGCATCCCTGGAATGGCTGGTGTTAAGGACCCTGCCCAATGGCACAGCAGTGATATTACCTGCCAGTTATGGGATTCAAACTCACTACATTCCATATACGGTTACACATCTCCTCATGAGAAGGGGGCTGTATCAGGTTGGTGACTTTCGTGACCATCGGGATAGATCTTCCCCACAGATGGATCAGCCGTAAGACACAGGCAGCAGCCCCCAGAGCATCTCTGGCATGCCACTCCAAGTTCTCATTCCTGTTATCATCCCCCCCCCCCCCCCCCAATAAAAAAAGCCATTCAGAAGTTTTCTCATAAGTGAGTGACTCATTGGGTGGGTGATGTTCAGACTTGTATCAAAAGAAGATGGTAACCAGAGGATCAGTGGGGGAATGGGGCTCCTGCCTCAAAGCATGATGGGAATGAGGAAGCCGGAGGATCGGGGCCAGGAGGCCGAGCTCACAGTAGAGGGGCAGGTGGGATCCTGAGGCCCTTGCCTGGCACCCGCATCCTCCTCCTTGTTGAATAGCTCTGACGGTAAACACTGTTTCCTCACCGGCAGCGCGATCCTAGGGACCGGAGAAGGGCAGCAGAGGATACTGTTGCGTTACTGCCTGACAAATTTCTCACATTTGACAACGTTTGTAGGTGGCTCAATTTGTAAAAACCACAAACTGAGGCAACCATTAGTCAGCCCCCCCCCCCCCCCCCACTACCTCCAACCCCCCCAGGGGGAAATGCGGCTAGTGGCCGGCATTTATTCCACCTGCCAGATGGGGGGGGGCATCCACTGACTTTCTCCTGAAAAGAATGAGGCCCAATCGGTGGTGCTATGCTGTGTTGAATTTGGGTCCTCCCCCCCCGTGTCCAGCGTGTCCCCATGTAGTTCTCCTTATGGGGTCATAATAAGAGGTAGTATTTTTGAGGCTTCTGATCAGTCGGGTTAGTGGTGGTCAGTGGAGCCGTAGCTTGGGGGTGGTTCTCCAGCTTTCTCTCCACTCTCTGCCCCTGTGTCACTAGGTGAGAAGGTCACTGTCCGACCTGGATGTGCTGCCTTTAAAAGCCAGTGTCACACATGTGGGGGGTGGGGGGCATGAAATCGAAAGCCAGCGGATCCCGGGCAGCCGCTTCCCACACTGGCCTCCTGTGAATGGGGTCCATATGCGGAGCTGTCAGCCCCCACCTTTCAGTATAATAGTAACATGCAGGCGCTTCTGCGAGGCGTTTATTCCGGGCTCTGAAACAATGGACCTTTGTCTGGGAACATGGCGGCTGAGGAATTGGGGCCCCATGAGTGCGGGGCAGCAGTGCGGGGAGTGCCGTTGAAAATGGATGACATTCATATCTCCGTAATTCGAGCCGCGATCCTCTGCTCATATTTGGCAGAGTCACTGGTGCGTTGTGCCAGATTAATTTCTCTTTGAAGCAATGCAGAGCCCCCCCATTCCCCCCACCCCCCCCACAGGCCCGCGTGCCGTAAACATGTGGGACTAATCACATTCGCTGGCGTGCGCTTCCTCAGAACTGAGCGGCTGGTCATTTCGTAGAAAGGTCCCGGGCAGAGAGAGAGTGTAGCCAAAAACAACACGTTTTTTTTCCCCTGGGTCTAATGAGTCTGACTTAGTCGCAAGGATGTCTTTCAGTATGTGATTGTCATGAGGGTTTTTTACTCACACGCTCGGCTGGCATTTTGTCATGCTCTCCACGCAGTGTCAGTCGACACATTAGAGCCACAAAAGTGGCCACAAGCCCATTTCACTGTGTCTCACAGGGGGCGCTGGTGGTGAAGCTTGCCTAGGGGGCCACATGGGCTCCATCTCTGCCCGTGTGAATTGCTCCTTGTGTCTGTGGCCGTGATGGACGGCGCCTCCCAGTTCCCAGCTCTCGTTCTCTGTGCTGTGGCTGCAGAACTCTGTGTTTACTGGAGCCCCAGTAGCGCTCTCCACTGGTTTACAGCAGCGCCTTTTTAGACCCCTGGAGATGCTGATGTCCGCATGAGTGCGATTATGGGGTCACTCTCATTTAATCTTCTTTCAATACAGGACAGCCACCCCCACGCAAGGCCAGGTGCCCCCGGGTCACTGAACCCATGTGCTGTGTCCCTCCTGGCTCAGTACTTGGTTTCTGGGGGGGGGGCAGCAGAGGCAGAGCCATCTCTCAGCTGTCCCAACACTGGGATATATGGCTTTTTTCACCACAGGTATTTGCTAAGCCTTCCGATTGGTCGGACTGAAAGGGTGCTCCTCCAATTTGCTGGTTTAGTGAAACCCCTAAAAGCAGACCCACCTCAGAACTGACATTCTCATGGGAGGTGGCAGTCAGGTTCCTTGTCCCCCCCCCCCCCCCCCCCCCGGGATTGCGTCTATATGTTGTCCAAATCCAGGGCTGAGTGGGAACATGGGGAAGCCCAAATGCAAGTAGATAAGCATGTTGCAGTGGTCCACTGAATCGCTGGGGGTTTCCTGACCGGGGGGGTGGTCCTTGGATCGAGTTTGCATGGGAGCATCATCTTGAAGGCCCTGGACCAAGCCTCATTCTCGTTCTCCCTCAGTTACCCAAACCTGATGCCCTCACAGTGGATTCAGGGAACCTGCCCCCCCTCAGTATAGAGCAGGACATTAGCTGCTGCTCTTCACTGGGGGAGGAGGGGAGATGAATAAACAGAGAGAGACTGGGCCATCTGGCATGTGGCCGGTGCTGCCGTGTGTTCCTGACATCATGTGAGCTGTTTGCTGAACCCAGAGCACGGACACGATCTACCACTCCCCTTTCTGCCCATGTGAGCATGCCACTGTGCCCAGCTGCGGTCTCATGAGCACCATGGTGGGGGCGGTCCTCTGCTCAGCACCATGTCCTGAAATCCCCCCCCTATGTGTTCCTTTCAGATGTCTGCCACCTCAACCCATGCATGTGGTCTGATAGCCCTCGCCATCCTCGCCATCCTCACCATCCTCTGTGTTCACGTCAACTCTGAGCCATGGATCCCTGAAGGTGAGTCGCCTACCTGGGTGTAGCTGGATTGGAGATGGACTTTGGGGGTGTATCTGAGGTCAGACAGACCCACAGATGACCCTTCAGTGGTTGTTGACATCAGAATGCCATTAGCGAAATGTCTAGGTGTGTCTGTAAGTTGAGGAAGAGAGTTCTCTTGCCAATAGAGGGATCTATGCATGGCACGTGTGAAACCAGTGTGAAATGAGTGTGAAATGAGTACACGGGGCTGTGACGGGCAGAAGGCATGCCTCCAGTTGTTTGTAGCTAGAATCTTCCAGGGGGCACAATAGTGTGAAATCTCAGTGTCATGTCACTCCAGTGAGCGAACTTGAGTGCATTTCTCCTGAGCTGAAAGGGAAAGGTCATTGGTGAAACGTACCATTTGAGTAAAGAAGGACCAAGTGCTTGGTGGGCAATTACTGGATGGCAGGCTATGGTGCGATGATTTAGCTTGTGTGCAGCTTTGAGTAGTTTGTCCAAATGGCCAGTGTATGGAAAGAGGTAAAGTTGTGCAGGAGAGGCGGGCCGCCGTAGCGTAGACCCGTGCAGGCCCGGTGAATCACCCACTGTTTTTATTTATTCACTGTTAATGATTAACGGCAGCTTGTGGACAGTACTGTAACGCTGAGGTAAATGTCAGCAGGATCCACAGTAGATGCTTAGGGGGCCAGCTGTGTGACGTGTGTGAGAAGCAGGGGCTGGAGGCGGTAAGCGTGTCGGCGTGAACCATAGTGGCATGACCGCCATTCAGCCTAAGGGGTCAAAGTCAGCCAGGTGGGCTGTGCTTTCATCAAGTCGGCATTTGCATCATGGTCTTCCTGAGCAGAAGCAGTGTGGAATGTGACCGGGGTGGCGGACGTGGCCCTGGGACTGCAGCAGCCCCTCCCTTCATCCACAATGCAATTCTTTGGGTTTAGGGGGCATGTGACATTCTAACGCGTGTGAGGAAACAGTCTCTGCCTGTGTTTATATCTTTGGACGCCTTATTTGCCCACGAGGCCGGTCCGTCGCTGGAAACAAAACAGGCTTAACAGACACACTTACTGCTGCCCTACAAACAAACCCCAGATGTACAGAGTAAGACTCAGAAACAAAGTCGATGGTGTGCATCTGCCCCAGTGCTCTCAATATGGCTGCAATGGGCATTACATGGAGCGTGGTTGTTCTGACTCGCTGTCTCTTCCGACAAGCTGCAGACGTCCAGTACGGCTCCCTGGACTGCAACGTGACGCTGGCCTGCAGCTCCTCATTGCCCAGGTAAGTGGGGGTCGCCCACAGGGGTCATCGCCATGGCAATGCCACCACATGTTGGGAGAGTGTGACTCTTTTCCATCACCTTCCTGGGTGCCGCAGGTCCCTGGCGGAGTGGCGACTGAACGGGAGCACACCAGTTCCCGGACAGACGGGTCTGGGTTTGGATGGCGGCCTGACGCTCGTTAACACCACTCAGCACATGGAGGGAATCTACAGCTGTCACGATGAGGAGGGGAACGTGGTCCACGCGGTGAAGCTGTACCTGGGCCGTACGTGAGCCGTTCCGTCCCAAAGCGGTGCAAGCCGCCAATGTGGGGGATTAGACCGGCTTGGGTCAGGATGGGGCTCTTATTATTCATTTCTATTTCATCAGTGAGTAATATGCGGTGGGTTTCCTAGAAGTCTTGGCTGCGATCTTCAGTGAGACAAGTGTGAAATGAAAAGTGAGAACGTGGTATAATGCCCGTCAGATATGCAAGACACGCCATGCCCAACACGGATGTAAACTAGGGCAATGCATGGGTACTCAAAGCAGCTTGAGGCTGGGTTAACGAGCCATTAGCGAGGTCGTGTGATGTCATCGTCACAGTACAGAGCAAGGTCTGCCTGTAGTGGAGGTGATCTGCCCCTTCGCTGCCCATCCATGGGGGGGGGGGGTTGCGTAGCTGTGACAGGTTGGCCATCAAGGTTCATTCTAAGAAAAGACAGGGGCCCTCAGGAATTGGACTAACCACCTGTGTGACCGCCCTGTCAATTGGAGCGGAAGCTCACTTCTCTGGAAAGTTACAAGCGAGGGAAGTCGTGCACTTGTGGAGTCGGGCTGGATGGAGCGGGAAATGGCTCCCCTGAAACGCTGGGCTCACTCAAAGGCAGGAAGCGTCGTCCCCGGTGACCTCTGTAGCTTCCTGACAGGAAAGGTGGAGGTCGCTGATACAGTGATATGTTGCGTATATGCTCGCTCTCGCAGGGGGGAGGGGGGTCTTATGCAGTTCAGTGGCTATTCTTATTTCCCTCCTCATGAGCAGGAGGTCACTGCGACCAGTGGGTGGTAAACTTGTGAGTAGGGGCAACCCTGTCATGAAGAGTGGAGGTCAATTATGACACCCAGTGAATGGCTGCTTAGTGTGTGGCTAACAGGGAGCTACACACTGCAGCTTTCGAGGTGTGTCCTGGCTGGGTGTGCTGTCTGTGAATGGATCCCCGCTGTGGTCTCCCCAGGTGCCCCGGAGCCATTGAATGTGTCGTGCAGGATGGTCAATCACCACGTCGTCCGTTGCTTCTGGAAGCCACTGGTGAACACGTACCTGCCCAGCAAGTACATCGCCACCTACAGGTAGGTGTTGTGTCCACTTTGTTGATACCTGGGGAGATAAGGATATAGTCACTGTCTGATGGAAACATGCGTATGTCCACTTTTTGTCAATTGTGACTTTTCTTTAGATGGAATACACCCATTCGCCTGTTAACTGATAGCGTCTGACATCTGATCGACCAAGTCATCTGTTTAACTAGTATTTATGTTTGTACTAATTAGCATTTATATTCACAATGGTAATTTGTATGGGTTACTTTTATATTGCTAATTATAATAATTTAACGTTCATAGCTTGATAGCTAGCTAACATCACTAACGGTACTTGTGAATATAAAATGAGATTAGTTTGTGTCTTGTTGACACCAGCATATCTGCCACACTGACAACAATCCAAATAAGTCCAGTAATAACATTAAACTGTTCAGTGATAGCTGTGTAATGATAGGTTTGTATTTGTCGCATTATGTTGCTTTAGGTTTATTTTGTAAAGTAGTTTCTGACAACATGTGTTTCTCATGCACCAGAAATAATGGATCTTTGTAGATGCATGTTTTTTATTGGACAGCGATGATATTTAAGCCAGCACCTGCTCTCATGGGCCAAGTCATGTGACTACCGCTGTTTCCTGTCTTGGTCCTGCTATAAATTTGTAGTTTACAGCACTGCGGTTCACGTGACCCTTGTTAGTGTTGGGATGAACTGCGCCACAGCTCTGAGTCCAGATGTGATCCCTCTGTGCAGGTATGATAACCATGTGAAGACGTGCCACCAGGAGCCGTCCAAGCCCAACGAGTGCACCATCGGTAATCCGCCCATGTGGTATCACACAGTCACCATGAACATCACCGAGGTCAACCCCCTGGGCACAGCCTCCACACGGATACAGCTGCAGTTCCATAAGCTGTGTAGGTGTCCCGTCATTATCGGCGTCCCCCGTCTCACCCATGTGCTGACGTGCCTGCTGCCCCCTGCACACAGTGAGACCTGACCCCCCCGAGGCCGTGACCCTGGAGCCGGTGGCGGGACAGCCCCGAAAGCTGCGAGTTAGCTGGCGGTACCCGAGCTCGTGGCCCCAGGGCAGTGCCTTCCCGCTGCACTTCCAACTGCGCTACCGGCCAGTGGGCTCCAACATTTGGTCTGAGGTGAGACACTGCTTTTGAATTGATGGGAAAATGCTGGGATAGTATGATGATAGAGTGGAGGACTGTCTGCATCAATATCATAGGAGAAGACACCTCTGCCTTAATTCAAGTGTTGGATGGGGGGGCTATCAGTGAATGTCTCTGCTCCTGAGGACACTGTGTAGAACATCGCCCCGAGGAGGGTTTATGAATCAGTTATGGTGCACAAATTGTGAGTGTGATGTGTTTCGTGACTGATTCTCCCTCCCAGAGGATCACGACTGGCACCACCGTGATGATCACGGATATGGTCTCTGGACACCCCCACCTCATTCAGGTGCAGGCTGGAGATGAGTTGAGCTTTGGCAGCTGGAGCGAGTGGAGTCCTGAGCTGCTGGCTCTGCCCTGGATCGGTGAGGTTTCCCACCTGGCCGCTAGCGGCTTTAGTTGGTATGTGGAGGCAATGTAATCACAGATCACGGCTCTCGCTTGGTGTAGTGAAGGAGGAGGTTGTTGACTTTACCTGGGAGTACACAGAAGCTCTTTAAGAAGGTGGAGACCACCGGGGGGTGCTGTGGCACACTGGTGAGGCGTGACGAGAGGAAATGCGGGACTCTGATGCCTCCGTGTCTTGCTGTGTTTCTTATGTCTGCCGGTCTCTGTCGACTGAAGTAGAAGCTAGTCCAACCACGAAGGAGGATCCAGCCTACGAGCTCTTCACAGAGCCGATAACAATAGAGCCCACAGGTATGTGGTGCATGGTGCCTGTGTGTATGTGTATGTGTGTGTGTGTGTGTGTGTGTGCGCAGGAGGGCTGAGAGCAGGGTGTGGACTGACAGGGGTGTACATTTGATCTGCTTGTGGACTTCAGAGGCAGTCATCTGGGTTATACTCTAAGGCCCAATGGGATACATTTGCCTGGCGGCGGTGCCCTCCTTGGCTTCATCATGGGGGAAAGGAGAGAGCACTGTAGCCTCAGTGTGGAGTCTCCTCATGATGCCTAGCCTATGGCATCTCGTCACCCTGGTGACATTCCTAGGAGAGATGCACTATGGGAGTGGGAGATGGCCAAGCTGTCCACCCTGACAGGTCCTGCTGTGTCAGATGGAGCAGTAGACCATGGATGAGCCAGTGCGTCTCAAGCAGTCATGGAGAAGTGCAGTATTACCACTGTAGGCACCATGTGGTGTTTTTAGTGACTGAATAAACACTTCTGCTGTGGGTAGTACACCTTCCCTGGTGCACTGTCGATGGTGCCAGTTGCTTGTGGCTATTTTTAGCGCAGTCAGTGCTCTGCCAACGCCTTGCTGCCTTAGATCTGTATGCCACGTTCCCGAGAGTGGCTGGAGGAGCAGCCTCGAGTAGACGCCCCTGCCGGGAGCTCGTCTGATTGGCTGTGCTGGTGTACACTCAGCTGGCTGGCTAGCTGATTGAGCTAGCTATCCAGAGAAAATATATATATATTTTATTTTTGTGTGTGTGTGAGAAAAAAGCTGGCTTGAGAGAGCTTGCGGTGTAAATCTCTCTAAGAAACCGTCCCAGGAAAACAAGACAGCAGTGTGCTATAGGGATCCAGCACCTTGGGTATCAGAAATGTGAAACTGCTGCCTGAAATTATTTTTTCCGCACTTGGAAATTTTGAGTGGGACTGACTCAGCCTATTTTCATGCAGAAACACACATGTTGTGCATTTGTTGCCAGTGAAGCGTAAGGCTGTGCCGCATTAGTAACATGAGTGTGCGTGCCTTGGTTCTGAATTGTAGGTGGTGGGAGGGGGTGCATGTGAAGGGAGACTGGGGTGTAGGAGCCAGGCCGTAGTGAACGAGGCCAAATGCTACGGGCCAAAGGAAACACCATCCTGGTGTGCTGTGTGCGGTGGGTCTGCCTTGGAGTGAAGGAGAGAGGCGTGTTGTCTGAAATCCAGCAAGGATTTCAACGAACTGTATGGAACCATGTAAGACTTTTGGTAAAGTACCAGGGATGGGGTGGGATGAGGGGGAAAACAGGTGTGGCATGTAGTGTCAGAAAGCGAATGATCGGTGGCATGTGCCATGTTTGATAAGCGTGTCATGGTCGTGTGCCCTTCATCACAGAGTTACCCGTGGAGAAGACAAAGGGCGTGGGCGTGCTGGTGTGCCTCGGCCTGCTGGCGGGAGTCATCCTTTTGATGCTGTGCACGCTGATCATCCTCCTCTGGTGAGAGGAAGGCTCTGACTGTAACAGAACATGACAGGACTGTGTGCTGTCATGGCTGATATGCATGCAGAACCCATTAACATTAGTCTAAGTGTAAATGTAAGTGCAGCAAATGTAGTCTAAATGTACATGTAATGTGGGAATGAAGGAGGTAGTTGTTGGCATGACTGGGGGAGAGAGGTAGGGATTCTGTCTGCCTGCCAACCACGTTTGCCAAAGGAGACCCTGTCATGTCACTTCAGGGTGAGACAGAAGAGGAGGGACTGCATGATGAAGAGGGAGCTGGCATCGATGATGTCCATGCAGCGTGTGAAGATATGAGGTGTGTGTAAGTCTAATAAATACTTTTTGCAGAAGACTTATGGCGCTTTTCCGCTAGCATGCAGGAACTGAGTCGTACCCAATCCATACCTTGAAGAGACTAGTTACAGCGCGAGTCCAGCTCACTTTGGTTGTCGCCTCGGTAAAGGCACTGTCGGATTTGGAGAAAGATGCTTATGTACTGTGCGGTACGGTGTACATCATGATTTACTATGTCCTAATTTAAATTTTTAATAGCAAGGTTGTGAGAATCGCTATGTTAGCATCAAATGTTACCGCAATTAGCATTCACCTGTGTAAATTTTCATTATGAATCCATTTCATTCAGCCATTCTGTAGTACTTTTTTTTTTGAGTAACAGGATGGAAATTTATGTTCCGAGCAATGTATCAATATATCACGATGTGTGATACTACTAATAATGAATAATTCCGGTTCTTTACCAATCAGATGGTGGTGAAGCTTGGTCTAGTCACATTCTCAGCCGTGCTAGTAAGCAGGGCCATGTCAGCCCCATTACAGGACAGGTACGGCTTGCATAATTTACAATAGGAAACAGTCTCTTCGTGATTCGGCTCGGGTCTTGGTGGCTGCGGAAAAGTGCCATTAGTAAGTGGTAGTTATTGCAAAGATTCAATGACCGTGGGCCAAATGGGTGGCACAGAAACTCGAGCAGGGCACAAGATAAGGTGATAACTTGGGCAATGCGCTTTGTTGACAGGTGTCTGTGATACCTGGCAGCCCACAGGAGCTGTTTTCAAGGAGAAGCAGTAATGCCACTAAGGGGTTCAGCAGGACCACACAAAGGACTACAAAACCCAGAATCCACAAGGCCATGGGAACTCAACTGATGTGTCAGGACAAAGCAGACTGGCATGGCACAGAAGGCATGGTGTGTTGGATGGAAGGCCTGGAACCAAAGCAGAGACAGCATTGGCTGTCAACCGTATACAGACTTTTGTTTCCCCTGGAGATGCCAGAGTGCTGCTTCTGAGATGTGAATGAACTGATTGCATGGGCATTTAAGGACTCGGAGACCTGATGGGGTTGGCTTTTGCACTGACAAAATGCTGCCCTATAAGGTTGTGAAAGAGAGCTAAAGAAACCATTATATTGAATTAACCCATACTCACCCATGTCTGCTCCCAGCTGGCCACAGATCTCCTCCATTAGCACCCAACTCCAGTCACACATACCAAGAACTCCCTTGCCAAACCTCTCCTGTAATCCCGAGACCTTCCTTATACCGCTGCATTGGCCAGGTCCTCCGCCTCCTTGCTTCACTTCCATTGACTCTTATACTTGCCACCTTCTCCTCACAAACTCAGCACACACACACCGAATAAGCCCACACAAGTCAATTGTTACGAAGTTTATAGTGCTGCTCCGACGATACGTGCCGTATCTCCCATCCGGCACCAACTTCGTCCAAACTTAAAGCTGACAGCAGCCTATGGGGAGATGCCTGGAACTGCTCCAGAAACAGCCAGAGCATCCTTTCGGCACATCACCATGCAAGACGAACGCAGCAAGTCTTAAAATGCACTTTATTCCGAACATTCAAAAGAAGCTCCAAAATCAGGTTACGCTCACCACACGTTTTCAACGTGTTTACATTGCAACAAAATAAGCTATCTCACTGACCTGAGAAAAGTCAGAGACCGCGCTCGTCAGCTTAGCCGAAATGGTCAGATAAACTAATAAAATGACACTGACAGAATAGCAAACGGTGCGATCAAAATACCCCTTTTATAACTGCAGCTGGCTGGGGGGGGGGGAAGCAAACCCCATTCTTAAATGCTGACAAGCAGAGAAACTACACAAAACAGCATAAACCAACAATCTGACAGACACTTGCTTGCAAAGCTGACACACACCACACAGACCGGCTGACACTCCCCCCCCCCAAACACATGGCCCGCATTAACCAACAAACACAATAAACCCTCCCCCTAGGAAAAGCTCCAGCAAAACCACCACAGTACATCAGCATACACACCCATCACTATAAACAGAGGTGTACCCCCTATATGTAATCTGGCGTCATTTGTCCCCCATAATAAATAGACCTTTGTATTTCAATTATGATGTTGTGTGTCCCCCTCCCCATGTGAAACACTCCTACTCCCTTCACTAAAAAACTGCATCTCATTAGAGACCAACACACAGGATGCTGCTTCCCAGTCCTGAGTGAAACAGGGATCTGTCCCTAAGTGGCATTGCAGACTACAGAAACAGGGGCAGACACCAAGCCAGGCCTACTGCACGCCATCAAGCCTGAACCAGCTGTACCACCTGCCAGGGCGAGAGGGGGCACCAGCAGGCTTCAGGGGGAGGGGGTTAAGTTGAGCCGTGTCCCTCTCCCCCTCAGTCAGCTAAGGCGCACGCTGCTCTGTGCCCCTGCTCTACAGACTGGAGCCGTGTAAAAGCAGCGCCTGTTCACCACCACACTTCCGTTGCTGCTTTGTACGATCTGCCAGAGCAGTGGGTTTGAAATGACAATCGAGCAACTTCCCACCGGGGCCGGCCCAAGACGTAAGCCAGGTTTACTAATGGCCCAGCAGCCACCAGAGCCCCCCTCCCCATCTGATCAGTCTTTCAGATTGGAAAGGAAGATGACAAAGGGAAACTAGGTTAATCAAATTTTACTTAGGGAACCAAAAAAGGTTGGGCTGGCCCTGCTTCCACCCCAGTGTTTTTCTTCACAGAGAGCACTGTAAATTACTGTGCAACAACCTTTAACTTAAACCACTTTTACCACTCATGGTTATCACACACCCCATTTTACCTTTAAACAAATCCAGGAGGCTCCCTTGCGCTCCATATTAAGGCACTTTCTCCACGGACACTTGTGGTCCATATACGGCTTGGCCAAGGTACCATACCGCCATCTACCGGCTAACCTGGGATGACACGCCATGAAACGCCTCCCTGACTATCAGCTGCCCAAGATCGACCGAGTCCTACGTGCATCTATTACTTTTAACAGACCACACTGACATGGAGGGAAAAGACGTACAAGCAAAAGCCCGGCTTGTCCTACCTGGCCGCAGGCTCCGCTGCCGTGCCCGCAGGAACTGTGCTTTTCGCCGTGTATCAGCTCCGCATCCGAGAAGCTGCCGATTACTACAGACCGCTCTCCTCCACACCGCCTAGCCCTTCTTCCCGGGAGCTCCTCGCAGGTCCAGCGGAATGAAGAGATGGGCCCGACTGCACTGCCGTCCCGGACTGTGCCCCAAACCGCCCAATTAGCGTCTTGATAGAGCAGTTGGATATCGTCTAATAACCTGGAAGACCTGGATATCTTCGAATAACCGCAGCATATTACATGAAACCGGCCCAAAATGTATTCATTGAACTTAGTATCTCACTGAACTGCCAATATATCCGAACTGAACTTAAGGGTTTTCCCAAACAGTCCATGGGCTGTATGTCTGGGGAAGCGATTACTTATTCGCGAGCGGCGCCAAGAAAGAAAAGTGTTTGCTGCTTATTAAGTGGCTGTGAGGACACTTATCTTTCCCATCGACGGCTGAAACTTCCCTTTTTGGAGGGAAAATGACAGCAAGGAGGGCAGGAGAGATTTTCGTGGCATGGGGGCGGGGCTGAGCTTTCTTAGTAGTAATTATACTACGAGAAAAAACACATTTAGTCCATATATCTGGCCATTACTCTTCCAGCATCAGACGGTTTATGTCACAGAGAGTGACACATGACTTTCTGGTAATCATAAAAAAACATCCATGCTGTTTCTGATTACAGTTCTGTCCAACGGTTCTGTCCATCCAGGTCTCATTCTACGGGAGAACAGGAACAAGCTCATGAGAAAGTCCACCAATAATGTCTGCATGCATTTCACATACATGGAGCATATTTGGATTCTGCAGCCACAGAATTGTCTTTTGCACGCGTGACAATACGTAGCTTGTGGTTATGCTTCACTCCAGCTTGGCACGTGTCGTGTCGTCTCACTCCTCCGCATCCGTATCATGCACGTAAAACGCTGCGCATACACGTCTTTGGCGGAGTTTGCTAAAGCATCATACTTTTTTTCTACACACACTAACTATATCGCGCCAGCTCATACAGAATGCCTTCTCTACTTGAGAACATAGGAGATCTGCATACCATAAAACTACTGGTTCGCGTGATTACAGATAACACGTGTCGTCCATGCCGTCTTCCACTCGGCATTTCCCAAACTGCAACGTATGTCGCAACGCGCTGGTGTCATCCCATAGAGTGCTGAATTAATTTTGGCTGTTACAATATGTGGTCAGGCCCTTTACTCTGTATAAACAAAAAAAGCAAAATTTTAAAATTCTACCGGGCTACTCAACCATGTCACTGGTATCTGACATCATAAGAGCGTACATCACCTCGTTTTTTTCACAAGGTTTAGACATTCTTCATGAAGGTGGAGAATTCTTAAACACCTTATAATTCCAACGGCCGTGGTCACCAGCGTGCATCGAAGTTCACGGCCACCCCTCTTTGATGCCTACGCTGGATAGGAGCTGTTCGAGGAGACGGCCAATGGCATTCAGGAGTAGGCGTGACTTTCTCTGACTGATATGCGCATCCACCAAACAGGATCTACTCCGTGTATGCAAATAAATCTTAGGAGTAGACCGGTGTCTAGACCATCATTTGAGGATTTACTTTATCCATTTATTATTAGTATTAGTATTAATTCTAATAATAATACTTATTATTATCATTACTGTTATGGCAATAGCAACAATAATAATAATAATTCCCGAAACCGTAGTCTTCAGCCGATGACCAGCGTTGTATTTTAGCCGTTTTGTCACGTTTTTTTGTCATGACGTACATTTTTCCTGTGTCATTGCTGTCTTAATCTGCATTTCGTCTGTATGCTGCTTCTGTTTTGATAGACCTAACTGTGATATCTTTGAAATGTTACTTGTAATAAATGTAATTCGACACGTCTTAAAGTCTGAAGTGCTTTAATATATGCTGGTGTAGCAGCATGAATAATGCTGCATCTACCCAATAAACAGAGACAGTGGCGCCTGGAGCGTTTTATCTCGGGGTACCCACACCCGACTCCCCCGTCGATGTAATAATTACATTACAGTGTTTTTTTTTCGAGCGGTGGAGGGGGGGGGGTCCGCCCATGAATACTGCCCATGAACCTGCATCTTTCAGTATTCCCATACCCATAACCTCTTCCCGTACGTTATGTGAAGCTGGCACGAGTATATTGCTCTTCCCAGTTTCACACCACAACACTTTTTTTCCATTTTGCTGCATAAACGTAACAATTGAACTCCTGTTTGAGGCCTCTGGTACACATTGTGTGCACTGATGGTTTGTCTATATTTCCAGTATGTAGCACACGCTTCCGACCAGTAGATGGCGCTATGGACGTAGAAGTAGTAGAAAGGGGACGAAGACTGACAGAGTGTTCATTACATGACTCACAACAGTTTATTTCACAGGCCTTGCGTCTGTAGGACCACACTAAGCCACACTGACAGTCTAGTTTTCCCTAAAGCACCATTTCCACTAAGGACGGTCCCACGAGGAAGTTTCCCAATCAGTCTATAGCGTCATGTGTGCCATACCAACAGAAGGATGACAAGGTAACTAGCGAGGTCTGCTGGCAGCTCCAGTAGGGTTACCATATTTGGTGAGACGAAAAAGATGTTCATTTCCTCACATCACTCATTGACATCACAAGTTGATGTCACTCGTGAGTAGCATGACACCTAGGCATACGCATATCATTTCATTTTTAAAGTAGACTTGTGCACCAGCCTTGCAAATGCTGTGTGATGATAATGAGTGGCTGCCGTATATTGAAAATTGGTGCCGTTCCTCTTACTCGGTACCCCACTGTAACATGCAACCCTGGGTCATACGGGTTGCAGTAATACACCTGGACAGACCACCGACATTTGACAAACCACCCGGATGTCCAGATGGGGGCCCAAAAAGAGTGACGTGTCCAGGTAAACCCGGACATATGGTAACCCTAGGCTCCCAGCCTGGGGGTTTCTTCCCACAGTCTGACCGCCTGTGCATCTGTGAATCGCTGTGGTTACTGTAGGTCCTCTTTGACTAATCTGCTTGAGTTCTTTGAGGGAGGTACCAGAGGAATTGATCACGGAAAAGTCTATGTTGTGATCTACTGAGATTTCCAGAAGGCCTTTGATGTTGTCCCCCACAAACAGCTCCTGTTTAAGCTCAAAACAGTAGGGATTTCAGTAACTGTAGCAGCTTGGATTGAAAACTGTTTAGCAGACAGGAATCAGCGGGTAGTTATTAGAGGCACAATGTCACAGTGGGCCTGCGTTCATAGTGGGGTACCGCAGGGTTCAATTTTAGGGCCATTGTTATTCCTAATTTACTTTAACGATATTAGCAACAAGATATACAGTAAATTGGTTAAATGTGCAGACAACACCAAGGTGGGCGGTGTAGCAGATACTGAACTAGCAGCACAGAGGCTACAATGGGATCTTGATTTAATTAGCGACTGGGCTGATACCTAGTAGATGAAATTGAATGTAGATAAATGTAAGATAATCCATGCAGGGAGCAGAAATATAAAGTACAGATATTTTATGGGTTCCACTGAAATAAAGGTAGCAGATCTTGGTGTGTATGTTGATGGCTCCATGTCCCACTCTGGCCAGTGTGGGGAAGCAATTATAAAGACCAATAGGATGTTGGGTTACATCTCTAGGTGTGTGGAGTTTAAGTCAAAGGAGGTGATGCTAAGATGATTCAATTCCTTGGTAAGACCCCATCTACAATATTGCATGCAGGTTTGGTCACCATACCTTGCTGCTTTGGAAAGGGTTCAACGTGGGGCTACAAGAATGATTCCTGGTCTTATAGTGAGGGAAACATGAATATCTGCCAACTAAATCGTTATCAAACAATTTCTTCACCAATAAGTTTGTGAAGGTGTGTAATAACATGATATTAAAATGTTGAAATTCAACTCCCGTGGGAAACCCTGAAAAAAACCTACTCAAGTTAGGGTACCGATTAATTATTTTTCGAAAAAAATTTTTTTTTTAATTGATTAGTGAGATAGTGAGATATCTCATAAAATTCCCTTACTATTAGAGGAATGTCTTATGAGGAGAGGTTAGCTGACCTGAATCTGTTCAGCCTCGGGCAAAGGAGACTAAGGGGGGAATGATCCAGGTATATAAGATTCTAACAGGTCTGGATGCTGTTCAACAAAATAATTACTTCAGTATTAGTTCAAATACATGAACTTGGCCATAGGTGGAAATTAGCGGGAGAACATTTTAAACTGGGTTTGAGAAAGCCCTTCTTTACACAGCGTGTAGTTAGAGTATGGAGTAGTCTTCCTGTTAGTGTAGTACCCCCTGACTCCGCCCTCTGACCTTTCCCTGCTTGGCCAGAATCCATTGCTGGCCATTCTGCCTTTTTCCCCCTTCTATCTCTTGCTTTTCAACCCTAGTGTGTTTTCCCTTTTTTCTTTGGCCAGCCGTGTAGCTTAATAGGTTGCGTGTGTAACTTAGAGGCTGTGAATGCCCTGGTTATATCTCTGGTTGTGAGTTCTAGGCCAACCTCTGTTGTTTTGTTTTTTTCCCTAATATTTGTTGTTAGTTATCATTTCTTACCTGTTTTGAGTTAGTGTGCTTGTGTTCTGTTTTATGTTCTGCTTGTACTGGTCTTTTTCCCAGTCTTGATGATTGTTAGAGTTTCCCTATCCAGTGCTCATTTATTGTAGCTCATTATACCTTTTGCCTTGCTTTGTTGTTTGATTGGTTGTTTTTGAATATTCACACCTGCCCTTTGTTAGTTCTCAGTATCAGTGTATTTAAGTGCCTGCCTTAGTTGATTTCCACAGTCAGTCATTGTGATTTGTTCTGCAAGTGTTATGCTGGCTGTCTCTCTAGTTCCAGTTTCTGTATTACTTATTTCCATGAGTAGGTTTATTTATGATTCAGTTTGTAGTGTTTTCCCCTGATTTTTGACCTCTCGTGGTCTTGTTATTTTTTTTTTTTTTTGGTATCTGTTCCCAGTGTGTTTGGTTAGTTTTGTTCTTAAGTTCATAACAATGAGTGCTCTCCTGCCCCTCTACCTCTCTGCTTTCGGGGGTGGGGGCACCGTGAATATCTCATAACAAAGGCCTCCCTGATAGCTGTGGTATACAGACGTGCCCGTTGGCTTTGGTCACTGGGGTACTGCGCTCCTAACTGCCCTTGACACATACAGTATGGCACCATGGCAGTGCAGAGATGCAGTTCATTCCAGGGCCGGGCAGGGCTAAATGCCGTGACAAATCTGGACAGTTGACTCACTTGCCTGCTTCAGGGGGCATGTCCCACCCACTGCCCTCAAGCCACACCCCTTGGGGGGCGGATCCTGCAACTCCCCCAGATGCCCCAGAGCTTGAGTGTCATTCATTCCAGATGAGCTGTTTCCTGACGCAGTCAACCATGGGACTCCTTGCCATTCTGGTCCTCTCGCTGCTGTCGACCAAACTCCTTGAAGCGAATGAGGAAGAAATCTTACTAAGTGAGTAGTAACACACCCTGCCCTCTTGGGCTGCCGGCCGTCCAGCCTTCCCTCCCTCTTCTGTGCCATTGTCTAGAGTAAAGTCTCTTACCGCTGTGTATCCTGGCCATCAGTGAATAGGTTTCCAGGGCTATTTTTAGGGATGACTCGGCTGCTTAGGAGAAGTAAGCAGAGGGAACTTGGCTTCTCTCTGACTGTCGTCTTTTTGGCTGCTGTTAAATCGCGCCGAGTGCCAAAGTGTCTCTGTACCTGTTTCCGTGCTGTTCCGTGGCTTCTGTGCACTTTTCTATTGAGCCTGGCCACCAGGAAAACAAACACATACGCGGGAAAAGCAAAGGGCTGTAACAGGTTAGCATGAGTTTGAAGAAAAACAGCAGGGGGCGTTTTTCTCTCGTTTCCAGGGCGCACTCACCATCTGGGTGCACCAGTCAGCATACCGCCCCAGTCCCCCGAGGTCCAGGCGTCAGCCCGGTTAGCCACGGAGAAGTTCAGCTCCAAGTCAAGGTCCAAGATGCTCTTCCGGCTGTTGGATGTGACGTCGGCGGAGATGCAGGTAAGGCTACTGGGACACTGAGCTTGGTCTTTCTGCACATGGAATGCACTAAGACATAAATACCTCCATGCTGACTTTCAGCCTGTTGTCCTGCGCTGTTTCCTCACGCTTTGATGTCACGGTGCCCGTTCCCTAGGTGACGAACATCATCACATTCAAGATATGGGCCACCATCGGAAAAACCAAATGCCCGAAATCCACAGACGCCGACTTGGAATCTTGCGTGCTGGGAAAAAGGGTAATTTAAAAAAACACCCCATAATTATCTGGCATGGGATATAGGCATTAATTAAGGTCGACCACAACATGTGGCTGCGCATAGAGCCATGCTGGTCAGTGAATGCTGTCATACAGGTGTTCTCCCCTAGCTGCACCCTGTCCCACACACTCCCCGATCAGACACACACACACACACACACACACACACACACACCTGCTTCATTGGTCAGCAGCTCTCCTAATTTGTCTCTCTTTTCCAGCGCCTCTCTTGCACATTTGAGGTGACCTACGATCCTCGTACCAATCAGCATAAGGTCCCGATTTCTGACTGCAAAAAGGCCCCCGCAGCAGCTCGCTGAGTCGCACGGCGCCTCCTGCTGGATGTTTGCAGCATTGTGAAAACATAAAGACATGTTTCTTCACAAAGCCTAGACATGTTTCGGGGGGAGATTGCATTTTTTAATCTTGCTTTTTAATTTTAACAGCCATAGTCACCAGCATTTGGGGGTGGGCGGGACTTTCTCTGACCGATATGCACATCTAACGAGGGAGACTCTGAGTAGGTGGGTAAATCCTTGTGCACCAGTCATTAATCTTAAGGGGTTAAACAATCTGAGCATTTAGTTTAAGAATTTTATAGCAACAACAAAACCAGCAATGACGATGACAACAACAATAATAATATTACTATTATTTAAAGGGTTCCCAGAACTGTAAGGTCATCAGCCGAACACCAACGCTCTTATACCCATTTTATCACATTTTTATTGGCCTTATATCTGCTGCTTGTGTCACTGCTGTCTGAATCCGCATTTTGTCTGTATGCTACTTCTGTCTTGAGAATCTTAATTGTGAAATCTTTCAAATGCTGCTTATAATATGTCATTCAACGTGTCTAAAGTGCTTTAATATGCTGGTCTGGGAACAAGAATCTTCCACCACCAACTGGGGACCAACTGGGGCGTTACTTTACGATCTACATGAATCTGTATGAAAATGGAAATTAAACCCCTGCTTGAGGCCTCACTGTCTGCACTGATGATTGTCCTGCATTGGCAGTTTATAGCGGTTGCTTGTGGTGAGTGTGGCTGCATACACCTCTGCACACTGGTATGAAGAGGATGAGCTGTACACAGGTCACAAAGGCAGAAGTGCCCGATACATGGCTCACAAGTTTGTTTATTTCCTAACACCGTAGTTGGGCTTGTTTTAAGTTCAGCACCGTTTTCACTAAGAAGAGCCCCACAAAGGAATTTCCTGGGCTGTCAACAATGTCACATGTGCTATTCCACTGTTACTCATCTCACATGCCCCAAAACCTGGAATATGACCAGAGGGATGACAAGGTAGCCAGTGAGGTCTGCTGGCAGCTCCACGGACTGGGATATCCTCCCACGGTCTGACCGCGTGCGGTTTAGTGAATCGCCATGGTTACCTGTGTTGTGAGTGCTCCCTTGCTTCTTGGGCTCTATATTGCTTGGACAGTTTTGGAAGACAGATGGATGAACGAATCGCTTTAAATGAGTGGGCAATCGATGACATTGGCGCTCTCCTTAAGAGCGATCACGTCGAGAATACGGCAGCCTCATGTTCAAAGTCTTCCTGGAACCGTGATCATCTCACCGACAGCCTGTTGGCTTTGGCTTCCAGGGTTCTGCCCGCCTACATGTCTGTCTACCTGCCCCCGACACACAGCTGGCATCACAGCGGGGCAGGACTGGAGGGCCACTAAACACCATGACTCATTGAGACAGCTGAGTCACATATTCGAGAACCGGCTTAGCTAAGGCGGCATGTCTCACCCACCGCCCTCAAACCACACACCTTGAGGGGGACCGATCCTGCGGCTCCCCCAGATGCTCCGAGGCTTGGATCTGATTCATTCCAAATGACCTGTTTACTGCTGCCGTTAACTGTGGTTCTCTGGGGCGTCCTGCTCCTCTCGCTGCTGTTGGCCACACGCCTCGAAGTGAATGAAGAAGAAATCATTTCGCTGAGTGAGTAGCGCCACACCCTGCCTTCTTGGGCAGCCGGACGTGCAGCCGGACGTGCAGCCTTCCTTTCACTTCTCTGCACCTTTTCCTCTTGTTGTCCTGACCATCGCTGAATAGACTTCCAAGACGATTTTTAGGGATGGCTTGGGTGCTTAGACAGGGCTAGACCATGGTCCTGTGAGGCCCCTGGGAACCTGCATTTTGGAGGCCCCCCCATCACAGCAGGGGAGGGGGAGTTGAGGGCACATACCATGTAAATGGTCTGGATTCTGCTCTTCTATCAAGGCTATTTAGCTAGCTTGTTATGCTTGTCAGGTACAGAGCTAGCTAACTTTATCTGACAAGTTACTGAGCTAGCATTATTAGCCATTATTTCTGACACAGGGAGGTGATTTTACGTAAAGTATTATTTGGATTAACAATGAAACTACAGCCACACAGCATGAAGATGTCTTTTTTTAGCACTAATGACTGTCTAGCTGGGATGATGACCACAGAGTTAGCTAGATAATACTGCAACGACATATATGCTAACATACTGTAACTAACATTACATTTCAGGGTTACACTAGAGCCAGGGGATTTAAATCATTGCTATTTATGTTTTTGCTAGCTTGTTATGTTTTGACTTGTCAGGACTTGAAATAGCTAACCTTATCTATCACCTTAGCTAGTTAGCATTATTGGCCTGTGTCTAAGTAACAGAGGGAGGTAATTTCGCTAAAAATTTATGTCTTGGGTATAAACGTGAAAATAATGCACGTTTTTGAATGACCACGCGAAGCAGTGTATAGCAGCTGTGATATAAGCAGCATAATGTCATTCAAAGGTCCCTGTTATTCTGAATTCACACTCTTGTGAAAGTATGTTGTAAAATGCCAACCCGCATATTGAGGATGCCACCGTGGTTAACTTGTGCTGTATATGTCAGGGGCCCTCATGGTTAACTTGTGCTGTATATGTCAGGGGCCCTCATGGTTAACTTGCGCTGTATATGTCAGGGGCCCTCATGGTTAACTTGTGCTGTATATGTCAGGGGCCCTCATGGTTAACTTGTGCTGTATATGTCAGGGGCCCTCATGGTTAACTTGCGCTGTATATGTCAGGGGCCCCCGTGGTTAACTTGTGCTGTATATGTCAGGGGCCCTCATGGTTAACTTGCGCTGTATATGTCAGGGGCCCCCGTGGTTAACTTGTGCTGTATATGTCAGGGGCCCTCGTGGTTAACTTGTGCTGTATATGTCAGGGGCCCCCGTGGTTAACTTGTGCTGTATATGTCAGGGGCCCTAGTGGTTAACTTGTGCTGTATATGTCAGGGGCCCCCGTGGTTAACTTGGGCCTGGTAGTCAGTTCTTGCTCTTTACACAGAGGGCCCAGGTGGTGAACTCGCATTTTATATGAGGGTCATAGTGTTTAGCTTGCTCTGCAAATGTCGTGCACACCCCCAAACACCCCGGGGCACTCAGAGTGACTTGACCAACGATTATGGCTTTTGTCCGTAAAGTAAACTTAGGCTACACACAAAGCAAGACAAAAGAAGGATTTTTGGTTTGGCTTTCAGTTCAGCCTTCTAGCCTATGTGTTTGACAAAAAAAAACATTAAAGAAAAAAACATGGCTATTACAACCCAGCATTTCACAAACATTGATCATTGCTGTAATAGTGCGTTCGCCATTCTTGTTAGCTGGGAAGCTGAACGTTGACACATAACCACACCGCTAAGTGCTACTTCCAGGTGGGAATTTCGAGACTCCAACTTATGTGAATGGTCCAACAAGACAAACGCATACCATTGTTAATGCCCTTTCTAGATGAGGTTGCCGACATCCGTAATAGCCTGGCTATGCATTCCTTCTTTGCGGCTCCTTTCGTTTATACGTGGGACTGGTCTTCACAGGCTATAGCCAAAACTTGGGATAAGAAAATAAGGATCGAGCCTTGACAATTATAGATGAACTAGGCTAGGCTACGACTATTTGTTGCGTACTAGGGTAAGCAGTATGCATAATCATTTAAATTTCTTGTCCTAGGTCTCAGCTGGGTTGAATTTGCATTCAACTGGGTGGTACAGTGAGGATTTACTGACACAGATATTAAACAGCGCTCATTGGTCACATTTTGCTAATGTCAGTATGTGCTGAGCTGCTCCCTTAAAAACTACAAAACCCAGGTGCCATATTCAGCCACGTACCTCTGTGTTCTCCAGATTTCACTCTTCGTAGTTATGACATAATTACATTTAATGATGGGTGATGTGATGCTAACTTATTGTGACTAGCTGCAGTCGTATCCACAATATGCGGTTCTGGGTTATTGTGTGGATCTCAATACAGCACTAAATTTACATTAATTTTTGCTTAGCAGAGGCGTTTATAAAGTGACATACAAGTGATGCAAACATACACATTTTCAGGAGCTGGGCACAGTGTGTTTAGGCTGAGCTTCCGATGAATGACCGTTTACAACCACGGAGTACTTAACACTATTATTATAATGACAGAACGAACCAGTAAGTGACTGTCACACGATGGCTGAGAGTATGGAGGCTGCAACGGTGTAATAAAGAGTTTGAAACTGAGGAGGGAACAACTTAATCATTTATATACAAAGGCTTCTTATTTGGGAGATAAATGAAGCCAAGTTAAATTTAGGGGGGTACACATCTCCCTTGTCTCCAGCAGTTCCTGTGCTCGGTGTGTGTGTGTGTGTGTGTGTGTGTGTATATATATGTATATATAGATGATTATATGTATTCTATGCACACTTGTCCTATGCAGGGTCGTGGATTATTATTATTATTATTATTATTATTATTATTACTTAGTATTGGTACCAGTGCAGCTTCTTTCCATGCCAGCTGTTCTGCGGGGCCACAGCTGCTTGACAACCAACTAACCCGCCCAGTCCAGTCTCCAGCCAGCAGTGTGAACCCATGTCCCCTCTGACCATGGACGTCACCGCCATTTCATAATTATCCGTTTTTCATTAAATATTTGTTCACCCAGCACTGTTTTCCAGTTTGCCCCCCCCCCACATTCAAAATGCTTCTGACGCCTCTGCCTCTGACCGACAACACAGGGCCGTGGAGGGTGGGGGTAGGATTCTCACCCATCCTGTATGTTACAGGATTAGCCGAAGAAAAAATAGGAATCTAAAGAAACACGGATGTAGTGTGTGCTTCTGTGATTGGGGGGGGGCGATGATATTATTGTTTATCCCAATATTTTTGAGTTATAATATTGCATATTATTATTTTGATTACTCCCAGTCCCACAGCACACCAGTCAGCATACCGCCCCAGTCCTCCGAGGTCCAGGCGGCAGCCCAGTTAGCCACGGAGAAGTTCAGCTCCAAGTCAAGGTCCAGGATGCCCTTCCGGCTGTTGGATGTGACGTCGGCGGAGATGCAGGTAAGGCTACTGGGACACTGAGCTTGGACTTTCTGCACCAAGATAGACATACAGCCGCACTGGCCTCCAGCCTCCCGCCCTGCACTGTTTCCTCACGCTTTGATGTCACTGTGCTCGTTCCCTTTTGGAAAAATCAAATGCCTGTAATCCACAGAAGCCGAGCGGAGTCTTGTATTTTGGGAAAAGGGGTAATTTCCAAAAACATCTCATAATCGTCTGGCATGGGATATAGTCATTAATTAAGGGCGACCACAACATGTGGCTGCGCATAGAGCCATGCTGGTCAGTGAATGCTGCCATACAGGCGTTCGCCCCCAGCTGCACCCTGTCCCACACACTCCCCGATCAGACACACACACACACACACACAGCCAGTTACATACATACCTCCAGCCAGATACACACATACCCCCAATCAAATACTCACACACCCCCAACCAGATACACACACCCCGAGCCAGATACATACATAACTCCAGCCAGATACACACATACCCCCGATCAACTACTCACACACCCCCAACCAGATACTCACATAAAGAGGCTATAGCCCAGCTGCGGGACACTCTCTCACAGACACGCGACCTCAATTCCTCAGCACCACCCTGACAAAAAAAAAAGCTGAACAATGCAGACTTTCAGGGCATGGGGGTGGGTAGGGAAGTCCACCTCCTGACGGCGTTTTTTCCCTGTCGTCTGACGCCTGGTAACCATTAGCTCATCGCTGGCCTACGGTTCGGCCCACGCCTCCGCTGCAACTGTGACGTCTGGCTCAGCGGGCCGTCAGCAAACCAAATGACGGAGGAGGATGCTTCAGAAACAGCAGATTTTCATATGCAAACCAAAACCCCAGATAATCTCCTAACAAGCACGTTTATTCATTCACAGCGAGTACAGCTGACGATTATCCGGATACCTAAGAAAATAGATCTCTATTACTCATCGGCGTCTTCGGAAAGCTGGCAGCAAACCCCGGATGCTTCTCTCAGTGGGCTGCCGTTGTCTGTATTTTGAAAGAACCCTGCGGTCGCCATGCGGTCCCGTACTACACGGTCGTCTCCACCTTGACTGTGACCTTGGATCTCAGGCACTGTTTAAGCAGGACCTCCCACTGCCTGTACCTGTCCGGGGGGGGGGGGGGGGGGGGGGACATCTTCATTATTTCAGTGTGGAGTTGAAAGTGTAGCATCACCCTGGGAATGACTGCACTTACTTCTCCACAACTCCCCTGATCTCTCTATCCTCTTGCTCCTTTAATCTGTGCAGAACGCCCTCCAGGAAGAACAGGTCCAGGTTCAGGTACTGGGCCACCTGGGGAAACGGGGAGGGGGAGTAAACTGAGAGGCTGCGAGCAAAGCGACACGCTTTGGGGTTTGAGTAGTGTGTTGAGTAGTGTGTTGAGTAGTGTGCCTGTCCAAAGGGCTGCATCGCCGCCCCCGTAGGCTGAGTGTTTGACAGTAAAGTATATAATAACACCGTCAGAGGACCAATATGAGACATCAGCATTGTCACTGAGGCCCTCGTGACTCTCAGGGAGAGTGAGCAAGTTTTACTCCCACGTGGAATAGTGAAATTTGTATGCTGCAGTTGAAGGACAGGGCATCAGGGGACAGGACAGTGCCATGCAAGAATGAGTGAACAAATAAGCAATAAATATGTGTAATGAGACCCCAGTATAAAATGACAAATGGATGACAGTATAGAACAGGGCTATTCAACTCACGGTCCTCAAGGGCCGAGCTCTCCTGATTTTCCAGCCTTCCTTCACCTGTGAGCCAGGTGTGAAGCCTCTGACCAATCAGAATCAGTAATTCTTAAACTAACTACCTGGGAGAACTGAAAACAAGGCCTGGATTTGGAATCGAGGGCCTGAATTGAATTGCCCTGGTTTAGAAGAATAAATAAAGTGCAGATACACACAAGGTGCAGAGAGTTACCTTAGCAGTACGGGAAACACACGGCTAGCCGCTCATACTCACGTCTCCGCTGACCTCACGCTCGTCGCCTTCCATCAGGAACATCTTCACCACGCTCTGCGAGGGCCCCTGCAGGAGGCGCTCCCACAGTGGGAAGTCACTGTCGCTCAGTTTTCTTTTCTCTGACGGACACATGAACACAGTCACAGAAACGGGCCGGATGGAAACCAGACGTCTGCCATTTCTCCACTGGGGTGACACCTAGTGCTTGCTTCCTGTACTGCAGGCTGCCACGTTGACAGTACAATCACATGTAAATCGGAGGACCTCTCGTTCCAGGAAATGACAGGAAGTCACGCACCTCCACTCTGGTGAATGCAGTACAAGGCGAACTCCATGGGATCATTCTCCACCTGGGGCCGCAAAAACAAGAGTCCCAGATCACTTCCTGGCCTATTTCTGCGTGTGGCTGGAGGGATGATGGGAGTGGGGTCATCACCTTGAACTTCTTCAGAAGCTGCACTATAACCTCACGAGTCGTCATCGTGCTGCTGATGCGGACGTTGGTCGGGGTCCCGAACGACGGTGTGAATATCGAGGTCTGGGGGAGTAGTAAAAGGACAAGATCACATGCTTTCGTGGCATCAGGTTTCGTCTCACCTTCTGGAGGATATCTGGGCCCAAACAGGAAACTGCAAGCTGCAGTACCAAGGAGGGTAAACCCACAGCAAGCTTCCCATCGGAACATGAACACAAACCGTCATGTGACTCACAAGCCCCGCCTCCCCACCACAGACAGACCTCCCTCAGAACCTGGAACCTTGATCCGCTGGAGCCAGGTGGCACCCACCTTATAGTTGTAGAAGTGGCCGTTGATGGAGAAGCGGTGTTGCTGGGCCTGGTGCCTGTCCGACGTCCTGCCCCGTGCCCCCTTCACCAGCGAGGCGTCACTCATGGTGCGGAAAAGGTTGGAGGCCTCGTCCAGCTCTGCCTTGCGCCTCGGCACCCTCAACGTCCCACTCTCCAAGGGCGCTAGAGGGCACACAGTATCCCGTCAGGTTAGTTGTTCTGTGAACTCACGTAAACTCTGACCCCCCTCTGCTATTAAGCCGTTACCGACCGGCATTGTGGTCACGGGGAACCGCTTCCATCTGGTCGAGGTGGAGAAGGTCATCGAACTCGCCCCATCTGGTCATCCCCCTGAGAAGAGGCAGTCCGGGTTGTTTTTTTTCCAGACTACAAGAATGTCACCCCAGAGGTACCCAGGAGACACACTGACTGCGGCTACGTTCCAAAATACACAGTAAACTGCTGTCTCCTTTATCCTTTCACTCCTTAACTGCCTAGTGCTGTAACCCTGCCTGGAAAGTTCCGCCGGCTTGTCTGCCAGACGACCTTGGTACCACAGACCTCTTGGCCCCTAAAAGTTCGGTGGGGTCCGGGGACTCTGGAGATGCCGGCTGTGTCTCGTCTTGCATTTTGAGGTGAATGGGCATGCGCACCCCCCAGAAGATGACCAGCAGCCCTTCCAGTGTGACATGACTTCCTGTCTGTCAGGGGAAAGCCGGGTTTAACTGTGGGCATTAAATTACGGAAAAAAAAAACAAAAGTCTTCATGCGCTGCAGGTGAGCAGGGCTTTACCTCATGAAGAATCAGGTGCTGGTTGGTGTTATCTTTTAGGAAACAGTTGTACGTCCTGAGTAAAGACGATAACTCAGGCCTGAAAAGAGACGCAGAGAGAGGACAATTTTTAGTGTTCACAGTGCATACCTTTATTTAGTGACCTGTTTTATTCCCAGGCCCTTCTGGGGATATCAGACCACAGAGTTATTTACCAAGATAATATTATGGCTTTGAGACTTTCCCCGCAATGTGGTACTTTGCCCAGCGCCCAGGCATCACAGTCAGCCGCCCTTATCAGCTCCTGGAGGACTTCCTGTTCCTGGGCCTGACGAGGTCGCCGCCCACCTGACTCTCTGTGCTTATGTTACCGCTGCTGTGTATTAAATCACCACACAGTTCTGAAGATCTAGGCCGCTTGTTGGGTTGAGGCGCCCTCTCCAGTCAAAGCTTTACCGTTAGCCCTGCCTTCACGGCGACGCTCCTGCAGCTCAGCAGGGACGTGACGTCACTCCCCGGCACAGCTTTCTGTTTGGGATCCCCAACCAACTGGTTTGGGATCAGTCTTTTACAGCTCAAGGCCAGTACCTGGACAGGAGTCTTCCGTTTCCAACGGGGATGACCAGTGACGACGAGGCCATTCTGGGGCCATCCGGCGTCCGCACCCAAGGGACCTGCCACCGTTTCCTGGCCGGGCCTTCCCCTGCAGTTACAGAACCGACGTAAGCATGGGCACGCAGCCACTGGGAGAGAACACTCCTCAGGGCATTTAATTATGTTCATTTAGTTCATTTATCTATAGCTTTCATATTTCTTATTTTTATATTTCTTTCTGTCCTTGCTACTCGCTCATCATGTTCTTTACTTCTCATACAACTTACTCTCACCAAGGCCGTCTGACCCCCCGGCTCCAAAAGCCTGTATGAAGACCATAGATAAAGGGCCTGCTGCCCTCAGGGGGGGCAGAGACAGACACAGACAGACACTGAACCGGCCGTGTGAATCATCTTTCTGTAACATCTTCATTCTGTCTTAATAAACTGCTTAAGCTTAAGGAACCTGCCTCACCATTCAACTAAAAGAATGAAAAGATCTATAAGCAACTCAGTTAATTAGCCTGAAGAGACTGAACCTCTCGTAAACACAGCCTCGTTTGGCCAGGGGGCGCCACCTTGTGTCTGAGGCATCTCTGTGAGCATCACTGCAAGTCACCGAATCTCCTTTCAGTCCCGGGGACTGGCTGACACTCAGAGATGTTCTGCCTGAAATACTCGCCCTTCAAACAGACCGGGCCAAGTTTTAACAAGGTGACGAGCTCGTCAGCAGCCGTCTTGCTCAGCCTGAGGGGAAATGGGCTCGCAGCCATGAGTACCAAAGACACATAAAAGAAGGTTCCGTTTTGTTACAAACCGACACGCTCCGTGCCGCCTGACGCTGAATTAATTTGTCATGTGTGTTGTGTTCTCGTGTGACAGTGTCAGTCACCTACCTGGGTCTCCCTGCTCCCTCACCCTCTCCCCCTTCCCAGGTCTCCCCACTTCCCTACCCCCCTGCTCCCTTGCCCCCCAGCCCCCCGCCTGGGTCTCCCCTCTCCCCTACCCCCCATTCAGGTCTCTCCTCTCCCTCAGCCCTCTCCCATGTCTCCCCGCCCCCCCTTCTGGTTCGCCGCACTTTTATTCCTAAACTCCAGGCTGACACGCTGTGAAAGACGTCACCGAGAGCACCCCCGCCTGCCCTCACACGCCCCGTCAGTCCTGGAGTGGAATCCGCTGCCTGGGGGGGCAGAGGTGGGCCTCACCCTTTTCTGCTGAGTGGGGTATGTATGTGAAATCCACACGCCTCGTTCTACCCACATTACCAAACAGCAGTGTGCAGGGTCCCTTCTGGAATCACGCTTCACACTCACGTTTCCGCGACCAGGAAGAGCCACTCAGAAAGTGAAACCGTAACAGCAGAAACCCGGTACGTTTCTATTTTAAGACGGCACAAATGAACAAACCGCCTGCCGGACCCCTCGACCCCTTAACTACGGTTAATCATTTTCAGCCAAGACGGCAGTTGACGGCGGCAGCTCACCTGCGTCAGCGCCAGGCGGGGAAACCCCGCGTGGGTCCTGTGCTGCCTCCGATGGCGTGGCGGTGGGGTGTCAGGGAGGCCCCGCTGCCCTGGGGGTCTGAGGCGGGGGCAGGGGCTGGCCGTGTGTCACCGTACACACACGCGTGTTCCGAAGGCTAGTACAGCTCACCTTGCCCTGGTGCAGGCTGGGAATGTTTACCTAGGTGCAGCGTAAAGTCAAATGCTGGGAGTTACACACCCCATACAGGTGTTTAACCGTTTCCTTCCCATGGGAATCAGCTTTTATGAGTAGCCAGACACTGTCATCCGTCTCTAAAGCATTAGCGCTGACTATCTAAATCTGTCCCTTTCAAACAGATGATACTGTGTAAATAAAAAGCACCCACTAAAAACTAGCAGAGCTGCTTCTGTGCTCCTGGCTTTGTTTACATATTCTGAAACATGATACAGCTGCAGCTGACAATCACCACCCAGCCTTTATGTAAAGCGGGACGCGCTGTTGCCTGGAGACGGCTGACCCGCAACAGCGTGAGGGCAGTGACCAGTCCCGGCAGGTGACCACATGTTTTCTCTGGGTTTTTAACCCTTTACCTAAATTTCTTTGACTCATGCGAGCATCCAGAGATGAACATCATCTGATACCTCTGCTGTTTTTTGGAGATCTGGTGTTCCCTTGCTCATGTCAAAGGCTGTATTCCAAAGCACCCAAAAAGAATATGGCTGCGGTTCTGCTGTTGACAGGCAGGGGGTGCTATTGGCACAGAAAGCGATATTGGCGTTGAGTCACCGGTGCCGTCACCCCTGGGGTATTCAGCACAGCTGTCATGTCATCAGGGCCATTCTTCTGCATTCTGTCCTGTACACGGTAGCCATTTTAATGCTTATTTATTTTTTAAATTTGTAATTAATCTCTTGCTGTCAGGGAAGGTCAAAGCCCATGTGGCACCCAAAGTAAGCCTCACTATGCGAGACAAAAAAAACGTCAAAAAAAGAACAAAATGGGAGTAGAAAAATAAATTATTGTTTGATATATTTTAATGCATAATATAATTATATAAATAATATAGTAGGTAAAGTTAGTAATAAAATAAATATATTTATATACAAATAATAAAATAACAGGTGCTTTGAAGAAAATTAAAACAATTAAAAACACCCTTCACACAGCATGCTATTAGGACATTACTTCAGGCTGAATAGATGCACTTTCCTTAAAGCAGGGTTTGGTGACGTCTTTGATGTCTGGACAGCAGAGTTCCGCACTTCTCTGATGAGAAAATGCAGGTATACCGCTGAGCAGGCAGGTAGCGAACAGCCGCCAGGCTAACTCTGCACATCCATTTCCTAGCAGGGAAAACAAGCTGGAATAAAACGGCAGAATTCACTCACCCCTCTCCTCTTTCTCCTGTCCCTTTTATTGTATTGGGCTCGTGGCAACTTTTGCTTCTTCATTTTGAAATATTCGTCATCTTCTTGTCACCATGTAACTCACAACGTTTTCCTTTGCTAACCAGACAGCATCCTTGACACCTGTTCTGTGCCGGGCCTGCAGAGGGCGCCAGTACTTCCTAGGACACCAGTGGTCTGCTAAGTCGGTGGCCCTCAGCATTTGGTGACCTCGGCGGCCGCCTACGTGACTTCATGGGCTGACCGGCCTGCTTCTTCTGACCATCAGCTTCTCCAAACTCAGCCTCCCTGCTTCCCGCTGTCCATGGCCCCCAGTCGCTAGTCCCCACGCCCTGCATGACGCTGTGTACGAATGACCCCACGGGGTAACGTCACCGCATGGCGGCTGTGTGACCGAGCAGACTGGGCTCTCTGTCCCTCGTGCTACACTGGCCATCTCGAACTATGGGCCGGCACACACCAGGCACGTGACTGGGCATTTAACGTCGGGCAAGAAAGCAGGCCGTGGATGTTCTGTACTACCCCTCACCCTCTGGAATGTTGCCTGCGACCGCAGACGGCGCTCTGAGAAATGTCACTCCTTGCCTAAAATAAATGTGGGCAGTGGAGTGACAGGTGGGGCCACACAAAGGCGATGGGAATGCGAGGGCCGGATCCCCTAGTCTGCATGCATGCCCCTGGCCACACCCCCCTAGCCATCTTGCTTGTGGCATTGTTTAAACAGGACCAATTTCCCCATTGATCTTCTCCTTTTCCCGGGACCCTGAAGTGACCCTGTGCAAACAGGTACATTTTTTCTCTCCGGGGCAGCTTCTTCATGACCCCCCCACAGGGCGGTCAGCTGAATAAGCCACCCCCCCCACCCTCCCCCCGCCCCGCGTCATTGTACGGGCCCTCACCGGGGCCCCGTCAGGCTGCAGGCTCGGCAGCTGCGGCCGTCAATCTTGACTTCTCGCTGCTGAAAAAAGACCACCCCCCCCCCCCGTGCCGGCCCACTGCCCCCCTCCCACATGCCGACGCGCAGCATGGCCGGGAGCGAGCCGGGCGTGGGCGGGCATGTGGAAATGCTGTAGTTGACAGAGATTCTGACGGTGGAGATTTCCTGAGACTTCGCTTTCGGGGATTAAAGATGGGGATCCGCGTGACCCCCCTGCTCCTCCTGACGGCCCTTCGCCTGAGCGTCGGACAGCACAAAGGTCGGTCCCAACCGCGGGTCGCAGGAACGGGGTGCAGACAGCCGCATTCGCAGACAGTCGGGGGAGCATGATCACAGTTTAGAACAGATGCCCATTCTCTGAAGGATGTTCGTGTGCCGAGTCGCTACCTGGGAAACGGCGCCGGAGGTATCTGACGGAGGTGGTGCTGGGTGGCGGCTCGATGCTCGCGGTGAGACAGCTGGTGCCGGGGTCCCACTGACCACAGAGAGAATGACTGTGAGGCCAGTTCAGCCTGCGAGTTTGCGGCTCGTGGAACAAGCGGACGTATCCTGATACAAGCACCGTGATACATAACCATGTTCACGGCTGCTGCGATCTACAACCGCAGCTGTGACTAATCACTGGAAAGACAACATAAGTTAATGCTCAAAAACGGCCTGCAGTTAAAATAAATGAATTGATGGCTGTTAATAACATTAATAATATTAATAGCAGTGTTATTATTAAACTGGAAACATATGTCCTGTGAAACAATGTAGTGATGATATACTCACCGTTTGTTAGGGAGACCCGGCTGTTTACAGATATACTCACCGTTCGTTAAGGAGGCCTGGCTGTGTATGGATATACTCACTGTTTGTTTGGGAGGCCCGGCTGTTTATGGATATACTCACTGTTTGTTTGGGAGGCCCGGCTGAGTACGGATATACTCACTGTTTGTTTGGGAGACCCGGCTGTTTACAGATATACTCACCGTTCGTTAAGGAGGCCTGGCTGTGTATGGATATACTCAATGTTTGTTTGGGAGACCCGGCTGTTTACAGATATACTCACCGTTCGTTAAGGAGGCCTGGCTGTTTATGGATATACTCACTGTTTGTTTGGGAGACCCGGCTGTTTACAGATATACTCACCGTTCGTTAAGGAGGCCTGGCTGTGTATGGATATACTCAATGTTTGTTAGGGAGGCCCGGCTGTGTACGGATATACTCACTGTTTGTTTGGGAGGCCCGGCTGTTTATGGATATACTCAATGTTTGTTAGGGAGGCCCGGCTGTGTATGGATATACTCACTGTTTGTTTGGGAGGCCCGGCTGTTTATGGATATACTCATTGTTTGTTTGGGAGGCCCGGCTGAGTACGGATATACTCACTGTTTGTTTGGGAGGCCCGGCTGTTTATGGATATACTCAATGTTTGTTAGGGAGGCCCGGCTGTGTATGGATATACTCACTGTTTGTTTGGGAGGCCCGGCTGTTTATGGATATACTCACTGTTTGTTTGGGAGGCCCGGCTGTGTACGGATATACTCACTGTTTGTTTGGGAGGCCCGGCTGTTTATGGATATACTCAGTGTTTGTTTGGGAGGCCCGGCTGTGTACGGATATACTCACTGTTTGTTTGGGAGGCCCGGCTGTGTACGGATATACTCAGTGTTTGTTTGGGAGGCCCGGCTGTGTACGGATATACTCACTGTTTGTTTGGGAGGCCCGGCTGTTTATGGATATACTCACTGTTTGTTTGGGAGGCCCGGCTGTTTACGGATATACTCCCCGTTTGTTTGGGAGACCCCGCTGTTTACAGATATACTCCCCGTTTGTTTGGGAGACCCGGCTGTGTACGGATATACTCACTGTTTGTTTGGGAGGCCCGGCTGTTTACAGATATACTCACTGTTTGTTTGGGAGACCCGGGTGTACGGATATACTCACTGTTTGTTTGGGAGGCCCGGCTGTTTACAGATATACTCACTGTTTGTTTGGGAGACCCGGGTGTACGGATATACTCCCCGTTTGTTTGGGAGACCCGGGTGTACGGATATACTCACTGTTTGTTTGGGAGGCCCGGCTGTTTACGGATATACTCACTGTTTGTTTGGGAGGGCTGGCTGTTTATGGATATACTCAATGTTTATTAGGGAGGCCCGGCTGTTTACCGTTCATTAAGGAGACCCGACTGTGTACGGATATGCTCAATGTTTGTTAGGGAGGCCCGACTACTTATGGATATACTCACTGTTTGTTAGGGAGGGCTGGCTGTTTATGGATATACTCAATGTTTATTAGGGAGGCCCGGCTGTTTACCGTTCATTAAGGAGACCCGACTGTGTATGGATATACTCACTGTTTGTTAGGGAGGCCTGGCTGTTTACGGATATACTCACTGTTTTTCAGGGAGGCCTGGCTATTTGCAGATATACTCACTGTTTGTTAGTGAGGCCCGGCTGTAAACGGAAGTTGACCATTAGCTGCTTGATATATGTCATGTGATCAGTCTGGAGATGCTGCTCATTTTCACTGAATCATCCATTTGCGACCCGCACCATAACCCCCCCTTCCCTGGGCCCTCCAACCTCTCACTCCACTGATCTGGGGTTTGGCGGCTAGCCCTCCCAAGGAAATCTCACCGGAACCAAGGTCAGGGCTTGGGGGGGGGGGGGGTGCGGGGGGCAGTATTCATCTGAGAACTTTGGCCACACAGCACCTGTGATGCGTCCGACTGTGACCCACAGCAGCTTAATCCTGGACTGCAGTTCTGAGCAGATGGCTGCAATTACCAAATGTTAATTAAATAAGCACAAACGATCAAGTGGGAAATCTCTGCACTATCACATGCTTCTGTCTAGGGTGCCGCTAATCATGTTAGCAACTCATTCACTGGAGTCCCCCTTTTGCCAGCAGACAATTCCTTCCCATCCCAAATAGATTTGGTGATTTGTTAAAGCCAAATTTTCGTTTTAACCATGGTTTGAATGCATAATGTTGGCAGTGACATCATTGGTTCATGCTGCAGTGAAGTACTCAAGGTCTCAAGGTCACTGGACCTCTCGTAAACCCACCGTCAGTCATATCCAGAGGTGTCCCCTTGAGAAGGTGACCTCCAGATAAAGAAACAAAGTTCAACATGTTACAGTGTGACAGATGGTTTCACATGCAGAGATATTTGTCCGTAAATCAAAATACACTGCAAACAAACAGCTCCTTTAAATGACATTCTTATGTCAGATGACTTCATGAGCGTGCCATTTGGGTGAACTCATCTGCATTCCTTTCTCAAATTGTCTTGTCGTGAACTTCTTGGGCCATTTTATATGAAGACGGTTTTAATTTCTGACACCAAAATTAGAGCACCACCCACGTGCTGCACTGTAGCACTCACCGTCGACCCACAAAATCACGTTGACAATCTGTCACCCATAGACGGGATTCATGGGAGTGCTCTAACCCTTGGGAATTGCTGCTTTACCCCACAGCCCCTCGTATCACCACCTTGCTGGACACTCTGGATGTGCTGCCTGACCACAATGTCACTTTCATCTGCGAGGTGGACGCACGGCCCATCGCCGACGTCACATGGACGAAAAATAACTTCCAGATTGGGTAAAGGGTGCATTTATAAGCACGTTTCCTTAAGTCTGTATGCCGCAGTATGTCCCGCCTGGATCAGTGAATTGCGTTAATCTTTATGCATCAGGAATTTGACACCTCGGCGTGTCAATGTGCCCCCAGTACGATCTGTCCCTGTCCCACCTCAGGCCCTACGACCCGCGATACATGACCAGGGAGAATGGGCAGATGCTGGTTATTCCCAACGTCAGGGACTCGGATAGCGGCGAGTACTGCTGTGTAGCCAGCAACGGGATTGGAGAACCGGCGAAGAGCTGCGGGGCCCTGCAGCTGAAGATGAGTATGTGGCACGGCACAGCTCCACCTCTAAGGGTTGGCGGAGGTTTCTGGGTTCTCCCTGCTATCCTCGCAGCAGTAGAACTTTATCTCGGGCCCAGTGGAGCATCTGAGAGACACTGACATGGTGACTAGGTCATGGTACTTGGCAAATGAATCATCTGATCAGGTAGTCAGGCTTCAAGCTGGTACAAAGCATCCACAGTCAAATTTCCCCTAGAGATTCCAACTTATAGAAAGCTGACACGCGTTAACTAGTCCGGGATAGTCTGTGTGTTATATGTAGGGATGGGGTGGGGGTGTTATTTGAGATATTCTTGACACTTTCTGAAACGTGTCTTCCAGAGCCTCAAATCAAGAAACACCCAAACAACGTCACGCAGCTCATAGAATCGAAGGTTGTGCTGCAGTGTGTGACCATGGGCAACCCCAAACCGGACATCAACTGGATGAAAGATGAGGATGTCGTCAAGGTGACTCCGGCAGGAATAATGCCGTCGCTGTAATGTAGGCCATCCATTCTGCATTAGCACTCCCACCAAAACATCTTTAAGAATGATGAGGAAGCACATTAATTTAGGAGATGGATGTATTGTGCAAGAGGCATTAGATGGTCTTTGTTTACATGTCATTAGAGGTTCCGACCATTAACCAGCTGATAAAAGGTGTCAACTCTCACGAAAGCTGCGAATCAAAGCCTCAGTCACTTCCTGTTCTTCTGAGCCATCGGTTCTCTATTTAGCCCAGATGGAAAACTCCTCCCACTTGGCCACCAGCAGCCAGTCTTAAAGTTCAATGCAGATTTCGAAACCGTTGATGCAGCAGGGCCACAGCTAAATCCGCTTTCTACTCCACTGTAGGTTAGTGACCGGATAACCATCCTGGACTATGGCTCTCTGAAAATCAGCAACATCAAAAAAGAAGATGGTGGCCAGTATCGTTGTATAGCAAAGAACAGCTTTGGGATGGCTGTGTCGAGACCAGCAACACTTGAGGTGCAGGGTGAGTGGGGGGCACCTTGTTTGGGACTTATCTAGCAGGTCATAAGGTGGAGTTCTGTCAGGACTGACAAAAGCTGCAGAATATCAAAAAGTAAGCAACATCCCTTTAAGGAAGGAATATTTAAAAACTTTAAAACCTCCAATGTACCAAAACAGCCCAGATCCTAAAGCATTAGTCACACCCCCAAAAGACTTCTTTAAGAACATACCTCATACCAGAAAAACCCTCCTAAATAAACCCAGCTGACCCTGATTACATCTGAACGAGGCCAGTGCTCTCATCAGGGTCAGCTGCCTTTCGGCTCTTGTTGGCACGGGTAGGAGATCGATCACCATGGAGATGCCCCCCTTGCCCCCACCCCAATGGCTGTTGCCTTGCCTCCCACTGAACCATAATATTTCTCATATTTTTAACTTTAAAGTTGGGTGTCATGTCTGGAAGGGGCAGTCTTAGACTCCTCGCTGAAGCAGCCTCAGAACCGGGACAAAGGCACAAATTAGTCACGCCGGTCCACATCACAGGTTGTAAAAAAACTGAACGGACAGACGAGATGAACGAGATTGAAGGATGGGTCACGCACCTTTGAAAAGTGAAAAAGTGTGAATGTCTTCTTCTTCAGTCCACATATTTATCCAAAAGTGAGCCACAGATGGTTTAGTGGGTAGCAGCACCGCCTCAGGCCTCAGGCGTCGGAAGTTCCAGTCCTGCCCTTAGTCAGAAGGTGTGGAGAACAGTGCACATTCTCCACACATCATGTGGCTCTCCTCTGGGCTCGAAGTGACCTTACCTATGGTAGGTGACAGTTAGATACACAACTGGGCAGGTCACACCCCTGAGATTGTGGCACATACTCATGGGACCTGAAACTCACACGTCCAGTAAACCATGACAAAGTAAGCAGCGCTATGATTGGCCGATGGGCGTGGTGACACGCTCATGGGAAACAGACCTTATCCAAGGCAACAGCAAAGATGAGGAGGTAGGAATGTTCTTTAACGGGGGTTCAAAAGCAGATAATGTGACTGTTCTTAAATGGAGGATTATTCTTGTGGCTGTGTGTTTTCAGGCTGAGGATGTAGACGTGACTTGCAAACCAGCGGGTACATTTATAATGAACATCATGCTGTTCTCAATCTCTCCCTCCGGCCCGTAGTTCCCGCCCGGATCCTGAAGGTCCCGAAGGAGAAACGCGTTCCCTTCGGGTCCGAGGTCACGATGGAGTGTAACACCACTGGTAACCCAGTCCCAACGATAACATGGCTGGAAAACGGGAATGCGGTGAGTCCCCTTCCTGCTGGGAATGCCAGCGGGGGCCTGTGTGTCACATGCTTGGGTTTCCCGGCATGGAACAGTGGATTCAGGTTAAATGTCAGGGGTCATGTGTGCCCCATATGCTCTGGGGAAATGCGCTGGGGTAGCCCACAATTTGCAGCACGGAAACTCCTGGGAAATGTAGATGCCCAATTTGTGCCACAAGAGGGAATATACAGGATACCAGCACATCCACATCTCTGAGATAATAACTCAGGGTTATTAAATCATCACATGAAAGGTTTTTAAGGGCTATAGCCCATATGAGAGCCTGTGATTCATCTCACAGAGTCAGGATAGAGACACAGGGTCCTAAATCTCACCAGAAGGGCTATACTAAAGACGCACTATGATCCATGAGGGTTGTCATGGCCAAGATTACTACACAAGGAGTGAACTGTCAGGAAAGCTGTCTGTTTACAGGATGCGCAAGGCCAACCTGAGTGAAATGCTGAGATATGCTTAAGAATGAGGACTTCCTCCCACACCCAAGGGTTTGTTCAGCCATCTCAGATGCTGGTTCTCAGATGCATCCATGTTGCGTTTACTCAGATCTCCGGGGCTTCCGTGGAGGAGACGATCGTGGGTGATGTGGTGGCCTCCATTCTGCGCGTCGTGGTAAACAAGCCGGCTCTGTACACCTGCCTGGCCACCAACCAGCCCAGTGGTGTAGCCAACATGGCCAAGGCCACCGCCAAAGTCACCATCTCAGGTAAAGAGTCTGAGGAGTTAGTGATGGCCGCTAATGGCCCACACCACCTGATGTGTGGGTAATGCGCGCTTTTGGTGACGTAAATGACACCACGCAGTCCCCACCCCGACTACCTGACATCAGCTGTGGACTGGCATCGGCAGAAGCCTCTCACATTGGTTCTGAGACCAAGGCCATTGGTAAACAGGCACATATTGCAGTCACACTTCATAATCCCCCTGGAAATTCGATCCCGAATTCTAAGATGGACAGAAGTCCAGAGCAGAAGTTCTGTTATACCCAGAGTAGGCATTTTACCATAGTAAAAGAGGGAGAACGAAAGGTTGTGGTCCAAGACCATTTGCCTGGGCTCACAAGTGCACTACTTTAAACAGCACCCTGGTGAAATCTCCAGCAGGTTTAAAAAGACGAGCCCCCCAGTTTGAAACTCACACTGCTCAGAGCTAAAGATGCCATTTGCAGTTGCTTCATGTCAAACAGTAGGGGGAGTAAGAGAGGAGCCCTTGTAAGTGTTGGCTGTTTTTATTGCCGACCCGTGCTGGATATAAATACCGTGACCCTGATTCATCATCAGGCACTGCGAATGCGAAGCAGGTAAATCACCATGTCATCCCGTGGGTCATCTATCACACACGGGCACTAGATCGTTCCTCTTCCATTGCGGGGAGGGGCCGCTGTTGATGGAGACGCCCATGTCTGCTCACAGAAGAGGTCCTGCTCACCTACCTTCACACTCTGGGGTGAACACCAGCCCTTCTCTGCCGCTTTAGGCTTTTGCTTTAGGTTTTCGATGAGATAAGTCTCTGCTCTGGTTCGCAGCAATCCCAAGCTCGGCCGGTAGTTTTTAGTCACAACCACAGATGTCACACAAACACAAGCAAGTAGCCCATAAATTCAGGTCAGCTATAAAGGTCAGAGGGCTGTTAGGACAGTCAGAGGGGAGAATGCCCCCCTCCCCAAGGGGCTTGCCATGGACACAGGGGCTGGGTTGGCCACGGCCAGCCATCTAAAATCCACACCTGTTCCCACACAAAGCACCGACAAACAAAGCATGATCGGCCCCTCACAGAAGCATGGCCTCCTCGTGGGTGCAGACCAAAACATGGCTCCTGTCGAGTGCACACTGTAAAAGCTTCTTCTTCCTCCTGGGTCCTGTTCTGCTGGTGCTGGCCCAATCCTGCGACTCCCCCATAGAATGGAGGTAAGTCTGGCTCCTTGCTCTCGTTTGTGTGTGTGTGTGTGTGTGTGTGTGTGTGTGAGTGTGTGTGTGTGTGTTAAGGGGGGGGCGGGGAGACAAAGATTTCAGGTAAGGTCTGGTTTGCTCCCGACATGAGAGTTCACTGGGAGAGGTACTGTACAGTAGAGGGACTGGGAATGACATATGCCAGGATTCACAAGCACGAGACAGGAGTGAAGTGCTATTTAGAAAAGTTGGCACTGTTTAATTAAATCTATCTATTAACAGACGCAAAATACTACTTTGCATACATTAAATTAAAGAGTCTTTGGCCAGCCTTGCTGGAGATGGAATGTTTTCCCGTCATCTATTCAAGCAGGCGGATCAGTTTCCACTTAGTGTGACGTATTTTACCAGCAAGTCTCTCACAAAGTGCTTCAGAGTCATTTCCAGTCAGTCGATCAATAACTCTGCAGATGCCAGTGGCAGTGAATCCGAGTAGCAGTGAATCCCAGGGACAGTGAATCCCAGTAGCAGTGAATCCTAGTAGCAGTGAATCTCAGTGGCAGTGAATCCCAGGGGCAGTGAATCCCAGTAGCAGTGAATCCCAGGGGCAGTGAATCCTAGTAGCAGTGAATCCCAGTGGCAGTGAATCCCAGGGGCAGTGAATCCTAGTAGCAGTGAATCCCAGGGGCAGTGAATCCTGAACCACGGAGAGTATGAGTTTCAGTAGATAAATCGGCCTCTGTGAAGGTCTGAGTGCAGAAACCCCAGCGTGCACATACTGTAAGCAGGCATGGCCCCCGTTTCTCTGGGTAACACCCCACTGTTTACCTCACGGCCGCATCTTCCAGAAAAACATCACAGGCATCAGTGGCCTTTCTGTCCGTCAGAACCACTCTGAAAGTTGGCTTGCACCCCCATGAGGTGTCGCAGGCTCATTTCTGTAGCAGTACGTCACATACATCCGGGGTGCAGGAGGTGCCAAATGCCAGGGGGAGGCTTCAATTCTGCAGCGTGATATGCAGGGGAACCCGCTATGCTGTACGTCATGTTGGGCGGTGTTACAGGGCGCGCTGTAATGTTCATACGTGTTCAGAGTGCGTCACTTGGCATGTCACGACTTACTGTGTGTTACAGGGCGCGCTGTAATGTTCATACGTGTTCAGAGTGCGTCACTTGGCATGTCACGACTTACTGTGCGCTACAGGGTGCGCTGTAATGTTCATACGTGTTCAGAGTGCGTCACTTGGCATGTCACGACTTACTGTGCGCTACAGGGCACGCTGTAATGTTCATACGTGTTCAGAGTGCGTCACTTGGCATGTCACGACTTACTGTGCGCTACAGGGCGCGCTGTAATGTTCATACGTGTTCAGAGTGCGTCACTTGGCATGTCACGACTTACTGTGCGCTACAGGGCGCGCTGTAATGTTCATACGTGTTCAGAGTGCGTCACTTGGCATGTCACGACTTACTGTGCGTTACAGGGCGCGCTGTAATGTTCATACGTGTTCAGAGTGCGTCACTTGGCATGTCACGACTTACTGTTTAGTACAGTAGTGCGGTACAGAAACACCTTATATACGGTACCTTTCAAAAGTCACAGGCCGCTAAAAAAATATTTAAATTATCTTCATGCTGGTGTAAAACTATTATGTCAAAGTGTATCAGCTTAGCCATTTCAAACCTTCCGGATTTAATAATAATAATAATTAACCTTTATTGTCCCTCATGGGGAAATTCTTTTTACACCTCCCTCAACTTGCACTTTGCAGAGTAAGCTGTCTGCGAAGGGCAGCCACCTGTTGGGGCGCCCAGGGAGCTGGGGGTTAAGGGCCTTGCTCAAGGACCTTTATAGCAACAGGCCGACATTCTCATGTATTTTTTAGCAAATATACTGGCCAGATAAATAGTTAAAAAAAAATTCTTTGCCTAGGACTCTCACGCAGTCCTGTATATTTAGTACATTTACTGTCATCGAACTGTCTTGCCGTGTTTAGTAATACGTTTTACAAGCATACATTTTACTGCGCTGTCTTGCCACTTCATACAGAAAGTAGGCTTTGCATGTCCAGCTTATGCTCATCTTACCACCCCCTACAGGCTATACAAGGGCAGTGCGGGGTACTGCAGCACCTACCGGGGGCAGGTGTGTCAGGGCGTGCTGAGGAGGGATGCCCTGCTATTCTTCAACGCCTCGCTGCATGAGCCCGAGGACACGCAGGAGCTGCAGGCGCAGGTGGCCTGGTCCCAGCTGGACAGCAGCGGCGCCCTCTGCAGGCCAGCCGCCCGCGCTCTCTTCTGCCACCACGCCTTCCAGAATTGCAACCCCTCGGGGCAGGGCCCCACACCTAAGCCCGTGTGCAGGCAAGCGGGGGCCCGACAGGGAGAAGGGGGTCAAGTAGATGGCTGCCCCTCCGAGCTGTGCTGAGTCCAGCTGGCTGTCAAAGCTGCTGCCCGAGTTCACGTTACGTAAACAGTCACAAGAAGCTGCCGGTGCAGGAATGTTCTGCTCTTCTCTCCACTGTTCCGTGACCCTGTAGCCACACATGTTCCAACCCCCTCAGCCAGACCCCCTCTGACTGTTTTCTGGCAATGGGTGGGGGTGTGCTGCATTATTTCAAAGCTCTTGCCACCCCCCTCCCCCCATGCAATTGCTACATCGTTTGAAAAGATCCGTTTGTTTTACAGTTTAATCGCTCGTAAGAATTACTGCTCCTGAGCCATGAAATGTGGGGTTTCAAAGCCAAAATATCACTTTTAAAGAACATTCTGGAAGCAGAAACAGTCTCCTTCCTATAACTCTATCTGAGCTTCGTGACTCAGAAACAAATATCTTAAAATCCAGCTGGGCTGGGCGGTACTGGGATTAATCCAGTGTCACCTACTGGCTGGATCAGACCAATTCGAGTCAAGTCATGCATTAAAGGTCCTCTGTTCTTTCCAGAGAGCACTGCCTAGTGGTGAGGGACCTGTACTGCCACGGAGAATCGCTCTTTAAGGAGGACTCTGGCAGCAAAGGGATGTATTCCTCCGGGGCTCGCATCACGCTGCCTGACTGCACACTGCTGCCCAGCCAGAAGGATGACCTCACAGCCTGTACCGCGGTCCCGTTCGTTGGTGAGTCCCACCCCGAAGAGGCTGTCCACGCCATTGGCAAAAGTGCGTCGCTCCGGCATCCCATTGGCTGACGTGCGGCATTTTGGCATCCCATTGGCTGGCACTGGTGTGTTCCTTTTGAAAGTTTCGTGACATTAAAACTCTAGTCATTTAGATTCAGCCTCGCAGGCAACCCTGCCTTTGCTCACCAGTGGTGAAGCAGAGAAAATGGCCACATTTCACCTGGCATGTAGCTAGCTTACGATCAAGTTCTTAAAGGAAATTTTGACAAAGGTACGTTTCAGGTTTTAGCTGAGATGGACTCTGGCTAAAACACACAACCAGGTAATAAACAGCGGACACAGAGTTGGGCCAAGATACACAACTTGGGTAAAATAAACTGGGATGCAGAGCTTGCAATTTCCTGCATTGGTTGTAGCCTGTGGGAGCGTAAAGTAGCGTGCGTGACACGTTAAATAGCTGCTCTGGACCCCCCCGGGGAGCGAGCGCTGTGCTTTGCCCCATTTTCAGTTGGGATCAGGAACTCCGCTGCCAAAAAAAATGCAAGAGGAGGGAGCTCAGTGTGTAAAACAGCACAGCTGAGTAAACGTTTCTGTGCCTGGTTTTCCAAGCTCCCCTTCCTCTCCCCAGAGCCCCATCCCCCCATTCCCTGCCCCTTACAGGATGGCCGTTGTTTGCACAGGTTGACGTTTTTACTTGTGCAGCTTTCCATGGGTCAGAGTGTATCAGCTCCCACTCTAACTGGCAAAGGTGCCTTCAAATCTGCCTGAATCAAGCCACATGTGCATCTGGCAGAATTGAGGTGCCTGGGTATCTACCAGAATCGAGGCAGCCATGTATCTGCCTGAATCCAGGTGTCCGTGTATCTGCCTGAATCGAGGTGCCCGTGTATCTGCCTGAATCGAGGCACCCATGTATCTGCCTGAATCGAGGTGCCCGTGTATCTGCCTGAATCGAGGTGCCTGCATACCTGCCTGAATTGAGGTGCCCACGTATCTGCCTGAATCGAGGTGCCCGTGTATCTGCCTGAATCGAAGTGCCTGGTTACCTGTCTGAATTGAGGTGCCCGTGTATCTGCCTGAATCGAGGTGCCCACATATCTGCCTGAATCGAGCATCTCTGTTTTCTTGCAGATCTCAAGAAAGACCAAATTACCAGTAAGTGATTCCGCCCCCGCCCAGTCCCAAAAGGACTCTGTTCCCTAAAAGATTGTGTCCTTACTACATGGTGCGTCTAAAAATATTGTAAGCTCCTGTGAGCTCATTCTGACTATTTGACTCTTTCACATTTTCAGCAAAATGCTACGCCGACCGGGGACAGTTTTATCAGGGGACGGTCAGTGTCACGCTTTCAGGCGTGCCGTGCCAAAGATGGAGCCAGCAGGTAAAGAAGCCCAGGATTCATCTCCCTTTTTATGGAAAGTGCTTAACTCTCTTTTTTTTAAGTGCATCACTCAGCCTGGGAGTATTACAGCACAGTACTAAATTATGAACATGTAATTATATCTCTGTACGTGGAAAACAAGCGTGCAATTACACAACTGTGTTTTGGATGGGAGCAGCATCATCAATCTAATGAACCACTGAAGATGGGTGGGCGAGGGGGGGTAGGGGTCAGTGACACTACAGTGAGGCCCATGTTACTGCCCCCCCCCCCCACAAATATCACAGATATGAACTCTGCATTAACTAGTCACAGACAGGATGGGGCTGCACTGCCATTTATGCCTTCATTGTGTCAGATGGAGACCGAAAGGTTCTGACCCAATGGGTTTGACATGTATTGATGTGACAATGGCCCCCTTCCCTGCAGTGTACTGGTCAGCACGGGTGGCTTAAGCACCAATCACGCACACTAGTGTGTAATCAGTAAGCGTGTTTGGCACTGATTACTCACACTAACATGTACTGATCACTCACTCTAGCATGTAATCAGTAAGCATGTTTGGTACTGATCACTCACACTAGTGTGTAATCAACAAGCGTGTTTAGCACCGATCACTCACACTAGTGCAGGGGTGAGCAATCTTATCCAGAAACAGCTGTTGGGTGTGTGGGTTTCCGCTACAACTCCCCAATTAGATTACTAATTAGAGGACTGATTGGCTGAATTGGCTGAAGAGTACTCACACCGGGGTTTGAACAGCTGACCTACAGGTTATCCTAAAGACCTGCCTACACACTGGCCCTTTGAGGATAAGTTTGCCCATCCCTGCACTAGTGCATAAACAGTAAGCATGTTTAGCACTGATCACTCACTCTAGCGGGTGAGACTCACCTGGGTGACATAACACATCACTTGACTCTATAGACACCCTACCAAAGCACCAGCAGCCCACGGTTCGGTCATGTGACCATGGTATCCACATAGCTGAAGGCTTTCACTCTCGTATCCCAATGCTGTGACTGGATAGATGGATGGATCCATCACTTGTGACTTGTTTACCACCCTCTGCCCTTAAATCTCCACCGAAGGATCCCCACACGCACCGGCTTTCCCCAGAGGTCATTCCCGAGCTGCGCAATGCAGAGAACCACTGCCGGAACCCCGGAGGGGAGAACGAACGGCCCTGGTGCTTCACCTCCAACCCATACCTGCGGTGGGAATACTGCGACGTGCCTAGATGTGGCGATGGTGCGTCACAGTTGCATGTTTACTTTCTTAAATTAGTTTATAGACTATCAAACTTTATTAATTGAAGACAGCAGCATAACACAAATGCTATGAAGTCAAGGGCTGCATCTTACACTATCTGCACATTACAGGTTTGTGAAATTCTCCTATTATGCCTTATTCTACCTGTGCAGTGCCGGCCCCGGTGTCCACGGTCCCCCGCCAGCTGGCCCCTAATGTGCCCCTGTCGGGGTCCCCTACCTACTCAATGAGCATCATCATTTTCGTCATGGCTGGCTTGGCTGCATCTGCTTTCCTCGTCGTCATCGCGCTCATGTGCCACCGCAGGAGAAAGCTGTGGAAAAGCAGGAAGAGGTTTCCATTATTTCTCCCAACTTTTCTCCATATGTTCTGGAATAGCCGAATATTCCCGTCATAGACAGCGCTCTTGGAATTGTGCCATCAGCCACTTGCAATGGCATTCATTGCGCAAGCCAATAAGCTTTCACACACACCCTTGTAGGGGTCGCTGAAGAAAGAGACATGTGAGAAACCCAGTCAACAGAGAGCTGCTTTTCTGGGGCCTCTTTCAGACAGATGGGGCGAATTTTGTACACTTCTGACACACACTTGTCTGCCCAAAATCCAGAAATGTGCTAATTATTCACAGATTATGTGACATCGTGAGTTTGGCCTGGGGAAGACCTTAACTCATTGTCAGATTTTCATGCTATGGTGTCACACTAATTACAGTGTTGCCATGGCATTTTACCTAGAGTGATGGAGACCGCCATGCTGACCACCCTTCCCTCGGAGCTTCTGCTAGATCGCCTTCACCCCAACCCCATGTACCAACGCCTACCACTGCTGCTCAATACTAAGCTCCTGAACCTGGAGTATCCACGTAACAACATTGAGTACGTCAGGGACATCGGCGAGGGGGCCTTTGGCCGAGTCTTCCAAGCCAGGTGAGGGCGACGTTGCTTCTTGTGGATGGTGGTCCTGGTTACTTTGTGTCCTTACAATGTCTAAGGTGACCACTTTATCCATGTCGGGGCACAGTATGAGCTCGAAAAGCGTTTATAAACTACCATTTCTCTTAAAAAGCCCTGGATTTCATTTTAGCACCGAGGTCTTGCTATATGCTGATTGGTCAGTCTCCTATAATAATACATCTGTCACTGATGTTAATGGGAAACAGCTGGATAAGTCTTTCAATCAAGAAAAGAATCCAGTTAAAGCATGAGAAGAATCGAACTAATTAGCCCAGCACAGGAGCCTTTCAGTTTGAAAGTAGTTTTTGAAGTAGCTCAAATTGTCCTCCCTGACAAGGATTAGATCAGGGTTCTTCAACTCTGGACCTCGATTCCAAATCCAGGCCGTGTTTTCAGTTCTCCCAGGTAGTTGTTTAATAATTACTGATTCTGATTGGTCAGAGGCTTCACACCTGACTGACAGGTAAAGGAAGGCTGGAAAACCAGCAGTGCTCGGACCTCGAGGACCGTGATTTGAATAACCCTGAATTAGATGGTCACTCTAACAATGTTAAATATAAGGTTCTCAAAGGGTTAGTCTTCTGGGGCCACTATACTGTATGCTGACTGCTAGCTATTTTAAATAACATTTTGCCAAAAATAATAATGAGTGTGCATTTAAAAATAGCAAAATTGAGCCAAAATTTAGAAGCAAAGCATATATATATTATAGTGTTTTGTTTTTAGTGTATCTTCACATAAAATGAAAGCATGCCTTTTTAAAAATATCCTGTGCTCCCATATTAACCGACAGACCAGCGGACGTTACGTTAAGGTAACTCAGACTCATTCCCTGTTAGCAGCCAGATTTGACGGCTAGCAAAACAGCATCTATATTTTCGTCTCAGAGTCACTAGATCGCCCAGGTCGAAATCGATCTCATTCGGTACAGAGAGATTCCTGGGAAGAAGACGGGGTGATATATTACCTTCCTTCATACCCCCGTTCCAAAAATAGCACAAGGAAGCTGAACATCAGCACCCATCCAACGTTGTTTGGGGTGGAACTTCCCTGTAGGTGGGGCTACTCGCCCGCAACTGGTGAGGGGGGTATTTTTATCCACAGTGCGAAATGCTTGCTTTCTCCTGAACAACTTGGGCAGCTTTGGAGCTTCCAAGACAGGAAGCGAGAGGAGCCAGAATGCTAAGTCTTTCCTGAGTGGCTGCCATTTTGGCTCAGCTGTGGGTCAAGCGGCCCAGACGCCAGTTTAGCGGGGAAGCGTTTATCCATTAGCACGTTGCCAGCGTAGCATCTGAAGTACAGCTAATACGGTGTGAATTAACGAATCACTGATCTGGAGCCTACTGCATTTCTTGTGACGCAGCTATTTTAAAAATAATGCTTAATGCTGGCAATGCACGGCAAATCGACATCTTAAAAAACGAAATAATAATGGCTTTTTCAGCACTTGTAACTAAATGTAGTCAAGTGAAAGCAGGAGAGATTAGTTGTGTGCTGCACACTTACTACATCAAAATCCAGTGTAGCCCACATGGTTTGTCAGCAGATTATGTGACGGGTGAGAGGTCAATGGAGAGCACAGAGGGACACGTCAGTATCCGAAGACACAGCCGGGTCCCATCCATTAGCGCAAAAGAGTAGCACCGCCCACAACAACTGGGCCAGAATCATCCCCCGCAAATGTTTTCTTTGACTGACAGGACAGCAACGAAAAACAAATATTTTCAAATATTTTAAAAGACCAATATATAAACATGGCGATGTAAACAACATTTGGACGGCAGCTGTCTAAAATACAGATTTCCGCCCAGATGTGAGTGTTTATTCAAGTTCATGTGCAATATAATATGTCATGTTTCTATAAACACTAACTCCCAATATCAATTTTAAAATTAAGCACTTCACGCTGCGTAAAACAGCAACAGAACCTCCTGCAGCAACAGAATGTTCTCGAACATCCAAACCTTCCAAGCTCATTTCAGTGTCCATTTACTGACAACAGGCTTGTGGCGATGGCGGGGACATGGGAGGAGAAGGAAAAAAGTAACGGGTGCTTTTGCGAGATTCCACAATACAGATTTATCAGTGAATGACTGATCAGAATACACAGGGTAAAATAAACAGATTTATAACTAAAAAATAAGTACACTTTTCCAATTATGTATGAGTGACAGCTATTGAACGTGAAGTGCACGTATGAATGTTCAGATATTGATTACATTTTCCTCGTAAAAAGAGATTACGCCTGGAAAAGTGAATTTTGAATATAAAGCTAACTTTTCCGCGGTGCCGGAGTTAAGGTTTAAACCAGGGCCCACTACCTCCCTGGTGTTTGTGGCTGAGGAAGCAGGCCCACCAGAGGTTACAGTACATTCCATGTACCTAGAGCCAGTTTTGGTAGCTGGTAGTTTTGGTAGCTGGTAGTTTTGGTAGCTGGTAGTTTTGGTAGTACTTCCAAGGCCCCTGCCTTCGACTGCCACCCGATCTACTTCACACCCCACCCACGCGGCCCACCTACAGGTGGTGGTCCCGCAGGAGGGCGGACCCAGAGCTGCTGCTCCTCCGCGTCAAAAGGAGCCAGTTGTGGTGGTTCGGGCGTCTATCTAGGATACCTCCTGGGCGGCTCCCTGGGGAAGTGTTTCTGGCATGTCCAACCGGGAGGAGGCCTCGGGGCAGACCCAAGACACGCTGGAGAGATTACATCTCTCAGCTGGCATGTGAGTGCTATAGGATTCCCCCGGTGCAGCTGGAGGAGCTGGCTGGTGAGAGGAAGGTCTGGGCATCCCTGCTTAGACCCCAGATGAGCAGAAGAAAATGGATGGATGGATGGATGGATGGATGGAAGTATGGATGGATGGATGGATGTAGGCCAATATGGATCACATGGGTTTATTGTGTTATCTCGCAAAACATTTGCTGGTGGTAAATGGACACAATGCAATTATTTTAATAAATGCCTATAAAAATACAAAATCTGATAATTAAATGGTGTATATTGTCCCCCGTAGCCTATTTGACCATTTATTCTATCCGTTGTAGTTGAAACGGGCACAGTGAAATTATTAATACATTTGTATTGCGATATCTCGGTAATGGACTCATTATTTTTTCTTCCATTAGTTTTCTTCTCCTCTAATGTCCTCTTCAAGGCTCTGTACGATTCTGGGTAAAATATGAACAACGATTTCTTTTCCCCTCAGAAATGCGATCGGGACCGTCTCTCACGATTCTTCAGCAATATATCTCCCACTTTATTATTTTTTCTTATTATTGCCTTTATGGGCAAAACAAACAATACGACTGTCACATATATGCTACCGACATCGACTTCGCAGACCTGAAAACACGCTCCAGGTACCTCGTCTATCGACGTTAAATTCACACAAGACGTGTATCGTTACTGAAACTTAGGGGGCAGCTGTGTGCTATATTTTGGACAAATTGTACAGCAGGGATAAATCAGCAAAGTTGCTGCCCGTGTGCCAACGATTCATAACACCAGCCGGTACCTTGACATGACAAATGGTAAATCTGAAAATGTGAGCTGGGACTTTTTACTTATTTGTTTACCGAGTGAACTCTGTGTGGTGTCTTTGCACTTGGTTTTCTATTAAATGTATGTTTCCCTATGCTGTGGCTGAAAGGCAAACATAAAAAATACATTTGCTGTGATGTCCAGCTTTCAAAATGTAATCATGGGTAATGAATTACACTGACACTCTGATAAAGGCATTTCAAATCGAATCAATTACAACAGCACAGCATACAGCAGTATATGCAAAGTGAGTGTTAATTAAGCTACTTGTTAATTGAAAGACGTTTCATTCTATTAATGCGCAAGTAATCTGTGAAGCTGACATGACATTGACAAATAGAGCAGCTTGATGGTCCGGATCAACCTATGCCACAAAAATGGTCTGAGGGCAGAAGGAACAATGACTGGTTCAGAGAGATAACCAATCAGATTGTCGAGGAGGTGGGTCCAAGCAACTAGAGGAGGTGGGACCAAGATATTTGATTGGTGGGTCCCACCTCCTCGACAATCTGATTGGTTATCTTTCTGAACCAATCATTGTTCCTTCTGTAAAACTCCCATGAGCAATCCTATCGGTGACACAGGTGGCTCCCTAGGCCATACCAACTTGCTAGCCAGTTTCCCTACATGGGGGGCCGGCAGCGATGCTTGCCTAGGGTCCCACATCAGCTAGGATCCTATGATTTGCTTGTTTTGAGTTTCATGCACCACATCAGTATCTCTCGCATGCTCTGGCACAACACTGGGCCTCCCCTCTTCCTCACACTGTTCAAGTGATATGAATCAAGATTGTGATTCAAAAATATTAATCACACAACCCCACTGTTGCTCAGAGCCCCCGGTCTGCTGCCGATGGAGACGTTCACCATGGTGGCCGTGAAGATGCTGAAGGAGGAGGCTTCAGCGGACATGCAGAATGACTTCCAGAGGGAAGCCGCTTTGATGGCCGAGTTTGACCACCCAAACATCGTCAGGCTGCTCGGTACGAGCCGCCCCACCGGCACCATCACAGTAACGTGACCAGTTTTCACAGTCACCGTAACTCCCGCTCTTTTCCTGTGTATCACTACGCTGTTTTTTTTTCACAGAACTTGAATTTGGAAGGTTTTTTCCCCCTGAAAATTTGCCCCCAAAAAAGCAAAAAATGCTGAAAGACCCAAACAGCAAGTCAAAGACCTTAGTTTGGAGGCAGCAGGCAGACACAAAAATGACATGGAAAGGGAACTATGTAGCCTCCGTTTGACAGCTTGCCCAGCTGCATCTGAAATTAAGATGCTAATGATGCTAATCCATAGGATAAAACGCATTAAAAAACGCACAAAAAAACAATTAAGGGAATCTGCTCAGAATTAATTTAAAACCAAACAATGTGATGCGTTATTACTGTGGTAGTGGTGTTGTAATTGAATGATACAGCTTTATGGTAATTTGGACATTATATAGCTTCATTTATAATTAGCATTAACTAATGTTCATATTAGCCAAAGTTGGCCACGCTTTGACTACTGTCTCCTCTATCCCTCCCCCCCCCAGGAGTGTGCGCCGTGGGCAAACCCATGTGCCTCCTGTTTGAGTACATGGCTAACGGCGACCTGAACGAGTACCTGCGTCGGAACTGCCCCAATCCGCGGCACAGCCTGAGTCAGGCCAGCTTGTCGGGCCGCAGTTTCGCCTCTGAGCTGGAGGGCGGCGCCCTCACCTGCGTCGACCAGCTCTTCATTGCCAAGCAGGTAGCTGCCGGCATGGCCTACCTGTCGGAGCGCAAATTTGTGCACCGAGACCTGGCCACCCGCAATTGCTTAGTGGGCGGCGAGCTGGTGGTGAAGATCGCCGATTTTGGCCTGTCCCGGAACATCTACTCGGCCGACTACTACAAGGCCAACGAGAACGATGCCATCCCCATCCGCTGGATGCCGCCCGAGTCCATCTTCTACAACCGCTACACCACTGAGTCGGACGTGTGGGCCTATGGCGTGGTGCTTTGGGAGATCTTCTCTCATGGCATGCAGCCCTACTACGGCATGGCGCATGAGGAGGTCATCTACTACGTGAGGGATGGAAATGTGCTGGGCTGTCCCGACGGCTGCCCGCTGGAGCTCTACAGCCTCATGCGCCTCTGCTGGAGCAGCCACCCCTCGGACAGGCCCGGCTTCCCCAGCATCCACTGCATCCTGGAGCGGATGCACAGTCAGATGCTACACGCCTCCCTACCCTGACCCCTGATATCCCCTGGAAGACAGCAGCCGGTGGGTCAGCAGAGGGTCTGGGATCATTTCCTGATGGGATCCTTTGGCCCATCTTGATGACAGTAGGTCCTACAGCTGAGATGACGATCAGCTGGATGCACCAAGAGAAGATGTCAAATGCATTCGCTCGAATAAACCTCCGCAGGCTCCCTTTGGAGATGTGGGTGGTCCTAAGTCCATATCCAAGACTCTCCCCAAAACAGCTCATTTCCACCTGATTAACTACAGTCTGTGCAGAAATGACTGTTCCAGTTGGGGATAACCTCTCCTTCTCCTCCACCATAGGAGATGCCGTCTGAGCCCAAAAGGGACAAGATAAACCTTTAAGATCCATTTTAGAATCGACTGGACTGCACTTTCTCTTCAAAATAGATGATTGCTTTTCTTGTCTAGCGGGAACAGTTAACGATCTGAAGGGTCTTTGCCATTTTAAAAACACACCCATGTATTAGCTGATCGACGCCGGTGTTTTCCCCGTTTCTGACGGCAGATAAGCTTAATGAGCGCCACCACACCGCGTACACACCTCCCTGAATGCCTTTCAGACACCTTCAGCCACCCGCTGCCCTCTTTGAAGCAGGGCACCTGGGAGTAATGAAGATCAAAGCCAGAGGGTAGGACGGGCAGGTACTTACACCCCCACCTGTATTTAGGGCTGTATTTCATTGCAAACATGCCACCGTCTATACAGGATACAGCATATTCCACAGTGGTACATTATCACTTTTAATATTTTTATATGTTGTGTTTTGACATTGTTTTTTTTTTTTATTGCTCTTCCAGCTAATCATGTAATGTTTTTATCATTGTTATTGCATTATTTTTTGGCTATATCACACAAATGCATCCAGATACACCAGGAACTCGACACACAGAGTCCCTCCTCAGGGTTAAGGAGAGCAGGCAAGGAAATGGCAGGCTTCCCCGTTTGTTTAGACGTGTTCGGCTTGTATCTCACATGCATGATGGAGTGTAAACTCCTTAGATAAAACATACCGAGTCAAACCGTAAAGTAACCATGCAGGATACCATTCCAGCAACTTTGTTTCACAGGTAGTCAGCTTGTGATATTTAAATGTGCTTTTTTAAAGGTTATGTTTAAATATAATTACCGAAAGGCCTGTTTCTGCAGTACCTGAAAATACCCAACCAGTTTGTGTCGGCCGTTTTTTTCCGGCGATCGTACCCTGTGCGGACGCCTCTGGGCACCGATGGCCGTGCTGGTCCCAGTTCTGGTTCTGAACGCTGCCTTTCTGCAACCTGCATCTTCTCTGAGCAGCATCACCAGCTACTGTGAGCGAAGCAATGATGAGCTGCTGAGAGAAAATGTTACATCTAGGTTGAAAACGTCTGAAAATATGCCGGCACTTTGATTCCTTCTTTGTTATTATTAATTTTGATTCAAGTATTTGACAAATTGTCTGGATTTTGTGTGCAGTCTAAGATTTTGTGCTTAAAATGCAGATTATTATGTGGATTGAATGGCCGAGTGATCACACTAACTTTGTCATATTTGTATGCATTATGCCATGATTATTTACACTCCATAAACTAACTTTACAGCTGCCGTGTAGACGATACAGATTAAGTTGCAATATGATTTTGTGAGGTAGGTGGCACTGTTTCATCAGTTTTAATAAAATTCAGGAAAAAAAAAATCACTTCTGCTGGTCTATTATTGACGATCTCACCGTAGATTTTGGGATCCATAGACGTGATAAAATGTCTTTGACGCCTTGATGTTACTCGAGTTGGACTTTCTCAGCTTAACTTTCCATGTTCTACAAACCGGGTTGGGATGTCGGGAAACCGGGCGGAAGCAGAACACTCCTCCTCCTGTGTCTTTGTCGGGGTTTGTCAGTCGCCTCCTTGGTTGCATTGGGAAACAGCTTCGTAAACTCCCCCCCCCCCCCGTCCTGACCCCCACCCTGTGCACCGACCAGCTGTTTCATTTTGCCTCCACCAGGGACCAGATGTGTCTCCTTGCCAAGCCGCATGACGCAATCGGCCCTGTGCCTCTCCGTGAGAGCCCAAATGAGGAGAGGACAAAGGCACACATTCAGCGCGCTCTGGCTCCCCGGTGACAAGGCCGCAGCTGCAGGTGACGAGCCGGCATGGGAGCCACGTGCCGATGCCAAGCCCGGGGCCTGTCCGAACATGGCACTGGATTTCTGGGGGGGTGACGATGGAGAGCGGAAGGAGGTTAAACGAGAACTGCGTGATCTCAGTGCAAACCTTCAACTTGGCGCGACCCTGCAGAGTCTCCACAATTTATATCAACCCCATCCCCTCTTTTCCCCCCTCCTTCCAGATGTGAGAACTGGAGGGTCCAACCTGCTGGCACATTCTGTGTGAAAGGTTCTCCCCTCCACGTACTTCACAGAGTGCTGGTGTGACCGGGCAGGGAGGGGGGGCTCCGGCGGGACACCGGTCACAGTGGACTTCGAGGTAGACCGTGCCTGTGAGATGATGTCATGTGAAAGCTATCAAAGCCACCGTCACTGGCAGGGAGTCCTGCTGCGTTTTCGAAATCCCATTAGTCCTAAAATGTCAGGCCGTGCAGCGTCTCCCATCCAGCTCAAAGCGTCACCCCGCAGCCCGAGAGCGTCTGGGCACAGGACAGCCAACTGGGCCATGTGGTCCTGGGTTCACGGTCAGATACTGTGATTTGGAAAGGGGGGTTCTGAGGAGAGGCCGGAATTAAGGAAAAGGATTCAAAACAGACACCCATACTTGCAGGCATCTGACTGGCTCTCAGATGCAGATCACGTGGCGGCCGGCACAGTGATGTCATCGTGAGCCATCAGGGACTGACGCCAGCCACAGTGACGCTGCCCCGGTCACAGCCTGGCGCTCGCTCCGAAAGTGCGGCATGAAAAAACGATGGTCCCTGCGGCTGAAATTTAAGAACCAGGCCTGGGGTCCAGACAGGAATCACATCCAGTGTTCACATCAGCCATTTCCTGACTCCCTCAAAAAGACAAAAACCATTTTGTATGACCCCCCCCAAGCCCCCCCCCCCCGCCCCATACATACCAGCCGTCTCCACACTCCGCCCTGTCAGCTCTGTGCCCCCACTGTGGCTCTGTCCCTCAACACTATGGCATCCCTTTCGCTCAGCACACAGGGAGAGCCCTGAACGAGGGCATTTCCTGTGTGGCTGGAGGGGTGTGGAGGAAGCCAGGGCCATCAATCTGTCCGTGGGGGGGGGGTCGCAGAGGTGCAGGTCATGGGTGGGCACGGCCCTGGCTTTTTCCACATAACTTAACTCTGCCACATAGGCACAAAGGCTGACCACGCGGCTGGCAGCTAACACCGCCTGGCACTGAAAATGCAGACCCGGATTTCAGCATCAGGCCCAGCACCGTTAAAAAAAATATCATGGATGGGTGTTTTGAGAACCGGTGCGGCAGAAAGTCTAACAGCCTCACCCCCCAGATGGTGGGAGAGAGGCCTGACTGAGGAACGCCGCCGCCTCGTATCTGCTGTTCTGACGCTTGCACTGAAATCCTGGTATCTGTAATCAGGGGTGTACTGCTCTGAAGGGAGTCTTTGTCTTAAAGGGCACTGTGCCTTTGATTCACCACAACAGCTTAATCACACCCAGTCAGCAGCAGGTAGCGTAAGGAGCTCAGGCCAATGATTTCAGGAGAAAATACATTTTAAAAACATCTAGTTTATTTCATTTTTTTCCTGCAGACAACCATTTCAGAGGACTTTATTAAAATGTCTTCACTAAAGACCCCAGACAGCAGGCCACCTTATTATCTGTGCTGAATTTATTTTGAGAGTATGGAGAAAAAAATATTTGTGGTGGAGTAGACACCCTGACCCAGGTGACCAAGGCTGTGACTCTTCCGTTTGCTGAAATGCACCTTTAAAAAAACAGAAGGGCTTACGCAACATTTTTAGCAATTTCCCACATGGTGTTGTGCAAATCATACATCTGCTTAAAGTGGTCAGCTGAGGTCAATAACAGCGGTTTGCATGCTGTCACCCAAAAAGGATTGCTTTGCTGCTGTGGCGAAGGGGGACGTTCCTTTTAAAAGCAAACGTTAAAGATTTCCTTTTATGATTAAGTGACAACTTTGAAGATATATATTTTATATACATACATACATACATAAGTGGATATAGGAAGTACAACACAGATTGATATTTTTTGGTCTCAAGCGCAACCTCAAATTACATCATTACATTTTTAGTGAAGTTGAAAAAAAAATACACATACTTTAATGTCAGTTATGGAGGTGTATGTAAGAAAGGAGCTATCGGCTTTCTTTTAAGAGAGATCCACCCATACATGCTGATGGGAGGGACCCAAACGCCGCTCGCTCACAGGATCTCTGTTCTTAGTGGGATGAATATTTATCAACACTATTTCATTAACAAAGCTTTAAGGCGAGTAAAACGATATGTTACATAAGTTTCTACACTTGGTCCTGTTACCCGGCAAAAAAACGCAGTGCGATTTCAGTGAGAGATGGGAGTCCCGCGTAGTCTGCCGTGTATAACGCCGGCCCTGGGGGCGGGCTGGCCATGGACCTCGTGCGTCCCACACAGGGGGGGCTACGTGACAGCAGGAAGGCAGCCCTGCATCTGGGTGACCGCGGCGGACGGCAAAATGGCGGCCAGTTTTCCCAAGGTTTCCTTCATATTGTACGTTAGTCCTTCGGTGGGAAATGCCACGGCACTGTTAAAAACAGACAAAAGCGGAACAAACAGTGCAGGCGAGAAACACGCAGCTAACAGCTCACTGGTGCCGTCCCAGCTGGCTCCATTTTCGCTCTCCGAAAGAGCGGGACACGTCTCCTTCATACCACCCCGGCAATGACACCCTCACCAGCTCCCCTCTCCTCCTGGGCCCGTGCAGCCGCCCGCACGCCCTCCGGGCGCTCACACCACCGAGTGCTCGTTGTTGTGCGGTCCACTCAGCACCGTGTGGTTCATGGAGGAGGCAGAGCGGTCGGAGCCCTCCGCCGTGCCGTTGACGTTCTCCTGCCGCTGGCAGCAGAGGATCTGTCTGAAGGTGGCGCTCATCTCCTTGTCCCGGTAGGAGTAGATGATGGGGTTCATGGCCGAGTTGAACTCTGCCAGTAGCAGGAAGAACTTCTCGAAGCTCAGGACGTTGCACTCGCTGCAGAAGACGTCCAGGAGGAGCAGAACCAAACCGGGGGTCCAACATATAATGAATGCGCCTAAAAGGAGAGGAGAGGAGAGGAGAGGAGAGGAGAGGACAGGAGAATACAACATGGAGTTAGTCACCTAACCCCGAGGCGGAGGCCTCATCGGCCAGCATGATTGTGTAGCTACAATGCAGAGCGTCAGAGGCTAAAACCACTGAAAATAATAATAAATCCTGGCATTTACAGAAGGCGGGGGGTGTCTTTGAGCATCACATGCCCCCCCCCCCCCCCTCAACGCCAGCTTTAATATTACATGGTTTGTGAAGCTAATTAGAGACCGAGCGAAGGTCATCCAAAGGCCCCGCCAGCCTCACTTTCATGCGTTTATCAGCCTGGTTCGTGCATCTCCGTGTCAGGAAACAGGGCAAAAAGTCATTTTGGCTACAGATGTGCTTCTGTGAGAGAAGAGGCAGACTTTGAGGGCCCCGCTCTCCTTCAGCTGAGCCAGCTGTTCCAGGCCCTGTTTACCTCACTGGACAGCTATGGAAAGACTCTCTGGAGTTAGATAAATCCCACTCAGTCCCTTTCCAGCATAGCACTCAGAGTTGTCCAAAGACAACGAGCGGAAGGTTTGTTTGTGACGTCCCGGTCTTATAAAAGTGAATGTTAATTTTCTCAGACAATTGTCTAGCTCAGGGAAGCCATTTGCTTTGCTAATGATCCTGATTTTTCAGTTTCCTCGAGCCTGCTGTCCGCAGATAGGCGTGTAGTCGGAAAGGCGGCCATTTTTTGCCGACAGTGATTGACAAGAGCTTCGCTCTAGGCCACGAAATCAGGCCGGGGGGTGACAATGTCACGTTGCCACACGCAACCCCCGCGGGACCTGAATGCCCGAGTGACTAAGAACAGAGTGCCTCTGTTGCGTGAAGCACGGCTCTTTAAAGAGACGCACTCGCACTGTGACAGGACACGGGCCAAAACCACACATACAGGCCGCTGACAGAAACACGAGGGGGTGGGTCCGGCTGGTCATTAGTCGCCATGACTACATGGAAAAATCACATCAGGCAGTACACAACCACACGCAAAGGTCTCATTACCTAAACAAGACTGGTGGCATTATGGGGGTCCACACCATTAGCTAATGTCCAGTGACGTCACCTTAGCGGCGCCATTAAACACTGGCTGAAGGAGGCACCTTCCCCTGGGGGTAGTCTACGCACTGCATATCGCAGTGCCTTTTCCAAGCTGTCTCGCCATGACCCAACCAGAGAGGCCCCGTGATTTTTCACCCATTGAGGGAACCGTATCCTTCTGGGTGTAACTGTCACACTGTGGCCAGTACACAAGCCAGAGAGGCATCATAAAGCACACTGTAAGCACACAACTCTACAATGTCAGCAGTGAATTACCCTACGCTCGCTCACTATTGAATAATAATTTATACATAGTTAAATCAAGTCACACCACATTGTATCTCCAATGAATCATCTCTATTACCTTGATGCTGCAGTTTGGTGGAAGATCTAGATCTCAGCTTCCAACCAAACATTTATATGGTTCACTACACTAGACCAGTAGTTCACAATCCGGCCCTCGGTGACCCACAGACAGTCCACATTTTTGAGAACTAGGAGGGTGCAAACACTTGTCTGGCAGGGAGCTCGGAGGGAGCAAAAACATATGGGTCCCTGAGGACCAGATTGGGAAATACTACACAAGACAAAAGACTACATTACGTGTGATTTATATGACAGACAAGATTAGATATAACAGACACTAATTTCCCCATTACTTGATAGGTTAGCATAAATGTCATGGTATCTTTTCTAACTGGACACAGTCTCCATCAACGAACAAGGCCCCGCTCTCTCATCTACCAATAAGCTTCACAGCTTCTCATTGGCTTCAGAGTGGTAATGCTGAAAGGCTTGCAGGGCATTTATTTAATTTATAATCACACTATTCTTGCATTGAGAGAGAGGAGAAAATGAGCACATTCAGACCTCAGAGTTTATTCTGATTTCACGGACAGACGAAGGTTTCTGTAGGAAATTACAAAGCCAGGGGCTGATATGGCGATTTGTGGTGAAACCCTACATCCGTGCGAAGCGTCGCGATGCCACGGCGACCGGCAGATGTGTAATTTACAATTATATTGTGGGTTAAAGTTTACACTGGGCCCTGTCCCGTGTTTTTGTACTGAGTCAGAGCTTGCCTCATGCTGATGGTGCCACACACAGCTTCCTGTTCAAGGGGAAGTTGTCCTAACAGTGTGAGGCAGCACCAAAGATCAGTGGCCTGTACTACGAAGCGGGGTTACTGGCTTATTGGGGTAACTTATCGGATTTAAGGTACCACAGTTTAAATGGACTTCATATTCGTTCACTTACATTTTGCCCAGACTACCTTAAATCCGACAAGTTACCCCGATAAGCCAGTAACCCCGCTTCGTAGTACAGGCCCCTGGCTTCCGCCCTGTTTGAAATCTAACATCCATCTTTAATTTAAAACCAGCCAAAACGCCGACTTAATTTCTGACACACTTGTAACCATGTACACTTCAACGTGGCCATGACTTTTTGGGATTCACAGCTAGAGAAGGCACATTTTCAGATTCATTCCCAAACAATATTTAATCTCCGACAGGAATGGGAGGAAGGTCATGGTGATTCTGACTCAGAGGGATGCCATATAATTCTGGGAAATTTGGGAACGTGCCAAGTTTGACAACGACCAACTGGTCAATCGATTTACACAGAAATGCTAATGGATGAGACAATGTGTCAAATTAATCTTTTTAAGAGATTATAACCCATTTAGGGATTAGGAGACAAGGTGATTAAGAACGGCAGTTTGCAGCACAAAGTTTTTTTTTTTCCGGTCTTGCCAACCAGAAAGTATTTCAAAACAAGGGAAAACAGACAGATAAGCATGGAGGATAATAAGAGCGCTCAAGGGTGTGTGTTTGAAGGCCGAGGTCATCGCTTAGGGTCCCGAGAGCAAGGGGCTGCACCTGAAGCGTTTCAGTGAACCAGGATGAACCAGGATCTGCTCAGCATTCAGAACGCGATGGCCACAGATCGAAGGGGCACCATGCTGTCGAAAGGCAAAGCTAAGTGGGAACATGAATGACAACTGAGCCTTCGGGAGCTTACCGCCGGGGGCTGGGGGGCTTCAGGAGGTTACCGGGGGGGGGGGGGGGGCAGCTTGTTTGTTATCCATGCAGCAAAACCTACAGTAGTCTTCCAACTGGCAGCTGTCCAGGCTGCTGTATTTCAGGAATCCAGTCCTACGCCTTGCAGGCTATAAATTTACGACTTCCTTACAGCTTTCCATACACAATTAAGTGCTGTGACTGAGACTTACAAATTAAAGCACTGGCCAAAGTCTACCCCACCCTCACACCCCACCCCAGCCGTGGTCTGAGCTCTGAAATGTGCAAAATGTGTGAGCACAACCCAAGTATATCTCCCCCAGGGCCCATGTGGATACTCATGGCATAGATGGGCAGTGCTAGGCCTTATGGGTAATACGTCGGTCTTTCCAGAGGATTTACATTGTAATCTCTATCATTATGTGAACCGGAATCTCACGATTTTTTTTCTGTATACATGTGTGAATATTCAAATGAACGCTATCCAAGAGCATTACACGCTTTTTATGGAAACAGAGACCGTATCGAGCTGGAAATTCCCGATCTGTCTCGTCGGCATCATGGGAACGTTCCAGCCGCGTAATTCCATGCATCAGTGCCGAATCTCCTTGCACTGGTGGAGGAGCTTCCGGAGCAAACGTGTAAATTCGCACCGGGTCCATCCAACCGGCATGGGGGCCATGTGGGAAATGGCACCATGACGAATGCGGCCAGCAGAATCGGGCCACCTGCAGAACGGCTTAGTGCAGGCCGGGCGTGTTTCAGTGCTGACCCCATCTTGACCAAAGGACCCGCTCGCCCCCTGCCGGCCGCCCCACCTCCCCTCCCCCCACCCACCCACCTACCTCCCCTCCCCCCACGCACCAATCTGCTTTGCTCCTGCTTCTAATTCACCCCGTTTGTTTGATTAAGTTAGCTGGTACTGCAGATAGCAATTTGTGGGAAAAGGACAGCTTGACATCACATACGATAGCACTCTGAACCCGCCCAAGAAACCAATACATGCCTAATTTTGACTCGTGAATCCAGAAATAAATAAAAATTATTTTGCAGTAAGACATAACTTAGGCGTGAGATTAACTCCTGAGTAAAAAGAAACTATTTCAAAAAATATTTATAGGAAACATTAAATAGTACATCTCTGTTTTTTGTAAATAACTTAAAAATGGAATGAATACCATGGCTTGGTCCCAAAAACTGAATTACTCATTTTCACTCTCCCCTCCAAAAGCCTGATAATCAAACCGACGATCCCGGGGACCCCCCCCCCCCCCCCATAAATTGTGTGGCTGACTGCATCAGAGTCCTGATATTTTCCAGCCGTTTTCCGTGATAGAAGCTCCCAGGAGAAATTAGGAATGACTTATTTTACAGCATCCTGAGAACCTGAAGCCATTCGCTCATCTGCTACACACATGTGCGCCTCTGAACACCCACTTCCCGAGGACTTTTTAACCTTTGCACGCTCTGGGACGGCCAGCGCGCTTCCCGCTGTATTTCACAGAGCACGTGGCCATTTCTTACAGTAGCGGAAACAAACAGGCATTTCGGGCCCTACGCGACATGTATAATGGACGTCCTGGAATTTGGGGATAATTTAATGCTGACTCTGCTCACCCTCCCAGTTGACACTAATGCACATCACAGATCCCTGAACCACAAAAGCTGCGTTCCTTTCGGATGCTAACATGAATTAATGAAGAGATATGAGTTTTAAATACATCCTGCGTACTGAATGTTACGTACAGCTAGCCACTAGCTTATGAGGGACTGAAGAAAACTGTTTACTCGACCCTAGAGTCAAACTCAAACGACGTACCCATCTCATCCTTTGGGCCCGTTAATCTTGAAATCCTTTTAACAATGGAACAAAAAGCTAAAAGAAAAACAGACGGACTGAAACAACTTCCAGCTGCGATTCGGAGGGTGGAGGTTGTGTAAAGTCACGGCAGGGATTTTTTCTAAAGCAGCCGATTCACAGCCACGACTGAAAAACACAAATATAAGAACAACAGGCATCAATCATGCGGAGGTTTCTGTCGCGGACTAAGCTGGAAGGCGCTCTTCAGTTCACTCCGTGGTGTGGTGTCGCCATAATACGCAGCTGGACTCGAGGCTCTGACCCGGTCATGTCAGACACAGACCATCCCCCAACAGTCCGATGGCGTACGCCACAGTCTCAGTGCACGCGGCGTCCTGCCTTTAGGGGCCGGCCGGCGTCTGTCGTCACGTGATCTGTTCCCAATTAAGTCGCAAACGGTCGCTGTACTCGCAGACCACTTCTAAGGGACATTCTGTACTGGCGTCCGTGGAGTAAAACGGAGTTTAAAAAAATAAACAATCCCAGCATCCTCACAGGGCCGGAGAGGGAGGCAATCCAGCCAGGCTGGACCTCCTCTGGTTTCTTCTGACAGTAAAGATGTTTGATTTCCTGGCCGATATTTTTAGGGTTAGCCTTATCTGAAAATAAACGCCTTGATCCACCAAGGCTATTTACTTGGCAAACTGGCAAAGGAAACCAATATGTTTACCTGACATCTGTGGGGTTAAACACATTCAGTGGTGTGACGGCTCTTCTCTAACTGGGTATCAGGTTCAAACAAATATTTGGAATATTTAGCAGTGGCACGACATGGGTATAGAGCCTGTGGTGGACCAGTCTCCATCTCCCGTTCCTCCATCAGCTACAGCTGGACTCCATACCGATCCGATCAGGCCTAATTGAAACCGAGAGCACTCCCTCTCGCGATATTCTCCCCAGCCACGCCTGCAAATTCACCTCAATGCGTCTGTCTCCACATCCTTCTGTGCCAGAACCGTTAGGCTCTAAACTCTATCAGATGCATCACTTTTTATTTCTATGGAACACAAACATAATTGGGGGATTGTACCTTAAAAACACCATTTCACTCAATGTCATGTATCTTCCAGTCAAGCCAGTGTGACAACATAACCCTCTTTACGGCTTTCATAGTGTTCTAGTATCCCTGATGACCTCATATCATTCACAACCACCTACTCATCCCACCCTCCTGAGCTTATTCACCAGCAGCTGGCACCCAGAGTTGGCTGAGCCACTGTTCCCGCCGTCGGGACGCACGGACATGGCCGTGGTGTCGTACTAGGCGACTAGCGGGACCGACGACAAAGACTCAGTGAGACTTCTGTGAAGTCAGACTCTGCATAGAGTCAAAGACTCTATTGTCCGCATCGTTTTCCAAAGCTGAAACCGGACATCTGGCTGGGGTGCCTCTCGAAGCACGTTCCAGCAGAGCTGCTCAGTGCCAAACAGTTGGCAGCTCTCAAGTTTTTGTTTGGTGTCCCCCTCGGTTGCTCCATGTCAAATCGATCGTCGTTCCCTTTGATTTAGCTCAATTCAGTTCCAGCACCATCTATATCTGCGACTGTGTGTGCATTCCACATAACCAACCAATGAAAACTTGCCATTTCTGCACACACATCGCAAATGTTCCGGAAGTTTGTGCTCAGTTTGCAGCCACAGCTGCACATGCCAGAGATAGGACTTCTCAAGACCCCCCAAGATGGCTTTGATGAGGTTTCTACTGCAAATGGGAGACACACCAACAAAGAGATGGGAATGGCATAAACGAGGCAATATCGTGCCAACAACAACGTGGCAAGATTGTTTACCTAGTGCAAAAGACTAATTGAAAACAATAATAGCTAACCAGACAGGATGGATAAATTAGGGACCGGAGGAGCTGGCAGAAACAAAGTGGCTCCCAGAAACCGTACAGCCAGCCCAGAGGCACTCACCTAGGACGATGACGACGGTCTTCAACAGGCTCATCATGGTGTCTCGGTTTCGCCGGGGACCTGAGCTGTGCCGGGACATCCTCATGGTCCTCTGGCGGACGTAAACGAATATGTGGGCGTAGAGGACCACCATAACAACAAAGGTGACCAGGTTGAAGATGGCCCAGAAGACCAGGTAGGAATTGCTGTAGAGCGGTGCCATGTTGGAGCAGGTACTGATGTCGCAGATGCAGTTCCAGCCCACGCTGGGGATGGCGCCCATGACAATAGACATGGTCCAGATGATGACGATGACCACCACCACCCGGCGGTTGCTCATGCGCGTGTGCAGCTGCATGCGGAAGACAGTGATGTGCCGTTCGATGGCGATGGCCAAGAGGTTGGCCACCGAGGCCGTCAAGCTGGTGTCGATGAGTCCCTGGCGGAGCAGCCAGGTGCTCACGGTCAGCCGCCGTGTGTTGGGTCCCGTGTTGAACATGAGGTAAAAGTAGGCCAAACCGGCGAAGAAGTCGGCCGCCGCCAGGTTGGCCATGAGATAGTAGATGGGGAAGTGGAAACGGCGGTTCACGTAGATGGCCACCATGACCAGCAAGTTGGCCAGCATGATGAAGATGCCCACCGTGATGCCCAGTCCCATCACCAGCTTGCTGACTGTGTTCCACTCGGTGGCCAGAAACTTCCCACTGCGGTTGTAAAAGAAGGCGATGGTCTCGTTGTAGTAGCACTGTCCTTCGTCCATGGTGTCTGTTTGCTCCCTGAGGATGACAGAAGCACGTGAGTTTAGGAGGTCACTTTGCAGGGGGCACATATGCTGGCTTCCACTCAAAGTGCCTGTCAAATTGTCCAAAAACAATCTGCGTTGTTCATGCCTACCCCGCAACCCTGACCAGGACAAGCGGTTACAAGGTGGATGGAAATAACATTCAACCCTAAACCCTTTTTTCCAATCAAATGTACCTGTTTTATTTGAGTCACGATTTGTTGAATGAAATTGAAGAAGTGAAAACCAAAATGAGCTCCTACCCCAGAGATAAATGTCAAAACGTTTACACTTAAAGTACGGTGGTTTCCCTGAGCACGGCCCCTCCAAGGAAACCACGGTGGGCGTCCTCTGTATCATCACCCTGTGCGCAGACACACATGCTCAACGACTGAGCAAACGCTGGGCAGATACACAAACACCCAGAAGAACTCCCACGCTGGCTACGTACCCAGGGACTTCCAACATGACCAAATACCAGCCGTCCAAATCCCAGCAGGGGACACGACTCCTACTTACTTGTTACTGGAGCTACTCATGTTTAGCATTTTGCTAAGGAAGGTTTCATTGCAGACTTGAGGCAGCCGCCTTTCTGTTGTGAGCTCACACCCATGACCATTATGCTACCATTCATGAGGAAAGGTCAATCTCTCCAGCTGAATAAGCGGCTAACATGTTCAGCTGTAAGCCCTGCCCTGCAGAGTAACAAGTAAGTAAACAAAACAGCTGTAAGCCTCCAAAACGACTTTAACCTTATTTCTGCAATTCCTCCGTCATCCTCTAATGTAAATATTCCGCTTTCTCTATTCTCACCTTCTTATAACTGGCACAATGTAAAGCGGGGCACGGGGGGGGGGGGGGGGGGGGGGGGGGGGAGAATACCAGACCATGTGCGGACAGACAAACAAGGACAGCAAAGCGCCACCCTCGGGCCACAAGGCCTTTCCAGCGTGCTCTGTTAGGTTTCATTCCAATTGGCCGGTTGCTTTCCCAGCAGGGCAGGAAGTGGGCCCAGAGTTTTGCCTGGGGTCAGTGGACCTGTAGTTCCCCTTTTGCTATTACCTTACAGTTTCAGTACTGGATTCGGTGATCATGACTTATAATTAAACACAGAACTGAAATACATATAAAATGTTTCCTCCCTCTGAAACCATTATCCTGAAAATTTTAAGGTGAAAGTTGCATTTTTAGATGGCGTGAATGTCTAAACTAAAGTGCTAGCAAGCAAATTACCATATTGGCCTGAATATAAGCCTACCCCAATTATAAGATGACCTCCGACTTTTTGGCAACTATTTTTAGAAAAAGGTTTTTAGAATACCAATTCTTACCTTTACAAAGAGAAATAAATGTCCACAGGTATCTAGATTACAATATGTGTATTAAACAGCATTCCAATATTCCAAAAAACAAAATGCATCATTTGCGGAGGGGAGGATAATCAATATTACAAATTCCACAACATTTGAGGGCGCAGAATGTTTTCGATGCAACAGACCAACATGAAGAAGTTAAATAAAAAAAGTATTGGAGAAAGTTTGAGCCGTATTAATAAATGATATGACAGGTCTTTTATAATGAATGATACTATCTTTAACAACAGACACTATCAGTTTAATACTATAGCGGTACAGCCAGGGACGCCAACGATTTACAGGCGCTCAGGGATAGACGGTAAACATACCGATACTATTAGGCTCAGCAGATGACCGTGTTAGCCTGTGGTCATCAAAAGGTTGGCAAGCCCTAATCAGAGAGTTTGATTTTGTCATGGATAATCAAGAACCAAGAAGGGGATTTTTTTTATGTGACCAAGGTAGGTATATTGCCTTACATAAAAGTGTCAATCATCTGCTTTTGTTTTTCCTCAGGCATAGTATTTAAAAATAGACAATCCAAGTGAATCCAAAGACAACTCGTCCCGTGCCAGAAGTGGAAGCAGCACTGAGGAAGAAGATGGCCAGCTACAGCCCAGATGTGATGAAAAGCAGCATAAACAAAATATGTCACTCAACAAAATCGATGAGGCAATGCCAGATAACAAGCTGGATGTGCTGAAAAGCCTGGATGAACGTGGCAAATGTGGCTCACAGGCCTAAGGAGACACACACGCAAGGATACGAGCTCCTCCCAGTGGGCAGGCGAACCTCCAAAGCTCATTCTGTTTGGTGGCTTTGAGGCTGTGCTGCCACACCAGCCCGATTACTGTGTCCCTTGCACCGGGATCCGGGACATACACAGATTATATATATATATATGAAAATATATATATATTTTCTGCTTATCAAAAAATGTGAAGCAATAAAATGAAAAGATGACATGCAACAAAATGCTGACATGCAGAACCTGACCTGTGCACCACCTTGGGTACCATCGTGCAGAACCGCGAGGTGCTTAGAAAGGGGAACCTAAACTAATCCCACAGTCAGACACAGTAACATCTGTAGCTGATAATGAAAGCTTTCTGCATTGGTGGCGAATTTTTAATGACCATATAAAATGGAGAGCGAGATTTCAGGGACAGATTGCACCATTGTGCTGGTTGACTTAGAGGTCTCTGAGATTTCTCTACCCGACACGCCACACAAAAGGAGGTCTGTGCTTAAAATGTCCGTGGGCGAACTGCTTCTTTATTGAAATGCGGGTCGCAAAAAAAAAGCAATTTCAGCATCATGTTGACAAGACCACCCTCTAGAAACCGCAGATCTTCCATTACAGCGAGCATTCATTCAGGAGAGCCATGAGAAGCTCTCTCTTCCCTGGTCCAAAGTAAACTGGCCTGCTGGAGAGCACGCTGCCCGGTGCAGCGGAAAAACATGCGAGAACTGCATGCGGCGGGGCCGCTGAGTGACGCTGCAGCCGGTTACCGTTAGCGACAGGGAATCTTGCACGCTTTCAGACAGAACCATACAAATGACACACATTGCCAAAACACTGAAACAAACAGGAAAACGTATTTTTAAAAACTCTAGAATTACAGCTAGATTAAAAAGTAAAAATATGATTCACATATTATAATAGGTAAATATCTGCAATGCATATATTACCGCAATATTTGAAATATTACAACATTTACTGAGCTAAATGTTATGCTACTGAGCAGACTGAGTGGCGCAAATTTTTCCTGGGTGTTATTCAGTGCTCAAGTTAATAGTGTTAATAGAAGATTCTGTAAACACTTTATTAAAGCTGCTTCCCAATTTACCATTCTTCAATGAGAATAAAAAACTACTACACCAGGCGAGGATCATGAAGAGGAAAATAGGTAACTCCGACTCAAACAGATCATATCGATCGGAGATGCTTAAAAATGGTTTCGGCACAAGCCAAACCAGCTGCTGAATACCCTGTGCTCTGATAAAGTCTGGAAACCAAACTGTAAAACTGGAAATTGGAACACTGCAACTGTTTCACGATGGCCAAAAATGCAAACCAACTCTTAGAAGAGAATTTTGTGCAAATCGCTGGCATGAACCATATAAATACTTTTAATTAGAAAACTAAAATTAACTGCGTGTCAAAAGACATTAGCAGAATAGTTGAAATTCCAGAGACTGAATCTTAGATTTGACAAAAAATCCAGAACAAAATGCAAACACTGCACAGTATCTTATGTACTATCTCCCGTGATGAGTAACTGCGGTGTTTGCAAAGGCAGCTACTGGAAAAACAGGTGTACATTCACTCATCTGTAACAGCCATCATAGGCAGAGTTCACTTTTGCAATGCAAGAAAAAAAACACAGCATACAAATCCAGATTTCCCGAAAGCTTCCCTAAAAATAACTTGCTCCATTCTTTTGGGGGAAAGGCATTTTGCTCAATGGACATGAACCAGTGAAAGTTTGCGAGATGGTTTCTGTTACGCTGAAAGGACAATCTGGCTAGACCTTGCAGCAAAGATAGCGGGACAGGAGAGGACCTCGTGCCGTTCCAATATCCACAAAACCGTCAAGAAGCGGCAGCATCTGCTATCTGCAGAAGACATACTTTAGCAGATGCTTGTTCCTTTTATCTTTTCTGTCCAGCCCCTACGCTAAAGCCAGGATATCAGAAGGTCATCTGGTGCTCACTGGGATCCACTCTAGGGCACTTTTTGACCACGCCAAGTACCATAATTTTGGTACTTTCCCTTTTCCTTTTTTTTTTTTTCTTTTTTTTTTTTTTTTCAAACATATTGGTGGAGATATTAAAAATTACCTGAGCTAATAATTCCTACATATCAGATATCAGAATTTTGATGCAGTAATCAGAGGTTAGACAGCAAGAATGACTTTCGTATTTCTATCATTTGTAATTCATTTAGAATAGAATAGAATCACTTTATTTCACCAAGTATGCATAACATACAAGGAATTTATCCAGCAACTGCTAATTCTCATCGAGGTCTGGAGAGTGTGGGGCCTGTCCCAGGAAGCACAGAGCACAGGCAGAGACCAACCTGCATGTGATGCCATTCCACAAAAAACAAACACAATTAAGATGCTCAGATTTGCCTGACTGTGATTTTGGCTGAAAGATTAATTAAGCACAGTCTTGTCTGTATAAAAATGTATAGATTCATTTAACCTTAGTCCTATGTTAGCTTTCTGTTCCTATCGCTTATGTTAAACAGATCCGTGCCAACCCCATAAAATACCCTCAAAACAATAATTTATCATCCAATTTGTTTCTCACCTCTTGGTTGCCTTGTTTAGCTTCATTATCCATGAAAAGATTTGTTTTAATATTTTTGGTGTGGCTTTTTGGACCTTTCTTTGACAGCATACCTCTCATTTTCAAAAAAAAATAAGGTAAAATAAACCTCAAGAGAATTATATAAATAAACTGAATTGGTCTTATTTTGCCTTACATGTATGGGCATGCCTCGCCTAGTGAAAATTTTTATTTTGTTTAAATAGAGATTCCTGACAAAGTCAAAAAGCCTCGATGCAGTACACAAATTTTTGTGGTGCTTTTATGCATTGTAAACTCACAAACGGGTCGGTGCCGACCCTAACCCTAACACGATAGCAAGGTAAAGTTTTTTTTTTTAATCTTCAGTTTTGTTGGAAATAACTTTTGCAGTCAGACCCTTGGTGTATGAATCCTGTTAACCTTAACAATGACATTCAGCAACATGACCTTATAATGTTAATGACCAGTATCTTGCAGATATTAACTGAATTATGCAAAATTCTACATCATTCTACATTATTGCACCCAAACTGTTGATATTGACTAAGTGTTATTACTGACATCCTGGACATGTTGCTTTTTAGCTTTGAATTTGAAATGTTAGTAGATGAATTCATGCTGTCAATAACATCTCACTTGCTCACCCCCTTTTAGATAAAAAAATACCCTTTGTGGTTGATAGGCAGAGGGACTGAGCTGAGGACCTGATGGTTGTGTGGTTTTCGCTCACTGAGACGTGTGACACAAACACCCTGCTCTCAGTCGGTCAGTCTTCCTGTAAAATGCAGAGGTGAGACTGCTAGTGGAAAATTAATGACTGCAGCATCAACAACACATTTAAACAGCAGCACAAACGAAATGTTCCACAAATGCAAGAAATCTGTATGCTTACAGCACACATCAGACACGCTGACCCTCAGCACTGAGCTCCTCCAGGCTGTGTGCTCTCCCCCTTCTCTTCAGTCTCTACACAAATCACTGCTGCTCCAGAGATCAGTCTGTGAAGATCTTGAATATTGCATGTGACACTACTGTGTTTATTTATTTTATTTTATTTTTTATATTCCCTCCTCCACCCCCCCTCTGCGGGGGACTGTATCTATTTTTTTTTATTTTTTTTTTTATTATTATTATTTTTTTTAATTATTATTTATTTATTTATTTTTTATTTTATTTTATATTTTTATTTACTTCCTCAAAAGAAGGAGAGGGAGGGGGGGACAAAGGAGAAGGAGGGAAGAGAGAGAGAGGGAGAGAGAGGAATGGAAAGAAAACAGAAAAAAAAAAAAAACAAAAGAAAAACAAAAAAACCAAGAAAAAAACAAAACAGATAATCTGCTTCCATGTCTGTTGAAAAGAGAAAGACAACATACAACATCTGTACTAATCACAACGACCATCAAACGTTAAATGTTGTTGAACAGCACACACAACCAGCCTTACAACCCATGCCCAGAAACAACAGCCGATCAAGACAGTGTGTGTCCGTGAGCACGTGTCCGTGAGCACCTGTGTGCACACCTGTGTGTCAGCGCGCTGGTGTTCCTAAGGTTTCTCCAAGTAATTGTCTAGTAGTGTGTGTGGGGAGCCACAGCCCCGCCCACCCAGGACATGAAGTCGACACGGGGGAGACCCGGGCCCCAGATATCCAGAGGCCCTCCAGGGCACGGGAACCCCAGGAGGACCAACGCAGGGACAATTGCAGCCCCCACCGAGAAAAGGGCAGAGGAGCGCTCCGGAGGGGGGCCATCCGGCAGCCACATCACAGGAGCCCCAGGGGGCCGTGGCGACGAGCACGCAGGCCCCGCCGGCGGCCGGCCACACCAGGGCAGACCGGACCCCGGGCCCAGAGATCCAAGGGACCCCCCACCCCCCAGCCAGGGCCCCGACAGAGCCGGAAGGGCCAGGCCCCTTTTCCATGGAGTTCCAGTACCATAAGTGCTAAACCAGCTGGGCTGCTTTTTTGCTCCTTCAGTTCTTTGTGCAATGTTGACTGGTTCTGTGAACATGCTGCCCCTGACACACCACACAAACGCAATCTTGAAAAAAGGTGCTAACTCAGAAAACAAAGATAACCAAAGTAAAATAATAATGATGATAATGAATGCATGGACAAATGAAAAGACCTGAGCATCAACTGCAAATCGGTCAGAAGAACCAGAGATAAGGACAGCATGACAAGACAAACTTAATATAGCATTTTCTATAATAGAGGCCTATTATGACAACATGGTACTGGAAATTTTTCAAGTGTTGCAATGTGATTTTACTGTAATAAATATGGGGTTTTTTATAATAAGGACTTCAACATAAATTACTCACAAACCAGTCTAGGAGTGACTTAAACAACAAGGATGAAAACGATTATGATTGTCTCGGAAAACGCATGTATTGCTCACACTAATGCAGGTAAACTTTAAACTGATTTTCAAAACATATACTAGATAATCTTGAAAAGAAATAATCATTACAATTGAAAAACAATTTTTTTTCCTGACAGTCTATAAATATTGTAGCGAAACCTAAACCCTCTGTACTATAATTTCCATACAGAATTGAAGGCTGATCTTAATCTAGCTGACCAGTGATGTAAGAATTGCATGTGCATAACATGCGATGTTGGTATTAACATAACACATCACCTAGCCTTATAATATTCTACAGCTATTTTTCGAATTCAGTACAAAATACCCCACCTCACCCTTGTGATGTCATTCAGCTCCGGTACCAGTTTTACACCAGTGAAAAACCAGCACCTTGAAGTACCTTGCTTTTGGTTATTTCTTGAGGGTAACTGGTGCAGTGGAAAAGCACTCTAAGGAGAGACACTGCCATCACTGCGCACCCTCCTACCCCCCTTCATTAAATCTTACTTCACACACAAAAGCAGATCTTTTGCCTATATTTCATTGTTCCTTAGTACAGTCATAAACCCTGCAGAGGAGGAAACAATCAGTCAGTCAGGCCTTCAGATCAGTTCCCCTGACCTCTAGCTCCAGGAAAAGCAGACCCCCCCCCCCCCCCACATGTCTGCTACAAACATTTTCCCCTCCTTTCAGGCCCTTCGCTATCAGTCTCTCTTGTGACGGTTTGTGATTTTCCACTTGTTGCGCAATAAATATATCCTATGTGGCACACACAAGGAACGTCTGGTATCGACCTTGCCGGCTCACTCAGATCATTATTCTGAAAATGTCTGTCCTGGTGTTTTTCTCGATAATCAGTCAACAGTTGAAAATAAAGCAGCTGAATACTGACTCCATTTTGACTGATGTCTTACTGCATACTTTGTAAACATAGAGGGAGGTTTGAGAGGAGGGGTTTTGCTATCCCAGCAGCCAATCATTTGCCTCTGCAAGCATTCTGGAACTGTCAGCATGATACATTCCACTGTAGCACGACCTGTCTTGAATTCCTGGGAAGTCTAAGAGACAACTTCACTTTGCATAGATATCTTTTCAGTGCTTCCCTCTGGCCTGTTAGACAATGAGACCATTGTTCAAAATGCAGTGGGGCCTACCTTCATGTTAGAGACAAAAAAATAGTTTGCATTTGAGCACATCCTCACTGAAGCATTGCGGTCTCTCAACCGTCTTCACTTAACAGCCTCCTGCAGTTTTACGTATTCTATGGCTCAGATTGGCTAATGCTGCTGATTTTCAAGTAGATAATTGGCTGGATACATCTTGGCGAATCCATCTGGTTTGCAGAGGTACAGATGTTTTCTCTAACCTAGTAATAAACTGGGGAAAAGCCAGGATAGTCTATTAAACAAAAGCTACTCTTGATTACAGAACCTAGAATATTAAAAATATTATATTGATGCAATGGAGTACAAAATTAACTATTCAAAAAAGGCGTAACAGTCTGTTAGTCGTGCTGTCATGGTCTGAGCACAGTTATTGCACCATCAGGAGTATCTGCTTGTGCAGCCCAGTGAGGGCTAGTTGAAAATGTAGACAAGACAGGGCTGGTGTTACATTTCCACACCTTCCGTTTCTATATCAACCAATGTGATGTCACAGAGAGGGTAAACTGTGCAAAGCATTCGCCAAACCATGCTGACTTCACAGGGCTGCGTATGTTTACTAGATGGGCGAGAGCATCTCTACACAGCCGTAAGTCTCCTGTTCTCTGTGAGCATAGTGCTACCTTCTCCTGGATCTCCAGGAAGCCTTGGAAGACTCAACTGTGAGGAGTGACCGGTGCAGCTGTAACACTTGGTTTGTCATTTGGCTCACATAATCCTGCGTGCTACAAAGTCATTAACGTGAATCACTGAATAATGGAGCAATGAGCTGGTGGTTACCTGGAATACAGTGTGACTCACCCTGTAACTACATCAGATGCCATTCGGCTGAGGATCACATTTATATATTCCCTATGGCTGGTCAAGAATTGCATGTGAGGGGTTTGGAGAAGTCTTTGCACCTCCAATTTTCAAGCCCGCCTTGACCTCTCACCCCCCAAGACAGGCTGGAGGCTGGAGAAAAGGGCTGGAGAAAATGCTCTGAATAAACACCCCCTCCAAAAGGAGAGCGGTAAAGATTTCTTTAACACATGGCAAAGCCTCAGTTACCTGGGGCTCTAGTGTCGACACACGGGGGGAGGGGGGGGGTGACACTTAAAATAAACAAAGGGGAATCTTTGAAGCAGCCACTGTGATGTGCTGAGGACTAACGGTTAGACACACCACTGGATAAATAAAGCACTCAACAGATGCTGGGCCCAGCCTGACCTGAAAAGGCAGATCCAGACTGCAGATGTGATGGACAGAAGGCGTAAACACAACCGCGCTTATAATAATGCTAACGATAATGACCATGACGATGACCTAGGTTGATGTTAATAACCCAGCACTAAAGCTGCTATATTCCTCACAGTGTTTTCATTATTAGTGCAATAATTTTTAAATATTACAGTATTTGTTTTTGAAGTGAGAAATCTGTCCTACACTTAAATGCTGAATGGCACCTGGGCATACACTGAAATACTCTGAATAGTCTCTGTCAGCGGGTGACGCGTGTAACTGAGACAGTTAATACTTGCACTGAATCTTTTTAACAAAATGATTTTAGAAAATTGAACCTGTTGTGTATCCATTAGTTCTTGCAAAGAACTAACTCCGTAATCATCCCACCTTAAACGACTGAATACTCTTCATCACACTATTAGTCGGCTCTTATATCTGGTATTCATAATATATTTACTTCCATTTATATGCAAAAATATTTTGGGGCAAATAAAATGGAAACGAGTCTCAGCTTGTTTGATAGGTTGATTGGCTGATTATCGACAAGATGAACTGTGATGAAACTGAAATTTAAGTGTCCAGTTTAACGGTACCATTAAAACAGTGTTTTTTGAACCAGGTCCTCGGAAACCCCAGGATGGTCCATGTTTTTGCTCCCTCTCAGCTGCCTGCCAGACAGTCTACATTTTTGCTCCCTCACAAAAACGTGGACTTTCTGGGGGTCCTTGAGGACCAGTCTGAGAAACACTGATTAACTGATTGAAAGCACAAGCTATAATTACTGTGCTCTCTGTGTACTGTTTATCCAAAAAGAAGCAGGGCTATATCTGCTACTATCTACCAGCAAAACACTTAAAAACGTGTGCCTTTCACGGTGCTTCAAACACCACATGCCAAAACCATTCATTTCAACAAATACCACACACACACACACACACACACACACACAATCAACACCTTTTGAGTGTCAAGTTATATTTAGAGCCTGCATGTTGACACTGATTCAAGACCAAAATCATTTCAGAGGAGGGAATGTGTGGAGAATTGCAGGCATTTTAACGGGGACGCCATGTGTAACATACTCATACAGCAGAGAAAAGTGTGCTAGATGAGTTAGCTGTTGGAGTTGTTGGACAAATTTCTTATGTGCCTGTTGCAGAATAAGGATATGTTTTTAAAAACCAATTTTAGAAAAATATCGCCAAAACCATTGCAATAATATTATATTAAAATAAACCAAAGTCTATATAAGTGCCCAGTGTTTGTTTCATACACCTAAATGAAGTCTAGAAAAAATTAAGAAATCATGGAAAAAATGGAATCAACGCTTCCATATTTGCTTATCATAATCCCGGATTTCTTAGCACGTACGGCTAATTCAGATGTCAGCTTAAGGTTTGGTTTCACAGTTTGCCGTCACAAAAAATGCAGCATGCAGGTAGTGAGGCAGAGTCTCCTGGCACAACAGCACCGCATGCAGCGTGTGAAAAGCCCTCGCTATCTTCCTGTCTACCGGCACATTTAATGTGTGCATCAAGCTTACTTTCTTTATTAAGCATATAGAGGTTTCTGCTCCTGGCATCTTCAGCATCAAGGACAAGGATTGGATAACTGCAGCTGGCTCCGACTGCTGGGCGCTACAGCCTGCTGTAGACTCTGCTCGGGGCTTCCGGGCTACATGCATTTAGCTCGACCCACACGAGGGCAGCTTCTGTTTCAGTAAGCGTCACTCGTTAGCCATGCCTGTTGCCTGGGTCAGGTTAGAATTTGCCCACCCACAGTCATACCCACCCTTGTACACTGGGAAAAGATGGTTATCTAGCCACATTAGACTAGAAGGGCTACCTTCCCATTTTTTGCTTTTGGATAGAAAGCTAGTGTTAGTACAGTAAATCTGTTTTTTTTTTTTACTCAAGTCAATTAGTTTATTGAAAGAATTAAGTATTAAAGGACTTCTACTTTTATTCTTTTGCTTCCTTTGGTGCACTTGTGAGCCACCTGGGCTGCTGTTTATATTATACATATTGTGTAAACAGCCTCTATGTGCTATTACACTATGCTATACCGCATACGTCAGTTTCACCTCACATTTCACTTCCATTTGTATCCCCTTCTTTATGCTTTACGCTACGCCTTTTTCTCCCTAGACATTCTGAGGCATAACATAGCATAATTGGGGGCTTGTCCGGAATCATAGCAATCCATCTGTTTGTTAACCTGTGACGTTTTGATGCATGCAAGGTCGTCTCTGCATTAAGCCGGCCGTAGGCTTCAGATGAAATTGAGAGAATCTACACGGTTCGGCTATATGACGTTGTATGACATATAATCAAGATGCCGATCACCATTTCGAAGCACCGCCTGTACAGGGTCCCCGAGGAGAACTTCTTCGTTTGTTCTGATCCTACCCGCTGCCCACGATTGGCCGAAATTAATATGATGCTGCGGGGTTGGTCAGCAGGATTATGCAGTTACCAGCATGCTTTGCACCGCAATGCACTTTCATTCATCCATCCATCCATTGTCCAACCCGCTTTATCCTACTGGGTCGCGGGGGGTCCGGAGCCTATCCCGGAAGCAACGGGCACGAGGCAGGGAACAACCCTGTACGGGGGGCCAGCCCATCACAGGGCACACTCGCAGACCATTCACTCACACATGCACACCTAAGGGCAATTTAGCAACGCCAATTAGCGTCAGCATGTCTTTGGACTGTGGGGGGAAACCGGAGTACCCAGAGGAAACCCCACGACGACACGGGGAGAACATGCAAACATACTAACCACTGCACCACCATGCCGCCCCCTGCACTTTCATTATATAAATTAATATATTTATTTGTGTAATGTTTGACGTGGAATGTGTGTTTCATTAGCGTGAAACTGATTGTCGTGCAAATTGTTTGGATTCCTTGAATGTGCCGCCGCAAGCATTAAACCAACATTGTTAAAGAGAGCAACTTCCATTTTAAAAGTGCTGTCATCTCCATTATTAAAATGACTCATGCACTTGCCACAATATGTTTATTTGCCCTCTGTATGTGGGTCTGCTGCATAAAAACATTCTGTGCCCTCTAGGGTTGATCTAGAACAAACAAGGTGGCAGCCTTGTTTTAAGCATGCCACAGACGGTTCTCGCCGACACGTGTTTTGTACAGACTTTGTTTGAAGTATACAGCCACCTTTAGGGAAGCATTGCCAAGTTCCTGCTTTAGAAGTCTCTGCATAATCCTACCTCAGGGTTATTTGAGAGTTGCTGTAAAGAGGACTTTATTAGCGGAGTCTTTGGTTTTTGAAAGATTAGTGGAGGCTGCTGTGTTGACGTGTCGAGTCCCCTGCTCTGTGGGGCCGGGTGAGTCACATGTCGCCCCCCCCCCCCCCTTTCCTTGGGTCCCGTACCCCATAGCCATGTGACACGTTCCAAAGCCGGCCTGCCCCGTATTCACGCTGAGGCGGAGGGCAAAGCGAAGCAGCATGAACTCAAGTGTCAGATATATAGCACCATGCAAAAGTCTTAGGCAGACTAAAGAACTGCAGAAAGCTGATTATCTGGACAGTAAGGGTATGTTTGCCCAAAACAATTAGAACATTAGAATATATGCAAATTAAGATAAAAACTAACAGGGATTTCTTTTGTTTTCCAAGAAGTTACGGATGACTTGCTAGATGGCTATATGGACACCGCTTCAGTTCCCAAACCTCTCCTGAAGTGCCCCAGCCATACAGCCATGTATTTCTGAAATTTCACCACTGCCTTACTTAACTAACTAAATGGGTTTCTAAAAGTCAGTGAGGTATTGATTGGCCATATGAGGCGTTGCTAGTGGTCAAGTCAAAAAAAAACTTGCTGCAAATACTGTGGTGATTGTATGACAGGTTTGAAATAGCTAAGCTAGCACACTTTTACAGACATAATATCATAGTCTTACACTTGAAGGACATTTACACACCATTTTCTTTGACTGCCTAAGACTTTCGCACAGTACTGTAAATCTGAGATTAAGGCTGACAAGGAGGTTGCCTTGAGGAGAACAAAACTCCTGTGATTCCGGTAGCAGCTTCGCTGTTGTCCCTTTTGCCTCCGGTAAGCTTTGGCAAAGGTCAATATATAACTTCGTTACCTTCATATTGTGTGTCAGAGACTGATGTTTCTCAGCACCTTTGAACACATTGCGCTAACGCTGGTTTAGCCTAAGGTTATGTGGTCATTAATCCTGTGATGTGAATTGACAGGCGAGGCTCAAAAGGTCTGAGCTGAGCTGGCTATTGAAGAGGGTTTAGCATTATGATGCTGTCAAATCCTCCATTCTTCATGCTTATTAGTTCCTGAGGCATATATAGGCCGGTGCTTCCGGAACCATAAAACAATCTTTTGGCTAAACTTGCTTTTTACCTGACGTCATAAGGAGGTGCCACAGCCCAACAAGAAAACAAAGTAAATAGGTCCACTTCCATGGCAGTTATGCAACTGGTAGAAGAGATATTCACTGCAATGGATAACAAGTAATACACAGTGGGGGTGTTTATATATTTAAAAAGGATTTGACACTATAGATCATGGCTTATTAATTAAAATTGGAGATATGGTATTAGTGGAACAATAGTTACCTTGACGATAGATATCAATATGTAATGATAAATAATTTAAAATCAAATTTGTTGAAGGTTACTTGTGGGGTTCCACAGGGTTCAATGCTAGGCCCTAAGTTATTTATACAGCATATAAATGATATTTGTAAAGTGATTAAATTGTTAAAATTTGTTTCATTTGCTGATGACACTAATATACATTGCTTTGGGAAAAGCTTGGAATGGCTTCTGAATACAGTGGAAAGTGAATTGAAAGTCTTAAAGAAATGGTTTGATATAAACAAATAAGTATTAAATTTAAGTGAAACTTTTATAATTTTGGCAATCAGCAAATCAAAAATAAACTTAAAATTATGATTGTAAATAAATTTTAAGAGCGATAATTGATCATAAATTATGCTGGAAACCACACATAAATAATGCAAAAACTAAAATGTCAAACTATTGCAACTAAACGTGTCCTTGAATCAGAATTCATGATATACACTGTATTATTCCCTCATGGTTCCACACACTACCTACTGTGTGGAGGTACGTGGAAAACACATGCAAAACAAAACACAAATCCAATTTTTATGGTACAGAAAAAAGCTATAAGAATTGTAAATAGATCAGATAATTATGAACCAACCAATGCGCTATTTATTAAATTACATACTCTAAAATGTTGTAACTTAGTTGATATATATACTGCACAAATGACGTACAAAGCACAAAATAACTCACCTCCTAACTGTATTCAGAGGTTTAAAATCAGAAAGTAAATCTGAATTAAGGGAACATGGTGTGTTGAAAAAAACAAAGATAAGGACAAATAAAAACAGCTGCGCATCTGTCAAAGGGGTAAACCTGAGGAATAGCTGCCATAAGGAACTGAGAATCTTTTGTTCGCTCTGCAAATAAAAAAAAAATAAAATAAGGCGGTAAACAGTTATATAACTAATCATCAATGTGTGAGAAATTTGAAAACTTTTGATATTGGTTGTGTTTTTGTTTAGCCGAAAAGGGTACGTATAATAAACTGAAGCTTCAACACAGACTTTTTTTTCCTGTCTATATGTATGTGTATCTATGTGACCGAAATAAATTTAAATTCGTTCATTCAACAGATGCAAGCTGTCACTACCAGTCTGGCACATCTGCTGGCGGTGTGAACTGTTTTTTATTGTCGTCAACTGGCTGTGTTATTGCAGTGTCCTTAAATGGAAATCCCAGCCTATGGAGCATGCTTAACCTGAGTATTGGTTTAGCTGGTACTCTGGCCACAACTCTTACCTCTATCTCCCATAAAACACTTAATGATGGGGCTCCCAGTTGTCACTCTGATTTAAGGGGAAGGGCTGGCTGCCCGCTGCACTAAATGAGCGCTGTGACGTTAGAATCCTGAGGGACACGGAATCAGCAATGTGGGGGGCATTCACAGCCATGCCCCCCCCCCCCCCCCCCCCAAAATGAGCCAATGTACCCCCTAACCCCCAGCGCTACCGACTAGGGAGATGTCTTATTTTATTTCAGTTTTATTTTTTAATAAAGAAGTTCATCCTCAAACAAATAAGCTGACTTGATGGTCTCGGCAGGGGGGCTACGGATCACCTGCTTATCCAAAGCTTTGCCACCCTCTCCCCTATCAAAATACCATTTATATTGATATATGTTTTATTGTGCGTTATACTTAGGTTTCTGTTAAATATTATCCTTCCTGGATGTAAATAATGGGGAGAGCTTTGGTCATGACGGTGGACGGACCATGGGTAGCAGCGCGGCACGAAACAGCCCAGAAAGCTCGTCTAGTTCCTCCAGCCAAGTCAGTCTTTCCTTTAGTATAGAGTTACTCTACATCCGGGTCTTTTTGGACCCCTGTCCGGGCATCCAAGTGGGTTTTGAAAAATCAGCAGGTTGTCCTGCCGATTGCTGCAGCCCGTATGACCCAGGACTGCAAGTTTTATGCATTCATACATACATACAGATAGTAAATGAGAAACATAAATGAGAAACAGGGAAGAACAAGATCGATCACAAAATGTCACAAATAAAAAAAAAAAGAAATAAAAATGGCTTTTGCCTTGCCATGTAAACAGCCATAGATGTAAAATACAAGAAATTTATAAAAAATGAAGCAAGCAAATGACATGATTCACTGTTCACACAAATACAAAAACAATGTGCCAGTGGTTTCTGGAAGTTGACGTCACTCATGAACTGTAACATGCAACCCTGGGTTATACAGGCTGCAGTGTTAAACCTGGACAACCTGCCGATTTTTTTTAAAAAATCACTCGGATGCGCAGACAGGGGCCCAAAGACAGGACATGTACCAGGATGTAGAGTAACCCTATACTAAAGGAAAGACTGACTTGGCTGGAGGAAAGATACTGCTCAGGTTGGAGTTGCTGGAGCTGCTGTTACAGGAACAAAATGAGGAACTAGATGAGCTTTCTGGGCTGTTTCGTGCCGCGCTGCTACCCATGGGCTGTAAACTGGCTGTGAAAGTGATGGGGATGTCTGGCAGTGTCATGGCCAATCAAGAGGGGTTCGCAAAAATGAGCTGATGGGGGTTGAATTGCCCAATATTAAGGGCAGTAAGCATCTCCCTATGATTTGTGAGCAGTTCATCTGTGCACAGAAGGTGGTCCTTTGGTGAATTGTTTTAGTTTAATAGCCAAGCAGCCATCTGAAATGAAAAGGTCAAGCATGCATTTTTTATAGAAGGAGATCCTTATAAGAAGAAGATCCCCCTCCTATTGTAGAGTCTAGCAAAGGGTCCAGAGTGGATCAGTTAGATTGTGGTGCCTGTATATGGTGTCGAAGCCACATGACCATCAGTTATCAAGACATTTAGTACCAACGTACCATCACATTTTGCAACATTTTTTTTTTTTATCGTCGATCTTCATGCACAGGTCAGATGATGGGGAAGCCCTATCAGTTTATTCCCCCTGCTCCTGTGCATCCTAACTGGTGAAAAATTGCAATGTTTTTCAACAATTCAGTTCTGGTTTCATTGTGTGACCAAATCCTGTCCATTCCCCCCCACACCCACCAACCCACTAATGCCCCACATTGCAGGCAAGTGGAAAACAAAATGAGATGTTGCCCTTCTACGCTGGGCAGGAAGGCCTGCCCTAAGAAAGCCCCCAGAAGCACCATAATAACTACCTGCCCCTAGAAAGCACATGTGTGCTGCTGTATAGCCTGCAGGTCAACAGTGTGAAACTCCGCCTCTCCGTCTCTCAGCCAATAGCTTTCGTTTCCGTTTTTTGTCTTCATATCGTGTTCTTAAATTTGAAAATGGTAAAGAAAAATAAACAATACATTTGGGGTAGTCCCTGAAAAGTGGTTTAAATTAAATATGCCTTTTTTTGATAGTACTGTACCTGGAAATATTTTAATGCCCATAAAAGGCATTAGTGTGTCAAACGTGTTTACGTAGATTGCGAAAAAACTCAAAATGTGTGTCGGTGCGTGTGGGTAATCCGAACTGGCTCCCAAAACGGCGGCCCTGCATCGTAAACACGACGGCAGAGGGGACTCTCGGGCGAAAATGCAGCTCTGGAGCCACACAGCCATGTCCCTTTCAGCATCACCTCACACATACCTGGCATTTCAAAATGACGCCATTTACACAGGATCATTAGATCAAATAGCGTATATTAATGCACAACTGCCACTTTAATGCCACATTGAAGCCAGAAAACACTGCCCTAAGCAAAACAGTCGAAACAGATTAAAGCAACAATCATGTGTTCAATCATGTTCTGTGCTGTAATGTTCTCCCCAGCCTTTCACACAGCGCAGAAACACATATAAATCACTAACCCTTATCAGAGTGTATTTATGGTTACAATTTGCTAGTTCTTGAAGTCAGCAGGGGGCACACAGTAAAGATAAAGCATACTATTAAACGTCCGTCAAATCAATGAGGCCATAAAGTCTGCTATCTTCTGCTGTTAGGGGTCCTGGAGTCAATCATAAGAAAAACAAGCAGGATCAAAACTGATCCACGTTCCGGCCCAGGAACACAAGATCCCCGTGAGCAGGGAAAGCACGGCTGGGATGTGAGATGCACCACGGCTGGGATGTGAGATGCACCAAGGCGGCCCAACCACAGACCACTACCTCTCCGGCTGCCCAAAGGGTGTGGTTTCACTGCTGCTGTCTGAAATCCTTCAATTGTTTTACAGGTCTAGGGGATTTTAGTGAACATTTTTTGGCAAATAAGGGGGCAGAGTACTAACACAGTGTCTGCAGGCTGTGGGAAGTCTCATTTCAATGACTGTATACAATGTGCACTTGTAAACAATATACACTGCTGTTTTGTGACGCAGATTCAATAAATCAGCAGCTGAATTTTAAAGATTATAAACACCTTTGTCATCATGTCTTCAGCCAGAAGTTTCGGGAAAAGTGATTATAATTCAGAACTGCTAATTGAACACATCTGATTTGTGGTACAATGCGAGGCCCCCTGTACGTTTTTCGCTTAGTCCCTGAGCACAGTTGTGGGACAGCGGGGAGGATCAGATCTCCTTGCCATATAAAAACAGCCATAATTTGCCTTTGAGCACATTTTTTGATGCAGGGGGGCCATTACTGACAGTTCTGTGCAGAAGTCTACCACACGTCCACCCTACTGAGGAGATGAAAGCAGCCCCCCCCCCCTTCCCAGACGCTTGACCGGAGGCGGTGCTTGTGTCACACACAAGGGTTAATGAGGCACACGCTGCATTCTTCTAGCCCATATTTCCGGGCCTCTGCTTGGAATCATGTTTATCAACCATGGGGTGCTGCACCCTGCCGGCAAGCCTGGACACGCACACGGAACTCTCCGGGTACGTCAGCGGGCCGTTAGGGTTAGGGTTAAGCCTCAGGCCCCACGACTGACTGGCTCATGCTCTACATCCTTATGTACCCGGGACAGCCATATGTAACCGACGGTATAATTTTCCAGGTTAATTAGATACCATCTGTAAAATTAGAACGTGGAATAAAATGAACAGAGAAGGCAGTCTCTGTTTCCACATTTACTGGCTGCAATTTTAAAATCTCAGTCTCCACCCAGTAAGAAGAGGTTTTAAAAAAAAGTAGACCCAAGAGTGTCGGAATTTAAATACACACACCCCATTGGGGAGAAATGCCGCTCTTTCCACGACAACCGTGCCAACGATGCTCTCTTCCGTACGACCGGAGAGCCCGCCAGCATAACAACTCAGGATAAATGCTTTGGAAAAACCATCAAGAAAATGAACGAGTTTCAGGCATGCAGTCATTTGTTGACGTGGCTGTGGCCCCTGTACTCACACACCGTCTGGTCTGTTGCTGGGTAATTATCTGTTTTGCCATAGGGGTCCATAAGTTAGCTAATGAGATACACATTTTTACGTGTGTGGCGCAAACTTCCTGTCTGACATCTCCCTTAAGGCCACGCCGCATGCGGCTCAGGTCTGAGATGCCCCCCCGACGTCTCAGACTCCACCTCCCTGCCTTTCACGCCTCCAGAAAGAGGCTGAGAATTCAAGCGTTTGATCTGAAATGATCATACTATTAAAGCCTCAGCAGCTGCCTTTACAGTCTAACACAGGAAGCGAAGTTTGAGTCACCATATACAGGCAGTCCCCAGGTTACAAACCAGATACGTAGCTTAGATCCGTCTTAAGTTGAATGTGTAATTTGGAATAATAATAATTCAGTACATAATAAAAATACAGTAATAATATAAGTAGCTACATATGGTACTGTACTGTACTGACAAATCATTGAGGCAACACAATGTTTTCATCAGCATCACAAAGTAATGTGTGCGTTCATTATTATGAACCATTCTATTTAACCAGAATTTTTTATATAAGCAGCTTTATGGCAGTCCATTCATAAGTACGAGTTTTCCGTAAGTTGGTCATTCTTAACCTGGGGGTTCCCTGTACCCAACTGACCTTTGGCAACATGTTGTTTTCCATACTCGGACACTAGGTGGAGTAGTGTTTAAGGACACAGACTCACAACCTTAAAGCTGATGGTTTCTTTTCCTGAGCAGCTCCAGTACAATATCTGTCTGTGTAGCATATTTCCAGATGGCAAGAAGGTTTGCTAGACACACATGGCCTCTAAAGGTTTATTCCCGGGCACCTACGCGTTGTACCACAGGGAGGGGCCTGGGCTGGCCACGGCAGGGCCACCCACTGGTCAAACACGAGGCAATTCCAGAAATAATTTTAAATGTGGCATGATAGGTGTAGCAAAGAGCTACACCCTCCACTATTTCTGACTGTCTCTACAGCGCTGTTGTGGGTCCTAACTCTAACCTCACACCCAGGTCATGCTACTCATCACTTCAGTCTTCCACATTGGCCTGAGTAAAAGACAGCTCACATAACCTGCGGGAGGAGGTGGGACTCAACCAGTCAAGCAGCAAAACAGCACCAAAGTGCAAAAAACTTGCACAAACAGATCAATACATTTAGGAAGAAGACAGAAAAACAAATAAAAGCAATATTCCAGGGTACCATCCTTGTTACCTCGTTTAGGTACCTCCTTAAGATCATAATAAATGCTCTTGTTCTTAAAAAAAACACAAACTCGTATTATTCTACGGCCTGAAAACACACCCTTGGCTGAAATTAAAGGCGTGCTCTAAACCACAACACGAATATAAAGATATTCTAATTCACAGGTCCAAAATAAAGTCTGGACCCTCCTACAGTTTCACACCCACTTGTAAAACTAAATTGTAGTAAGAATTTAATGAAAGCTGTTATTTTCTTTCTAAACCATATTAAAAGGCTTGTTCCGAGGCTAATGCTAAGGTAGACATCTGAAAAGCTTTATTAAATCTGTGTGCAGCCCGTGTAGCAGGGACCGACACGCAACTGGATCGCAGAGCTCATAAAATGGAGCCCCAACTACACACATCTCGCCGATCTGCTGACGATTAAATTCGTAATACGACTCAGTATTATGTAGCCTACTCCCAATTGCAAGAAATAATCATAAACTGAGAAATCAGAGACAGGCAGTACCGTTTAGGCAATTCCCAAGCCGCTACCTCATGAGGAGTATTAATTCCCAGACCCTCGCATATGTTCCCGAATTGAACAAACGCCGTACTGTATATGAGGCTGCATAACGCAAATGCGGAGTCCCGCAAACTTAATGCAGCTTTCCCAAGGTACGGCAGTCAGGAATGGGGCCGGGCCAGCAGGGAGCGCCTGCCATCTAACGGTATCCAGCTTATCGGAAAAACGCATTAAAACGGTGCCAGGCACTGATTTAATTAGATTAATTAGGTAAGCCAATCAATACAATAAGTGACTTTGCGCGTTACTGAATGAGACAACGAAATCTGTCAGTCGGAAACGCCAAGGAGACGTGAGGGTGCGGGAATGATTTCTGGAAAATGTTGGACTCGGGTTTCTCTATAGCCGAGTTGCATGCCGAACTTTTCAGGAGTGAGATACATGTTCTTAAAAGACGGACATCCCTGCGGAGGTAATAACCTTTTGCCATTATGTGGACCCCCTCAAACAACTCAAACTAGCCTGTCAGTGAGCATTTGTGTCCGAACAGTCAAGGGTGAACCTAGAAAGCTGCGCTTATCTGCGAGCAGTTTGGCTGCATTTGCACGCACAGCCTGCTGCGTTAGGCACACACTTAATTATGCCTGGTGTACACGCTGGCAATGATAACTCACTTCCACAGTGTTACCCACTGTTACAGGGCCCCACGTACGTGGTAAATAAATTATCCCTTTGTGAAATACATAGCTTAAATAAATACATCGAAAAAAAATCTTGATTATCATAAGCAACATTTAAATGCTTACATACGTTTCAAGTGTCAGTAATAATGAAATCGCTCCGTACTTACATTACTCTTTTCGCCTTGAAATCGTATTTCCACAAACCGTTATTCCCAAAAAAAGAAATGGAAAAGTGATAAAACAGCCAGAACTCCACGAGAAGTTGAGATGTGTCACTGTGAGGGGCGCGTAGGATTTTTCCAGCGGAGAGAAGCTGCGTTTGCTGTGATCATCTTACTTCCATAAAGGACAGATCGCGGGATGCAGGGCACTCGGGACGTCCGGAGTAAGCATATTGTCGATGCCTCCTCTCCACTGGGGCGGTGTGGAACGCCTGGAGGTAGCAGCGGCATCCACTGGTGTTGGTGACGTCAGGCAGGCGCACTAGCGCGCGCACACACACACGCTCACATAGATATACACACCCAGACACACGCCTAATTCGCCCTCTCCGGAGTACCTAATTGACAACACATTGTACTTAGCCAAGACTTAAGTTTACAAAAAAACGAAAGAAGCGAAGAAAGAAGTTTTATTTCCTTTACTAATCAGTGAGTGGCCGCGTATCCCGTATATGTTTTTTTTTTTCTGAGAACATGAGTTTTCCATGTGCTCAAGGAGTGAAGAAGGCGTACTTGCAAAATATAGGTACTGTGCGATTCCCGAGATAATTAAACGTCCGATACCTAAATGTCCTTTAAAGTCTTTCGATTACAGTCCCTCTGAACCCTGCGCGATCTGCTCCATCGCTTTGCGCTGTGATTAAGTTTAGGGTCCTTTATGAACACCAGTCTGAAAGTGTCTGAGCCTCCTTAAGGCGTTCACCCGCTGGAGAAGCCCCAGAGTCTGAGCTCACTCGGTATCAGAAGTGCAGTGGTACAATGTGGGATGAGTACCCTGTGTATTCCGTAATAAACATGTATGAGATAACATTCGGCGGAATACCCTCTTTAGTCGTATGTAAAGCGTGATCAATAGTCAGGAGAATGCATATGATTGATGCCACGGGGTTATCTAAACTCCCTTTCACTGACAACAAACACGGACAGCCACTGCATAACATCATCCTTAATCACCTTTTCTGTGTATATAACAATGCCACTTACAGAAAAGCTTTCACACGATTTTCGTCACGGTGCCTTATAACTCGGGGGGATAAACATATCAAAAGCTGCAGTTACACCAACTAATTACACCTCTGCGTTTCACTTCGGGTACTGCCGGGACAGGAAAAGGCTGATGTGTGTCATACAAAAGATTGTGTTGCTAGTTTGTAGCCTGTAGTTTCATGCATGGAAACGCCAAATTTACTAACAAAATTTACGTTGGTTATGCATCATGGTTTCACTTCCACCTCCAAATAAACCGTAATGTTCTAACAGAAATTATTATTTAAAAAAAAATAAGAATTATAGCACATCGTGGATATCATATGGCATAGCATGAACACCGCTTTTTCTTGGTTTTGGCTCCCATTATCGACTTGAAATCTCCATCTGATCCGTTTTACAGTGTAAAATAGTATGCATGCCGGTTACGATTTCTCACACAGATAACAAACCTAGCTAGCAGACTATGTTAATTGGATCATGTCTGCATTCTCCCTAATTTTAGTTACAGACAGAATTGGTGTTGTTCACGCGCTGATGCTGTTTGCATGCACATTACTGTATTCTGTAGCATTGAAATGGGCAGCAGTGATATGTTATAGGGTTTGTAAGCAGTTGCTTAAGGTGATGTATAAGTAATTCAAAAACAGATAACTATATATTTAATATATAATTGATATATTTAAATATTACCTGTTTCCTGTGTTTATAAAAATATACGTGAAAAAACTAATAGAAAAATATATTTTTAGTGTTTGTTCTCCGAACAATAGTTTTTGATCTCTATATCAAAGGCTTGCTAACGATTGCCAGTCAGAGGGAATACAGCGAGACTGCGAGTAATTAAACTGCAACATCTGCATAACAGATAAGGGCCTGTGAAGTCATGACCAGCATCGCTGTTTGATCTAGTTTTATCAGATGGAGACCCTTCCACTCTGCAATTTCAATGCTGGTGCCTTCAATTTAATCAAATGCGCAATAGTGCGGCAGGGTTAAACCATAGGTCGGCAGAAATGCTGACAGATTAGCGCTGGCGGCAGGCTGGATCTGCACGCTGGCTGCATCGCTGCTGTTTAATCGCTGCTGTTTAATCGCTGCTGTTTATTCGCTGCTATTTAATCGCTGCTGTTTAATCGCTGCTTTATCCGAGCTGCTGGGACCACAGCAGCTTTTTGGTCGCGTTCATCATTAACGTCTTGCCCGCTGATGACTCTTATTTATAGCTGTCAGAAGAATGCAGAAGTAACCAACTTACACCGATCTGCCCTGACCACCCAGAGGTAAAAAATAATAGTTTCATATCCCCATTTTATGAAGATGCCAGGGTTGAAAGCTTACGTGTAGCCTATTTTAGCTCGAAAGTCAACATCGCTTCGTAGGGGAAAATGGCTAAATGTTTCCTTAACAATAACAACAACAACAACAATAGTAATCATAATAATACCAGTAGGTTGCCCCAGAGTTTTACATGCTCCTCAGGAAAAGTCACAGTTGGAATGGGGAAGAATAGGCTACTGGTTTGACGCTACTAGACAAGGCAGACTTACTGAAATCGTACTTAAAGGAGCAGGGTGTTAATGCACTCAGCATGCGCGTCTACATAAATCAGTGCCGATAGAGGCTGTGCGTGCGAAGCGTGGTGCCTCCACTAGCAGGCTTGGAGTCCATCTGCGGGCTGCTCTTCCGCCGCTGCAGGTCCTAATTAATTTGTCCATGGGGTCCCGGCTCCTTTGCCAACAGATGCTAATTGCCTCATTTATTCCCCGCAGCATGACGTTGGTTCTGGGGTACGACGTTAAGCAGGAAACAAATAGATGCGTTTGGGAGGATGTTGATAAACAGACTAAGTGACGATGCTGATTATGCTTTTAATTACGTCCAGGAACACGGGCTGAATAAAAGACTCTGGGATGATGGGGCACGGCTGACTGCCAGCATCTTCCATGTCGCAGAAGGAGAGGCAGTGAGGATGATAGTTAGGGTGGTGGTGGGGGGGGAGGGGGGAGGCAGCGAGTGCAGCAGGAAAGGTATTTAAGAGACGAGCGTCAGTGTGCATGTGAATCAACACGCAAGGGCGCTCAGTTCAGGTTGCACAGTGTGAGGGACCGCTGAGTAATGCGGGGGGAGGAGCACGGCAGTGACAGCAGGGGACACGGCGGACCGAGGAATGCTGGGGGACCGGCCAGAGGTTCGGACATTACGGAGAGGAGTAAGTCAAAGAGGGCCCCGGCAAAAACGGCGGGAAGGGCGTGTGAGCGATACAGTCCAGATATAGGGAAAGGTCAGTGACAGGAGGGGAGGAGAGAGCAGGGGAGAGAGAGAAAAGGGTGCAGAGAGGGGGTGGGGGGGGGGGGGAGGAGTCAGGGGAAGGGGAGAGAGACAACTGGATGGTGCATCGATGAACTTGGACATACATGACCAGAAGACTAAAACGTACATTTGGAAGAATGTCAGCTGACCTGTGTGGCCTCCGCCATCGTGCTGCGGTGTCTGACTGCCGGCATGTCTGGCCACATCTCAGGCATGGCCTCACGCGTCCTGCTCCCAGCAGCCGCTACGCAGATAAGATAACGCAGTCCCTGTGTGCGTGGCACGCTCCAATGGTTCCAGTGCACGGGGGTGGGGGGGATGGGCAGGAATACAACTCTGCCCTACGTCACCACGGGGTCCTCGAGGTTCTTGTGGAAGTTTACCTCTGTAGCTGTGACGCAGGACATCGGCGATATGCTCTGCTCTCCCTCTCTGTCCCTGCCGCTACCCCATTCCGCCGTACGCATGCTGCACGTCCTGCAAAACCTGTTCGCAGGAATGGAAGGTGATTGCTCCAGAACCTCATGACATGGGACTCCAGAAAGAGCAGACACGTGTTTGTTCAGGAAGTCACATTTTTTTTATTGATTGTTTTTTTCCCCACACGCATGAAATGCACCATCAGAGAGGTTCTTTTGTTTAATAAATGTGGGCCTGGGGGGTATTAACATCAAACTGATGAGTCCTGCATAATCCCAAAAAGTGTATGTCGTTTCTGAAAAAAATTAATCAGGCATATCTTGCTGAGAGTTTTTAAATATCGATTAAAATTATGATTTGCACGAAGAGGAAGTCTGTATAGTCACACCCCCCACATAGGTTGCTTTACCTAAAGTACAGCTCTGGTGTCGTTTTTCCATAATTTCCTTCCAGGGATTAATGAAGTATCTCTCTATCTATCTAACAGACTTACATGTATAGTATGAGCGATATGACTAACAACATAACGCAGAGGGTAAGAATGAATTGATAGGTCTCAGGAGGCTACGTTTCAGATGAAATTTTAACGGATTCCAGCAAATGGAACAAGTTATTGAAAATATCCCAGTCTTAAGCGTATTTGAATGGGTGGACACAAAAACAGTCACATCAGATGTTATGATTAATGCTCACAGACAGTCATACGGGATTGATAGAGGGAGGGGCAATTTTATACATCAGCAGTTTACGGTCCATTTCACAGAGAACAGAGCATGTGAGCACAGTGGTGAAATCCCCGCTGTGACTTTGCACTGTTTGGGGATCTCTGAAACCCAGGTAAAACACAGTGACTACCTGTGAGTAATACCAGTTATCCTTACCAATTAGTGCTCCTAGTGAGTCATTAGTCCTACCTGTGAGTACTATTCATAATGCTATCAGTTATATTTACCAATAAATATGCCCAGTGTGTATGACTAGTAAGCAGTGACTATTGTTACTACTTGTGAGTGCTACTCCTACCACTCAGTACTCCAAGTGAGTCCTTCCAATAAGTCCTCCCTCTGAGTATTACCAGTGAGTAGTACCAGCAGTATTACCTGAGTATTACCAGTGAGATTACCAGCAGTAAGCACTACTGCTAAATGTTAATATTGCCAATAAGTACTCCTGATAAGTCCTCCCAGTGAGTAACACCAGAAAGCAGTAACAGTGAGGCCTCTTTTGAGTGTCTGCGCTGACAGATTTGTGAGATATGCCGTGTTTAACTCTTTCATAAACACCCTGCGGCCATTCCCGTTTATGCGAGGTGGCTCTGGGACGTCGCGCTCCCTCCGCATAAGCAGACGCACTGGAAGCCGCAGAGAGTGCGACCGCACCGAGCCTTCCCAAATCCCCCAAACGCCATCGTTCTGCAGCCAGTGGAAAACTCTGCGCCCATAGAGGAGCGTGGAACAGTGATGGGAACTCCCAGAATTCACTGCTCGCCCCTCCATCAGTTCAAATGGAAAAGCCATCATTTTAAACAAAAAAGGGCCCATTATTTAACATCAAACTAAGAGCAGCTTGACATAAGGAACCAATTACCCCCTCCCCCAAACACTCACACCCCCCGCCACCTCTTTCCCAGCAACCTTAAAGAGCAGTGAGATTTTGCCGGCATGTCTGGAACCGGCTCTCAGGCACAGGTTAAATCCCCAGCTGCAGACTATATCCCCCCACTCTGTGGCTCTGCCGCTCTACGCCGTCGAGGCCCTCAGTCTGATAGCAGAACCACCCGTGATCTTCACTGAAATATTACGGGTCTGAGTCAGGACCTCACTGATGGACCTTTAGGTGGATAGATCAGGTCCAAAAAGTGAAAATCCAGACCAAATTTTTGTTTGTGCACACGGCGGCGTATGTGATGACAGCATGGTGAGCAAACCCATGCTCTCACAAGGTCTGGGCCTCCAGGTCGCCATGAAGTCATTCATAAACAGGGGCTCGGGAAGCCCATTAAAAAGAAGCTTGAATTTTCTAGGGGCGGGGGGGGGGTCCACTTTTCCCTCTAGCATGTTGAATCACTTGCTTTAGACGCAGGAACATTCATTTAGCAGATGGCCGATCTGTGGAGCTGCAGACAAGGTTACCTTGTGCTGCTAAACACGTTCTGGAAAAGTCTCGCCGTGGAGTCGGAAGACCTCAGGACATCACCGTGGCAATCAGCCCCAGCGCTCACTGATACTTCCTGTGGGGCCCCCTGGGACAGCGCGGCTGGCATCCCCGCACGCCCTGTGTCCTAGCATGGCTATGGGAGCACCCCCCCCCCCCAAAGCTGGCAGGGGGGGGCACCTCACGACGCTTTTCCTTTTGTTTCTGTTCTCTATTCTCTGGGCACTTGTGAATCTGGGCCGTTCCATCTCCCAGCTAAATCTGATTTCCCACATACCCCCCCACCCCCACCTCGCCTGTATGCTTGGGTCATATGATATTTTCCAGGAGTCTGATTGAATCGGCTGAATAAATGGTGAAAATACCAAGCGGATTTCCATCGATCCATCCCATTGTCTGATTGGATTATGATCGTTATGTTTATGGTGTGATTGCATTTGCGACGCGGTGACGGATCACAGGAATTGGACGCGCAGCTTGTGGCCATTATGCACCATCACGTTGAGAGCATCCTCTCGCTGTCTGGCCCAGCTGATCAGCATCGTTTAAACGCTGGACCGGAAGCAGAACCTTGAGTGGCCGAGTATGAACAAACAGCACTGAACTGGTAATGCAGGCTGCTTCAGCCTAGGAAGAGGAAACACAATGCAAACCGTGGATAAAAGTGGCAGCTGACCGGTTGACGAGGTTACATGGGCCACAGCCGGGGCTGCTGGGATTGCATCAGAGGGGGAGGCCTGAGCAAGCATCAAGCGGCCCAGCTAAACAAACACATCCCTTATGTCGTCCTGGAGAGGGACAGACAGGGAAGAGCCGGGGGGGGGGGAGTCAGGGTGTTGCTGTCAGGCTTCTCGTTACATCAACCGGAGACGTCCATCGTGATGGAAGAAGTGGGGAACGTGGCCATTCCCAGCTCGATCCGAGCGACCCAGAGGCCCGGCAAGGAAGGAGTCCTGCTCGATCCCCACACAGCCACTCGCTCATAAAAGTCCTGGGTGTGGCCACCAAGCACTGTCAACCCCCCCCCCCCCCCCCCCTCCCCACTGCGCACATTGTACAGCCCTGATTAAGTCACCGACGAAAGATCTGAACTTTAAAGAGAACAATGTAGGCTTTACACAATTGAAATGAAAACGCACATTTTATTATTTTATTTTTTTTATATCTGTGACTTCTAAGTGACCCCCTGCGACGTGACTTTGTTTTTGTCTCCATCAGCTTGCTGGAATATAACAAGAGACCAAACAATTCATCCTACATTGGCCAGAACACGCAGCTAGGCCCCTTAACCGTTATGTAACCGGTAGATCAGAAGGAAAGAGCAGCCACCATGTGTATGCTGTGCCGTATCCATGGAGACAGATGCCTCGCATTCCCTGGTAATGTTCATGGGAGGCGTACCCCCCCTTCCAGCCCACGCTGAGCCGTCATGTGCTTGGACCGCGTGGCAGCACCGATATGTCATGACGCACATCCCAGCATGCACCACTCTGCCCCCAATGGTGGGACCCAGCGGCCGCCGTTCTCCAGCTGAGGCCTGAAATGAGATTCTGTGCCTTTAAAACCCACCCTCCGCTCTTCCCTACTCCAGATGCAGCTCTCTTCTTTCCCCTGCCTCTGCTGTTGCCTGCCTTGCCCCCTCATATGGTTTATTTGATTTATTGTCGGGCGGCCGAGGGGCTCAGGTTACGGCTTTTGAAGTTGTGAGGGACTCCAGGACCCCTGGCATACGTGGGCCAGAGGAGGCACTAACCGGTGCAAGAAGAGAGCCCTTGTTCCCGTCCGACGGGCAAAAATCCCAGGATCTCACATCTGAAAGCCAATGCTTTCGTAAGACAAGTGAATATGGCCCTTTTCTGACATCCACGCCGTAGCGGTGAGGCCCAGAAGACACTCGAACGGGGAAGGGGCCTGGTTTGCAGAGACGGACAGATTATGGGATTCCCGTTTCGATAAATGAGAAACACAACCAGTAAGGAAACAGCCAGGGCCGGACAGTCTCATAAAAACATCAAAAGTGAGGTTGCCTGAGCGCCAGCCGATTTCCCGCAAGAGCTGACGTGGTCCTCGGAGACGCCTGGAAGCACCAGAGGGCTCAGGCAGCAATCCGCGCTCCTCTGATGTGGTTTGGACCACAAAGCGACGACTTCCGTTTCCTCTCTAGCTTCTATTATCTGTGTCAAAAGAGGGTCATCTCCAGATGAACAATAAGGGCGTTAATTGGGTCCGGTCGAGAGAGAGAGAGAGAGACCACAGATAATGGAACGAACTGATGTCGCAGCCATAGGTAATGACGGGAGTGATGTTTGGCTTAATGTGGATTGCAGTGAAAGCACATTTTGCATTGACCTCATCATGCAAAAAATCAAGTCTGAGTACTGAACAAATAGGATGTTAGTAATCGGCAACAGGAAGAAGGGGTTAGGGATCAGTTAATGCTCAGCTCGTGTCTGTCGGTCACAAATTGACCAGATACTGGGGAGGCATGAAGGCAGGCAGGTTGGCAATGGAGAAATGATGATGGAGAGAATGTTCCAGAAGCTGAGGAATGACTGAAGGAAAGAGGCCCTGAATGAGGCCCTGGCCATGGGGACTGTTATTTATGGTCATTTGGGCACCCCCTTCGACACCAGGGGGTGTGGAGTTCAAAGCCCCCTGTTTAACACCCACGCTCTAATAGACCACCGCGAAGAGGTCAGCGGCAACTCCATTCACAGCCGGGGTCGACTGAAGCTTTTAAGGGGGGTAGACTTTCGATGAATAGCTGCCATTATGTAGAAAAAGCCTCGTTCACACCCTTCCCCCCGCCCCTACTGAAAAATAACTTCCTCTTGGGGTGCATACATTTTGTTCAGTACTATTTTTAATGTCCCTATCTCGGCTTTTCAAGACAAAAGAACACAAATAGTAGTGATGTTGATACCTGTTCCAGCATGAGTGGCTGTTATAGTAACCATGTAGTAGGGGTGTGGACTCACCGTGCGGACATTATGGTGGAGGTGGCAGGAACTGGCAGACGCCTGGACCAGCCACCCCAGTCCAACTTCCTGGTGTTTTTCAGGCCTATTGTATCCCGGCCTGGGGGGGTAGCCGTTTTACCCCCCCCCCCCCCCAGCTGTTTTATTCACGGTGCAGACTGCTTCCCTTCAGTGTTTGGGGAAAAGAGCCAGGACCCTGCTCAGGAACTAATCCATCCATGAGAGTACATGAACTCTGCATAGGCTCTGTTCGGATGACTGGCGGTGTGGAGCCAGGGCACTGAAACTGTAAATTCAGTGGAAAAGCGACATCTCAGAAACAAGGACATGGTGCCATCATCGCAAACTCACATCCTAAATGCCCCAGAATAAACAATGTAATAAACACACCTTTGCTACCCACCCCCCCCCCCCCCGGGCCAGGATACAGTGGGCCTGAAAAACACCAGGAGGTTGGAAATCAGCCGCTGCGACTGGGGTGGCCGGTCCAGGCGTCTGCCAGTTCCTGCCACCTCCGTCCTAATGTCCGCACGGTGAGTCCACACCACTACTACAAGGTTACTATAACAGCTACTCATGCTGCAGCACAAAGTCAAACCCAGTTTAAAACAAACTTATGCACATATACATTCATATACACCGACACACAAGCAACCCCACATATTCACAAACACACAGAGACAGTCACACACAGTGAGACACACTCACCCATATACACACACACAGATGTGCTCTCTCTCTCCCTCTCTCTTTCTCACACACACATACACACACACACACACTAATGCCAATACAAGGCTGCTTCAGCCCTGATTGTTGCACTTGCCAGGCGTCACAACCTCGACGACGTGGTGCATTTTACGGCAGAGACACCCCCGTGTTCAGGAAGTACCCGCCTCCTGCACCTTCCTGCTGATGTTCATAGGTAAGTCATTACCGTGAAGTACCGAGGGGGTGAATAGCGCCTCTAATTGGTAATCAGAACCATCAGTCTGAGGGATGGTCTTTAATTATCATATACAGACTGTGTCTCCGTGCAGCATGTGGCACGCGGTGACGTCTGAGGCCACCGACCGGCACAGCTCGTCATTCTGTGTCTCCGCTTCAGCAGGACCACCGACTCACGTTGTTCCTTGGAAGGTTCTAGTGAGATGCCGTAATTCCAAACAGCTGTGCCGCCCCTCCCCCCCCCCCAGCCGGCAAACAGCCCCCTTTTTTGTTTACCGAAGCGTTTTTTTGCCTTTTCCGTTTTTAATTTCCCCCCCAAGGGACACATCATCACCATCCCTGCTCCTTATGGCGTCGCCATGGAAACCAGGGAAAGCGTGATGACGGCCCTCAGGCCCCAGCTGGGCTGGGGGTACATTGCTCGTGGCCAGAATTTGGATTTGTGGTGGAGGAACCAGACGTGAAAACAAAAGGTTCTCCTTTTAAATCCCTTCAGGAGAGCTGCTGTTGGACTGTGAGTGGGGCTGTGCACAGCTGTGTAGGTAAAGCCCAAAGTGGATTACAGCGTGATCACGGCAATAATGAAGCTTGGCTGGAGTGGCGGCTCCGGCTCTTCCTGTTTTTTATGATTGGGTGCTTTCACATTGCTGGAACCTACCACACCAAACTTATTCTGGAATCAAAGCCTTTTTCCAGGATTCCAGGATTTGTAAACTACAATTTTAATTAATAGGGCCTGAATTTCACTTAAGCACTGAGTTCTTGCCGTGTGTTGATTGGTCAGTTTCCTATAATCATGCATGTGCCACTTATGTTAATGTGAAACAGCTGCATATGTATTTCAATCAATGAAATAAACCAGTAAAAGCACAAGAACTTAACTAATTAGCCCAGCACAGGAGACTTTCAGTTTGAAAGTAGTTTGTAAAACCTGAAGTAGCTCAAAGCGTCCTCCCTGACAGGGATTATCCAGTCACCGTATGCCTGCGTTGATATGACACTCACAGTTGTTCCAAGGGCTCACTCAACAAATGTTGCAAAATGTTATTCCGAATAAAAAGAAAACAAGGTTATTGGATTATATTAACGCCAACATGGTAGAGAAGGCAGAATTTCCTGTCAGACAATGAAATAACCATTTAAATATGTTGCTTCCTTTACTGAGTGGAACGACAGCTGATAGCCAGGCACCCTACCCTAAAACAACAGCCCTGACGGCCAAGGCAAACCTCGAGGATAAGGCCGTCAAAGCATATATGCTCATACATTTACTATGATTATATTTTCAAATGCTCCAGACACAAAGAACCATATGAAGCTCTGTGTGACACAGTTCATGTCCATCTTTGAAATGAACCCTGCTTCAGACTTAAACTCTTTTCACGGTGTCTCACACACACACAAGCGTGTGTCTCAGTTTGCTTATCCACCGGGTAAACGTTTACGCGCTTGTTTACTCTTGGTAGGGAGTGACAGTAACAGACCCTCGATGACCAAAGGCGCTTTATGAGAAGACAGGCCTTTTTTGGAACAGAAATGCTTTGACACACTGCATGATGGCCTTAAGCAGGGGCGTTGCTAGAAATTCTGGACTCCTTGACAAAATGTTACCTCAGGCCCATTCGGCATATTATGGGAAGGGGAGGGGTTGGCCCTCTTAGTAGATTTTTAATACTGGGCCCCCTCTAGTCTAGGGCCTGCCCCCCCAGTGATAGGTCTGGCTTGATTTATATGAGATTATGCTAAAATGCAGCTTGACCAAATTAAATCTCTCAAAGACTGGGTCTTGGGGCAAAGCCACCCGATCACACGACCTCAAGCTGCCCGGACGTCAGTTTCCTCTCCACTGAGGTTCCCTCAGCCAACTGCAGTCTGACTCGCCCTGTACGTCGTGAAGTCGTCACGATGCGGTCATGACAGTGCAGGAGGGTGTGAATTTCGAAACAGCTACCTTCCCCCCCCCCTAGGGTGAAGGTAAAGGCACAACTCTTTATAGGTTCTCTTGGCCAGGGACTTAGTGGGGGTGGCGGGGGGGCATGCTATCTCTTGTTGGGAGGTCGTGCGAGTGGGTGGTGGCTGTTGAAGACACATAAAACGTTGCATGCTGCAGGTACCGTGTAAGCAGACTGTGGAGATTAGTAGGAGGTAAAGCGAGGACTCAGAGGAGCTTCACGCTTCGACGCCAGCACACCTGCGTCATCTTTTCATTTGACACTCGCCACAGCCTCGGTGACACACATTTCACTTGGCATCCAGCTTGCACATGGGATCGTGAATAATTTATTACTCAACATAGAGGATGCAAGCACCTCCGAGCGTTCATGTTCTACGTCGGCAGCCTGTTGGAAACTGGATAGAGAGGGAAATGGCTTCCAGATGAACGGGCACTTGAGAAATCACGCAAAGAAAGCATCTATATAATGCCATTAAGCATCTATATAATACCAAAACCTCTGACTTTTTCAACGCAGATATGAATCGTTTCAAAAACTACGCTGGGTGAGTCAGGAGCTCTACGGTTAAAAGGCCCAGAGGCCGGGCCTTCATCTCGGGGAAGACTGAAGGGTTTGGCTGGAGAAGCTCGAACAGGAAGGCCATTACAGTGCACACCAGGCCACCATCTGGAAACCACTACTGGGGAAGATTCAATTATCCTCCCCACTTCGTGGGGGTTGGGAGTGGACCTGAAGAGAACTTTCAGAAGGTGATGCAAGATAACATCTAGGTTTCAGGAACATGGACCAACTGCCTGCCACACAGCTCATTTCTAACCAAGTCCATAGCATTCATACAGTATGTAAACAAAGACGTCACATGTCTGGAAGCCCATTGAAGATCAACATTTCCTGGGTATTTTGACTGCTGACCCTGGACTGGTGTGGAAAGTGAGGACCAGACACTTATTCCTGAGGGAAACGCTGACTGGAATTATGTCATGCCGTGTAACGGTGAAGGAGGGAGCGTGTTTTCTCATTACTGCAGCATGCCGGATGCACGCAACCTCAAAGCCAGATAAACACCCCACAAGGCAAGGGGCTTGGAGTTAATAACCAGCAGCGTTTCAAAACCCCAATGCACCCATGTCACCTGAGGTCCTCAGTTTGACAGTGACAAGAGCAATTCAGTGACAGACTCTGGCTTCCTGCAGAATTCCTGCGGAAAGAACTGAGCGCGACACTCCCGGCTTCAGAGACCTTTCAAATGCGGCGTGTCAGCGAGCACATGCTGTGTTTTCCTTTGGAAAGCGCTGCTGGCAGGACTAATGAAACAAACGTGGCCACCTCTTTACAGCACCCCCCCCTGGGGGACGCTTTGTAACAGAGGCCACTCTGCTGTCATCACAAGACACGCGGATACCAAAGGCGCTCGGCAAATAACAATGGCCGGGAGGGGTGGGGGCTGTTTTGCTTCTATCTCTAAAAGGGGGCCAGTGACGTCACCTGGACCACGCCGTAGATGTGCGACTCACCAGCACCATCATGCGGACCTGACGGCCCAGGGGAACCGCGGGGGGGTAGGGGTGGTGCTGTGGTGCCAAAGTGAGCTTCCATAATGCAAAATAAACTATCATTTACTATCACATTTAAAGCTTATAATCATCATTTTTCAACCAATTGAACTACCACAGGTCATACCAAAATACCCCACTAGTGTTCCTGAAGGATGGGGCAGGGCAGGGAGGCGGTGACATCACAGGCCACACCTCCCAAAATACAGCCCCGCCCTCATTACATGCAGTGCAGCCCTTGGCTCGAGTTTTGCACAGCAGAGGAATGAGGACAATTTAATACATCTGCTGCATCGCCTCCTGCTGCCCGCCAGCATGCACTTCAGCTGCAAACCTGCACTGCATCATGGGTTAAGAGGGTACTGACCAGCAGTTTAGAAATCCTACATATACGATGGATTTTTCACTTTAAATAAGTGTGTATAGGATACAGTCACGAATAACACAACGTAGAGGTTTCTCTCTTGACAATATGAGGATAATTCTTTGAAAGTGTACAGACTTGGTTTATTACATTATCATTGAGGGAATGTTGAGGGAAAAATGGATCTTCTTTGTTCTGTCCTTTCTTTCCAGTGGAAAGAATTTGAAGAATACGTCTCCCTGAGCTGGCAAAGCGCCGTGAGCCAGTGGGAAAGCAGCTAATCAGTCCCAGCTGGGCGCTGGAGCACCCCGTCCGCTTTCAAGTCGCCGGCCCGGTGATTTCACACGGGTGAGCCGCATCCCGCCCAGTCCCGTCGGGACCTGACGTAGCCTGAAGCCTGGATAGATCTCATGTCACACGGAAGGTTTCACGGAGTTAACAAGGACCGCAGGAGTTATACGTCTTCTGGCTGGGAGGTGAGTGACCGGCGGGGAACGGCTTCAAAGCCATTTACAGTCTCTGACCATTTGTACAGCTGGACGTTTTACTGGAGCGGCTGAGGTTAAGTACTGCACTCAAAGGTACAACAGCAGGACAGCCGCTCCCTGCCTGGCCTTAAAGAGGCACGCTGGTGGGGGCAGGGCACAGCACTGTGTAGATGGCTCTGAAGCTTCACAAGACTTGTGGGAAACAGTCGCTTATAAAACCGGTTCAGCCATTTTCCCTTAAAGCTTCCCTCCCATATTTTTATTACATATATTGTTCCCCCCTGACCCACACATTAAATCCCCACTTCTAACGCTTACACTGCAGTGGGAGTCCTCTAGCAGACTGGACCGTTCCCAGGAGGGTGGGCTCATCCCCGTGGTCTGAGGATTGCTCCTTCCTCAGCCTTCCTGGAAGTCCTCTATTTCAAAGCACAAGGCACACAGTCACACCGCCCAAAATGTATGCCTTTGCCAGGAACACGTGTCCTGAGTTCTCACAGAATGAGAGCAGGTTTTTTTCTGGGTGTGTGTGGGGGGGGGGTGGTTTTGTTCTTTGTGAACTGGGAATCTACCGTTTAGGGAAATATCCTGCAAAAAATAAAGGGTTAAGATCTGGGTGAGGATGGACCTTCTACAACAGGACAGTAGCGCTACGCAAGGGTAACAAAGCCACAGTCGGGCCGCCCGCTGGCACCACGGACTCTGAGGGAACCACGACTGAAACATGATCTGTTTATAGGAAGCTGCATCAGTGCAAATTAAGGCAACATTTAGGTGAGATTAATATAGCAAACTGGACTGGAGCCTATGGTTTCTGGAACTTTCCTGACATCCACTCACTGGAAAGCCTTCAGGGCTCATTGAAAAAGTCCACACTTACTGGTAAACCAATACAGAATTGCAATATGAATGTGACTGGGCAAGACAGTTTAAAAGGTGGATGGATGGATGGATGGATGAATACAGCACACTTTGGGAAAAACACTGTTAAATAATGCAGATAAATTATACAAATTAGGGAAGCAGTTACTGAGGGGAAACTTTTCTGGTTTGGCTGAGGGTCAGTGCTACACAACAGTGCCGTCTTCACACTGAACAGGAAGTTGATGTCCCCGTTCTCATGTGTGAGGAGAAGCAGGTCTTCTGGGGAGAGAAAAGGCAAAATTCTGGAATAGTGTTACTTTTTAAAGTACCGCATACCTCAGTATAAAAATTTTGATCTATGGGGACCGTCCTCATACAGCTGCTCACCATAACTACGACAACAACAATATCTATTCTTCCTCTACTATCTTGCCGTTGACTGCTGATCTGTGATACTCCATGCTGCCACCTACTCGAAATACTTAATCAATTATTGATAACTGCACATGTGCAGTTGATGTGCACGGATGTGCAAGGTTTCCGCTAGACGTAAAAATCAGGCCTACATGCTCATTGACCGCAGCCGTCTGCAAATTCACATCACGTCCCCTCATCTGCACCCGAAAGCACATGCGGAAAAGTGAAGTTGACTCCTTTAGGGTCAGGAGCCGAGATGGGGGGGGGGCTCTGAGCTCATCCTCTTCTGGTGGCACTCCAATGTGCTCACCTGAGCGGTTCCTGTCTGTCCAAACACACCGTCTGCTTCTGAATACCGTTCCGGCCCATCCGCTGGCTCGCTCTATCCCCAACTGATGGAGGAGGTGACTGGAGGGTCGGGCCCCTATCCGTGAGAAGAGGCAGAGCCAAAGCAGGGCATGCGGGTGAAAACTGACAGACTCGTTTCCTGGGAACGGTAAACGGTGTCACGCTGCTTAAGCGGTGTCACAAATGAGGTGTGTCACATCCCATGGTTGTTATGCTCACAGCCAAACTTCTCTTAGTAATAAATTCCTGTGAAGTGAAGTAAAAATTACAAAACCAGAACAGAGGATCCCGTTAGTGACTTCACTTCTCCCCCCCCCCCCCCCGAGGGCATTTATCTACCCGACCCACTGGCTTTCCCATCCAACCAGAGTCACTGACGCCCGTCCATGTGTCACATTACTCATTTCGAGTGTTGGGCGACAGTCACGCTGGTGCCCCTAGCCGAGCGTTATAGGGGGAATTGGCAGCAACACAGGGCCCCCCAATTTCCTGTGTTGTGGAGAAAGTGAAATGATCATCAGTTTTCTTGGTAGGGGGGCCTAGTCCTGTGGTCAAATTGGAGTCTGACCTGCACTGTATGTGTTTTCCAGATTTTCTTACCTGTAAACATTCGAGAAATATAATCTCATAATTTAACAGTTTGAGCTGTATCAGATTACTTTGAGCTGTCCTAAATCTTCCTTTAATTGCTTATCTCACTCAACCCGAAAGCAGTGGAAACATTAATATGGCCTCGGAGGACATAAAATACCATTTTAAAACCATTATGCCATAACATAATACTTCCGCGCAGGACGACTTAGTCTGAGAGAATGAGAACTGGCCAGGCTCCTGGCTGGACCTGTGGCTGGGAATAATCGTATTTAAGTAAGACTTAAAGTCTACAAGACACTCCCTAGTTTTTAAAAAATACAAATACAAGTAAAATAAAGTAATCTGTATGAACTTTACATTTTCCAAAAGGATGGATTTGTCAGGAATACTGTCCCTAACAGGCCTGTAACGGAGCGACAGAGGTGAAATGTGTCATGTTTACGTTACGCTGGTTACACGCGGCCGTTGCCAGAGATTAGGCTCATGCTGAGAATCCAGATAAGTTCACTTTCACTTGAATTTCCAGAAAGAAAGAAAGGCCCTTTTCCTGCAACTGACAACACAGGGTTGCAGGTTTTCGTGTCGGTGGCCACAGAGTGCAATTGTTCGGGGCTTGGGTGTCAGCCCAGTGCACAGGAAGTGCGAGCCGGGGTCACAGGGGAAAGCCGGCCACATCTGCAGCCATAAGAACGTGCTTTGAGTTTGACAGGAAGCAGACGGGCAAGCGGGCGCACAGAGGGGCCTGTGTGAGGCCGTTTGATCCCGTCTGGGCCGCGGGAGCGAGCTGAAATGAAAAGCGCGGGGGGGGGGGCAGCCACACAAACGGGTCCTGTGCTCCGGCCTCTTCATTCATTTTGGCCCAAGAGTGTTTTTTTAACGAGAATTGCACTCTAATCTTTAAAATTACAACAGATTATGATAAAGGCAGACATTGTTTTTCATTCAGATCCATTTGCTTTTGATGCCTTCAAACTGACTATAGGGGTTTCAGGAGGACACTGGGTGCTTTTAGAACATTTAATCAGGGAGCTGAAAAATCCACTCGACAACAAATTTAAAAAGCAGGGAAGCGTTAAGCGTTGCTCCATTGGCAGAGGCCTGCTTGACCGTTTGCCTGATCTCTCTGCGGCCCGCGAGCTCGGCCTGCCTCTTCGTCGTTCTGCATATAATGACTGCCAAATTCCCTCCACACAGCGTGTAAAAACATGAATCTTCTCCATGCAGTTGCCTGTTTCAGCCCGAACACAGCCTTGCCCAGCCAGTTTGCTGGCATGGGCTCATGAGAAGATGCAGATTATAATCGGCAAAAATCCAATAAATTCACAGATTTATTACATGTTAGTTTATCGCAGAATATTCCAGGTTATGTTGGATCTCCATAGAATGACATCAAGGCCATGGCACCTGCAAATTATACTTGTGCAGTTGCTTGGTGCAATAACCCCTTGTCAGTTATTTCTTCTTGTTGCTGTAGGCTGTGGCACTGCTTGCCAAGACTCTAACCACCACCCCCCCACCCGCACCTTTGACGAAGTTTGGCATATGTCAGTAGAAAACCAGTTCTCTCAAATTCAGGGAGAGGCCTGACTGAGATTTCTGGGAAAGATTAAGCGGCAGGTTGGTTTTTAGAGTCAGAGGGAGCGTAGTGTGGGGCAGGGGGCAGGGGGCAGGGGGCATGGCGGGGGGCATGATGGGGGGAGTAGCTGAATGGCAGGTGAAGTGCACAGAGGACAGAAAGGGGGTGAATCACCCCAAAGACAGAATCACCCCATCCAGCCTGCAACACGACCATCCTGTAGCTCAGAATACTCCTCCCTTACTGGCAGGTGAAAACAGTCTCAGAGCCAGTCAGAGGCCTCCAAATATTCTTCAGCCAATGAGAGGAAGGTGCTCACACACCATGTGCTCTCCTTATACCAATACAATGTCTGCTATGTTAAAAAAAGAAACAGACAGACATGTCTGTCTCCTTCAAGGCCCTTCGACGTACCTTCAGATTCTTGCTACTGCCGGCAAGAGGCATCCCAACATTTTCCAGATTAGTCATGGAAAAGCCAGGGACATGATCCACATGTCACTTCCTGGTGGAACCGTTCCGTGGTTCTGGCTTTGCCGCGTTCCCTTAAAGGATCACGGGGGTGCAAGCAAATTTTAACAAAGAAGCAGCTTTTAAATTAAAATAAACAACAAAAGGTTTGGGCTCGGCGCGACATCCCTGACAGCTGCTGCGTTTTACTTTCCAGTGAGGGTTGGGGGGCGTCTGGGTGTGACTATCCGTGCGGATCTCTGTGAAGGATCAAGGCCAATTCATACCACACTTTTCCACGTATGCTTTCAGTTGACGTGTCGTAAACTTCATCATCAGGGGTCGGCTGCGGGTGGCTGCTGTCGGTGCGTGTGTAGCCCAGATTTTTACGTCGAGCGGAAATCGTGCCATTCAGTGTGCATAGACCGCGCGTGTGCAAGAGTGATAAAGAATCTCCAGCAGGGGGCAGCACCAACTTTCACAGATCAGGAGTCAGTGACAAAAAAGTAGAGGAAGAACAGATACTGTAATAGTAATGGTGAGCAGCTGTATGAGGAAGGTCAGAGGTACCTGCATATCTAATTTCTCATACTTATACCGAGGTATACGGTACTTTGAAAAGCAACACTATTCTGCATTTTGAAATCTTGGCGATAAAACTCGCCGAGGGTGAGGGGGCCTTCCCAGCTTATTGTGTTGTAAGGATTTCACTATACCGTGGTATGCCATATTACTATAGCCTAGATTAATTACTAATTATTAAAAATTCTGATAAAAGTTTACCCATTTCACTTCACTGCTTGTATTTGTGTTTGTTGCAATACACCTGCCCCCTGCTGGTCTAGCGGAGTATCACTGCTGTGCACCGACTGCAACCATCCGAACCCGCAGCCAAATGTAGTATGAACACAAGCTGCCACGCAGACAGAGGGCAACATTCAGAGAGATTGCTAATGAAATTAAAGCCAGCTGACCCCCCCCCCCCCCCCCCGGGGGGGGTGTTAGAGTTGTTGGAAAGTCAGTGTCTCTGGTCTCTGCGTCACAGACTGTAGACACACACGGGGGGTGTCACATTCCATGCTCCCCTGCCTGATTTTTGCATTGTTTACTTGATATTATGATATTTCCTTCACCCCCCCCCCCCTTCGCTTGGCTGTATTGTGTGTGTCTAGGGAAGCACAATAGGCACCCCAGTCTGAGGTTTTTGGACATGACACAGATTTCCCAAATAAACATTTCTCATCTTTATGACTATTGTTCTCGGGAAGTATGACTGCAATCCATAATGTTTATCTGTGGCTGATGCAGCTCAGACTCTGCTGTTTGTTTACGCACAGGCTTGGCACACAACTCTATGTATGTGTGTGAGGGAAACATCAAGGCCTTATCCAGGTGACAATAAAAAAAACTCTTAAATATAGTCATTACGCCACAGGTGTTACGATCGGAGCGGGCGAGCAGGAAAGCAGGCGAGAGCAGGCAGATGTAAGGGTAAACAGGGACTTTACTTGGGACGAGAAGGCAGACAGGTGACGAACATCGAAACAATACATCAATGACAGATCTGGGGAAGACTGACTCAGACACGGACTAAATACTAAAGACAAGCCGAGACAACAAGGAACAGCTGGGCACGATCGGGAAAGCACACGTGGATAATGAGGGGCGTGGCACACATCGGGATCGAACGGAGCGGATCGTGACAGAACCCCCCCCCAAAGGCGCGCACACCGGGCGCGCCTGGGAGGAGGCGACGGACGAGACCGGGGAACAGGACCTGGAAGACAAAAGCAGAACGTCAACGAGACACCGGAAACAGGACAGAGACACAGAACAGGAACAAGGACCAGAAAAACGACAAAACCTGACAGAGGACAGGGAACGCGGACAGGCAGACAAAGAAAGGAGACAAAGAGGGGACAGAAAATGGAGGAACAAAAGGGCCGGGAGTGAACACGGGAGGCACAGAGGGACGAGCAGCAAAAACCGGAGTGACAAAGGGACCAGAAGGGAACGGAGGAGACACAGAGGGACGAGGAGCAAAAACAGACGGGACGGAGGGAAAGGGAGGAGGAGCCAGGGGAGCCCGAAGGAACCCAGGCGGGCGACGGGCAGCGGCCGGAGGGGCCACAGGCGAGAGGGAGAAGGGAACCGAAGGGGACCACCCAGGGGCCAAGGGAACGGGACGAGGGAGTGACGGAGGGGACACGGAGGGAGCAGGAGGGAACACCGGTGCAGGCAGGCAGGAGGGGGAAGCCGCGGCAGGCGGAGGCGCAGCCGGAGCCGGCGAAGGCGCCGTCCGACGCCCAGCCGGAGCAGGGGGGCCCGGAGGCGACTGACAAGGAGCCGGAGGCGGGACCGAGAACCGGCACCGAGGACCCAGGGGGGGACCCGGCGGCGACCGCCGACCCCGAGCCGGAGGACCCGTAGGCAGCCACCGCGCCACCGCCAGGGGCCGAACGGGCGAGCCAGGGGGCAGGGCGGGCGGGACCCGGGCCCGACGCCTGTGTCCCCGTCCCTTGCGGGACACCGAAAGGCGGGGTCCAGGGGCTGTTGACCTCGCCGGGGCAAGGGCGAGGGAGTCATGAGGGAGGTCAGTCCTGGGCGGACAAGAGTCAAGGCCTCCACAGGCGGGGCAGCCAGAGCCGCGGGCGAGGCCGCCCGAGCCGCGGCCGCAGGCGGGGCAGCCGGCCGAGCGGCGGCCTCAGGCGGGGCCGCGGGCCGAGCGGCGGCCTCAGGCGGGGCCGCGGGCCGAGCGGCGGCCTCAGGCGGGGCCGCGGGCCGAGCGGCGGCCTCAGGCGGGGCCGCGGGCGTGGCCGGCTGGACAGGCGAGCAGGGCTGGGCCGGCTGGACAGGCGAGCAGGGCTGGGCCGGCTGGACAGGCGAGCAGGGCTGGGCCGGCTGGACAGGCGAGCAGGGCTGGCCGGACAGGACAGGCGAGACGGGCAGAACCGGCGAGCAGGGCTGGCCGGACAGGACAGGCGAGACGGGCAGGACCGGCGAGCAGGGCTGGCCGGACAGGACAGGCGAGACGGGCAGGACCGGCGAGCAGGGCTGGCCGGACAGGACAGGCGAGACGGGCCGAACCGGCGAGCAGGGCTGGCCGGACAGGACAGGCGAGACGGGCAGGACCGGCGAGCAGGGCTGGCCGGACAGGACAGGCGAGACGGGCAGGACCGGCGAGCAGGGCTGGCCGGACAGGACAGGCGAGACGGGCAGAACCGGCGAGCAGGGCTGGCCGGACAGGACAGGCGAGACGGGCAGGACCGGCGAGCAGGGCTGGCCGGACAGGACAGGCGAGACGGGCAGAACCGGCGAGCAGGGCTGGCCGGACAGGACAGGCGAGACGGGCAGGACCGGCGAGCAGGGCTGGCCGGACAGGACAGGCGAGACGGGCAGGACAGGCGAGACGGGCAGGACAGGAGCCGGCCGGACAGGCGAGACGGGCAGGTCAGGAGCCGGCCGGACAGGCGAGACGGGCAGGTCAGGAGCCGGCCGGACAGGCGAGACGGGCAGGTCAGGAGCCGGCCGGACAGGCGAGACGGGCAGGTCAGGAGCCGGCCGGACAGGCGAGACGGGCAGGTCAGGAGCCGGCAGGACAGGCGAGACGGGCAGGTCAGGAGCCGGCAGGACAGGCGAGACGGGCAGGTCAGGAGCCGGCAGGACAGGCGCCGCCATCACGTGGCCAGCAGGGGGCGCCGTCGCGGGCACCTCCATCGTGCGGCCAGCAGGGGGCGCCGTCCTCACGCGGCCAGCAGGGGGCGCCGCCATCACGCGGCCAGCAGGGGGCGCCGCAGCGGCCGCCTCGGGCATTGCCCTAGGCAGAGCAGGCAGGACCGGCGGGTCAGGCAGGACAGGCAGGACAGGCGGGTCAGGCCGTGCTGCTGGCTTCGCAGCGGCGGCATCAGCAGCAGGCGGTGCCGGGAGCAGACCGGCGGCGGCAGCAGGCAGCGCAGCCGTGGGCAGGTCGGCGGTCGCCGCCAACACGTGGCCATCAGGGTACGCCTCGGCAGGTACCTCAGGCAAAGCGGCGATGGCAGCTGCAGCAGGGGTTGCCGCGGGCCAAGCGGTGGCAGCTGCAGGAACCGCAGGCAAGACGAGCGGGTCAGGCTGGACAGGCGTCGCCGCGGGCAGAGCGGCGGCTGTAGCAGCTGGTGCTGCAGGCACATCCGGAGCAGGCAGGTCTGCGATCGGCGCCAGGATCGGCGCCGGGCGTACAGGCGCTGCCCCTTTAAGGGCCTTGGGGATCCGGGGAATGGCATCCCAAACGGCCCTGGCCCCCCTATTGAACGGGCGTGCTGCCCGAAAGTCATATGCCGCCAAGGGTGGCGGCATCTCCTCGGCGGGGCTGGCGAGGGGTACCGGTAAACCGGAAGCGGGGATAACGCCCGGGGTAATGGCAGCGGAGAGAGAGCAAGCCCCCAGAAAGATCGCCGGTCTCTCCTCCTGTCTGTGCTCTCTCCTTTTCTTCTTCCGCCTCCGGCTTGTGGCGGGGGAAGGAAGCGGTTGCGCCGTTTCTGTGGGGACAGAAGGCGGTTCAGCAGCCCCAGCGCAGCACAATGCGACCAACTGGGCTCTCCGGTCTGTTACGCGCTGTATTAGCAGCCGAAGGTTCTCGCGTACCTCCTGCAGGGGGTACGCGTTTCCGGGTGGGGGTGCCTCACTCAGGAGGTCTCCACTCCGGCTGGCTAGGTCCCGGGCAGCGGGGTCTTCCTGGACCTCGGGTTGGGACAGCCAGTATATCACCTCCTGCAGCAAGCCGATCCGTTGGTCTTCGGCTTGCTGCGGTGAATTGTTGTGGAGATCCGTCATTCTGTTACGATCGGAGCGGGCGAGCAGGAAAGCAGGCGAGAGCAGGCAGATGTAAGGGTAAACAGGGACTTTACTTGGGACGAGAAGGCAGACAGGTGACGAACATCGAAACAATACATCAATGACAGATCTGGGGAAGACTGACTCAGACACGGACTAAATACTAAAGACAAGCCGAGACAACAAGGAACAGCTGGGCACGATCGGGAAAGCACACGTGGATAATGAGGGGCGTGGCACACATCGGGATCGAACGGAGCGGATCGTGACAACAGGTTCAAATTCTCCACTATTTCTGTCAGCGAAAGTTTTATTCCGTTGCATGTTATGAATCTGGCCATTTTTTTAAAACTCTGCATTTCCCAAAACAGCAGAAACAGGATTACTAGAAAACAAGGCGTATGCCCATAATCTGGGAGACTGTATAATAAAAATGGCTGGCGCATGCCATCTAGTGGATGTCCGAAGCATTGCAACATACTGTCCCTCGTCTTTTCACACATCAGCAATGACACCACTGATACATACTCCGTTTTCATGAACGACTTTGCTAGTGTATTGGGAGAGGAAAATCTGGGCAGGCAGTCGCCACAAGAGGGAGCTGTCTCAGAAAGGGGGAAGCGCTACCGCAGACACATCAAGCAAACATTAAGCTGAGTTCTGGCCGGAGACGTGTCTTTATTACAGACTACAGTGTTCACTACTGGCCACAAGGCTGCTCACTTCTAAGACCAAACCAGAGACCTGGATAAATTCGATGTTTCTTAACTTCCATGGTGTTGGTTTTCTCAGTGGACTTAAGTAGAGACAGCGAGAGGGGGCGTCTCAGCCAAGCCGATAACGCCGCCGGAGCTAAACTGGTTTTTACTTCAACAGTAACTGACATCAAATGGTGAGCAGATCACATGCACGTGCCATGATTTAGGCGGTGGCTCTTGGCCGCCTGTGTTCTGGGAGGGCAGACTGGTTTTCACCCCAGGGTATACCACGTTTACACCCTTTTCTCCACGCACTGAGACCCAAACTGGATGAGTTTTTTTTTCTCCGATTCCGATCCAGGAAGGCCAGTCTACAACGCAAACACACACCTTACTCAGACAAACACATCGTATTTAGTACATAAGCTATTAGTAGGTGTGTTTGAGCAGGGAAATCAGCAAGCTGTGTTGTGTTGACCCTCCATGACCGGAATTGGGGAAGGCCATGCGGGAATGCACCACACCATATAATAGCCTAGCATGAATATGTTATACTCAAGAGCCCTAATGATACAAAACGCCCAGTTCAAAAGCTTGGGCTGGACCGCAGGGTCCAGAGGGGGGGGGGGGGCACCGCAATGAGGGAAAGGGCAGGACGGGACTCAGCCGGCGGGTGAGAAAAAAGCAGATCAACGTCAGACAGAAACGCGGGAGCGGTGGAAGGAGTTACACAAACAGCCCCAGCCAGGCAACAATTACACTTTAGGTGAAAGCTCTGCAGACAGGTAGTGTGTGTGGCTCGGTGACAACCAGAAAACTGTCAACACAGCCATTAATGTGCAAAAATCCCGGCGTAAATCAACGCGCCGGTCTGTCTGTGCAGGACAGCCACCTCAGCGCCCGGGAGTTGCGTCACATTTAACAACAAACTTTTGTGCAATGAGGTGCTTTAGAAAAAAATAAATCTAAATAGAGCACATGAATTACACCGCAGAGGTTTATACACACTTGAATGCCTTCAGTGATTATCACTCCCGCAGTATATCAGCCTGGTAATTTACTGCAAGGTGTCCGCGTGTTTTGCGAGTCTGACCGCGATTGCGGCCAAGGTGACGTCATATGTCATTCCGAGTGCGCGCCGTGCGACCCCACAACTGTCCGTGCCATTTACAAAAGAAATAATCAAAAAGATCTGCTTCTTTGGGGGGGTGCTTAACGACACGTCGTCTCAGCACACGGAGAATTTGCTTCATATCTTCAACCCGCGGGCTTGTAAACAAAACTGAAAGGGGGGCGACAGCGTGACAGGCTTCATCGGGACGCTCACCCCGCGCTGAACTCCCGGCGGTGGACGCGCCTACTGTCCGCCGCGGATCCGCGTCTCCGTCGCCTTCCCCAAATAGAGAGGAGGCCGTCTCATGTCGCGGCATGTGGGGGGAAAAAGGAAGATGTCAGGATTTTTAAAAGAGCGACTCTGACAGGAGCTGGCTTATCATTAGGCAGTTACTCCCTTTAGCGCCCCCTCCCCCGGCTGCTAATTGGCGCCCCGACGCGGAGCCGCAGCCTCCCCGCTATTCCGCTCACGTAGCGCAAACCGACGCGATTAAGACGTTTCCTCTTCCCCGCCGCAACGAGACGCCGGCATCTCCGGCACGGCGGAGGGAAGAGGGGGGAGAGAAGGCAGAGAGAAAAAAAACATTAAAATAAACTCAGACGAGAGAGGGAGAGCGCTGATTTGAAGGTTATGCTGTACAGCCCTCAGCTTAAGCGTCTAATTAAGTCTGCAGGGAGTGTGAGGCTGGACCCACGCTGGGTGTTTCTGGGTCAAACAGAATGGCTAAAGATGAGCTCTTTATTCATGTACTCAAACATGGTCTGACATCAAACCGACCGCTTTGAAGGGCCCCTTCTATCCGTGCAGCCTCTCATCCACTTTTAAAGCGTGTACTCCGCACCGATGGAAGGGACCTACGACTGGCATGAGTGTCGAGGAACAGGAGGCTGGTTCTGGCTCCGTCTACGAGCGGCGGCACTGCCATGGGCCACGGGCGAAGAGAAACATCATGGCAGGGGTTGGCACCAGTCCAAAGCTGCATGGTGTGCATCGTCCGAAGCACGCACAGGGGGGGGGGGAGATGTAACATTTAAGAACCAAACAGGAGCATTCGATGGAAAATCAGATGAGGGCTGCAGCTCCGTTCTGGGGTACAGCCTGACCCCACGCGCTAGTCGGCTCCACGAACAAAAAATACGGTTAAAGAGTCGGGCTTGGAGCCAAAGGGTTCAGCAGCCGGGGGACATGATGTAATGGTGAAGAAAATACCTCTTATAAAGAGCGCAAAGCGTGAGTGACTCGGAGCGTGTTCAAGAGCCGGCGAGCTGTCTAATTAAGTCAGCGCTAACAGGAGCAGTAATCTGCACTGCACAGCACCGGCTGCGTTATCGGCTTGGCTGAGCCGCCGCGTCTCGCTGTCTGCTTACTGCACGGCTCCACGGCCGACGCATCGTAATGTCACATCCATCAGCCGCTATGTGATTAAACAGGACAGCTGCCATCGGCCACGGCGACACCATCCGCCAGGGCATGGTCACCTAATGCTGGGGCTATAGGCCATCCGACATAGACAAGGTGAAAACATGGCAAAAAAAATACCGTCTTAAATATCAACCCCCACACCCCTACAAGAACCTTCCAGAACACATCAGGGAATATTTATAAAGAGGCTGGGAGCACAAGGCAGTGAAGCGGGAACACCAGCGCTGCTTGGTTATCATGAATACAATTATATTATGATACTATCCGAATATAACTATGAAAATATTCTACTACCACTGTAACAGTTATTCCCTTTTAGACAAAAATGTCTTCAGTCCCACAATTCAAATATCAAAAACAGAAAGTGGGAATATGTTAATGTCAGAGAAAATACATTCCCCCCACGTAGTTGAAAACAAGATTCCTATGGCGTTTTATGTACCGTCCAGTAGAGGGAGCCGTTTTTTAGCGCTAAAAATGATGTATGTAATATACTTGACACACATTTAATGGCGTCAGTTTCTGGATGACGGTCAATCGAACGTGGAGCCCAAAGCTCATCTGATGGCTCTCTGCTGTTTGTTTATCAGACGGAATGAATCAGTAATTAGACAGGCCAGGGCACAGGCTCTATCACAATCAATCTTGCAATGTGGCCGTACAGCTAGCAGGGATACTCTCTGGAGTATGCTCACCTTTTCCATGCCAACGCTTAGGCCAGTCATGCTGTATCTCCTGGGAATGTCCTCAAGGGGGCAGTCTCACTCAACGGGATGCCAGTGTGATACTGGCCAGAGGACAGGAAAGGGGGGGGCAGCATGCTGTGGGAGAAGAATTTGAATTTCGGGAGTTGGCCAAAACATTGCACTCGTAATTTGAGCCTTTGAGTTGGACCACGTGAGACATTGTGAGGGTGTTGTGGAAAGTGCAGATAGCAGCCATCCTGTCACCGTGAAGAGTCCCGATGTGTTAGATTACCACTGCCAGCTTTAAGCATCTGCAGTTGAGCCCAATCAGGCAGAAATATGCTTTCATACAGTCAATGTATGTAAGAAAGCTGTAAAAGTTGGACGGTTAGTGGTTTGTATAAATTGAACACCTCCTGTGTGCACATACATGAAAGGATGCCAGTCATCACACTAACGGAAACACTCGCTTACTGATTGACTTACTTACTGAGTCCCGCTGATGTGAGCAGAGTCAGTGTATTTCCTGCAGTTCAGTTAAATGACATCAGCAACCCCCTTTCCTTCTCCATATGCTCTTTACTGAAGAACAAAGAAAGTTCTTAGGAAATAAAGAGGTGTAATTCTGGATACGTTCCAGCAACACTCTGCTGCCTAACCCCAAAACCTTGTGTCCCATTTTCATTTGATTGGATTTCACAGTTATCTCTAGTTGTGCGCTGTGAATCAGACACAGCTTGATGCTGGAGCCTCGAAAAGTCCGGCATGTGTGACCCCTGTCCTGTTCCCCCACAGTCTTTGCTGTGATCAGATCACATATTTAAAGGCATTTTGGTTTATTTTTGTAGAGGAACTAAAGTTCATCTCAGTAGATCAGGCTGTACCTTTGGTTCAAGTCAATTTGGATGAAACTGTGTATCAAGGAAATAATACCACATAATATCACCGATCCTGATCTTCAGCCTTCCTGTAACCTTCCTGAGGTGCGAGATGGCCGCTGAACCACCATCCACTCCCCAAGAACCATGCAATCTCCTCACCACAGCAAATAATGAGCATGTTTTCCATGGACCATCACAAAGCAGCTTCTAATCTGGGAAAAGCCTTTGGAATTTTGATAAGCTAACCTAGAAATACACACACGAATTAGCAGGTAAAGTTTACTCTCTCTATTCATAAAACCTATAAAAAATATATATCTATTGACATATTTGAGAATAAGCCAATAATGTAACCTAGACAAGGAAGATTCACTGTTGTGTGTAATACACACTTTATACATGGCAGAATACTTATATATTATAGTAGGATTTCCAAAGCTCTTTGTAAGAGAGGGGACAGTGTCCTCTGTGACGTGTAATGCGTAAGGCAGGACACATTACAGCTAATGGCCTTCATTATCTGGACTGTCACAGAGTAACAAAGCTGTAATGCACAGGACCTCCTGCAGGGTGACCCTCTCCCCCAGTCGCAGCGCCGTTAATTTAAGCTTTAATTGTATCAGGTGACGGCTGGAGCTCGTGCAACCACACGAGTAGCGTGGAGACGGCCTATTCACTCGCCATGTGGAGCGCCTCATGCTCTCACCCCTTGCCTCCGCTAACGGCCTCAAGACCACGCGGGAGGTCCAAAGAACCGAGTCCTAATTAAGCCCACAACAGCTGGCCCTGCGATGAGAAACCGGCTCTTAAGCTAAACGCAGCTCGGCAGGTAGAAGAAGAAGCGATCTGTTAGCGAATAACAGGTGATATTAATGAACCACTGATCAGGAGGAAGGAATTACAGAAATGGGCTGAAATAAATGCTCGTTTTGGGTCAAACTGATAGAATTTGTGGCGGTGCTGATCTTACCTGGGAAATGTACTCAGAGCATATTCTGAGGAGGGGGTCAGTTTATGAGGACACCAGGCTGAGGATAGGCAAACTGGGTCATTAATTAAACAGGTGATTAATAGGGGGCGCTAACAGTGAATGGGTCAGAACAAACATGTCAGCTGCGCTTTCGGAGGGGCCTCTAAAGCCCAAACGGCGTCAATGTGGGCGGCTCATGTCTCCCTGTCAGCGGTCGGCCACTTGTTACACTACCCAGTGCCACGCTACCCAGTGCCGCGCTACCCAGTGCCGCGCTACCCAGTACCACGCTACCCAGTGCCACGCTACCCAGTGCCACGCAGTGGAGCCCATCACTCCTGCGTGAGTCAGATTATTAGTGTTTACGGCGCGCAATAAGATTAAAAAAAGCAAAGCCAGTAAAGCAGCCAGGATTCCACCATTATGAGACTGAATTCTACTTTTTAATTGGACATGTGATTCACCAAATATAGCGTGGGCACTGCGGCAGATGTGTACTGTTTCTGGTGGCAGAACACGTTTTTAATCTTCCATTCACACCCATTGCCGTGCTTCTCAGTGCAGATATCAGCAGAAATAACTTGTGGATGATAATGTTAATGGGCGGGGGGGGGGGGGGGGAGACACACATATGATGAAGATTACCCAGAATGCCATACGTTGAACCGAGTCCAAAACGAAAATGTTTCTCACAGATGGACTCCTGGGCTCATCTCTCAGTCTGCAATCCAGAGAAGTACACATTCCAGAACAGTCCCGGAGGAACGCTGCATATGCCGAGAGCGAATGAGGTGTCACTGGGCCGTCACGAATCAGGATGCTGCGACTCGATGTGAAGACGAACATTATACTGTGGACAGTGTCTCCATCCCGGGGCCCGTCTCCAGCCTCTGTAGGCCACTAGATTCTGCCTATATGCCAGTGTTGACCTAAAGCTGAGATTGAAGTTGCCATGTAGACCTACCACTTTGGGTTAATGGTCTTAGTACGTATTACAGTCATCTCTTCCTTAAAAACAACCAAATGAACAGAACCTACAATTATGATGCTTAAGTATATTGAGAATAAACGAGTGGGTTAAGTATGCAATGAAGGAGAATGCTAATTAAGACATAGGCCGGTATGATCAGTATAATCCACTCCAAAGTTCAAGGGTTAGTTTTGGAGCTCCCTCTGCTGGTGAGCAGGAGTATTTCACAAGCCTGATATAATGACGCCCTGAGTATCAGCACGATGTTTCCAGGGTATTTTTAATTTATTTTTCACTAATGAGAAACTGTCAACAGTTAGGTACTAGACCGGCTAAGCAGTCATCGCATTTATATTCATAGGATTGCAAGCTAGCTTCAGTTAATGCCAATAAGAATAAAATGAACTTATTAGCAAAGTCAAATTTATTATCGGTGACGCATGCTGTCCTCTGCACAGGTGACATGCGCTTGCACAATCTTTTATGTGGTGGCTGACATGTGAAATTAAAAGCAAAATGTCTGTTTGAACGGTTCCCGACAAGCCGGCCAAACGAGATGGAATGTGGGTTGTGCCCAAGTGACCTGATCGCTTCCTTCCTTATTAATTCTTCTGCTGTCTTTTCAAGTTATAATTATACCCTTAGTCTATATTAATAATGTCAGCATCCTAATTGCCAAACGCAAGCCTTTTCCGCTAATTCTGCATTCACAGGCCAGCACCAGCGCACAGTGGCGGTATTAGACGCGCGGATGAGCGGCGGCACTGCGGGCCGGATCTGCACTCCTCGCCTCCCATCTCCAGCAGAACGTTGGGACGGTACGGGTCCCACAGAGATGAGCAACCTGGCACTGATCCCCCGGGACTGCGCACCTGGAGGAGCGGAGAGGGCCGAGGGGTAACAGCAATCTGCTGTTTATTTTCCGTTATTTTCATGTCAGTGAATTTCACCAACATATTTCATGTCTGCGAAGGCTGCCGCAGGAATGCTCCACTTCTGTCTACCTTCAGAGGTCAGATTGGATTTTTGTTCCTGTACTGGAAACAAAAGGATTTAAAAAGAATGGCTTTAAAAAAAAGGGTAAGGAAAAAAAGGTCCAGGCCTTGTCATCAGAAGAGAGAATGAATCCCACTAAAATGAACAAACAAAGGTTTATCTGGGGGCTGGTTGGCATAAAAAGCAGCCTTCACTGGGTTTTGCTGGTCGCTGGCTTTATATCCTGACCCTGCACCCACATGCACACACACGTGCACCCACACGCACGCACACACACACGTGCACCCACACGCACGCACACACACACGTGCACACACACACACACACATAAATCCCTGACTGTATGAACTGGGTATTTATGTTTGGAAAATCAACCACTATTACTTTACAAATGTCACCACATTTTAAATGTGGCTGGTCACGTCAGGGGTCGTGTTAACAGAATAGGCCTTAATTTGTGGATATATTAGCCTGCCTTTCTGTTGTTTCACTCAGAAAACTTGTGACCTGATCCTACATGACGACAATCTTCCCTTTAATGTATTTCCTTGGGAATGTATAAGTTGCAAAAACAAGAAAAACTACAGAGAAGTGATTTGTTTTGCCCCTGTAAGCTGTAGTTAAAAATCCCTTTCCTAAATGCAAGGAGTCAGCATAGATTTAGGTGAGCCACATTTCGGGGTGCCTTTGATCGTGCAATCAAAGCCGCTGATGGTATGAAAGCACATCATGCAAATGCAGCTTGGGAACCAACATTCCTCTTAAAAGGCTGCAACTGATAGTAATGACATTTGGAATCCAGTGAAGTTTACAGCTGGATGTAACTCCGGGGTTCTGCACGGCTCCCCTCTTGGGCCATTATTTTTACTCACATAAATGACACACTCAGGCTTCAAATGAGGTGGCTAATGACTAACTCACTTTCTAACATTTACAGCCTATTATCTTACCACTGACGCTGTGACTAACGGTTCTGCGCGACTAAATAGCGGATACCAGCTGCTATGCCATAAATATCAGTAAATAAGCCGACAGCTCCGTAAATGTCTGTCTTTCATGAATAAATGCTGAAAAATTGCCCTCGACTCGCAAAGTGGAAGACCACGTCGGGGTAACTTGAACGACAGGGTCCCGCCCGATTAAATCCGTCAGCAGTGAAAGGCCAAGACCCTCCCAGGTATGTCCGCGCAAACGGCGGCTGGGTTTCGTTTCCGCCGCCCCACCCTCTGCAAGCCGGCAGCTGCGGAGCCGGCCGAGATCCACGGCAACGGCACGTAATGAAAAATTAATCGTCTCAATCTTCTCATTGTTGAGAGCGAAACAGCTCATTTGGGGCCGGCCGTCTCCCCCCACCTGCTGGCCGCTTCACACCAGCTGATGCAATGGCGTGCCTCGAATGCCAATGAAGAGAACCCCCCCCCTCCTAACCACCACCAGGTCTCCATCTCTGCAGAGACTCACACACTACCCCAGATCCCAGCAATACGGCTTTCAGCAAACAAACAGCTATAACAATAATTGTAATAATAATAATAATTTCAGTCACAAGGAGGTGCATTAGCACAAATCGTCTGGGTACTTTCCTCATTGAGATAGGCCCTGGGACAGAGGCGAGCGTGAGACCCCCACTGTTCCTCCTGCCTTTTAGTGATAACAACCCCCCTAATAGTGATACTGTAATTTAGCTGCTCGTAATTTGGCGATACTGGCTATTAGCTGGAGCTTTTCCCAGATGCCTCAGAAAGTCCCGCTCATGGCCCCCCCCCGCCCCGCTTTTTAACTCCGGTAGCGAAGGGAGCTCACGGGACCAGCCCGGCGCGTGCAAACGGCCGCCACGGTGCCTATCGCCTCCCCCAACACGTCTCAACATGTTGCCTTTGGGGGGGGGGGCATGTGTATGAGTGTGTATGAGTAGGTGGGTCTCCTAGAGAGAGGAGGCTTTCATTAAATGGGTCATGGGAAGTTCATTGTCACACAGGATTGCTTGTCACCTCCACACTGTTTTTGTGTAAAAATGAATTAGGTATATATATCTAAAAAAAGCACACACACACACACACACACATATATATATATATATATATATATTTGGGTTCCAAGACTCACTCTCTTTCTCTCACTCTATATATATATATTTTTTTTTTTTTTGAGTGAGAGGTGAGAGTGAGTCTTGGAACCCAAATTCTTGAAACCCATGAAATATGATTGGCCCCCTTTTTGCGGGGGCCCAAATCAAAATCTCACCCAGGGCACCTCCATAAAATAGAAATGAAACTACAAATGCCACAAGCTCTACCATGAAAGTGAAAATGAAAAAGTGCAGGTGTGGGCGCCTGCCATCACCCCACAGAGGGCTGCACTCTGAGCACCCAATGACCCCTCTGTGGGGTGGGCAGGGGGGGTGGGGGGAGGTACTGTAATATTAAAATGAAATCTGCTACGCACTTCAGCAAGCAAAATGATTTTTTTTTTAACTAAGGAAGCTCTTTCTGACAGAGCATGGGAAAAAAGGCTTGAGAGGCACATCTTCAGAAAGCCTGCTATAAAAATCTTGGCGTGTGCTCCTGTGATCCGGCCAAGCGGCACTCAGCCGATCCAGGGGAAGACGGAGAAACAGAAGCAAACATGAGACACACATTTACTCTTGATCTTCGCTGGGAAAGGCTGAGACTCTGGCAAAGCAGTATAGTCCTCCCCCAAGCCCAGGGTTCATCTTAAGGTCAGAGCCAAAAAGGCAAGTCGATACACACTCGGCTGTCTGGCGGATTCGCCGTACGCGGTTGCGTGGCAGAGGCTCTGCTTAGCGCCCGGATCAAGGCGTCTGTGTCTGTCATGCCCGCTGACTACATGCCCCGCGACCCCCCGGGCGGTCTGGGGAGTGGGTCAGTGGCGGAGCACGGAGCCCAGAGTGACCCCCGGTCCAGCACCTCCCCGCTGCCCGTGGCCCCCCAGGTTGAGTCACCGGGGCTAATGCTGAATCTCTAATGGCTGGGGCAGGAAATTGGGATTAGCACGTTAAGCTGGTGCGTGTGATTGAACGTGGCAGGACCTGCGACGTGTGTCAGTGGGTGGGGGGGGGGGGTGCAGCGGTGGGCTTCCCAGAGAAGGAGCCCCAGCCTCCGGGGGGACAGATGGATGATTAATGTGGCCCCGTCAGAGAAGGACAGAAATGTTTCTGTCACTAAAAAAGCATGATGGAATTTTTAAAAAATGTATAAGTTTACATTGCTTGGCATTTCCAACTCATTCTATCATGCTACAGCACTGGAATGTTATAGAAATATGGATTATTGTATATTCACATGGATTTTGGGCCGCAGTATGTATTTTTGATGCCGTTAAGCTGCTCAAATTCCAGTTTCTCTACGGCAAGCTGGCACAATTTGCCGTAAGCTTCCCCATCAGCACCTTCCTCCAGTTTCTAATACAATCATCCCCACTGTCTGTCCTGTATCACTTGAGAAAACAAATGTTTAAAATCAAAACTATTATTTGCCTTATCATAAGCAGGAAGTGTAATCAGTTGTACATGGTTATGCAAATGAGCCATCTGTTTCCGACGGTACTTAAAATTAAACATGATTACGTTTTTGTCTACGATCGTCAAACTGTCATTTTCTCCGCGCCTTTATCTCGCCGTTTTTTTACCGTGGGGGACGGCGGCTGTTCGGCATCCGTCTCCTCATGGGCCCTTCGCCCACCGTACCGCCGCAGTTGAGCAGGAAGATGGCGCGCTGTGGATTAGTCCTGCTAGTGAAAGGAAATGAGCATGGCGGGTGAAACACAGGCGCAGTAATGGACGCCTGATGGGCGAGAGCCTCTCTCTCAATGGTGGGCCCCTCAATGGCGGGCACCTCAACGGTGGGCACCTCGGCGTCCAGGAGCAGAGCCATGGCAGGGAAGCCGGAATCTGCCAGACTAAGTGCTTTATTTTTATTTTTTTTTTGCCCATCAGTGAATCTAAGAGTCCTTCGTATTCAGAGCAATATGCGGTGGCAGATGGCAGCCACACCGGTCCCTACTCTCTGCCAGGACTGTCGTTATCATCCGTGGCTCCCGTCCATATGCTGGTGCGGGGAGACAGGTGGTCTGCCGTGAGGCGTGCAGGTGGGCGTGGCTTTGCCGGCCCTGCCGGGGCCCACCGCCACTCCTGAAGGGCCCCCCGATCAGACACCCGAAATTAAGATAATCGTACGGCTGTGTGGCCGCTTGGTTTGACCTTGGGGCCCATGAGCGTGACGTGTACTTTAGTGTGCCACACGCATGTGTCTGTGCTGTATGACCTGGGCTTGACACACCCCATCAACCAGAGCGGCCCCCTCGCCACTCCCTCCATTATAGGGACGTCCCGCTGCTGTCGACCAAACGTTACCAGCTGCTAAGAGGCATCCTGGTGTTTCCAGAACTTTCTTTGTGTTCATAATTCGTCTAGTCGATTGTGTTAATGTCTTTATTTATTTGTTTATCATTAACAACGACAACAATAATAATTATTATTATCATAATTATTATTATTATTATTATTACTATTATTATTATTATTTAACGTTCCTCAGGAAGCGTGTTAAGCTTAACGCAGTGTTAAGACCTCAGGGCCGCCAGCATACCGGAGAGCGCTAAATATTCGGCAGCGCTCGTTCATTAGGAGGCGTGAGTTGTAGGCGGAGCCAATGAGCCTCTCGCGTGGTTAATTATGCGTCTGCCGGTAGCTGAAGCGTGGGTTGTGTTTAAAGGCAGGGTTCAGGGCAAGGCTGCGTTCGCTTCCATTCCTCCTTCTGTCTGTCTCTTTCATTTTTTTGTGCCCCCCCTTGTGTGAGCTGGTGCATTCCGTGTCAGTGGATGGAAATGCACAACTGAGTCATACAGGGGTGTCGTCCAGGGGAGGGGGGATCAATAATAGAGCTGTCAGCCATGTGACGGGGGGGCGCTGATTTTACTTTAGGTTCTGGCTTTGTCAGCGGAGCTCGCGGCGTGTGAGGGGGGCCAGCTCGCAGCACGGGGGCGCCGCGGCAGTGAGCGGAGATGGACGGGAGAGACGGTCTGCCCCCCCAGGCGAGAAGGTGCGCCTGCACCCATCCCCGCTTACAGACGGGTCATTATCTCTCTCACAGGCGCGGAGGACTGGCGGGATACAGCGGAACCAGGGGGGGCGCTTTTGTCAAGAGGAAGGCGGGTGGATAATTGAAAGAGCACTCGAGGGTTACTGGCTGCCAGTGTTCCCATCAGCGCTGGGGGGGGCGCCAGCCGCAGAATGCTGTCACGCCGCGCCTGCTCCCCCCAGGTTCTCAGACGTGACATTTATGTAAGAAAAAGGCTGCGAAGACGAAACTCAAAGCCCAACTTCTCATATTTGCATCCCCCCCGCTCCCCTCCCCCGCCCCGCCACTCCCCCTGGTCGCTGCCGGCTGATGGAGTCACACTCTGAATGTGTGCGTGCTGGAGGATTGCGTCTTCGCAGGCTGTCAGGCCAGAGTGGGGATTCGGGGGCATCGACGGAGCCTCAGTAACTTAGTGAGGTGCAGTGAAAGAACAGCAGGCTGTGCAGCGCAAAGCCACCCCGATCTCAGATGATCAGAGGTGATTAAAAACCTCCCCCCATAAAATCAGTGACCTCCTGACCCACTATATAGGATCACCAAGTCACACGGCAGTTATTTACCCCTCAGAACGATGACAACAGGACACACGTCCAAAAAAAGCAGCATGGATGAGCCTGACATTTTACAATCAAACAGCACTGTTGAGGTTTAATAAGGTACCGTTTTGATGAGGTACAGTGGGCTGGTTGTGAGTTTTCCGTAAAAAAGGAAAGTATTCGATATTTTTAAAGCCTCGTTTTAACTGGACTCGGACGTGGAGAAGCAGTCAGTCACGTGACTCTTGCACTTTTGCGTCTTTTGTGAGCGAGCGGTCGCGACTCAAAAGGACGGCAGGTTCTCAGTCGCTGCTGGATCACAGCAGGTCGGGAAGCTGGACTCAACGGGCAGCTTTACAATTCAGCGCTCTTCGCGGGAGCCGGACCTTTATTTGGAGGGTTAAAGGGATTGTCATTATTGTTAAATTAAACGGTAAAGACTACTCTGCCAATGGGGGCATTTATATGCAAGGTTATCGATCTGCTCCAGGGTCTATATCCATTTTAGAGGCGTAGAACCTGCCATGAGGGAAAGGGGGGTGGAGACTCATCAGGACAGGAAATGATTTGAGCTCATAAAATGCTTATAGCTGTTAAAATATATTCCTCATAACTTTAATATATTTTTACAGCTAGTTGCTCACAAAGGAAATCCATTATCCTAAGGTGCAAAAACATTTTTCCCAGAGTTGAACAGGACTTGAACCCAGAACCTTTTGGTCCGTAGAGCGGTCCATAGCAGATACACCACCCATGTTTCCATGTTACCCACTGTGTCCTTGTCAGGTGAGATTATGGACGGAGAACACTTGGATTATGGACGGAGAACACTTGGATTATGGACGGAGAACACTTGGATTATGGATGGAGAACACTTGCCACATCTCCCATATCCATGTTCCGGTTTGCTGTGGATCCGTGCCGATGTTTCCCGCCTGCCTGCAATCCCTTCTGCAAGCCTGTGGGGGAATAGGCAGCATTTTAACCTTTGCCCTTTGACCCTGTGAGCGTCGGCACACCTGTGTGTGAATCCCAGCCCTCCTGATCTCGGGTTTTTGGAAACAGGCGGCTAACTGATCAGGGTTGAATTCCTGGTCTTTGATGGATGGGATTCAGCGTTGTCACACTGACAGCAGAGTCCTGCCATCCTTTCACTCCCTCTTGTTTTTTTCTTCATTAAACCTGCTCCTGAAATAACTACCCCCCACCCCCCAGGCGTGACAGAGCGGAAACTTGGAAGAAAATGGTGAGGCTCTTCCGTTTGGGATCGCGTCGTCTTCCAGCTCGCTGCGTCTTTTGACAAAATGATCAGCCCTTCAGGAATCCAGCCCCCGCGTCATTAATATGCGCCGTAATTACATAGTGCCACGTTCTACATTTCCCGCTGAAATTAACGAACGATGATCCAGGAGGCTGCTTCCACGTTCCTGCATTGTTTCATGGCCTGAAAATTGCCCGGCTATTTTTAAAATTGCCAGAGGCAATTTGCTTCTGCAGGAAACAAAAAAGGACTAATTTCTTTTCTTTTTTTTTTTGGGGGGGGGGTGGGGGGGGGGTAACAAGACCAGTGAAATTGATAATCTACAGTCAAAAAAGCCTTTTTAGGGTAAAATGAACTTTGCTCATAAACTAAATACTGCATGTAACAAGCTAAAAGAAACAGCTGGTTTATAACAGTTATATTAATCTTTTTTCTGTGAATAATTTAAATAAGAAATATACATGGATATTGCTGACTTTTTGACATTCTTTTCATGTATATTTTAATATTAATATTAACTAACTGAATGGTACCTTTCCTGTGCACAAAGCTGTTTTATTCATCTAGCTGGTGCTGATAGGATCTTTCAGCTGATTCACCTCCTCCATCGTAGATCAAAAGCCACTTGTCCTGCTGAGAGGGACACCCAAATGACACACCCAGACTCCCCCTATGGACGGCGCTCCGTCCGTGCCAGTTCAGAATAGACTTACCTGCCTGAGCTTCTGGTTTAATTATATTAAAGTGAGGCATGTTAAAAAAACATCACTGCAAGAAACACACCATTGAATTAAAACAACACTTTTTGTTCAGTGGTGAAGTGTTCAGAACTTTGTGAGTAGGTCTCCAGTGACACCAGTTCTGAGCTCGGGGTGGGGGGGGGGGGGAGGGAAGTATCAAGAAAAAACAGCATGAAACAAATAGGGAGGAGATGTACTCAAAGTGCGGCCGTGAGTAAGGAGAGCAGAACGCGGTGAATATGAGCTTCACAACACTGCAGTCCCAAAACAGCCCGGCCTCAGTTTGCAAAAACTTACTAATAACAAGGAGGGTAAAGTGGAAGTGAGGAAAAGAAAAGCAAACCTTGAAAAACAGCACAAAACAAGAGGCAGGGCTGGCTGAGGCGCCTCGGCTCACCCCCCGCTCCGAGCCGCGGGGGGAGTGTGCCCCGCAAGCCTGCTCGCTGATTGATTTTTGACGGATGCTTCAGTCTTTGTTTAACAGGCTTCCATAACAAGGCAGAGGCTGACCCGTTTGATTCCGTGGGACTGAGAGAAATCGTCTGTTGCATACGGGTACAAATACGAGCGACTCCATCAGACAGCAGCTGAGGTGCCCCCTCACTTCCTGTCTCAAAGCCAATTTTAGAGACAGAGATTAAAAAGAACAGATTAGCCCACAGCGCAAATTACCCCACAATTTAATGGCACGAATGCAACGATAATTATCTGCAATATTTTTTTAAACCCCATAGTCTCCTACTCCATTCTTACAAGTCCTTCTGTCCCCAGTGTAAACAACAAAAAAACAGCGTATGCTGTGGTATGGCGGAGCGAGGCTATAATCGGGGAGTTGGGAGAGGGCCTGGGTGTCACACTGTTTCCCGGGGAGGGTCTCCTTGCGAGCTGGTGGTGGGGGAGGGGAGGTTGCTGGGCTGTGACTGAGCTCTCTATCGGCGACAAGCTGGGTGGTCTTTGATTTCATGCGGTTTACACCATGGAAGGTGACCCCCCATGCAAGAAAGCTGGTCTGAAAATAAATGTAGGCTAGTTTTTTTGTTTTTTTTATAAATACCCTTCACCCCCTCACCTGGAGGGGGGGGGGGGAGTCTTGTAAAACCCAGTTTGGGTTAAGCATCGTGTTTGTTAATCTCGGATTCCGCCACATGAGCCGCCTGCCTCGGCCAGTCACGCCGTCCCGGTGGCTCAGTGGTCTTACCGTGACGCCACTGACCAAAGCGGCAAACACACAGCTCGCTGACACTGCAGTACATCTCCCTCTGGATCATTCCCACCCAGCGTGCGTCTCACTCTGGACCAGCCCTGGGGCCGCAGTCCGTCTCGCTCCAGACCGTCCTTGTGCCTGTGGTCTGCATTCCTACCTATGGTACATATCGCTCCGGACCACGGTTCATCTCAATCCGCCTCTCCGGTCTTTCCAGTTGCTCTAGCAGGCCGTACCAGACCTCTCTCCCCTTCCTGCAGGATAGAGACATAATTAATACATATATTTTTTTTTGTGCAGAGTAAAAGTGTCCCCCTCTGATGGATGGCGGTCATTACTGGATCCTCGGTGGAACACGGCGTACACAAGGAGGCGATAAAGCGTCAGCCTTGCTGAGCCGGGCCACAACCAGCCAGCGCCATATTTTTCACTGTCAGGCGACTCAAGGTGAATTAAGTGGATGGTCGCGGGTAAAGGATGCGTCCCCGGCCGCGGGCTCCACCGCCGCCGTGTCCACATCGTCAGTCTTCGCGGGAGGTCAGAGGTCACGGAAAGTCTGGCTGCAAGCGAACAAAGTAATGAGAGCCAAAATGTAGCCGTGGAAACAAAAATAACACGGATTGACCTGGTTTTACATCATTAAGTTGCATTTGCAGAAAACAAAAGCTTTCATCAGACCAAAAAATAACACCCTTTAAAAAAAAAAAAAAAAAACACAACCGGCAACATTACAAACACTTTTATCAGGTGAAGTAACGGTGTGGGTGGGCTGTGGTGTAGCCATGCCTCTCATTTGTTACCTCCGCCTGTATCAAAGACAATGCAATAAAACACCCTTCTGCCCAGCACTGCAGAGTTACAGGGACCTGCTGATCTGAGGGAAATCAGGCTGGCGGCCCCATGAGTCAGGGGTCACACGGACCCCCGTTTTTCCAGCGCGTTCCCACTGATGCTGAGTCCTGCTCACCTGCTGTTCCTGTTTTAGTGGAGGCAGGGAGGTTTGCCTCTATCATCTTTGATAATTACCTCTCCAAACGCCCTGCAGGATTTCTGACAGTAATTATTAGCAGTAATGAGTCCTAATACAATGACGATCTCTGCGCCAGGCTGACTGGTGACGAGCTCCCCCATCTCGGTTCGGGGAGTTTCTCTCGCCGGCCTCCCCTGGGTGCTTCTGTTCCGTAGACCCGGGTGGGGGAGCAATGCTAAACCAGCACTTTGACTGGAGGCACTCACTCTCCAGCTGTCAGGAGAGGTGGCCACGGGGCCGGCTTCGAGCTGCAGGGACACTCGGGTCTGTTCGCGAAGGCAGCTGCCTCATGCTTCACCCCAGCTGCCTCATGCTTCACCCCAGCTGCCTCCTGCTTCACCCCAGCTGCCTCATGCTTCACCCCAGCTGCCTCATGCTTCACCCCAGCTGCCTCCTGCTTCACCCCAGCTGCCTCATGCTTCACCCCAGCTGCCTCATGTTACCCCTGAAGCAGAGGGGATCCAGCTGAACATCGCTTAATTAGAATGTTTGCACAGGCTGAGCTCTGTGCGGTAGGACCCCCCTGATCTCGCGTGCCTGTTTCAGGATATCCTAGTCAGCTTTGGGAACCATCTCTGTCTGTTAAATCCATAAAATACATAAGCAATGAGGCCTTTTGGGACATTATTACAAGTTTTGGAACCGGGCCTGAATAATGAATATGGTATTCCATTTTACTCAAGCACACTGATTATAAAAAGCACACTTTTATTACTAAAATATTCAATATCTTGTTGACTCCACAGTGGTACAAAGGGCTTGGTAATTGGGGTGGGGAGGAGGGAGTCTGAATGTTTTAAGTCGAGGTGTGTCTAGCACCCCCCCACACCTCATTGGGATGGAAACCCCACCACAAGGTGACTCCGCCGCGAGGACGCCCAGTGGAATGACGAACAGCCCCCGCATGTCCCTCAGGAGCACTGCCGCCGTGGCCACACTTCCCGCTCCTTAAAAAAGCACACCTACGGCCTTCCCAGAATGCCCTGGGTTTCCTGCTGAGAAGCTGCACCCAAGATAAATGGGTGGACGGCAGGTGCTCGGCCCCGATTGGTCGAGCCGCTCGCGCTCAGGGGGTCGCTAACGGCAGCAGGGCTGGGCCTGACGAAGCCCCCACTCTCTCCTCATCCACTTTGCGATGTTTATGCAGGTCGCTTTGCTATTGCGGCTCTTATTGCACTTTTTGGGATCGCCGGCCTGATTTGCCACGATAACAGCAAGCAGCTGGTACTGAGACAGTTTTTCTTGCCACGATTAAGCTCAAATGCTTCTCATAGTTCAGCGAAACACCTTATTCACTGGCTTGTTTACGAGACCCTTGAACAAATGAATAGCTGTGATGCAGCTTAATTACTGCGGGCTGCGGAGAGCGGGGGAACTTTCCGGCTGCCTGTCCGTATCTCACGTCCCTGTGCCGCGAATTCACTGTATGCGCATATTTATAGTGGTAAACAGCAGCCATTATGGAAAATTACTTTGGTAACTGACTCACTTGGTTTAGTATTTATTGATTTTCATTGCAGTGCTCCCGCTGTGTGTACATATGCATGCATACAGACACAGTCCCCCTCATTAAACAGGGAGCCTGCCCTTTATTGGGGGTTTCACTGGGTTTGTTTAGTTTCTAATGGCTGAGATCGGTGACAGGGGTGGGGGGGGGGAGATGCTGACAGTCCTTTTATACAGAAGCAATAGGGCCAAGGTGTAGGGGTTACAAATACGGCTTTGCTCAGTGGGTCGGAGGTTAACTACCATTCCATTTCACCTTGTGTGACCCTGGGAGGGGATGTGTATAATAGCTGGGGGGGGGGGGGGTTGGTACCTAATTTGCTGACCAAAGCCATTTTCGCCTTTCACAAGGAGGTCAGACTTTAGTGACCTTGGGAGCCCCCCCCCCCGCCCCCGCCACTTAGGCTCATAGGCCGGGCGGTCTGGGGCAGCTTGATTTACCTGAGACCCCCCAGCTGAAGGAGACCGGCATTTGCGTCCTTGTCCATTCAGAGCCGAGACCATCACTTTCCCCTGTAATGGAGAACATTGACCTCTGTTGTATAAGCGGCCATCTTAACTGGCAAGCTTTTAGTCTCTGTTAAGTGCTTTGGTGCAGAAAGGGACCTTGTATAAAAATGAACAGGGATGTGTTTCCCGAAAACGAACAATCTTAGCAAATAATGAATGTAATAATGAACGACGCAGGTAAGGAACGAATGGGATTTGCGTGTTTCCCAAAACCGTTTGTTGTTTGAGATTTAATGAACAGACTTAAAGTAGTTCTTTGTTGGCTCCCCCCGCGTGAGAAAAACGCAGATGGTCGATAACAGGAACAAAAAACATTACAAATCTATAAAAACACATGAAAGCACACAGAATTAAGACCAAAATTAATTAATATACTAGTTGAAATTATATAAAATGGGCTGAGAATGTGATGTTGCTTCCTTGTAAAATAAGAACAATGGCTCTCAGAAGAAGAGTTGAAACATATGGAGGAGGTGGCCAAAAATACATTTTAATAAAACAATTACTGCAATGTTGTACAGCACAGCGCACAGAAGAATAACAGCACTGCAGCATTCAGGGGAAAATCTTAGAGCCCCTGAGGACTTGTGCAGCCCCTTCCACATGCCCAGAGCAGTGTGTCTCTTTGGTGTGCGGCGTTATTCCTCTCCTCAGCCACGGTTTGGGGATTCAACACTGGAGTCAGCAGGTATTTGCTAAGAGGATGCCTGCTGTCTCCCAGTAACCGGGCAGGCACCAGCGAATACACCATCCTTCGCCATCTGACACACTCCAAAGCTGGACCAGATATAATCATCACGTGTGCCCCCAGGCCACTTGGCGACAATGTCTGTAAAATGTCCTTGATGGTTGCATATCACCTGGACATTGAGGTCTAGTGCCAAGAACCCTTTTCGACAGGTGCAGGTGGGATTCAAGGGGCTGCAGATATGCATGGGGTTGAGGGTTTCATCCACTGCACCTACAATTCCAGGTGTGCCCACAATGGCATGAAAACCAATTTAAGTGTAATACAAGGCATCCCCTCCCGCTGGATATTGTATGTAATTGTGCGCACGGTGCAACAGAAATGTGATCAGTGCATGCAGAGATGCAGGACACAGGCCCTGTACATCTGTATATCTGCAGGAATCCACCAGTGGCGTAGGAGCAGAGAGCTGTCAGAAGCTGCACGGTGCACTGAGGGCAAAATTCCGGTGTCTTCCTTTTCAATTTATCCTGCACCAGACCAAGGAGGTTCGTTATTTCGCCCCAAGCCAGCCTGTATTTCTTTGTTAGTGGTTTATTACTGAGATGCCCGATGGACATTTAATGTTTTTGCATACTTAACTGTTTATGTGTGTTAGCTTTTGTGAGGAGTCTGCAGTAGATTTTCTAGTGAGTGTCCGTGGGTTGTCAGATGGATAGAGTTGTAAATAGGTTACTCGTATGACTGTGTGAAGGACTCTTCCACATGATACACAAAATGACAGTTCATAGACACTTCAAATGTTTCATTGTGAATAACAACATTGACCAAATAGTATTATTATTGTTGCTCAATAAAGAAGAATATAGAAAATATCATGTGGGTTGGATCACTTATTCATATATGAATGAAATTTCAAACTACTTTAGTCGCAAAGGATTTCGAGAAATACTAACTAATTAACGAATGATCTTATGTACAAGATAACAAAGTACTTAGTATTACAAAGCTTTCAGGAAATGCACCCCAGGTCAATTAATTCATTTTCCCTAAAAGAAATAGCCCCAAAATTATTATACAGGATTGCGTCAATTAACATTTTTCCAGATCAGTAATATTGGGTAGTGGACCTTTGGCAAAATCCATGCAGAGCCATACAATATGGAAACATTAATACTGACAAAACCCATGTTTCTATATTGATTTTAAACTTATCAGGTCCTTAATTATTTAGACTTCAGTATATCACATCTAAAAATAAGATTCTCTCTTTCAGCTCTTGTGTAAAAAGAAGTTGTAGGGCTAAATAAATTTACAGAAACTGCCTGTGTCTAAGGTCACATACAGCCCGGATGAGTGGGAACAGCAGCCAGACTGAAGACTGACATCCAGACAGGACAGAACGCAGCAAACAAAGCAAGGTGACAAATCTGAACGGCGCTGGGCTTTCAACGGCTATGTCTGTGAGGGATGAGAGAGATGCTCACTGGACCCCAAGCCCCGAGCGGTCCGGCGCTGTCGGCTACACGGGCCGAGGGAGAAGGCTCTGATGAAGGTCAGCCACGATGATTAAAATCAGACCGCCGTGCTTTCGTTATGACCCGGGGGAACGCCGGTCCAATCCGCGCCAAGCGACAAAGGAAATTGTATTACCAGCCAACGCCAGTGCTAAGGGACCGGGACGGCAGCCGATGCTGGCCTGGAGCGAGACACCTTCAGTAGAACAATCTGGAGGAGGCCACGAGGGGGGAGGGGCCAGCACTGACTACTGGTCAATCTGCAGCGTCGTTATTAATGCCCCCGATATGAACAGAAATTAACTTCCCCCCGGGGTGAGAAAAGGACTCGGGTTGATCGTAATTATCACCCAAAGCAGTGCTCAGAGGGGCCTCCGCGCAGATAATGAGCGGCTAGATTATACCTCACACCGAACTGAAGACTGCTGTGCACATGGGACCCCCCCCCCCCCCCCATTCCAGACGTCAGGATTCACTCTGCCCTGTAATGAATTCATTCTTTTTCTTTTTTTCGCAAATTCTGGCCCTCGCATCAAAATGAGGAGCTTTGAGGGAGTGGCATCGATGCCACCAACAAACACATGAAGAGACATAAGCACTACAAAGGAAAACATCAACAAACAAAATAATGACAGCTCATTTCCTGTCAGTTTGTTTTCCTCACACTTCACCTGGGTCACTTCTCGTTCGTTTGTTTTCCCCACATTTCAGCCAGGCCACTTCTCGTTCGTTTGTTTTCCCAAATGCTTCGCCTGGGCTGCTTTTCACTTCTTTGTTTTCCCGATCGCTTCACCCAGGCTGTGGGGTCTGTGGATCGTCCCTGTGTCCATCTGATTAATTTAAATCCATGTTTGGATATAAAATAACATCAGGTGGCCTTTCGCAGGTGTGGATAATTTGTCGATTGGGCCACTTTACAGTCCAAGGCTCATTTTTATCAGCAGAAGCCAGGCGATGCTGTTTTCTGTACAGACGCTGACTTTCATTAATCTGCCGAGTTCTGGAACACAGGAAAAGCCACACTGGGTGTGACCGTCCATCCCCAGACTGACCTGTTTCCAGTTATGTTCATCAGAAGGAAAATATCATTTATGCATTGTAAAATTCAATAAAACATACGTAGAAAATTACATCTGGGGAGTAGTCAAACTGTCGGTTTTTGCTGAAAAGGCGAAGTGTTTCTCTCTTTATTGAGAAGATTTTCTTTATTTGGTAAATGGTTTCAGCTTAAGCTACTAAAATTCAAAATTTAAATTTAGATGCTGATCCAGAGGAAGCTCTTCTTTTTCTTTACCACAATCCTAGTTTCTGCTTTATTTTGTGAGAAATTAGCTTTTTATTCAAAGACTCGCAGAAAGCCTGCAGATTCCTGCAGAGTCCTTGTGAAACCTCCTTTTAGCTGCACTCCAGCTATCTCAGGACACTTTGAAATGAGATTACTAGCAGATATCGGTTCCTTCTCCTGACCTCCACACACCCTGGGCAAAAATTTCATCTTATTTCTCATGTGACCTGCGGTGCCTAATTTAGATTTTTTATTTTTTTTTTAAATAATATGAATTTCTCCAGCAGCAATTGAAAAAAATCTGGCAACAAAGACCCTGCACGATGGTATCCAATGTTCCTACAAAAGATATAGTTTAGACATGTAAAAATATTCTGAAGGGAATGAAAATTTGACATAATTAATCCTTAAATTTTAATAAATAAAAAAAAAGAAAATTGAGGTAGTGAGTTATTCAAAGTGATCTGTCAGTGACTCAGTTTATAACTGTACCTATTTGACAACACCTTAAATAAACTGATTTAAACACGGTGCCTTCCAAGGCGCTTAGGGGTGATATTTTAAAGACAATAGCGCGTTTAGCTGACAGTGAAATGTGCGTGTGACCTTTCCACGCAACTCGCAAAGCACATCCTCCCTGCTTTTCCAGCACCTCGGTTGACCCTGAATAATACGCCGCCTTGAGCGATGGGAGTCTAATGAGGCCTGTTAAACTGCTGGGTGGCGAACTGCTCTGGGGGGGGCGGGGGGGGGGGGGTTTGCGTATTTCGCCTTTTCGGCAAGGCGGCTGGTCAGAAATCAGAGAAAATGCCGGTGTCTCGCTGTCAAAAAAATAAATAAAAATCCACGGACAGTATTAGGACGATATCTTACTGCCACCGTTGTACTGAGTGCAGTGATTTGTTTAGCTCCATCATAGCTCCTGGCAACAGTTATGTTAATTGCCCTGTGCAAAAGTATTTAATTCCTCAGAGAATTAGGACTAATTACGCGTAATGCCATTAAACGGAAGCACGTACATCTGTTAGAAATGGTTATTCATTGTGTGTGGTCAGCAGCCAAGCGTAAATACATAACTGTGCGCTGAGGACATTGTGAAATCATTCTCCCGCCATTTATCCCTGTGAGATTCTGTTTAATAAATATGGATATTAGCATTAGCCCCGCACATACATTTTAAGCCATGCTGGTCATTTCCATAAAGATTAGTGAGGTGACACAGGCGGAGAGGGGTCTCCCTTCAGGCACTGGGCAGAAATGCCCCTACACACATGGCAGCAGGGTGATTTAATCTGGCCGCTCTTGAGCCCCAGGACCCGACACCGTGGCGCCTCAGCCAGACTCCGGGACCTGCAATTACGCCAAACTGCAGTCCTGCATGTTAATCAGCTTTTGCCCATCGGCTCTGTCCACTGGCTGATTATTATTGCAGTCGATGAGCAGTACTACCAGCTACTATGTATTTTCTCCCCCATAAGCTGTCGACATAACTGCCTCCCACAAAAGCTCGTGGCCCGTACTTCTGACAGGCGGGTGGCTCGCCGCGAGATTCCTGTCCTGAGCGCTTAAAGATGCCACGGATCCTTATTTTCTCAGGAAGCGCTGAGTGCTTCTCCATGATCGAGAAGTATTTTATACCTGCACGCTGGTGGCATGGTGACACCTTCCACAGCGAGGTGGTAATTTCCAGGCCTGGGGCATTCAGTCAGAAAAAAAACGAATACGAATCAGAAACAGGCTAAATGAATTCAGCCTTTAATAGATGAACATTTGCTAAAAAAAAGCAGCGCACATGAGCGATTCTGACAAGTGCATCCCATACACTAATGTGCTTATTAACCCGCAACAATCATAAAAGGGACACTCTTAACCATCTTGAGCACATTTAGCAGATGTTGCTTCTTAATTGCTGGTCTTACTTACCCGGCCTGGGGACTGTTTCCTTAGCAGAGCAGGCCTGGAAGTTCAGTGGTACCTAGCTGCAGCCAGAATGTTAACGGCACCACTGAGGCCGTTTGGGTGATGTGGGCAGGATTGGTGGCCCATTATGACATCGCCGCTGCTGTCTGCATACTAAACGGAACCAAGAAAAACTCACTATGGACACAGAAATGGTGTCACTTGCTTTTATTTTTTATGAAAAAATATAAAATTTCATATCTTACACTACAAAAACATGAACACAACCCAAATACACACACAGTTCCAGGAGGCCGACGAACGAACACCATTGGTATGACTTCTCAAAGCTCTTCTATAACTGCATGAAGGTCAGGAGGTCCAGACTCCACAGGAGACTATGTTTGCAGGGGCTGAGCTTTGGACGTCTGGACAGTGGCACTCTTGTCCCGCTATCAACCAAAGGAGGATCAAAGATTCATCCTTCTGAACGGCGCCGGTTCCTGCTCTGAATCCTATCACTGCTCGTGAACCAGAAAAACACAAAGCCATCTGCACTCACACCAACCTTTGTTAGCTTCTTTCAGTGACTAGCTCTTTCAGAATGACCGGTGTACAATTAGCTTCGCAAAAAGTGTTTCACAAGCATAAATGTGACAAAATCTAAGCAGAAGAGATCTCAGTTTCTGATTTGGCATCAGCAAAATCTATATATTTTTATCAAATCTGAGTTAACTGGCGGCCCCAGCAGAGCAGTATTCACTAAACCGAAGCCTCAGTTCCTGGTTGGTCGCTGGGTTGATGTACATCCACAAGCCAAACAAAAATTAATAACAAAAGTGCAATAAAAACATGAGATGGATCTAGTCTGTCCATCCAACCAATGGCATTCATGTGCTGCACATCAGGAACATTCTATCAATCCATGATCCCAACTACTATTGTGAACATAAGCAGGTCAGAATGAGACATGTAGCTATTAACAATGGAATATCCATGGAAATCCAGGGGAATTAGCAATTAGCAAAGCCTTACAGTCAGACCTGTTAAGTTTGTTGTTACCTCAAAGAGCACATTGTAACAAATGACTTGCCTTAATTTATTGGCGTTCAATTGCGCATGTTCAATATAGCATCTGTGAAAGCGTTATTTAGCGAATGACAGAAAGAAAAACTAGATTTAAAAAATGCATTAGCCAGGTTCAGCCAACCAATTCACAGTCTATGCGGGAACAAAATCTGTCAGCTTATCATTTAGTGTCAATAGGATCAAGGAGGACTTGTGTATAAAGTGCGACTTAAATATGTTATGTAATCAGTAAACTCGCAGTGCTTTCCATAGCCCGGGTTAGTCCGGGCATTGTGTTAGGGGGCACTGGGGGATAAAAGTATAATCAAGTTGTCTCATGATCGAAGAGCAGATGATGAAGAGGAGCAGAGGCACCTCAGCTTGTCTACTCTGGGTGGTCATGGAGACACATGCAACCCTGGCCAAAAAGAAGGAGGCACTTAAAATGTGGGATAACGGTAAGGAGGAGGAGGAGAGATGTGGACAAGAAGACATGGAATACAGGGAAGAGACGGAGTAGGACAGGTTTATCAGCTGTGACCACCGATTTGACTCACTGGAGTCACAGACATTACAAGGGTTGTTTGGGAAATTTACAACCACCAAATTGTGCAAGACAGTAATCACTCTGTCTCAATAATAATCAGTATCCTATACTACCATCAAAACATCTCAACTTCTGTCTGAGAGACACTAGAGGCCTTTCTGTCTAATCAGTTGTGGAAATTTGTCTGTTCCCAACCTTGACTAACATTTTTACAAGGGATCCTTCACTTTGACTACAAAAGACTTTTATATTAATGTAAATACCAAAGCACCCCTATTACCTTACGCTTAAATACCACTCCTGGTATGAAAAGACTGACTTTGTCTTCATTAACTTTAAGCTATTTAAGAAATGGCTGCAGTCAACATAGGAAATGATCAGGGTATTATGGATGGAAAATACATCTCTGAGTGGTGATTCATCAGCCATACTGTGTAACCACAACCCGCTAAGTAACGCTTACACCAAGTGGTCACTTAACCTTTATCAACTGCTAACAGCATAGTTAAGCACCATTCACCTCACCCAACCCGAGATGCCGTAGTACAGTTTCTCATGCAGAACGGTCTTACCTAGTACTCTTAATCAAGTATATGTGCAAACACACTCATTAAAAGCAATAAATTAATTCCTGATATACAAAACAATCACTGTCCATATATAGAGAGAGTCTAACGTATCTCACAGACACACACGGCCCCAATAAACCCTTCAGAAACGGGATGAACCACTGCATGGGCTGCGAAGGGGTCCCCTTTGCTCTCGCCAACCCCAGCCCGTCCCATTTTCATTACACATTTAAATCATAGAGCCAGTCAGTCTTTGAACAAAAAGAGAACATGTCTATTTTACCTGCCTGTTTGTAAAAAGCAAATAAAAAAAAAAAAAACTTCAAATATACAATATATAATCAACAATTACACTACTTTTATAAATAATCAGTAAAGCTTTAATAATAAATACTGAACCTATTTAGAAGCAGAGTATCCACTCCAATTTACACGCCGTTCACACAAAGAGATGAAAGCAGGCAATCTTGGCCCTGGTGCCAGTGACCTGGTGCACTGGGTGTCCCTGGGGTTTGTCCCGGCTGTGCTCTTTACTATCTGCCTTCCCTGACAGGACTGAGGGGAGAGCGGCCTGCCTGCGGTCTGCCTGCGGCCTGCTGTTTTGGCTGTGCTTAGCTCCCAGGATGCAGGTCAGGGCTTTACTTTAAAGCTAACTTGGCGCTAGCTACACCATCAAAGGAAAATCGCATTCAGCGCACTAATACACATGTCTACGTTTCAAAGATTAATCATTAGCTGGAATTAAAAACACTGCTGGCTATTAGCATTTTATGGGTCACGTTCTGAAAAGGATTCGCCATCGTGATCCTAAATTCCTAGCGCTATTACAAACAAACTTTAAAAAGTTCAAACGATTCCAGCAGCCACTCTCCGTGGGTTTGGTTTAACAGTAAGCTGCACGTTTGATCAGCAAAGGCAAATTTAAGAATGGACAAAGAACAGAAACACCCATTTAGTCTCCAGGTCTGGCCTAAACACCAAGGGCCGCATTAGTACCTCCTTCTCTAAGCCGCTCTGCATGCCCTCCTGCTCTCACACGTCTATATCTCAGTGTACAAAGTAGCAACCTCTTCAAAAATGAGGTCCTGAAGTTTGTACCAAATTTTACATTATTTACACCTCGATGTACCTTAAAGACTAATAGCAAATCTACGTTTTTTATGGATTTTTCTTTAATACACGAATATGGCAACTATCTCCCTGTCTGTGATGAAAAAGAAACAGGCTTTACATTACATATTGCTTTCTGATACTCGGGTTTCACTGTAACGTGTGATTGCAGAACACCTTCCTGTGAAAGTCTGACTTCCCGTGCTCTTTAGAGGACGGATCCGGGCTCTCTGGGTTCAGGAGGTCTGTGTGGGCCGTGCTCTCTGGGCCCGGAGGCTAGTCAGCTGCTCTCGGGAATTCGGGGACTTGCCGGGCCATTCCGAGCGGCCGCTGTTCTGGAGTTATCCCTGCGCATGCTGACGACTCTGACGAATGACCGAAAACAATTTTTTTGTGTACGTTTAAAAATTTTCGAACATTCCCAGGAAAATAGTGCAGATTGGGGTGCAGGAGAGGCGGTGGGGGCCCCAGCCCTGGCTCAGAACGTCACGCTGCCGTTCATCAGCTGCACGCGCATCTCCTGGATGCTGCTGGCGATCTTCTTCTGGTGTCCGGCGAGACTGACGCCCACCCTACGCAGATCACTGGCAAACAACAGACGGATAAAAAGGCAATTCAACTCAGCCGACAGCGATTCGGTATCTTTGACAGGGAGTGCGCAGACGGTGTTTCGGCCGGACGACTCACTCCAGAGTCATCTGAGCCACCAGCTCCATGGTGGTGTAGCCACTCTCCACGAAGGTCTCCACGTAGCGGCCCATCTTCATGCCCTCCAGCCAATCCTCCACCGACTGGAAGATGGGGCCGTCCAGGGACCTCGGTTCCACCAGCAAATTGGACTCCCTGCGGGGAGAGACCCGGTGAGCGGGCCGGCGGGGGCAGGCATGTCACTCACGCCGCGGGGAGGCTGCTGTGCTGCGCTGGGGCGCAGGTGCGCGAGCGCATGCACTCTGCGTGCATGCTGGCCCAGTGCTGCATCAGCTTTCTGCCCAAGTTTTGGCTGACAAACCCTTCAGACAGCTACTGTTAAACATTATACGATATCAAATAAACCTTCACTGTGGAAAACTGGCTCTCAGGAAAGGCGAGTAAACAGTGATATAAAGATGGAGACGAGGAAGACTTGCAGAATTGATGAGAATATGTAACGATACGGATCACCATCTTTTCTTTTGTTGCACGTGTTCAGTGTATGCACCTGCAGGGACGGCTTTGACACGTTTATCATGGGACGTGATGTCACTGGGGGGGGGGGGGGGGGGACCAGGCAATGGGGGGAACCCAACTGGACCCAGCACCCACCTGTCTGAGGAGTTGACGAGGGTCTTTAGAGAGATGGGGTTCCGGATCAGCTTGTCCAGGAGGCTGACGATCTCGTCAAACTTGGGCCTGCTGTTGCGCTCCTTCTGCCAGCAGTCCATCATGAGCTGGTAGAGCACAGCCGGGCAGTCCATGGGGCCCGGCAGCCGGTAGTTCTCCTCCACCGCCTTGATCACCTGGGCCAGGGAGGGTGGGGGCAGACCGCCGCAAGATCGTTACCACGCTGTGTGCCCAGTCCTAGTTGTCATGACAACGGCTCCCGTCCCACAGCCCGGCCCACAGGGGACCTGCCCGTTACTGAGTTTACGGAGTTATGCCCCAGGTCCAGCTGCCTGCTTTATTTTGGGAGTCTGATTTCTCTGCTCTTATCTCATCTTGTGTCATATCTCAGGGAGATGCTGTACTCGTTCTTCAGAAAAATATTCAAATCAAGGACGGCCGGCCCCGTTTGTGAGATCCGGCCAAACCTGGGGCAGCAGCACCCTGGGTGCAGGTCAGCTGACCCGCCCCACTCCCCATGGCCGTGCGGCCGCCCCCCCCCAAACAGAATGCGGGCGTGAGTGCTCAGCACCGCCAGCCGCTGCACCCCACCCCCCACCCCGCAGCCAGAGAGGATCAGAGGAACTGGCACAGCAGTCCTAAATAAAACATCACACGCCCCCTCCCTCCCCCCCCGGCGCGCCGTAGAGGATTAATGATGTAGCGGAATTAATGATCAGACGCTGGGATGAAGCCATCACACTCAGGCGAGGGGGTGCGGGTACGGTCTGAAACAGACGTGACTGCAGATTGCACCTCCTTCAGGGAGACGCCCCCGCAAAGCCCGAGACCAGCCCCCGCCCTCGTCCGCGACAGGAGATGAAGGCCCGCTTCACTGTCGAGCCCCCAGAGCCAGTGTCACCCTCCTCCGGAGGTAAATAAAACAATCTGCGCAGAGGCGGGAGAAGAATCCCTATGAGGTGCTGGAGACATAAAGAGGCGCGAGTCCACGATGCCGGTCGCCATGGCTCCCGTGACTCAGGCACTAAACCTGAACCGCCCCAGCTGTATAAACAGGTCAGAGTTGAAGTCCCCCTGGTTAAGAGGGTAAACTAACTGTCCCCAGAAAATATGCCTTTTAACTTACTGGAGACGGGAGGAAAACAGGAGAGAATTGCCACCGTGATTGTTCCTCATTAACGTGCTTGATATAAAGTGCAAGGGTCAAGGGAGATATCAGACACTCATTTTAGGGGTCTCTGTGCCTCCCCAAAGCCCCTGTCTGTCCGTGTGCCTGGCCTTTATCTCACTGAGTATTACCACACCCTGCTCGCCAAACGTTGCGAAAGGCTAAGAAGGCTAATGGTGTGCTATATGAGGCTCTCAAACTGCACAGGCAAATGGTGTGAGGCTCTAATACTGCACAGACCAGCTGTGTGAGGCTCTCATACTGCACAGGCCAGCTGTGTGAGGCTCTCATACTGCACAGGCAGGCTGTGTGAGGCTCTCATACTGCACAGGCAGGCTGTGTGAGGCTCTCATACTGCACAGGCCAGTTGTGTGAGGGTCTCATACTGCACAGGCCAGCTGTGTGAGGCTCTCGTACTGCACAGGCAGGCTGTGTGAGGCTCTCATACTGCATAGGCCAGTTGTGTGAGGCTCTCATACTGCACAGGCCAGTTGTGTGAGGCTCTCATACTGCACAGGCCAGTTGTGCGAGGCTCTCATACTGCACAGGCCAGTTGTGCGAGGCTGTCAAATTAAACGCCTAAGCTATGTGTGGATTTTATACACCATTTATGTGCTGTACACATGGACCTCAGCACCAGGCGCACAAGTCTCTCTGCCTGAACCCATGATATGAGTATGGGGCGTACGTACGTCCTGGTTGCTCATCTCCCAGTAGGGCCTCTCGCCATACGACATCACCTCCCACATGACGATGCCGTAGCTCCACACATCGCTGGCCGACGTGAACTTGCGGAAGGTGATGGCCTCGGGGGCCGTCCAGCGGATGGGGATTTTCCCCCCCTGAAACAAAACAGACACGTGTGAAAAGTTTGATCGCTAGCGATGTACAGTGAGATTCGCTCCTCAGACAGCCCCGCCCCTAGGCAGTTACCCCCCCCCCCCCGCCACGGAAGACAGAGGAAACATGGGGAGCGGGGGAAGGAGCCCGGTTCAGACCAGAGTGGCTAATTGGGCTTCCTGGAGGTTCTGCTTTTACATCCCTGACAGGAGTCCGCCAGGCCTCTTCCAGGCTGTCTTTAAGAAGGAAGTGGGAAGGGGGGGGAATCACAGGAGTGGCTTCAAATTGGGGAGGGGGGGTTACTGACAGAAAGTATACCTGAGACAGCGGAAGGATTTAATTATCCTGCCTTCAGCGACAGGCTGCTTCATATTTCTCAAACACATCAGTACGCAGAAACCCGGGACGGTCCATCAGGACCGGCCTCTGCTGCCTACCCTGGTGGTGTAGGCGGCCTCCGGATCGTCCTCCAGAACCCGGGACAGGCCGAAATCGGACACCTTGCACACCAGGTTGCTGTTGACCAGGATGTTGCGGGCGGCCAGGTCGCGGTGCACAAAGCCCGTGTCGGAGAGGTAGCGCATGCCTGACGCGATGCCCCTCAGCATCCCCACCAGCTGGATCACCGTGAACTGCCCGTCGTTCTTCTGTGGGCGGGACAAACGGGGCTCGTCCAATTAGGCGGCAGTTTGTTGGGAGGCTCGTTATCCTCTGGGCTGCACAGACTGCCTGACGGTGCTCGTCACCACCACTCACAGTTTACATTCTGGTGTGATTCTTGGACCTCATCTAAGACGGAACTATGTCTGACATGCACTTCACCTCACAGTCAATGCATCACCAAATTAACCCCGCTGCCAGGCAAGACGTCTCAGGAAACACTTTTTTGTTAACAAAAAGTAAATATTTTTTTAATTATGCATCCGAAAACTGCTGTCAACGCAAAAAACCAACAGCACAGGAACACATTGCAGTGACTCGCACAATATAATTAAGATTTCAGTTTAATGTAAGTCTAAGCAGAAAACCTTGTCTTTAAGTTGTAATCTTGTTTTTGTTCAACATGATTTCATTTTTATGCAAATGTGATGCAAAGGCAAGCTCATCTGCCTTTCCTCTCAGCTCTGCTGTACTGGCTAATTCACGCTGACACTGTGAGAGTCAGTAATGGCAGCAAGAGGAGAGCTCTAATTTGTACAGTACAACCTCTGAACTGCTGTCATCACAAAGGCTGCCCTCTTGGGGCGGGAGGCAGTACAGTAAATAAAAAATGGAGGGAAAGGTACTGTACGCCCTTGACCGTCCGCCTAACCTGGATCGCACCACTGAAGCAAATCCATAAATCTGTAAATAAACGTGCAGCACTGTGGACCAGTGGCCAAATGCAGATATTTCCAGTCAGGTTTAAGAAAGAGAGTGCAGCAATCAGCGCATAATCAACAGCAATAATGAGAGATGGAACACGCACAGACCTCAGCGACACCCCCGTGAAAAGACATGCTCACACACACCCCCCAACAGATAAAGCATGAGCCCCGAAGGGACATATAGAGAGGTGTACCTTCAGAAAGGTGTCCAGCGACCCGTTCTCCATATACTCCGTGATGATCATCACAGGTTTACCTGAGCGAGGGAGATGCGGGCAGGAATTAGCTCCTAGCGCATTGTCTGCTTTTCCCGGGTGCCACTCGACACGCGGCGATCTGTCACACGGCGATCTGTCACACGGCGATCTGTCACACACAGCCGCGCTCTCACCTTTCTGCCGTAATTAGCGCCTGCGACCACGAGCGAATTTCATGCCAGTTACACACCGACAGAAGGGTTTTCATACTTAATTTTCCACTGGCTTGCTGGTGTGCCACAAGATTAATTAACAGAGAAACCTCCAAAGATGTGTCCTTTTTATTTCGATGTTAATGCTCTAAAGAACTGCATAATTGTATTACAAATCAATAGCGGTGTTTTGTACAGAGATAATGGAAAGTGGCGGCAATGTTGACAGAGAGGTGGCATCATGCATTAAGGCTGTTAGTTTCACATCGGAGAGAGTAAATCAAATTACTGAACATCAGAGGAGGAAAAAAATTAAAATTAAAATCATCCTATGGAATATAAGAGAGTGCAGAGTTTGGATACAGGTATGCGTTGATTAACAACCACATATGGTTCTGACTAGGCAGTTGTTAGGGGATTTGATCATTAGGCAAACCCATATATATTACTGTAAATACAAACTGTACAGATCCAGGATAGACTGTATATACATACAGCAGACATAGAACTGTACGTATCTCATATTGTAATACAACAGTAATAACGACTAATTACAAATAATAAAATACGGCATGCACACAATAATACAGCAATAATAAAATATTATTATTATTATTATTATTATTATTAATAATGATAATAATAATCTCATACACATCTTATTACCTGTAATGGAGTTTTCTAGGATGTGAAGGCAGCTGTAGTGTACAGTACTGTACTGTATACGCCACTATATGTGCCGTACAAGTATATCACATATAAACAAGAATATCACATAAATTACAGAACTGGCTTGAGAATATTACTGTAACTGGGTTTGTTTACATACCACCAACCATGTTGAAAGAAGGTCACGACGGCATTGTTTTACGTCCACTTACGTCCGATTCAGGATGCCATCCGATTTGATAAATCCTGTCTCTATGGGGGCTTGGTCGTTAAGGCAGTAGGTCGTTAATCGGTAGGTTATTAAGTGATGCATACCTGTATTGAACTATACAAGCACTACTGTGTAAATAATTGCTAAATTGTCCTCAAACATTCGCCTTGGGCGGAATAGTGACATAAACACTGAGAGCAGCATCAGTGTGTGTTTGTAAAACCTCCCCCAATACAGGCGTCCTGCTGCCGGGGACTGGGTGCATCCCCTGCTGGGCTGTAATTATTTGTCCACAAAAAGGCCCTGAGGAAACACATTTGGCCATATCCCATCGGGGAGACTGCGTCGCCTTCTTGTAAGCAGTCAGCAGGGCACTCGTGCGGCTGCGGACGGACCGAGCCCACATCGCCGGAGGAAACCTGCGGGGCGTTGAGGAGCATGGTGCGGTGGTGCACTCTGCGGCCCCAGCGCTCAGCCCTCTGGGGCATCGTGCCTTAAGGGAGACACCGCGACGGGATTAACCGGCTAGTCCAGATGGGTAGAAATGCGGAAAATTTCACAAAGACTGAAGTCAAATCCTTCATTGCCGATAATCATGGATTGACATAACTGGTACGCAAGGACGCATTCACCTTTAAAAACAATACGTGCAACAATCGATTGTTTGTAAATGCGCCAATGCATACTTATTATATGTGCATTTGTGCTGCTGTGACAAGAAAATACCTTGCATTTGAACCTGTAAACTGCAAACGAAGTAGAGTTAGCACATAAAGATTAAAATGCATTATATTTTGTTTTCATATCAGCGCAAATCCACATAAAATAAGTACGCATTTATACGATTACCGCAATCGATTGTCACAAGTATCGTTCTTAAAAGTGAATGAGTACTCGTGTACCAGTTATGTCCATCCCTGCCCATAATCCCCATCGATCACCACAGAGACGGTTAAGGCAGTCACCTGACTGACATGACTAATGAGGGGGTGACATGTGCGGAATAGGGCAAAAACACGGATGAAAGACAGGCCCCTGCCCCTGTATTTCAGAAGGCGGTTCTGTTCCTCCAGCCCAAACGGGGCGGGGCAGGGCGGGGCTGCCCCCTCCCCCCACGCAGATGTCGGCCTTCAAGCCCCCTGTTCCTGCTGACTGGTGTGATAATGGAGGACAGAGACGGTCCCAACAATCTATCATCCCGCGCGTCCCGGGAGGGGCCTCGCTCCCCCCGCCGCTGCTGTCACATGTATTTCCCAAAAGAGCTCAGCCTGGCTGCTCCTCCCGGCTTCTCAAGGTCATGTGCACACTGCCATACAGACGGCGTAACCCCCCCCCCCCCCAGGTCCGTGTTCAATACGTACCTGAGGGGCCACGTCCAGCCAATCTAGACGTTACATGGGCATTATGACCCCCCCCCCCCCTCCCCAGAATGGCCGACGGGGGAAAGCTGGCTCAGTCAGTGCCATCAGATAAATCTCAGAAAGCAGGTGCTGAGGGCCGGCAGCAGAGATGCTGACTTGGGGCCCTCTGAGTGGTTGGCAAGTAAGCGGAGCCTTGGGTCGGACGTATCCATGTCGGTGAGATTTGCAGCCGGCGGCCTCCAGCACCAAGACCAACAGCACGGCCTCTCCTGCCTCCACCTCCACCTACTGTGTGTCTGCATAACCACACACTTACTCTTGGTGACCACGCCCTCCAGGTGGATGATGTTGGGATGGTCAAACTGGCCCATGATGCTGGCCTCCGCCAGGAAGTCCCGCCTCTGCTTCTCAGTGTAGCCCGCCTTCAGCGTCTTGATGGCCACCGTGAATTCCCTCTTTCCAGGCAGTCGGAGCGGCCCGCTGCACACCTCCCCAAACTCACCTACGGCAAGCCGGACGGACAAACTGAGTGAACCACACACTCACTGCTTGTGGAAAAATACTCATTACACATTATGTTTGTGAAAAATTCATTACTTATTGATTCCTGTTTGTAAAAACCTTGACTTTATAACCCCAATATTAACCCTGATTAAATTTGTCCTTAACATTTATTGGTATTTAAAATCATTGGTATTTAAAATTTGATACAACTCATTTCTAAATAGAGATACTAAACAGAGATAAAAATGTGCAATAAGGAGAGATAAAATGTGACATTTAGGGTAAAAGTGCACAGGGGGACATTTGTTACCCCCTATAATTAAAGATGAAATTAGTAGTGTGTGTGTTTGCTAAAGATACATAACCGAGGTCCTCTTTAGGGTAGATGTTTGTTGGGGGGGGGTCATTGGATACCATGCATTTAACATAACTGAGCTCATCATGCCTCCCCCCAGGATGACCCCCGCTGGCACGTCATCAGGCGGATTGCAGAGCAACAACTGATCCACACCAGAGCCGGATTTCTCCAGCTGATGCTACGTTCTGGGGCCGTACGGTGCGGGGGGGACGGGGGGACACCGTGTTTAGGCAGCTGTCTGGGCACGGTTACATCCAGCTGCCCTTCCAGATGTGAGTAATCCCATGATCACTACTCATTAAGCGATCATGCGTTGGTGTTTTAACGAAATGGGCCCTGAGTCGTTGGTCAGACTTACTACATCCCCCGCCACCAAAATATAAAAAAAAAACAGGTCCTCAGAAACAGACTGTGCTCTGTCTCCAGAAAAGCAGAAAGAAATGGCATCCGTGATACTGTACGTATACCCAGCAGGTCCAGTTGGTGCCTCCTGGCCTGTTAAACATGCTCAAACCCAGCGGTAACAGGCCAGCCCATACCCACCAGCCCCGATGACTCTCTCGATGGTGATGCAGGAAGCGTCGATCTCCTTGGCAAACTCGTGCACAGCCTGGCTGGGGTCCTCATAGGTGTGCGGGTCGATGTATGTGCGCACACCGGGGAGCTGGACTGTAACACAGAGGAAGGGAGTCACTCCCTTTGTGCAAGTACCAGCAGACCTGAAACGCATGCATATGCATGTGAGGTTCCCCTGCAGCGGGATGGCAGAGGCGCTAAGGTGGCAGACACTTAAAGGAGCAAACTCATTCTCCCACTGGTTGATTGAGGTAGCCACACGGGGCAGCAGCGAGCGCCCCCCCCCCCCCACGGCTGACTCACGCAGGCCGCTGTGGAAGTGCATCTTCTCCTCATCCGGATCCTGCTTCGCGATGCTGTAGCCGCAGCGCCTGCAACCCACAGTCCCATCAAATTCTGCCCTGGTGCCTCACCTGAGCAGGCCCCCCCACCACCAACAGCTGGATAACTGAGTGCACCTGAGACCCAGACAGGTAGACGGAGATCCTCCTGCAAACGCCATATCCGTGTGCGTGAAACGAATGGTTAAAGTCACTGGTGCGACGGATCGCTGTGGCCCCAGGACAGGGGGGGGTTAATTAGTGATGGAGTCCAATTTCAGTCGGATATTCCTCATAAAAGTGATATTCATAGAAGTCTTCCCAAAATCATAAATGACGTATGTCAGATGACGGCGGCTCGGGACACGGAGCCAGTTCTCTAATTTATGTGCCATAAAATCAGCGAGGAGATTCCAAGCGAGGATCCCTGCTGAGCTGGAGACACCATTACATGACAGGGGATCGAATCAATCCCCCCGGAAAGTCAAGTCATGCGGCATTTTACAATGACTCGCTGACTTAACCAGCCGTGCGGGCGCCTAATCGCCGCCGCTGCCCTCTCACCAGCCTCGCTACAGCTCCGCCAGCTCAGAGATGGAATGACGCATTCAGGCCCAGGTCTGGACAAAAAAAAAAACACACCTCCAGCTAATTCAATTACAGTTTGGTTCACAGAAATAAGCTGAAAATGACAGACGCCTGAAAAAGAACATATGGACACAGGCGCTGGGCCAAATAGACGCAGACGCAGCTACTTGGCCACACACAGACAGGCCGTACAGCATCTATCAATGAGTAACTCACATCCAGTATCTATGTGAATTACAGCTTGTTCTTTTTTAACTGGTCACTGGCCGCTGCCAGGACGAATAAAAACATAGTTTTTGCCCCTAACAAGGTATTTTCTTTCCAAGTCATTTACAGCCAATCACAGCTCAGGTGCTGATGCTGAATTACCAAGCACCAATCAGCTATTCAGCACAGCATGTGCAGGTGGCCCCAAGGCGTCCGCCGACAGACGGGCCGGGGAGGAGGTGGGGAAGACGGCGAGACACCATACCTTCCGCTCAGCAAGAAGCCAGTGACTAGTGCCAGCAGGACCACGCCCACGATGACGGCCACTGCCACGATGGGAAGTTGGCCCTGGTCCCTGGATGCAGCTACTGCTGAAGCGAGGAAAGGAAGCAGCTGTTAATGCTCATGCTAATGCCAATGCTAATAGCAATGCTAATGCCAATGCTAACGGCAGCACTAACAACAATAACAACGACACCAATGCCAAAGCTAACAGCAGCACTAACACCAATGCTAACAACAACGCTAATGGCAATGCTAATGGCAACTAACACCAATGCTAATGCCAACACTAATACCGGTTCTAATGCTAATGCTAACAGCAGTGCCACGCTAGGCTTCATCTCTGACCCAACGCATACAATTATAACAGAAACATACAATTATAAAATTTTTAGAATAGTTCAAATATACATTTTACAATTTATAAAAATCCTATAATATGCTTTGGCTTTGATGGCAGAATAAAGCACAAATGAAGTTGATAATTATGTGTGTGGACCCCTCCCTCCCCACTATTCTGTTGGAGATGGATGGCTACAGCCAGGTGGAGGTCACGTAATAGGCCAGCGTTTGCTTATGCGTTTCTATGGCAACCCTGTACCCAGAGCACCCCCAGGTAACAAGCGCTACAACTCAACCTCGGATGTCTCTCGGACTCCTAAAGAACGGTTGCCGCATGCATGAATGAGGCTTGGGAGTGTGGGGGGGGTCAAGCCGCGTTTTTCAGAATGACATCAGAGAGCGGAGAATGGCCCGCGACATAACGACCCCCTCGTCTAGAAGAGGCATCTGCCTCTCTGCGGCAGTGTGACGTTTCGTGGGAAAGAGTGCTTCACTCCAGTGGAGACGCGGGATAATGACTCTCCTCAGACTGCCTGAGAGCGACTCTCAGACGAGCCGGCGTGAGAGCCCTGAAGGCGCGCGGGGATTTGTCGGGGTGAGTTACCATGGAGAGAAGCCTGCCCTGAAACCTACACAGCACTCACCTGTAAACAACACACGCGTGTTTTAGATAATCCCCCACAGAAGTGTCTGGCCGGCACCATACTCACGGTAGGGGCTGGTTTCGAACTCGAAGCGCTGGCTGAAGCCGCCATAGCCAGCTGAGGTGCGCGCCCTGATCTGGAACACGTAGACGGACGAGGGTCGCAGGCCGTCTGCGATCACCTCCGTCTCCTTGGACTTGATGATGGTGTAACTGGTCTCCTGATCCTGCTGGCCCCAAAGAGAGCCAGTCAAGACGTGGCCGGCCAGGCGATTCCAGAGGCCGTAGAGCACCGTCTGATTTTTAAAAAGCCCATGATGTCGTGCGGACACTAAGAGCCATCCTCCCTGCAGTCTGGCACACTAGTACAACACACTATGAGCTTTACTGCACCGCATGTTGATACCACGCTTAAATGTGGACCTGCCGCGTGTCCGGCATCTCATAATGGGTACACTGGGCCCTGAATATGAAGCCCCATTGACTGGAAATAACAGGAAAATATACAGCAAACACGATATAGTGGACCAATATTGTTACTGCCCTATTTATTACTGATTTACCATATAAGGTCAAAGGCGGCTGAAGAAGGGAGGAGTCTCACACACCTTCTCGAAATACTTGATCTCATACTCCAGGATGATGCCGTTGGGCCGCTCCGGCTCCTTCCACGACAGTGCGATGCTGTCTTTGGCTGCTCTCCCCTTCTTCACCACGCTCACAAGGGACGGGGCTGCCGGGGTGGGGGGGGGGGGGGTTGTTATTCTCCTTTTTACTTATTTATGAATCCAACAATACGACAGGCAGTGGTTTGCTGTCTTAAAAAGTAATTAACAATTTTTATAAAGAAGCATGGCTTCTGGATTTTAGATGTTAGCATGAGTAAGATACTGCTTGGTTACACCAGCATTGGTTTAACCGTATGATCGATTGTCTCCTTTTAGTCAGGTTATGAAAATGCACCGAGATCCGCAGAGTTCGATGTTCGCTTTGTACGTTGGTGCACAGGGGCTTTAAACTGGTCATGATTTTTGGGTGGGGATATGGTTCGCAGGGACATTAACCAGAATTTTTTTTCAGGAATTTTCTTTTCTCTTCAATGCACTGCTGAGCCTGCAGCTGCCAGATTTCCGTCCGGTTAAATGAGGAACGCTGAAATTCAAGCCCATTCTGTGTATCTCAAAGGAAGTGTCAGACTGTAACCGTGAGATAAAGAGCATTTAAGTGCATTGAAGTGATCCCTAAGGTGGAGACCTGATATCGGCAGCAGCCTTTATGTTACAGTATCCCATTCAGATTGGCCCTTCCAAACAAAAGGGTAACCCTACCCCCCCAACTCAAAAAGACAGGGAGGGAAACACACACACACACACACACACAACAATCGGCCCAATCTTAAAAGGCTGAAATGGAATATACACGGTAAGGGGATACGGGGATGAGGGAGATCCACTTTGGGCGAGGGTGGGCTGAGCGGTGACCCTCTCAGAGGACCCGATCCTCAGACACAGCCGAGTTGGATGACAGGAGAAACACAAACACAAAACCAGCTACGGCGTCGATTCATAAACACGGTGCCACAGGTCCTCTGGAGACTCTCAAAGCTGTTTACGAGGTTAAACCAATTATGTTTACCAGATGTAATGATAATTACCATATATGATTTTAATTCATATTTTTACTGTCATGTATACTTGTGTGTCTGTGAATGGAACCATACAGACCAGTGCTCCTCAAATCTGGACCTCGATTGCAAATCCAGGCCTTGTTTTCAGTTCTCCCAAGTACACAGTTTAGATAGATAGATAGATAGATAGATAGACAGACAGACAGAACTCAGTGCTGTACACAAAATAACCTTCAGTTGTGGGAAGCTTTTATATTTCACTCAGCCAGAGATGCCTGATTTCCTTTCATAAGTCTGAAATCGGACACGTTTCTCACAAAAGAGCAAAGGGAAGCAGGCTGGCGGTTTAAGAGTGCCCCCCCCCACCCCATCTGGCTCACACGCTCCATAGCAGAGTGAGCACTTGGACTGCAGGAAGCACACATCCTGGGAAAAGTGACAAAGTGAAAATGCACTAATTAAGGCCTCCGACAGAGATGGGCCGCATTGCTCAAACGCCAAAGCTGCTCGCTCCGTGTGCCGATGCAAGCTGCAGGAATTCCTGGCAAGCGGAGGAACGTGGAGCCGAAATAAATGGAGAATTTCTGGCTCTGCCATTTGCCTTGTCCCCCGAACCCCCCGCAACAACGAGGAAGCAGCCACCTCACAAACACCTCAGACATTTCTCTCCACGAGCGTCACGAAATGCACCCTCCGCAGTGGAAACTCAGCCATGTCCTGAGACACTGAGTTTATTCCAAGTATTCCTGAGAAGCCTACAGATGAGCCAGCCAATACTTTGTGCTTAAACTTTTGAACCACTCAAAAAATAAAATATATGTAAATAAAAAAAACTGTTTCCAGTCATAAACAGTTTCCAGCTTCCTGGAACACTCTTTGAGACAGTAAGGAAAATATTTTACACAATGTTAATGTTTTCCAGGCTGTGTAGATGCTGTATTAATCATTCTGGCATCTTATCGTGATTTTAGCAGCCTTACATTTTCCCACAAAGACAAAAATGTTGCAAGAGTGCTACTGACAGTGTTCTTCTGACAGTGTACTTCTGACAGTGCTACTGAGAGTGTTGTTTTGAGCCACTACTCCTCAGCTCCCTTCTGTTTTGCTTTTATTATGTTGTCCAAGCATCAGTCTGAATTTTAAATGCTTCTGCAGCGGCGCGCCTCCAAACGGCTTATCTTTTGTCTGGCTAGTACCGCCCTCCCCCTGCATGGCCCCCAGCCGCTCTTTGGTTTGTACACAAAGCAGGGCGCACGTTGTCCTCTGCCAGGTGGGTAGCATGCCAGGGCTTGACCCATTAACAGCGCCCCCCACCCACCACCAAAGCTGGTACTTCATCGAGGGACACTTTGAAAGGACAGAAATGCAACTGGCACGAGGGGGACCGATTTGCAAGCGGGCAAATGGGGGGGAGGGGGGCGAGCAGCTCTCAATAAGACCACGGTGCAGCAGATTAGCCTAACATAGCGCTGTGAGCCATTTACAAACATGACGGTATTAACATACCAAAAGTATTCTGCGCATGACTTTGGAAAGCAATAATGATCATGTGTGTTATTACTATCAAGTGCATCTCATTCTGAAATATGAGCCATAGCTATCGGAGTTAAAGCGAGGCTGTCTGAATTTCGCAGGACTTCCGGAACAAAGACCCGTCCGGAGGCTCGGCCGCTGGCGACAGGCGGCACGCGGGCAGGGAGACGCTAGTTTGGGAGTGATTTATTGACGTCACTGACGGGGTCGCCATCTGGAGACGCTCCCCCCAAATCCCCAGCAGCCCCCCGATTTTTCCTCGGCAACCCAACAGATCGAGCGCGCGTCCACCCGGGCAGGCACATTACAGCCCTGAGTAACTGCACACCGGAGAACGAGGCCAATTAACTGACGAGTAATTAAGGATATTGACTGAGGAAAGGAGACGTGGGCTCAGGCGGCCCGGATCGATGGCGTGTTCGTGCGGTGGGGAGGGGTGCATCCCTCACGCCCCGCATTTAAAAAGAGTGATTATTCACACCTGCACCTGGTTCCTCGTAAAAAAGGGTCTCGCTCCTTCAGCAAAAATGGTATAAAAAGATGTTAATGAAGATGAGCGCAGCATGGGGGCCCTTTCAGGAGCAAACAGGCTCCACGTCACTCCATGGAAAAGGGCGTCTGCAAGTCAGGATGCTAATTTATGTGGCATTTACACCACGGCCCCTAACGGGATGCATCGAATGCAGGGCCACGGCTTGAGCGAACGCCTGCGGGGCCCCTGCATTTCGGATCTCGGCAGTGGTTGCGAGGCGCCCTTTAACGTGGACGGGACAGGGCCGTGAGACATACTCCCAGATGACAACTCCACCCTCAAAACTTGTGTAGAATCTCAATATCCATACATCATTCAAATAGGATACTGCCACATGCTAGTAACAGTTATTACCAGTCTTAGTGTGGTGCTTTCCCAAGCACTCCGTTCATTGCACTTGTGTGTTTGTTACTGTCAGTGTAGTTTGTGGTGTTGCAAGGGACAAATCCATCAGTCACGGTGGAGAGGAGGCCTTGATTATGGTAAAACAGGCCTCAGTCATGGTGAAGGGGGCCTTGGTTACGGCTGAGGAGGCCTCAGTTTTGGCAGAGGGGACCCTGGTTATGGCGGGGCTTGACTGCATTGGAGGAGACTTTTGTTACAGCGGGTTTCGATTATGGCTGAGGAGGAATTGATTAGAGCAGTATGGGCCACGGTTATGGCTGAAGAGACCTCAGTTTTGGCAGAGGGAACCCTGGTTACGGTGGGGTTCGATTGCAGCAGAGGGGGCCCCAGTTACAGCGCCCCATTGGGCTGTTGTCTATTGGCTTTAACGCCCACCCTGTGCGTCAGTAATGGCGGCGTGATCCGGCGAGCAGTTTCCTGTGGCTTTTCAGCGAGCGCTCGTTCCCCCAGGAAGCCCTGGTGATAATAAATCCTCTTTAAAGCCCTTTTAGTTTTCCTGCGCGTTTGAAATGCTAATCTGTCTGGAACAAAGTTCCCGTCGCTGTTTCATTGGCTTTCCCCACCTCTCCATGTCACGTTGAGAGTCCCGCGTCTCAGGAAGGCTACTGACCCGAGAAATTTAAATCCCCACTTCACAAAAACACAGAAACAAACGGCAACCATGAATGTATTTGAAAATCCTTTTTTGTCAAGCCTTTAGTTACAGAGCACAGAAAACATTTGATAAAAAAAGGTTTGTGATTCTTAATACCAGACTGCTTTTTGCCTCAAGTTTGACAAATACCAATGGCATTAAAAGACAAATAACATGAAAGGACCTGCATTATTGTCAATAGAAGCTAAAAAGATTAGTGGGAAATGGGGGTGCATAATGGGCAGTAATGCAATAAAGGCTAATGTCACCAAAGACTGTAAATCCATCCCAGCCTTAAAAGAGGAGTGGGGAAAGGCCCCCTCATTTCACCGAAACCCTTCACGCACGAGAGAGCCATACTGGTAATTACAGTAATCAGTCAGACAAAGCAGATTACTCATCAGCCCAGGGTGAGGGCATTTCTCTAACCGGGGTCGACAGCCGCCTTTCCCTTGGCCTGCCGAGGTTTGGGCAGTTAATGTACAGGCGTGAGGAGGTGACAAGCCCTCGAACCCTTGTTCCTTTTCACCGGGGTACAGCGGGGCACTGATATCTTTCAGCGCAGGTGCCGTACTCACCATGCTATGGTCATCTTTGTTGCTTTTTTTATTTGTTTTTCCTATCAGAATTGACTTTCCCTGTTCCACTAATTCTTCACCTCCACAACTCTCTGTATCTTTGACCAAACCGAGTGCATTTTTGGGTAAACAACTGACCAGCTCGACTGGACCTTCACCAGCATCTAATCACCACTTAACTATCAACAAAAGAACGGCTTTCCGTTGAATCTCACACGATCAGAAAGCACTAAGGATCTGGACTCTTATGTGTTAAATCTCAAACAAGGCCACAGGGCTGCCCTACTGCAGAACAGCCCGCTCTACAGGGGGCGCCCCTATTTCACAAACCTGCGCCGAGAGTCGGCACGCTGAAGGCTGTGAAGCTAAGCTAACTCGGCTTCAGCGCCGACAGCTTGGCCGGCTGGCGGGGAGCTGGAGGAATCAGATATTAACCAAGCAGAGGGACTGCTAAACGATAGGGCCAGGGGGTCTAGGCTGCCCCGTGTGTCATGCGACCTGTTCTGGCTGGGAGGAAACTCAAGGACAGCCAGAGTGAGGATGGCTGAGAACACTGCTGACAGCATGGGAAGAGTCTTTAAGGACTATTATTTTGACTGTTTTTTGGCAGAGACTTTTCTGCTTAAATTTACAGTGACCTGGCACTGTTTAACTTTAGAAAAAATTAAGAGATGACTCCATATTTTTTATGAATCTGCATTAATAAATCCTGGTTTAATCCTGGTTCTGCTAGCAGAAGGCTACACTGAGTGGCTGGTTGCTTCCAGGCTCAAAGTTTCTAAGACAGCAGTACACAAGAATAAAGTGAAGCAGGAGACACTGGAAATGACCAAAAACTAGCCAGGTAAAGGGCAGAAGCGACTTTCTAATGCCAGAGAGGACAACCAACTTATGTAGGGCTGGGACGATTATTCGACGTAATCGACGATGTCGGTTATAAAAAGCGTTGACGTAGAATTTTAGTGTCATAGTTGTGTAAAACTAAGTGACTGCATTGCCCTAAGTGATAAGCTAAACGTAATGTAAGGGAAAGTACTTTATCCCCTTGGGAGCACGTTAACGCTGTCCTTTTAAGAATCGCGCAGTAAAACAATCTGCTAATAACTGAACTTTACTGTCCACCTGATGATCTCTTTGCCACTCGAGAGCTACAATATTTTATTTATTAGACCTGCGGCATTGTTTTCATTTACAATAAAAAGTTATTCCACTAATAAGCTGGCTAAGCTGTTTCACTGCTGGCACCGTTAAAACTATATCAGTTATAGACTGAATTCCGGTATAGTTTTGTCTAATATCGCCAGTGCCAGCATTGCCGCACTATTTGTAAGGCATGCACTGGCCAATCATGTAGCACTCCTCTCATAAATATTAATGAGACATCTCCTTCCAACCTGCAAAAAGGCAATTTGCCGCACCCCCCGCGCATGAGACAACATGGCTGCGTCTACCAGCAGAGCTCCAGAGCCTCTGGAGAAACACGGGGCAGAACAGGCTCGCACACGGTCTTCCAGAGTTTGGGAATACTTCAGTCATGACACCTTTACTGCACCTCTACTGTAGCTGACGTTAATGACGCTGTTTCAGCCATTTTACATTTTCTGTTTACTTATTCTGTCAGTCAGAGTGAGACAAATGATCATTTATGACGACTCTTACACACTGTAGCCTTAAATCGTTCCATGCTCATTGAAGTAAGCTTAACTATAAGCTACCTTTGTTAGTGTTTGTTAAAAACATGTTTCTCTAGTTATGAAATCATTCCATGTTTTAGCATCTATTTCAACATTAAAGTCAAATTGGTGTACTGAAATAATTAAGTAAAAACTATTGCAGTGATTATTAACTTCAGTCTAACATAGAAATCCTATTGAATCTCTTAAGATTAGCCTTTTTTGTTAATAATGCTCTAATGTTTAAGAAATATTTTAATAAATCAAAATGTTAATGAGAATTTCAGATTTGTGCGTGGGGGGGGGATGAATAGTTGTATTAAATGACTAACTTGAAAATAATTGCTTATCAATAAATTTATCATCAGATCATTTCGGCGATGCCTAGCTTTCCCGACCAGAGGAATATATGACGAAGAGAGCTGCTTTGGTGGGTGACGTCGAGGGGCCCTTCCCAGTCCTACCACTCACCGGCCTGGTTGGTGGTGACGTTGAGGGTGACGAACCGCCGGACCGGGGCCACCAGGTAGGACACGCCGTTGACAGCCTCCACCTCGAAGGTGTAGTTGGTGTGAGCGAGCAGGTCAGTCACCATGACGGAGCAGTTCCGCAGGCCTGTCCGGCCCGGCAGATAGCGCACATGGCCGCCACATTCCTCGGAGCGCCACGGGTCCGAGCCCACCTTCCGGCATACCACGCTGTAGCTGATATCACGCCGGCCACCCGTCTCCGCGGGGGGGGCCCACTCCAGGAGGACGCTGGTCTCGTTCACATTGGAGATGGCATTACGGGGGGCAGATGGGGGCTCTGTGGAAAGGGGGGGTGCGAGAATGTGGCCGACGTCCGTAAGACACATCAGGCGCGCCGATTGGTCACATGCAGCTCATGTGACTTTCCTCTTTACTGCAAGGTTCACATTAAAAGCAACACATTAAAAATAATGGTCAGAGCAGATGTGCCATATTTTCCCAGGAGGAAACGAAATCTCGCCATTAAATCTAGAACGTTCTGCCTGTGTGTTTCGTAGAGGAATGGAGGGCGCGCTCACTGGTGCAGGCCATGTTGTCCGGGTCCGAGCCTCCACGGTAGTAGCCCGGCTCACACTGGCAGGATGTGCAGCCCTCCGCCCTGGTGAAGCTGTGGGGGGGGCACTTGTTGCAGCTGGGGCTCTGGGCAGAGGCTTTGAAAAAGCCAGGTCTGCAGGCTGTGAGGAGGAGAGGTACAGACAGACGACATGAGGTGAGGGGTGGGGGGTGCTGAGCTGGACGTGTCCCTCAGGGGGGGGGGGCATGAGCACCCCCGCTCAGCAGAGCTGAAGCCTGTAAATACCTGTACAGCTCAGCGGCCCGAACGCTTGCTGCACGTCACAAGGTTTTATATACTCACTGTGGATTATATCACCATGAGAAACTGTGCCCACCATTGTCTTTGTGACGGGATGACATAATGCTGAAGTAAATGAATAATAAAAAATAATGTTAGGTCAGCGAGAAGTGAAAATGTTAAATGGAGCGTGTTATGTGGAGGAAATGGAGAAAACACCCGCACCCACACACACGGACACATTTGTTTTGATATCTTTGTGGGGATCATCCATTCATTTCTATGAGCAAAGCCCTAATCCCAGCTAAGAGAACCTTAAGCTTAAAAAGGTCATACTCAGGGAGTGGGAGGTATTTGTCCTCAGTTTCACTTTTATCAGTCAGCACTTTTCTGACTGACGCCAGGGAGCGAACGCGAGCGAGCCGGCTGTCGGGACATTTACAGGCTCTGATTTGCATGATTATCAAACACTATCAGTGCTGCCGTCTTAAATGGCTTGTTTTTGCGCTCGGCCGGGTCCCGCTTTCTGGCAGCACAGCGATCGCAGGCCGGATCATTTTCTACATGGCAGGCGATTCTCTCTCCCCCCGTGTCCTCTGGTGCCGGGAGGGTATTTAAATATAAAATAATCGGGTATTAAGCATCAATCACAGGCTGCCAGCACACACACGCATTTCGGGAGCTAATTTCATCGCCAGCGCCAGGTGCTCCGGCATTCCTGACAGGCCAAAATAAATCTGGATCATTTATCGCAGTAAAAGAAGATGGATGAGCAGCACGGTCCGCGCCAGGAGGCGCAGAGGAGCGCGGCACTAGGAGTGCTGGGCCGGGCCACTAGGGGACTCCCTACAGTGAAGGAGGCAGGACTGGCACCAAGAGCAGAACACACATCACATTTAAACACATATATTTGCACGAGTGCTACTATAATGTGTTAAGAGTGAGCACTCACATGGGTAAACGTGGCCGTTCTGGGGACACAGACGGCGGAGACACTGAGGGCCCGCCACTGTGAGAGTGTTTGCGGTAACGTGTGTGCCCAGCGGGTCGTGAAGCTGCATGTCCGTGTCCCTCAGCACCTTGAACCAGATGCTCTCATGCTGGGCCGTCATGTCGGACAGGCTTCGGCCCTGCTTAGTTAAACCCGAAACGCCCGCCGGCAAACACTCAGCTGCATTTGCAGTGGTTTTGGACACCCTTGTCTGGAGGGGCTGTTGAACTGCTCAGAGAGGCAGTCGGTACACTAACTTCGACGAAGAAGGTGAGGGAACGACAGGGTGACCACCCCACCCCCAAGAGGTCAGGGTCACCATGAAATTTTCCCAGGGGCTCTATTTTGCTACCACCCCCCCCCCTCCCAAACCACTGAATGAGCCTAATCCCCTACATAATATAGTGACCATCACAGGATGCAAGGTAGGAGATGGACATTTAAATGGAATAGGGCAGGTCAGGTCAGGTTGAGGAGCATGCACTGGTACAGAACATTACCGCACCCACAAACACGATGAAACACCTTGGGGTCATGGTTGGCAACCCCCCCAGGCTGACACGCGGTCCAGTCCCATCCTCTGGAAATGTCCGTCTATCCGCCACAGCCAGGTGTTATGTGGGCGTCCCCTTGGTTCAGCTGCTCAGGTCCTCAAGCCGGGTCACCCTCAGGGAAACCCACCACAAGGCCGACACAAAGTCAAACCAGCCGTACCCAAGGATCCTCCGAAGAGACACAGTACCGAAGGAGTCCAGTCTTCTCTCCGCAGACAGACACACTGATGATGGTTGTGCCCAAGAGGTCATTAAAGGCCTGGACCTTGGATTTTTTTATCCAGGACCCCGATAAGATCACAGCAACATCGGTGAATCTTTCTTCACCAACAGATGCCCCACAGCTGCTGGACCCCACAACCCTGCCCAACACCCAGCCCATACAAGCATTGAACAGGGTATGAGCAAGAACACACCCCTGGCGAACCCCAGAATCAACTGGGAAGAATGCAGAGGTTCTGCCTCCACTCTGCACAGCACTCACAGTACCAGTGTGAAGTCCAGCATCCTCAGGGGGATCCTGCAAAGTCTCAGGATGTCCCACAGGGCAGCTCAATCATCTGAGCTGAACGCTTTACAAAAATGAACAAATGCTGCAAAGGAACTTTGCCAATGTTCACTTTTGCACTTGAAGAGAGTGCCAGGATGCGGTCGATGGCAGACTTCTTAGGCGTAAAACCAGACTGGTCTGGTTGCGGGTAGATGAGCTGGTCGCTGGTAGTGATCATGGGTCCTGTTGAGGATGATCCTAGCAAGGATCTTAGGCAACAGGAAGTGATTAAAAAAAACAGGAAATGAACAGGTCTTACCACTCATTTATGTAGACTCTACCCGTCAGCTCTAAAATGCGCATTTGTACATCAGCCCTATGTTGGTGCACTATTAAATGTAACATTTACATTATTGCTATGGGTGAAACTTTGTGGGCTGATCGATCAGCACAAAATAAAAGCAACTCTTGTAGCATCGTGCTGTAAAGTCGATACTTCATGGTGTTCTACCCTAATTGGCAGAGCTGGTGAAAGGCGTGTGTTTTACTGCAGGGAACATTCCGGACTTTAGTCCTACCTGACATGCTGGGCAGTCTTGGGGCAAGCTAGTGGCTCAGTAAAGGGGGGTGGAGTGTGCTCCTTTCCAGACGCCTGGCGGGTACCTGTTGGTGTGTTGACCTCTGACTCCCACATGTACAATGCTTAAAAAAAGCCCCGCTTTTCCCACCCCCAGCCAGCCACCCCCCTACCCCCCTGCGCTTGAGTCACACCCCAAGGCCTCGGCTGGCATTTTAACTCCATGGCAAAAATCAATAGGGTTCAAAACAATGACCCCCCCCCCCGATCCACTCTCCCAAAACAGTTAGCAGGAGATGGCTAAGAAAAACCCACTTTCATCTTGTGCTGACTGGCTGATCCATAAAAGATCTTTCTTTGCAATTCATTTAGGGATGCAGCTTTATTTCAGACGCCCCAAAGGATCGCCACCACTGAATTTACTGATGTTTTGTGATAAACACCTTTAGCTGACCTGCATGGATCAGTATGTAAGAACCTCTGCTGTAATGCAAATTAAGATCCTCATTCCTAGACTTGCTCGGGCCGCTGTGCAGTTTGTCCCTTCCGTGCTTCCGTCAGTGCCACGGTTCCGCCAGGGCTGGCCGTCTGTTAATGGCCTGTCAGGAGCGCCGCTTCGTAGAAGGAATCCACTTCAAATCACCGGGCGCTCACAGCGACCTTGCAATTACCATTAGCCTCTCTCCTGCTGCGCCAGCTGACAAACGGCCCTTCAAATGGGCCCCACACAGCCCGTCGTTAATGGAAACACGCTTTACTTCTGATCAGCGGCCAAAGGTGGCCGCCATGGGGCCCGCTGTCGCAACGTGGGGGTTTTCATCAGCGGCCTCTCGCAGGAGGACACGGCGCAGTCTCGGCACGGGGATGCGGGAAGTGACTCTAACCTTTGTTCCTCTCCACACAGGTAGCATGGATTCACCATGGAAACTCAGAAGCTTCTGGAACCCCACTAAATCTTTCTAGCTGCAGTTTATTTAATTCCATATTTTTAGCCATCCTGCAGTGGTACAGTGTGTGGTACTACATTCCCCACATTATTTTATATTATATAGCCTGTCATTTGATCTCTTCTCTGATTGGCCAAGCTCACACAATGACCCTCCCCCTGCCAGCTTTCAATGCTTCTCTGATTGGTTATTTGTCTCAAGCCCATTCCAAAGAGGGAGGTTCACTGATGACAGACACATAGCCTGGCTTATCCAACACCATCCATTCTACTTTACCTTTATAATGTCAGGTTTATTTCACATTACAATTTATTTCATCATCTCTTCTTTCAGCAATGTTTTGCTTGGTGAAAGGGACTGTAGGACCAGGAGTCCCCGAAATAAAAACGCTCCACCCCTGGGTCATGAACCACTCACCTCCGCAGACAGTCATTTTAATGCACTGCACCTCCAGATTACTGCCATCTGCCACCCTAACCCAGCTGGAGGGGGGGGGGGGGGGCGGGGGCGGGGTGCGTGTTCCCACCCTTCAATCAACAGAACGTTTGCCCCCACCCCCCCTAGGTAGCGTGGTGCTGAAATGGGCTGCCCCCACGGATGACCTCAAATTAAATAACAGCCCATGTGAGAGTGCAGTAATGTGGTTTGCAGGTAACCAATTGGATTACATGGCGATGGGATGGGACTCCACCCACTGCTGTTTAAAGAGCAATGAATCCCTGGTATTTAATCATCACCCCCTGTTCATAGCCACAGTTCATATTCCGGTTGTCAGACGTATCCCCAGGGTCCTAAAGCACCCCACTCCCCTTACCGCAAAAGAACATTTAGTCATTACATGGCACAAGGTGGCTGCTGCAGAGCCCTGATGATGCACCTTTAAGATGGGATGGGGGGCGGGGGTGCTCGGCCCAAGATCGTTTACACACTTACTGTACGAACCCCAACCCTGAGAACCCAGACTACTATGGATCCCAACCGCAAGATCCGTCTCTTTGTTTATTTTTGGTTTCCTGAGAGCAGCAGTAATAAAAGAGTCGGCCCGCTCCAACCATCACAGGATCCCTGCTTCCCAGACACCAGTGAGGAACCTTCTAGAAGGCAGTAAGCAATTCACCTTGACAGACCCTTGTCCCCCGTCATGGGGCATTAACCAGGAGAGGCATGTGTGCGGGATCCCAGCCCGGCAGGTGTCCACGTCTCGCTCCCCTGCGATTGGGGCATTAAGTACCGCTCACCGCCAAGCCAGGCCGGGCCGGGCCGGGCCGATCCGCGACACGCGTCTGTCCCCACTGGGCGCCGTGAGTCACACGCGTCACACAAATCTCACGAGTCACCCACCTGCAGACAGTCGTGGATCAGGCCTGGGAACAACCTCTCGACGAGCCAGAGGATGGATGCAGCCTCTCCCTCCCCCCTGGTGAGAACGCGTCTGACACATGCAGAAGCCAATGCAGAGGAGATGAATGCGAGGAGCAACACCACCCAGACCAGGGGGGGGGGGGGGGGCACTATGAGGCGAGTTTACTGGCTTAGTGTGGTTTCTTAAGGGTTTTGGGTACTAAGAATCACAGCACATTTCACACATATATACATAATATATATTTATAAATATAGGTGTGTGTGTGTGTGTATATATATATATATACAGTTATGGTAATTTGTGCTGTACACCTAACCTGTTCTTGGCTTAAAACAGTCCAGTCTTTTCACTAAAACATATATGTGAACTGCCTCTTCACCAAAAATCAGGCAATACAAGAGCCAACCTTTGACTAAATAGTTATGGGGAATACAAAATCTTCCCTTTTCATCATCTGATACTGATGAAATGAAATGTTTTCATCCCAATACCGATATTCTTTGCTGGTCCCTCTGTGGCCACTTGCCAGAGGCGGATTAAATTTACTGGGGAGGGGGGTGTGGGGGGTTTGCTGAGTGGGGTGGGTATTACCTACCTCCAGCATATCAAAGGGCGACTGTTAGCCCTGCGTCTTTAGTTTGCAACACCAACACTGTCCCTTTAATGCAAACTCACACAGATAAACCCTGATGTTAACTTACCAAGTTGATAACCACTGTCATGTACCGTTTGACCCTGATTGTCGCAATCAGGGTTTGTTAACCCAGCCAGTTAACTTTGTGAAACTCGTGCCGTAGTTCACCCCGCTGGCAAAGGAAGGCGGGAGTCCACGTTAGGGATGGCAAATAAAAAGGGGGGCGGAGACAGTAAGGAAAGAGGCCACGGAGTTGGTGGCCCTCAGGGTCGATAGGGTTACGGTGGTCACATGGTCTACCAGACACATCAGGAAAGGAACAGTTACCTAAAGTCAGCTGGGTTCACTCTAGGTTAAATTAAGTCATTTGTCATTATAATTAAATAAGGGCATAACCTTCTCATCTCTCCCTTGGGGGGGATGTCAAAGTCAGGAGCGATTCTAGGTTTTTCTTAAACCGAGTGGCTGGGGGGGAGCAAGCACTAATCGGGGGGGGGGGGCTACAAGACATCAGAAATAAATGGCTTAGTAACAGGTGACAGAGGGGATAACGGACATGATGGCTAGTTAGGCAGGTTAGCAGAGAGGACAGATAGACTAACAGCCTGTGTTATGCAGATTAACAGGGGCGACATTGAGCAGGTAAGGCGACTTGACCGGGACGGTGGGAAACTCTGCATGGGGTACTGGAAATGATGAGGGGGGGGGGGGGGGGGGTATGTGAGTTAACAGGTCATTCAGCTGGTCAGCCAGGCTGATGAAGGTGAGTATTAGCAGGACAGGTGAGTTGACGAAAAGGGCATTAAAGCAATCAGATGCATTAATGGACAGGACAGATGAGTTAACTGGTCTCTGGTTAGACTGGTTAGCATACATGACATTCAGCAGGATGGGTGAGTTAACAGGGATCTGAGTCACTGGCGAATCACAATGGATCTCTCCATCAGCGACCCTGTTGACATCATGTCCCACAGCCATAAACTCGCCAAGCCCCAATCCCCCCAATGAAAGAAAAAAAGGAATTATTTGTTGTATCTGGATCTAAGAATCATCCTCCTTTCACTCCCTCTTGCGCTGCGAGAGGGGTGGAGGGTTTCAATCAGCCTCTATCAGACACACTGAGGAAATGAAAGATTATTGTCACACCCCACCCTCAAGAGGCCCCCATGCCTCCTCCGCTGGAGAGCATCTATAACCCAGCAGAGACGCGTTCACGCTGTTCTCCGGAAGGCATGAAAAGTTGGGGGGGGGGGGGGCTTTTATCACTCACTGCCTCCTCAGCACCTTGAAGGTTCCACCCTACCTTCTCATACGGGGAAAACTCAGGAAAAAGATATTTTTGGGATGATCTGTCCTTCATCATATGGCTGGCGGGGGCAGTGTTGTGCCCTGGCCAGACCGCGCCCAGGTACGGTTCTGAGGCCATCCCAAAACAGCTGCTCACCTAAGGGCAGCCCTGCCCATTCCAACGAGCAACACGCGGTATTCCTGGGGGCGTAAACACTCCGAGAGACGACAGCACCCGAAAGACCCCTCTTCATGTTCCCAGTGATTCAGCCCTTCCCTGGGGTGAAAGAAGCCCTTTTTACCCCCATAGCAAGTGAGTAAATGCACCACAGAAAAGACTTCCAGGGGAATCAGAGATGAATGTGATGATCTTACATGGGGCAGCTTAATAAGCAGGCAGATTATGGTCTGATGAGGGGAGGGAGGAGCCTGAAGGGAGAGAAGACCTTTCACACGACGAGCTAAGCGTCGTTACCGCCGATCCCACAAAACATGCCTTTTAAAGGGATGCCCTCGCTGAACGTTCAGAGCAGTCTCTATTTCAGAGGCCTGTCAGCATCCACAGAGCTACGGAAAGGGATTCAGTCACACTCACACCCTAAAATGAATATGCACACATGGGCCTTTTCATCACGCCCGTGCTGTCTGGTCCTGGTTAGCATTCATCACCAAAACATTTGGGGTCACAGCCTAAGAGGCGCACAGGCTTCCCACAAACATGTGTTCCACAAAGGAAAGTGATCTCGTTAACTCCTGAAGAGCGGGCGAGTCTGATGATCCGTCAGGCTTAACGGCCGGGAAATGATCCTCTGTGTCGAGGTAAGGAAGTCAGGAAGGGGGCCCCTATGGGGGGAGAAGTTTACTTTCCACATCTTAGTTCCTCCACACAAGTGTGAGAAGATCTTCCATTCTCTGTCTGGGGTCAATCCCCTCCCCCACTCTGCCACTCCAGACCAGAGATGAAACCATTGCCAGAAGCTTAATTGATTTACAGAACAGTGTCGCCTTGGAAACATACCCCCCAAGGCAGGTAATGTTACTTGGTACCTGTTACAGCTCCCCCCCCCAAACGGGGCTGGCTGCCACCCTGAGCACCACCAGTAAAAGTGCCAGGACCATGTCACCCAATCAGATCATATAGTTTCCTCTTCATTCTGAATCCGGTTTTGATAGGCTGAGGAGAAGGGGGCGGGGGTTCAGCCATGCCCCTCCCGACAGCGTCCCTCTGATGACACGGCAGTAACTGACATCCCGAACGCGGCCCTCAAAGGTTAATGAGTAATTAATCTGCCCCGCAGACTGGAAGGCCATGCAATCAGAGATCCAGCTGAGGGCTAGCCTTCGAATTTAATCTGCTGATGAGATGGCATTTTAGGACCCCTTCATTTCCGCACGTATCTCTACAGTGACGAAAGGTTCAACCATGGCATCTTTCCAAATGGGGATCAGTTCAGGCAATAAAACCCAGGCAATATACTTGAACGTCATTTTTAAGCCTTGAAACACTGATGTAAAAGATTATGAAAGAGCCATTTCAAATATGGCAAGACGTCCTATATATACAGCAATAACACAAGTCTGACACAGTAGAGATTCGGGTCATTGTAGGGTCACCTTACCAAACTCTTACTCCAGATTCCCTGGAAATTTTAATTTGCAAAAAAACTGACAGCAGACCGTGTATAATCGCGATGCCCAAGACGATTTGACAGACAGGTAAACTCATAAACATCCTGATCGACATGCACCCTTCCCGTCACTAAGCACCCATTAACGCGTGCTCGAGGCATTGGGTGTGCAAGTATGGTCAGACTGTGGGTGAAGATGAAGGAAAGGCAGCTTCAGGGGGGCTGACCATCTTCCAATCAGTCATCTCCAGTTTCTACAGTCTCACAACAGCACCCCCTGCTGTTCATCCCTATCTGCACCCTTATTCAGTGTTACAGTGTAACCCAATAGTTTATTTCACATTTATTTGTTGAGTTCATGTTCTCAACCAAAAAAAAACATCTATTTTTACGTTTAGTTTTATTGAAATCGGTATTTCATAAAGCACAATCGTTTTCGTGACTTGAATCAGCAACTATTGGGTTATAAATTATTTTGTTTTTAAAAGAAAATGAATTAACTAATTATCGAATTAGATTGCGGCGAGGATAATGATGATCCTGCGAGGATGTGTGCTCGATGTTTGCTGGGTACGCGGCCGCCCCTGGAAAGGCAGCGGCGCGGCTTGGAATTAAGCGAACTCTGCACGCCGGTGGAAAACGGGCGACCCGGCGAGAGCGATCAGAGTTGCTCAGCTGTCGCCGGCGTCTGCCAGGAGTCGTTGTGGAGAAACAAACCGTTGGCTGATCCCTCCGTGTTAAACAAACAGATTTAAACCCAGAGCTGTTAGCCGCTCCCAGCAGGAATAAATCAGAACGGCTTTGCCTTGGGGGGCGCCGCATTCTGCGCGTGAAGAGCCAGCAGCGCCATAGTAACGAGCATCCCATTGCCGAGATCACAAGGGCGAGTCGGGATAAAACAGCCGCATTTTGTACACACGGACCCTCACCATCAGCGGAGATCAAGGAGCCCACAGAGCTAATTAATATTAATATCTCTGCCCTTTGAGTGGAGGCAGAGGTTCTCCTGTTCAAATATGCCTGAATTTTAATCTGAGCAAAAGCTCCATCATTAACATTGTGCGTCTTCCCTTCACTTAAACTGGAAAAGTTACAGTCTTTCAATCTGTATGACATTTGGATTAACAGCAGACTATTTGCACTAGGTTTGCCAGCTCTCACACATCTGGCGTGACACTCACTCTCACGCACGGAATCTTACGGCAAATCTTACGGTAAATCTATATTATTCCACTATAAACATAAAAGTAGCTACATCAAAAGCATTGGGGTAGTTTGCAAACCCTTCAGACTATTTACAAGATAATAAAACTGTTGCATGCATATAAATGAGTGCGCAGATTTGTCTTGAATTGAAAATCTCATGACCGCCAGCTGACCAAAGTTGACAGGCCTGGTTTGCAGCCAAGGACCCGCCTGCACTCTCCGTGAACACAGACCCAGCACAGCATCTAATACAAGGACAGCCCAGTGGGCAAAACCACAAGGGGCATGTATCAGTATTTACTATATATACTGTGTACAATAATAGAAAACCATAGTACCCTTTTGTATCATATGAATAGGCATTTAATATTTTTTATTCTATGTTTCCTTTATTAGAAATGATCTGCATGCATTCAAACATAATAATGTTCTGATAATGAACTATAATGTTAAAAGTCAAGTTGTGTGTTCAGATATCATCCATCCAACTTTCAGAAGCTTTTCACAGGCAGCGTAGGGCCACGAGGCAGGAGAGCAGCCTGGCTGGGATGCCACTTTGTCACAGGGCACACACACACACACACACACACACACACACAATTCTCATATCCCTATCATTGTGGGGACTCTCTATGGGCAAACCCTAATTCTAACTATGATAACCCAAAGCCCTACCCAGCCCTAACCTTAACCATAAGTAACCAAACAAAATATAAGATTCTTCGCATTTTTAGCTTTTTCATTGCATTCACAGATTTTTATAAACTGAGGTCTATACTGTGGGGACCTGAAAAATGTCCCCAGAAGCTGAAAAATAACTGGTTTTACCACATTGTGGGGGAATCTCTCTCTCTTTCACTCACACACACACACGCACACTGACACACACAAATACACATAAACGTCGGACAGGCTTGATGCAAGTTGTTTTGACCACCTCTGGTTTCTGAAGCAGCGTCACCGCGGCTGCAGAGCAAAGGAAGCCCCAGCGCTTTAATAAAAGCTAAATATTAAATATTTTATCAACAGGGGCTCAGGATAAAAAGGGAAAGCACTTTATCTGAGCTGCGGTTTAACTGTCGCAGGTCTGTAAGGCCTTCAGGAGGCACTTAAACCTTCATGACAGAAGGGGCAGTTTAGAAAGGCTGGGTATGCTGTGGCAGGATGGGGTGGGATGTGGAGGGATGGGACAGAATGGGGCAGGATGTGGAGGGATGGGGCAGAATGGGGCGGGATGTGGAGGGATGGGGCAGAATGGGGCGGGGGGTGGAGGGATGGGGCAGAATGGGGTGGGATGTGGAGGGATGGGGCAGAATGGGGTGGGATGTGGAGGGATGGGGCAGAATGGGGTGGGATATGGAGGGATGGGACAGAATGGGGCGGGATGTGCAGGGATGGGGCAGAATGGGGCGGGATGTGGAGGGATGGGGCAGAATGGGTGGGATGTGGAGGGATGGGGCAGAATGGGGTGGGATGTGGAGGGATGGGACAGAATGGGGCGGGATGGGGCAGAATGGGGTGGGATGTGGAGGGATGGGACAGAATGGGGCGGGATGTGGAGGGATGGGGCAGAATGGGGCGGGATGTGGAGGGATGGGGCAGAATGGGGTGGGATGTGGAGGGATGTGGCAGAATGGGGTGGGATGTGGAGGGATGGGACAGAATGGGGTGGGATGTGGAGGGATGGGGCAGAATGGGGTGAGATGTGGAGGGATGGGACAGAATGGGGCGGGATTGGGCAGAATGCAGCGAGATGGGACAGAATGGGGTAGATTGGGGAAGGATGGGGAAGAATGGGACAGGATGGGGTGAAATGGGGTAGAATGGGGCAGAATGGGGTGGGATAGGGCAGGACGGGGTGGAATGGGGCAGAATGGGGTGGGATAGGGCAGGATGGGGAGGGATGGGGTGGAATGGGGCAGAACCTCATCAGGTAGTACAAAACCATTCCCACTGCACATCTATGCTTGCACTGTGCTTGGGTCTCCGTAGCTTCCAATGGACGTGACATAAATACGGACAGGCCTGAGCGCTACCGCATCACTCCCCCCCCCCCCCCCCCATCCTATTACAGGGCGTCAGCCAAATGCACGGCTCCAGGAACCTGCCACTATGGAGTAAATAAATAAATACGAATGAGGGGAAAATAAATAATTAATGGGAAAAAAGCGACAAGCCAACACTGACAGTACCCTGTGATGCCGGCCTCCCCGCGGAGCCCGGAACTTTTAATGGTTCATGAATCAGACTCCTGATCATTCTCCCCCAGCCCCCACCCCCACCTTTAAATGTAGAGAACAGCATTTCTGGTGATAAATCAGTTTAGTTCTCAAGGTGTGCTGTGGCTTCAGGTCTTCCGGTTTATTTTCTTGTTGTTATTTGTTTTTTTACAAGTCACATCCGAAACATTGCAGTAAAAATATCAGCCAAGTAAGGACTGAAATGTTTCCATTCAATATAATATGATTTTACCATCTGTTGTTTTTTAAAACATAGTCGTTATTTTTTTATTTTTTAATCTCAGGTGATACTTATAAACATACATGTATCTATTCAGCTGGTAAATCGGGATTTGACGCAATTTATTTGCAAAATTAAAACAGTAAACATTCTGCAGGTGGTGTTTAAATACTACCGACACTAGAATTTACAATGCAAAATGTATATCAAAATTACAGAGAATCCAGACATATCAGTTCAAATCAGGGCCTGAGAATCCTCAGGACATTCTAGAGTATTCCATTTTAAAAACATTTAATTGCTCCAAAATGCCAAAGAATGTCGGATATTCCACAATGTCTTGATTTGGAATGTTTAGACAGCAGAGGCTCAAGGCCCAGATATGACGTAATATCTGCAGCACACTGCCCCGGGACGCTTTCGCTTCGGAAAGCGGGCTCCCTCCTCACATCTCCATGCTCCTACCCGAGCCACACTCACCGGATCCGGCTCAACGTCTCCCTCAGCAGCAGATAACAAGAATGAAAGCAAAGGGTACATCACAGGAGATCAAGAGCTTCCTAGATAAAGGTTTTCTGGATGCCTCTGGACTACAACTGGCCCATTCTAATGTGCGAGTTACTTGTTCCCCCTCTTAGCCTGTAGCCAAACGACTAAAAACTGAACAGCAGACTGACCAATACTCTGAGTATTCCTGACCTTGTTTCACGGGCAGCCTTGTAAGTGAGCATCTTGAAGGAGCATGCAGCTTAGTGTAATGACACAACGGTATAGCGACGTGCTTGTGATGAGGGAGCAGGAGTGCAGGCGCTTCTGGTTCTAATTAACACTTAATCCACACTGATTTCAATAAGCTGCCAGTGAGAATGGGGCGTACATTCTGCATGCTAATAGCCCTAAATTAGGCGCGACTTCTGATAAAGAGTCAAGTGACTGATGCAAAGTAAATGTATTTAGCGTCTGATGCAGATGAGATGTAAATATAGCTTCAGCCGTTGTACAAGTATTCACTTTATCCCGCTGCTTTACTGCTAGCGTTTAAAATTAGTCTGGGTCATCAGGGACTGGGAGGTCTGGGGTTAGTGGTTGCTGAAGAATATCCATCAACAGGACGGACACCATGTTCGGCTGAGTCCGGCCCTGCCCAGTGTCCCTCCCCCACGCGAAGGCCAGAGGATCTCTGATCTGCATTTCTGTGGCACATTCCTGACACACTGTGAAACAGTGCAAATTAAAAATAGAAAAATACATTTTGATTGTGATGCACCACAATAATAATACGCCTCTCTCGTGCATTGCAAAGCATTTTTTCTAAAACCTAGCCGTTTGCAAATGACAAGCTCAGCTTTATGAATTGATAACGGATCGTTCCAATTCCCTCTTCAAACAGCACACATGATAAGCCGTCCCTCCTGCCCTTTAATAAACATTTATGTAGTCGTTTGTTTTAGCTCTGCTGTTGAAGGCCTACCTTTGTTTATTTTTTTGTTCTGTAAAAAAAAGCCCAACGACAATCAAGAAGCAGGATTGGCGTGTGGAGGATTTGGCGGTGCAACGTCGAGGCGTGGCTTGCCGTTAGAGTAAAGCGCCCGCTTTATACGCAGAGCAGGCCTGGACACAAAACTGGGTCACAAAACTTCGTAATTCATCACACTCTTTGCGAGAGAGGAATTATTCATGGAACACATTCCAGAAATAATCATTTAAAAAGGGTACATAATCAACTAAATCGTCTGCCTTTTAAGCTGTACGTGACTTTTTCATAACCCCTTTCATAAATGACACATTTTTTAGGATTAATGTTTTTGTTTCCAGCGAATTAAAGCAAAACAGAATCATGTCAATTATTTTATTATCAAAAACAATTCAGCCTGTTTTTGATAAGTCATGAAATGCTTAATTCACCAGAGTGGTTACTGGGATTTAGAAAGATCATCACCTTTTGGGTTAATCTGTATGTTTTCTCTGCATGGGTGTGGGGAAAACTGGTTTATAGTAGCACAGCTTGGTCACGGTGGGCGTTTAAAGGATTAAATTATCAGGCTAAAAACCACACATCTGTGCTCCAAACAAGCATGTCCGTCATGGAGACACAGGCCTTCCCACTGAGGAGGGACATGGACACACGGCCAAGGAGGTTCATGGCTGGGGAGGCGCACGGCTGGGGAGGGCATCCAGCTCCCTTGCGTCCACAAAGCCAGCCGGAGGTATTAAAGGGCCCCTCAGACACCCCACATCGATCCCAAGAGTTAGCATTTTTTAATGGATCACGCATAAACGAAAGGTCAAACTCGGAATTGATTCTTGAGATCCAAGATCGCTCTGCGCTGCTGAAAATGCGGCATGCAGCCCTTATTTATTCCCGCTATACCTGCGGTTGTCTCTCAGAATGGGGGAGTGGGGGCTCTCGTCGCTGATCAAAAAACAGAATGCAGAGCGTAGATACAAGCACACAGCCAGAGAAGAGGACGGTGCTCCCACGGGGCAAGCAGAAACTTCAGGCACACAAATCCCAAACAAATACCATCACGAATAACAGTACAGTGCAGCTAACACCTCAGCAAAACATGACAATGTCCTGCAACCGAAGGAAGCGAAATCTGCATAATCTGAGCATAATATGATAGGACAACCTCATTAGTAGCCTAGTGTACATTAAAGTGGCATAGGTGGATGAGGAGGGCATTCCGAGGGCTGCTGTCTGACTGGTGGGGTCGGTCTGGTCGCCGTCTCCGGCTGCACGGCTGACAGAAACTCTAACCTCTCCTTTACCCCATTATTATGGAATCCAGAACCTTCTCCAGATGATTTGGTTCGATAGCTCTTTGCTTCCAGGGTTTTCTGTTCCCTGGTGTCTGAATCACAGCCAGAACAATCTGCACTGGGATTTTCAGAGCCTTTTACACTATTTACATCATCTGTCGAGAACGGGTGGTGGGGGGGGGGGACCCCGCAGTTCCAAGCGGAGGACCGGACGTGCCGATCGACCATGAACACAAAAGTATGGGCAGCGCACACAGCATCTGCAGACGCCGCACGGAAATCAGAGCGGCGGCGGGACAAAGAACCACCTCCCCGTTTACGCTGCATTTGATGCAATTTCCTCCATACAGGAATGCAGGATGTCACGTGCTGGTGGAAAACCAAACCAAAAATTTCTGGGTGGAACGGTGCCAGACAGATCCCGGACACCGAAATCCGGCAACACGCCAAGACGCAGACTTACATGCGTGTATACACAAACACACAAGGCCCGCTCTCCAAACTGCGGAGCCGGAGGGCCACACCGCACTGGACGGTAAACGAGCGAGCGACGACGGGGATTTCCTCGGCGGACCGTGACGGAGCCACGGTAAATTGCTGGGGTCGATTGTCTCACAGAGCATTGGCTGCTCGATGACACGAATCTGTGCCGAGTGGGTCGGGACCTTGCTGGGGCATGGCTGGCAAAAAGGCCCGATTTTACATGTGTGTGCATGTTTGTGTATGTATGAGTGCATGTATAAATAAACAAACAAACAAATTAATAAATTATATATATATATGTTTGTTTGTTGAGAAATTTTATAGCAGGAACCACAGGCTTTTATTTTGAGACTAAAATGGTCTGCTTTACAATGCTCATTTCCCCCCAGAACAGTTATAACTGAGATAATACAACATATATTAAAAATACATGGCATGTATATATTTGCGGATATATAAATAAATAATATAAGAAGGATATGCAGGCAGGTTGTACAAGGTCAAATCTTAATGTTTGATGGTGTGTTGTAAATGCACTTACACTAAATTTTATTTTGAAGAAAAAAGATGATCAGCCCCGTTTGCATCCCTGTGCACCCGCCTCGCTAACCGGAGAAAAATTCTGAATTTAATACGTCTGAATGTCAGAGATTGAAGCGAGGTCTCGGGTTACCATGGAAACTGGCATAAGGATCTGTTTACTGGAGGCTAGGGACACAAACGTGGGAAAACAGAAACTTTGGCTGGGTGTTCACACGCATGCTGGGAGCGGCTCGCACGGGGGCCGGCATGCACACAGGTACGGCTCGCACGGGGGCCGGCATGCACACAGGTACGGCTCGCACGGGGGCCGGCATGCACACAGGTACGGCTCGCACGGGGGCCGGCATGCACACGGGTACGGCTCGCACGGGGGCCGGCATGCACACGGGTACGGCTCGCACGGGGGCCGGCATGCACACGGGTACGGCTCGCACGGGGGCCGGCATGCACACAGGTACGGCTCGCACGGGGGCCGGCATGCACACAGGTACGGCTCGCACGGGGGCCGGCATGCACACGGGTACGGCTCGCACGGGGGCCGGCATGCACACAGGTACGGCTCGCACGGGGGCCGGCATGCACACGGGTACGGCTCGCACGGGGGCCGGCATGCACACGGGTACGGCTCGCACGGGGGCCGGCATGCACACAGGTACGGCTCGCACGGGGGCCGGCATGCACACAGGTACGGCTCGCACGGGGGCCGGCATGCACACAGGTACGGCTCGCACGGGGGCCGGCATGCACACAGGTACGGCTCGCACGGGGGCCGGCATGCACACAGGTACGGCTCGCACGGGGGCCCCACTGGCTCGCTTCGGAGCTACCCAGTGACCGAAAGCTACGGTAAGAGCCACAGAGCACTGGCGGCCGTTGGCGGAAGCTCGGCCTCTTGCCATCCGAACCACACGTCGGGGACGCTGACGACCGGAGAGCTGCGCCTGCGTATCGCGCTCCATATGGGGCCTGAATTTAAATATCCGGGCTCGCAGTCCGACCCACAAAAAAATCAATTAGCGTCTGTCTGCGGTTCAGCCGCTGCAGTCGGAACGTCACCCCGAAGCTGGAGCCCAAAGGGTGCCGGAACCAAGCTGTTCCGATGACAGGCCCGTTCAGCCCGCCGTCTTTTTTGTTCCCTCGTCTAATTAATCAATGCGGTGACCCCCCCCCCTCCCCCACCGAAGGCCAGCTGTTGCTTTGTCAGTTTCTTCCCATCATGCACCTGTGCATTATGACGGATGTGCTGGGACAGCATACTGATTCCTTGGCCCATTGTCTTCACAGCAGGCCCCCCCAGTCTTCGGTGCGAGAACGCCGGGTGGCGAACGTTTCTAGAGCATTCCGGGGCCCTCATTGGTGAAGACCAGTTTACCGAGCTTCCAAAGAGCAATCACCGTCTGAATTGCCACACTAGTTCTTTTTCCCTATTATTTTAAGTAGCAAAGGTTAAAAGTATTTTTTGGCCATTAGCAGTGAAGAAGTTAGCGGGGCGAGTGACCACTGTCATTAGGAGGCCTTTCAGAGCACCAGGCAGGTCACCCTCCCATCTGCCAGCAGCTGGCACTCGCTGGCGACCGGATCCCCGGCCTAGCCGATAGCTCTCCGGCGCGGCCAGCAATGCCCTCCACCCGCACAGCCACTGTACTGCCTGCTTAGATTCACTACCTGGCATTTGGTCGGTTATCTGCTGACACCGTGGGCTTTGATGTACTATTGACACAACCATCCAGTGCCGGCATTTTGGTAAAATACGGATCATACGCGGAACACTTTCAGACCTCTAAAAATGCAGATTATCCAACAGGAAAGACACTGTACTAGAAACACGTCCTTCCAGCGTCCAGAAGCACTCGGAGTCTATTCAAAAAGCACAGTACTCAAGGCCTAGGACATGCTACATGGGACGACATGGTGGTAGTACGTAGAACGTGATTTATTTCACTCCGAAACTGAATTTAACTTGGAACCAAAGAAGTGAAAGGTATATATGCTGCTCCAGAGTTAGATCTGGCTTTTAATAAAAACTGGAACAAAACGTGAGAGTCGTACAGGCCTGAGGCCAAGGGAAATGCAAGGTACAGTTTAACGATTCATATTCTGTAAAGGGATGTTATTCTATACCTGCATTACCTATGAGAAGGTGCTGACTCATCACATTTAATGCATAAATTGGGAGGCAATCTCAAAGCGTCAGAAACTCACACACGGTTCTTCCCCTCAACGTTATCCAACCACGTGCACAATGTTAGTAGGGAGGAGCCAATGAGGGCTCGCCATGTTGGCTATAAAGTCATAGCTCCACAATGGGAACTTCACCTGTCACACCTGCCGCCATCTCCAACTCTTTAGCGTGTAATCAGAAATTCACCAAGCTCACTGGACGAATTACAATATGGAAGCACTCGCTGCGTTTAGATTAATGAGGTAATCATGACTTATTTGCGGTGAGTGACATATCCGTAACCGGCTGTATAATTACTGCTCATTAATTATGGCACTTATACAGTTGCGAATCCATCCATCACTAAATAATTTTAAATTTAAATTGGAAAAAAGTAACTTTATTTATTTTAGCTATTCATCTGCCTTCAGGCTTTGGCCTTGTGAGTCTCACTGTCCTGTTTCGGGTTATTAATGTGGATTTTCTTGGTCCTCACGGTCTCATCATTTAGATCTGGGGTGGGGAACGTGATCCACTGAGGCTTGGTGTGGGTGCAGGTTTTTGGGATGACCTCTCAATCAGCCAACAATAAAGCAGTGGTTCTCAACTCCAGGAACCCACTGTGATTGGCTGATTGAGAGGTCATCCCAAAAACCCGTACCATCACTCCATGGATAAGGTTCCCCAACCCTGATTTAGATGCAACATCACTTAGGTATTTATATATATGGCTCTATCATTTACACTGTCCAAACCAGCAGGCTTATAGTCACATTCGTCTGACAATCAGTCACACCTATTCTGTGCAGTAACACACAGGCACACACACACGTACATGTGCACAGACCCACCTTGGCACGTTCCATTCTGCTCTTCATAACCTGGCTGGCACATGCACTTCCCAATGGGCACCAGCCACTCCCCCTCTGCGCTGCAGTGCATTCTGGGAAGGTCCTCTGCCACCGACATGTTGACGCAGATCCCCGAAACCTCCAGGAGCTGAGAGGAGTCCGACCCAGTGATGGTATCCGGAAAGAGGGCCAAGTTCTTGACGACGGCTGGGCACTTCTTGTAGAAGACGCGTACGGAGACCAGGGCGATGCAAGCACCCACGTCCTGGAAGGCCAGGTAGAAGCCCTTCTTGGTCAGAGGCCCCAGGTCCCTGACTTCCGTGTTGAGTTTCATCACCCTGTCGCCAAGGTCCAGCTCCGTGAAGCTCTCGTCGGCCGCGATGGTGTCGATCTTGACGTAGTCGCTCTCGCGGATGACACGCTCCTGCTTCTCATTCGACTCGAAGTAGAATATGTTAAAGGTCTCCTTGCAGGTCCCTAGGCCACCGGGGAGACTGTTGCAGTCCCTCAGGGTGAACTTGAGCTCCACAAAGACCCTCTGCGCCCCCTCAGTCAGAATCCAGTTGGTCTGAAGCCAGTTGTTCTGGTTGTGCTCCATCACCTTGCACACCTGATACGTATGAATTGGGGAGTAGTTCTCATCCACCTCCCCAATTTCTTCCCACTGGGGAGGAGAACAAACCAGGAAATATGATTTTATTTTGGGTCTGTGAGTATCCGCGCCTCACACATACAGCAACCATAACGAGCATAACTGGTATTCGTGATTTTAATTGGATTTGTTGTGTGGCTCTAATTGAATTGCTTAGTGATTCCTGTTCGGAAGCCTATAATTCATTCAATTACAACTTCAGCAATAGCAGCCCTACAATATCAGTTACACAGTGATGTGCTGTCTTTGTTTTAGTGTTTGTGCAGTGCAGCAAGTAATTAGTATCTAGTTCCTGCTTAAGGAGGCCTAGCTGGTTAGATCCTGGTGTTAAATACTTATTGGGCTGCTTCACTGTAATTAGGGGAGCGGTTGCCATGTCTTTTTCCGGAATTAATCAAGAAGCACTGGTGTTAATGTAGACAGGGACGGGCAGTATTTCTGATACATGTATTTAAAATATGTATTTTAAATGTAAAATTGTATTCAAAACGATCATGTAATCTTTATCCATACACTTCGATGTTCAGTAATTTAGTATTTTTGAAAATACACGAAAGACTTCCCCC